>NW_028274819.1:1925357-2567142 GCF_037043125.1 Eumetopias jubatus | reverse complement strand
ACACGCTTGGTGTGAATGAGCAGGTAGCATGAGGAGCTGTTAGGACCAGGTCCGCAGAGCCCTGGGTATCCAGGAGCCATCAAGCATATACAGAGAACCTCATACCGGATTTCAGGGGAGCTCCCTAAGTACGGGGGTGCACCCCGCAAGAGAGCCCCAGAAGGCAGCAAAAGGCCGGCCGGTCCTTCAGAAAAAGGAGCGTCCACCCTCAACGCTGCCCACCATGGGACCAGGTGCTACCTGGCAGGGATGCCGAGATGAGCCCCTGGTTCTGCCTGAGCGTTCCCTACGCTCCGGTCCCATCAGGGGCGCCTGGTCAGCCTGGAGGCAGGGGAGGGGGCTGAGGGGTTGGGGAGGTGAGGAGGGTGCAGCAGAGAGACCAGAGCCCTACAGACACGTGGAGCCCACCGGGCTGGCCAAGAAGGCCGTCTCCATCCCCAGAGGTCCTGCGGGAGGGTCCCCTTTCTGCCACTCCTCTCTCTAGGCGGGAAAGGGGTGGCCTAACCTGGGTGGGGGAGGGGAGGGGTAACCGTTCCAGGACTGCCCCCCATCTCCCCTCAGCCTCCTGTTTGTCAGGAAGGACCTGACTGAGGCTCCCTAAAGCCCTACCCTGGCCAGGAGGCCAGCCAGTGCCAGAAAGAACACACGGGCCAGTGGGAAAGAGTAGGGCTGTCTGCAGGCCTGGGGCGCTTCCCGGCCAGTCGTCCAGTCCGATCCCCGGCCACACCCCTCATCTGTGGGGCTCCGTTCCAGCCGCGCCCCGAGTGTGTGTCCCCGGGGCTGGGGGCTCCTGCTCGCTGTGTGCAGGGCCGACAGCAGACGCCACCATCCTCCCCAGAGGCCAGCTCTCAGACACACCAGCCTCCCCCCTCCTCTCTGGGTACCAAGGGGGCCCTGGTGACTTTCTGGGGTAACAGAGCCCTGGTGGGTCCCCCCTACTCCTCCCTTGCACCCCCCCACCCTGAGCCCAGCGCTGAAATCCCAGCAGCCCACAGGGGTGGGGGGAGACGACCACTCGCAGTGCTTTGCTCCAAGTGACCTATTTCTAAAATAGAGAGGCGTTTGTGCATGCGTTGGGGAGGGGGGGATCATGTGCCCGCACCCACCAGGCCTCCCGCTTCTGTAAAAGGAAGTAGCCAAGTCCAGCCAGGCTGTCCCTCCCTCCCCGTTCCTTTCCATTCTGCGCTCCTCCAGGGGTGGGGAGGACCTTCATGCCCCGGAACCTGGGGGTCTGGCCTTCAGTGCCCTGGGCCCTGGCTCAGCAAAAGAGCCGCGCTGTGCTGTTGGTGGTCCACCTGCTGTGTGTGGGGCTGGGGGCTGCCCCAAGGGCCCGACTCATCTGCCTGGCTGTACATCCACATTACCTGGGGCACTTGCCCAACTCCTGAGGCCTGGGCCCGCCCTGCCTGCCACCAGTTACAAGCACTCCCTGGGGGGGCCCTTGGGGGGGTCTGGGTCAGGCTTGTAGGCTGTCAGGGAGGGGCTTTATGGGAGGAGGTAGGGACTCCAGAGCTCAGGAGACCAATGACCTGACTTGGAAAACAGGTTGGAAATGAGGAGGAGGGGGCTGAGCGACCACAGGGGGGCCGTCTGGGGAGCCACCCACAGAGAGCCGACTCAGCCACCAAACCTCCCTGACCAGGACCAAAGGAGAGTACAACATCCCAGGACCAAGGACATCGGAATCCCCTCTGACTCGCCGGCTGGACGTGGAGCCCTGCTGAGCCCCCCCACCAGGTCCTCTCGAGAACCTGACAGATGGGGGTGCCGCCCCCCTGGGGCTCACGGCCAAGGGACTCGGGGGAGGCGAATGAGCCAGGGCATGCCTGGGAGGGCTTCCAGGAGGAAGTGAGGCCGGAGCCCAGAGCTGCAGTGGAAGCCGTGCAGGCTGGGAACAGCGCGTCCCCGTGGAGGGAGGATGCCAGGCGCACGCCAGGCTGAAGGACGTGCCTTTCCGTCACTTTATTGTTTTCCTCTTAATATTCTTGGCCCACGTGCAGTCAAGTCCTGGCGTCAGCTCCCACATTCACACCCCTTGGCTTCATTGAGAAGCTGTGGGTTCCCAAACAGCTCTCAGCTCTCCAGGCCTGCTCCCTTCCTCGCTGGGAGCCACCCCTCTGCACCTTCCGCTTCCAGCACAGATGTCCTCAGGAGCCCCCGTTCCTAGGTTGAGTGAGGGTAAGAATCACCTGCTAGCCAAAAGTACCCACCCCGTGGCCCCTCCAGGAATGAGTGGGTCTCGCCCAGGACCCTGGAATCTGCATTAGGTGCTCTATGCTGATGAGCCCCCAGATCCTGGTAGCAAAGGCCGCCTCTCTGTGGGCGCATCTGGGGCCCGACCAGCCCTGCGGACGAAGCCAGGCCAGTAAGCGGACACACCTCTGCTCCACCAGCCCTCTGCCCACGCGTGGGTATTTAGCCAGGACCTGCTGCTACGCGGGTGTGCACAGACCACCCCCCCACCGCCCCCACAGCTGAGCATGGACACGCGCGGTAGGGCCCAGGGCTTCCGGACGCTTCTCCCGGGGGTCAGACGCTCGCCTTCATGCGAAGGCTCATGACAGCAATGACCCAACAAATAAAAATGGTGATAGTCTGGTTGCAGCAGGAACGCAGACCCCAAACCGGTCCCGTCCTGTCCCTCCTACAGCCGACGCTCGAATGCAGCAGACGAGCTACTTCTCTGTGTGACTTGCCTGCACTCTTAGGAAATCGCATTCCACTGTGCCTTTTTTTTAGACCTGATGCTCCTATTTACGTTGACATCAACTACACCACGTAAATTCCTAAACCTGAACTCTTTGAAATCCATGGTTCCATTTCAAGCCAAGTTTATTTTCATTAATAAAAATCTTCAGAAAAAAGTCTTCAGTGAAGAAAGTCCCCCTTGGACACACCTTCATCGTAGAATCCTGGAGCTGGAAGGATGCGCGGTCACGTCCCATCTTCCCACCGCAGAAGGCAACGTCGCCTGCGCGGGAGGCTGACACCGCTGGCTCGCCCACACAGACTCAGGAGTCAGCAGTCGAACTCTTACCCACTGAGCTGGCTGCAGCCTCTGAATCCTTCTAGAGAATGCACTGGGCCCTGGTTCTGCCCCTGGGGTCGCTCACAACAGGGCAGCACTTTCAAGCATTCCACTTCCCCACACACAGCCCACCCCTAGGGCTCTCTTCTAGGTCCACTCCTATTTATCTGTGTCTTTCTTTGTGCCCACTGTTGATCTCAAGAGCTCAGGTGGGCTTAAGCAGGTTACAATACATCGGTATCATCACCTCCTATGATACACGCACTATACCTCTGTTAATGTGACCTGAGAGAGAGAGAGAGAGAGAGAGAGAGAGAGAGAGAGAGAGTGTGTGTGTGTGTGTGTGTGTGTGTGTGTGATCTGTATCACGTGCCCCAGTAACAAATTAACGAGATTCTCCTTCAGATAATATTTGGATTTATTAAGGGCCCTGGGTAAGTCCTAGCCTGAGGGTCAGTGTCTGGGGAATTTGGGAGCTCACAGCCACCGGCACCCAGGCTTCTCAGCTCACCTGTTCCCATCACAATGTTCATACTTACCTGTGCACATGCAGGGTCAGCCACCCCCACACCTAGGAAAGGCACCCCTCAGACATATAAGGAATCAAATCCTTCCTTTGTCATTGGGGCTGTGAGACCTCAGGCAAGTCACTGAACTTCTCGGAGCTTCAAGTCCTCATCCATAAGCTAGCAAATGGGTGCCACGGTGACAGCCCCCAGCTGGTGGGCACACCAGTAGCTCCCCATAAGTAGCCTCTCCCTCCTGTCTCCCGGGCTGTGTCATTCCCATAGACTTGACCACTCATCAATTCTCAGTAGCTGTGGGGTCCCAGGGATGACCCAGCTGTAAGCAGAAGGCAGGTGTCCCCTCCACTGTTGTTGGAAAGGGGGAGACTAGAGAGAGAGAAACCCCAGGCAGATTAGGTGCATATCGTGGGCCATGGGACAGCCCCTCCAAGAGCTGAGTTGATTGAGGGTTTCCAAGCTATGAAATCATGTCTTCCTGGGCCAGGGTTAGTGAGCATTTTTTTTTTTTAAGATTTTATTTATTTATTTGAGAGAGAGAGAATGAGAGATAGAGAGCACGAGAGGGAAGAGGGTCAGAGGGAGAAGCAGACTCCCTGCTGAGCAGGGAGCCCCATGTGGGACTCGATCCCAGGACTCCAAGATCATGACCTGAGCCGAAGGCAGTCGCCTAACCAACTGAGCCACCCAGGCGCCCGTTAGTGAGCATTTTAATTGGATTTCCAAGCCCACCCATCCCCAACCAAGATGAATGGCACCGCCTGGTCCCCCAGCACTTGTCCACTGACATGACAGAGAATTACTTACCTACTGGCACTACAAGCCACAGATCAGACTCAGAGATAGCAAAGCAAGCCACAGCAGGTGCACGGGGCATCCGTGGAAGCCCCTCCTCCCCATCAGACTCAGCTGCAAGGTGGCCTGTTGTGGGGCCAGCCAGGCTAGGGGGCTCCTCCCCAGTGCTCTGAAAGGACCTTGCCAAGACCAGCCTGCTGGACGTCCCTGCCCATCCTGAGACCTGAGCACGGAGGCGCATTGCTCTGGGTGACCCTTCACTTCCCGGGGACACCCTGCTGGCTCCCCTCCAGGCTCCCCCGCACGGGGTGTTATGCACGAACCAGCCAGGGGTCTCTAGAGAAACAGAATCAGTAGGGTGTTGAGAGGTTTATACAAGAGGAGACTTGTCGTAGGAATTGGCTCACGCAGTTGTGGAGGCCGAGAAATCCCCTGATCTGCCGTCTGCAAGCTGGGAAGCCAGTGGTGTGATTCAGTCTGAGTCTAAAGGCCTGAGAACTACGGGGTCACAGGTGTAAGTCCCAGAGTCCGGAAGCCCAAGAACCAGGAGCTCCAACCACGGAGGGCAAGGGAAGATGGATGCCTCAGCTCCAGAAGAAAGAAAGAATTCGCCTTCTTTCACCCCTTTGTCCCATTTGGGCTCCCGATGGACTGGATGATGCCCACCCTACTAGTGAGGGCTGGTCCTTTACTCGGTCTGCTGAATCCAAAGCTGGTCTCTCAGAAACACCCTCCCAGACACACCCAGAATAGCATTGTGCCACCTGTCTGGACGTTCCCTTAGACCAGTCAAGTTGACGCATAAAATAAGCCATCACAATGGGCTTTTGTGAACATTTGTTTCTTCCCTATCTGCCCTGGCCTAAGAATGAACGTGTGAGTAATGAAGATGCCCTGATGGTTCACGTGCTCCGTGGATGTGTGCGGGGACTCAGGGCAAGCTGCTCCTGCTCCCAGTGAGGGTGCCACTCCTCCGACAGTTGCCGTCCATCCTGGTGGGCGTGAAGTGGTCTCTCCCTATGGCCCTGATTTGCATGTCCCCGAGGATCGGTGATGTGCAGCATCTTTCCGTGTGCTTATTGACCATTTGTATGTCTTCTTTGGAGAAGTGTCTCCTCAAGTACTTTGCCCATTTTTGAATCTCGTTTGTTGTTATTGAGTTGTAGGAGATCTTTATATATGCTAGATATCAACCCCTTATCAGATATGTGGTTTGCAGATATTTGCTCCTTCTGTGGGTCGCCTTCTCCCTCGGGGATGGTGATCTGTGATGCACAAAAGTTTTCAATCTTAATCAAGTCCACTTTATCTATTTTTTTCTTTTGTTGCCTGTGCCGTTGGCATCACATCCAAGAAATCACTGCCCAATACGGAGTCACAAAGCTTTTCCTCTGTGTTTTCCTCTAGAGGTTCTATAGTTTCAGCTCTTATGTTTAGGGCTTTGATCCATCTTGAGTTAATTTCTGTATATGGTGTGAGGTAGGGCCCAACTTCACTCTTTTGCATGTGCATGTCTGGTTCTCCCAACACCATTTCCTGATAATCCCCCCATTGAGTGGTCTCGGCAGTCTTGTTGCAAATCATTTAACCAGATATATGAGGGTTTATCTCAGGGCTCTCTACTCCATTGGTCTGTACATCTGTCTTTATGCCAGAACCGCACTGTTTTGATAACGTAGCTTTGTAGTAAGTTTTGAAATCAGGAAGCATAAATCCTCCAGCTTTGTTCTTCTTTCTCAATATCGTTTTGGGTGTTGGGGGGTCCTCGTGGTTTCATATGAATTTTTGGGTGGACTTTTCTATTTTCTGCAAAGAAGTCATTGGGATTTTGCTAGAGATTGTGTTGAATCTGTAGATGACTTTGAGTCGAATTGACATCTTGATGGGCAGTTCCTTTTTGCCCTGGACCCTTTCCACCTGCCAACCAGGTATAGAGTCCTCAGGGAGAGAAGACACCGCAGAAAAGCAGAGAAACTACTTTTCTGCACAGTCCATTATAGCAGCCGCTAGTCACACCGGCCCACTCAAACATGCCAAATTCATTAGAATTCATTTCCCTGTCGCACAAGCCATATTCCGAGAGCTCGGCAACCACACGTGGTTGCTGGCCACCAAACCGGCTCACACGGCTTACCAGACATTTCCATCACTTCAGAAAGTTGGGCTGAATGGTGTCATCCTAGACTTTTTGTTTGTTTTCTCTCCTCATTCCTGCAAAGGAAAAATGAAAAAATACATGAAATCATCCTGTCACCAAGTCTGAGAGTAAAAACCAAATATGACCATTTTCTCTCTTTTAAGGCAGAACTACGAGATGATTTTTTTTAAAAAAAGAGCATTTTCAGTTCAATTGTATCTAAATACACTTTATTACCTGAACACATCGAGATTTACAAGGGTTAGAAGGGCTAGCTAATTGTTGTTACTACGGTGACTCGTGTAGTCCGTTTGCCCAGAATTAATTTGCTGAGCATCTCCTGCCTGGGCTCATGTGACATTGATTGTGTGTTCTGTGTGGAGCTGGAATCGAAAACTGGGAAAACAGATCAATTCAGGGGCCAGAGAGCTACCACAGAAGAGGTGTTTGCATTAATTTCAGGGACTTGGGCCTGTGCGCTCTTCCTTTAATATGTGTGATAAGTGAATCCACCGGATTCAACTGAGTTGTTTCTGTTTGAGGAGGAGTTGCCTTCGTCCCATGGGACACATAGAGTTGAGCAGGTGAGTTTCCCATTTCAGGTGACCCTATGTTGGAGAACACTGGGCTGAAGCAAGACATTTGATTAAAAATACACAGTAGGGAAGAAATGGCGTCGACCAAAGAGAAATAGATGATCAGTTACTGATAATTTAAGACTGAGACTTCAAACCGTTACCAACGTATTCCTTTTTCAAGCGTAAGTGATGCACATTATACTCTTCTTCCAGAGTTCATCATTGTGATGCGCTCTGGCAAACACCGGTTATTTCTGTGGTCTGTTTCTGTGTTAGATTGTTTGTTTGTTTTTGTTTTGAGTCTACATGGAAGTGAGACTGTACAGTGTTTGTCTTTCTCTGACCTATTTCACTTGTTGTAATACCCTCTGGGTCTGTGCATGTTGTTGAAGATGACAGGACTCCATTCTCTGTTATGACTGAATGATATTCCATCTCGTGTGTGTGTGTGTGTGTGTGTGTGTGTGTGTGTGTGTGTGTGTGTGTGTGTGTTTGTATACCACTTCTTTATCCATTCATCTGTCCACGGACAATTAGATTGTTTCCAAATCTTGCCTGTTGTAAATAATGTTGCAATAAACAGGGCTGCAGATATTTTTGCAAATTAGTGTTTTCTTTTCTTTTTATTTTTCAGATAAATACCCAGTAGTGTGATTATTGGATCATAGGGTAGCTCTATTTTTAACTTTCTGAGGAACTTCCACGTTGTTTTTCAGAGTGGCTAGACCAGCTTGCATTCCCACCAGTCATGTAAGAGGGGTCCAGTTTCTCCACATCCTCGCCAAAACTTGTTTCTTGTGTTTTTGATTTTAGCCTTTCTGTCTGGTGTGAAGTGGTATCCTATTGTGGCGTCGATTTGCATGTCCCTGGTGGTGAGGGATGTTGAGCATCGTTTCCTGTGCCTGCTGGTCATCTGTGAGTCTTTGGAGAGAAGTCTGTTCATGTCTTCTGCCCATTTTTAAATCATGTTCGTTTTTTTCATAATATTAATCTGCAGGGAGTTCTTTATATAGTTTGGCTACTAACCCCTGTTGGATGTATGGTTTGCAAAGATCTTCTTCCGTGCAGTAGGTGGCCTTGTTGTTTTGTTGGTTGTTTCCTTTGCTGTGCAGAAGCTTTGGTTTGCTGCAGTCCCGCTTGTTAATTTTAGCTCTTGTTGCCCCTGCCTGAGGACACCGGCCTGAAAACGCATCGCCAAGACCGATGTCAGAGAAGTTGCTGCCTCTATTCTCTTGTAGGAGTTCTCAGGCTCCTGGTCTCACATTTGGGTCTGCCACCCACTTGGAGCTGGTGGGTGTGTGCTGGGAGGTAGGGGTCCAGCTCTGTTCCCTGCATGTGGCTGTCCAGGCTGGACTTCCGTAAGGTGCAAGAGGCCCAAAGTGGAAATATAAAAATCCGCAGTCTGAACGGGCTGAGATTCTTTCCACAAAGTAGGGCCTCAAATAAAAATCAAGGCAATTATGGTCAGTTGTTGGAGGGCAGAGTTACAATTCTGATGGAGGGTGTGGACGTTGAGGAACTGGTTTTCATTATGAAGCAGGAAGGAAGGAGGGGGAATGGTGGATGCTGGTGGGGCCCACGGAGGACTTCTCTGGAGTCTACCTCTAACCCCAAGGAGCTGCAGGGGCTGCGGGCTCAGCCTGGCCCTGCGTGTACCCAGGGACAGGAGACCCAGACCCCGTTCTCTCCTTGCAAAGACCATCCTCGACAGCCCCACCTGTGTCTCCCCTACCTTCAGTGAACGGATGAGGATTCCCCGGTCCTCCTGTGGTCGGCACCAGGTGGCTGCACCCACTGCCCCCTCCAAAGCGGAGCCTCCTGCAGCAGCCCCGTCCCCCCAAGTCTGCCCCATGCCCCTTCCTCTTCGGCCGACAATATAAGGTGTGAGCTGCAGGGCTGTGGCTCGCTGGCCTGTCCCCAGACACTCCCAGGCCCTGGCAGCTCAGGGGAACAATGACGGTGAAGGGCCTGACTGCAGCACACACCCACGTCTGGGGACAGTGCCAGGTCCCCCTCCAGGAGCTGTGTCTGGGAGGACTGCCCCACACTCGTGGCCAAACTCCTCCGGAGAGGGCCAGATGGAAGGCCCCTCAGGCCTGCAGTGACAGACACCGCTTCTCTCCCAGCCCAGACAAGGCTGTGGTCGTTCCCTGGCCAAGGCACACAACGGGTTCTAGGTACACTTTCAGAGACTTCGATGGCATCGACGTTCATGCTCGTCCAGCTTCTGCCCTGCTCTCTGCAGTCCCATGGGCAGCCTGGGCATCCACGGCTCCCTTGTCCTGAGCTGGACCGACGGAGCTGTCACCCCAGCCTCAGCGGATGACCTATGTCCAGAGGCACCCCTGTGTTCTGGGAGCCGTACCTCTGAGGGCTTTGGTCCCCTGGCCTGGCCCTGGCAATAAGACCCCAGGTAACCAGGACTGGAAGCATCTCTGAAAAGGGCTGGAGCTGATCCTGCACACGCCGGGCCCTCCCCAGAGCCCTTACAAGGCCTGGCACGCGTCTCTGTGCAGGCCAAGCCGGTCCGGTCCCCGGTCACTTCGTTCTGATGTGCAGACCATACTTACTTTCAAATTGTTACTTACCAATTATGTGTATACACTTTTTCATTGTTCCACTGACATGCTTTTTGAAGTGTAATTATATTCTGTAAAGTCCATCCTTTTCAGGGGATAGCTGTAAGAGTTTGGACAAATATGTAGAGCTGTGTAACCACCACCACAGTGAGGTGAAGAACCGTTGCGGCAACCCTCAGGATCTTCCTGGTGTCTCCCCGTATGGTCAGTCCGTCCCCAACCCAGGCCCTGGCAAAAACCGACATGCTTCCTGTCCCTACACTTTGCCTTTCCCAGAACATCACGAGAATCCCACCGTACGTAGATGTTCACATCTGGCTTCGTCCCCTTGGAGTGCATTTGAGATTCATCTGTGTTGTCGCGCGTGTCTATGATTTGCTCCTTTGATGGTTGGCTAGTTTTCCACTGAAGGGACGTACCACACACTTTCTTGACACCCTCATGTTGAAGGACATTCGGTTGTTTCAGTCTCGGATGATTACAAATCAAGCCGCTGTAAGCATTTTCATGCAGGCTTTGTGTGGGCGTAGGTTTTCATTCTACTTGGGTAAATACCCAGAAGTGGAACGGGCGGGTCCATGGTCAGTGTATGCTTTCCTGTATGTGGAACCACCAAACTGTCATCCTGGCTGGCTGCACCACTTTGTGCTGCTTGCCACCGACCCCCCGCCCCCCACGCCCCGCCGGCAACGTGGGAGGGCTCCGTTGCTGCCCACCTGGGCCAGCCCTGGGGCGTTCCAGCCATTCTAACGGGTGTGCACTGCTATGTCATTGTGCCTTTTATCTGCAATTCCCTAATGACCAAAGCTGTCCCCTGTGCTTATTTGCCTCAGGTATACCTTCTTTGGTAAGATGGTCACTCAAATGTTTTGCCCATTTTTTATTGGGTTGTTTGATTTTCTTATTGAGTCTTGAAAATTCTTCATAGATTCTGAACACCAGTCCTTTATCAGATACGTGTTTTATAAACATATTCTCTTAGCCTGTGGCTTGTCTTCTTGTTCTCCCAACAGTGTCTTCGAAAGAAAAGTTTTTAATTTTTTTTAATTTTTATTGTTATGTTAATCACCATACAGTACATCATTAGTTTTTGATGTAGTGTTCCATGATTCATTGTTTGTGCATAACACCCAGGGCTCCACGCAGAACGCGCCCTCCTTAATACCCATCACCAGGCTAACCCATCCCCCCACCCCCCTCCCCTCTAGAACCCTCAGTTTGTTTTTCAGAGTCCATCGTCTCTCATGGTTCCAGAAGTTTTTAATTTTTTTAAAAAAGATTTTATTTGTTTATTTGTCAGAGAGAGAGAGAGAGCATGAGCCGGGAGAGAGGCAGGCAGAGGAAGAAGCAGGCTCCTTGCCCCACAAGGTGCCTGACGTGGGGCTCCATCCCAGGACCCTGAGATCATGACCTGAGCCAAAGGCAGACGCTTCACCGACTGAGCCACCCAGGTGTCCCGAGAAGTTTTTAATTTTGATGAAGTGCTGAAGTCTCATTTACCATTTTATTCTGGTACAGATTGTGCTTTTGGTATTAGAGCTAAGAAACCACGGCCCAACACAAAGTCATAGAGATTTTCTCCTATGTTTTTCCTAGAAGTTGTATAGTTTTATGTCTCACATTTAGGTCTGTGATCCATTTCGAGTTAATCTTTGGCTAAGTGCAAGGTGTGGACCAAGGCTTATGTATTTGTCCACATATATGTGTGTTTACTTTTGCGTGTGGATATCCAACTCTTTCACTACCATTTGCTGGAAAGATTCTCCTTTCTCCATTGAATTGCTTTGGTATCTTTGTCAAAAGTTGATTGACCATGTATGTGTGGGTCTGTTCCTGTGCCGTTGATCTTTGCGCCTGTTCTCCTGCCAATACCGCACAAGACTGATTTCTTTAACTTTAGAGTAAGTCTTAAAATCAAGCAGTGTGAGTTTTCCAATTTTTTTTTAAACAGTTTTGGCTATTCTAGTTACTTTGATTTTCCATGTAAATTTTAGAATCAGCTTGTCACTTCCTATACCAAAAAATCCTGCCAGAATTTGGATTGAGATTGCACTGAACCTATTGACCAGCTTGAGGCAAATTAACATACAGTATTAACTTTTTCTAATTCATGAACGTGGTATGTCTCCATTTGTTTATGTCTTCTTAAAAAAGATTTATTTATTTATTTGAGAGAGAGAGTGCTTGTGGGTGCCTAAAAGTGGGGGGGGAGGGGCAGAGGAAGAAAATCTCAAGCAGACTTCCTGCTAAGTGGAAGGGGGGTGGGGGGTGGGGGGGGCTCAATTTCACGACCCTGAGATCATGACCTGAGCCAAAATCAAGAGTCAGAGGTTTGGGCGCCTGGGTGGCTCAGTTGGTTAAGCGACCGCCTTCGGCTCAGGTCATGATCCTGGAGTCCCGGGATCGAGTCCCACATCGGGCTCCCTCCTCGGCAGGGAGTCTGCTTCTCCCTCTGACCCTCTTCCCTCTCGTGCTCTCTATCTCTCATTCTCTCTCTCTCTCAAATAAATAAAATCTTTAAAAAAAAAAAAGAGTCAGAGGTTTAACTGACTGAGCCACCCAGGCACCCCTCTTTATGTCTTATTTGGTGTTTTTCATCAGTGTTTTGTATTTTCAGCAAATGGACTTTTTGCATATTTTGTTAGATTACATTTAAATGTTTCATGTACTTTGGTGTACCAAAGGTAGATGGTGATTGTGACAATAATGGTGGTAGTGGGGATGATGGTGGTGATGGTGATGATGGAGATGATGATGATGATAGGAGGAGAGTGAGTGAGGGGCGCAAACCCTGGATTCACACCCTGTTCTGACTCCAAAGCCCAAGCTCATTCCAGCATATCATACTGAAATCTTTATAATCCCCCTTCCAGCATCCTCTATATCAGTGGCTTTCAACCTTTTAACCTCAGGATCCTCTGCATTTAAAAAAAAAAATTATTGGGACCACAAAGAACATTTGCTTCTATAGATGAGTCTCTCAATGTTTACTCTAATTTTTAAAAAATATATTTAATCATTCATTTAAAAATAACAATGGAAAACCCATTGTGCTAATATAAATAATGCATTCTTTATGAAAACTAACTATATTTTCCAAAATAAAAGTATTTAGTGGAAAGAGTGGTATTGTTTTACGCTTTTTTGAGAGACTTTTTAATGTCTGGCTTAATGGAAGCCAGCTAGATTCTCACATCTGCCTCCACGTTCCATCTATTGCAATATCACATGGTTGTAACCTCTGGAAAACTCCCCTGTAGGTTGTAAGAGAATAAAGGTAGAGAAAGGCAAATAGCATCCTGGAAGTATAATAATTGCTTTCGTGGGAGCGCCTGGGTGGCTCATTCGGTTAAGCATCTGCCTTCTGCTCAGGTCATGATCCCGGCGTCCTAGGATGGAGCCCAGCGTCTGGCTCCTTGCTCAACAGGGAGCCTGCTTCTCCCTCTGCCGCTGCCCCCCTGCTTGTGTTCTCTCGCTCTCTCTGTCAAATAAATAAATAAAATCTTTTTTTTAAAAAAATTGCTTTCATGTTTTGGGCCCCTGGAAGGTCTCAGAGACCCCCCCAGGAGGGTTCCAAGTGCACACTTTGAGAACTCCTGCTCTAGATCCCCCCCAAAGCGAGTTAGACAATCACAGCGGAGGGGTGTCCTGGTGCTTCTTCAGGAGCAGCAAAGGCACCCCAGAGCTATGTGTTCTCGGTTACCTTCCCAGGATGTTGCTGGGCTTCTTGTTTGCCTCTCAGTGGACAAGTTATGTCTTCAAACCAAAACCCAGCCCTACAAGAGAGTGGTTGGTGAGCGGTGTCCCGTTGAGGGGAGCGGCGAGTGAGCCCACCACCAGAGCCAGCACTGCGAATCTGCAAAGCCACCCTCCCCGGGACAGGTGTCCACGTCCCAAGAGGAAAGGGCAGCACCCCGCTCAGTCACATACACCCAGCAACCGCTCTGCCTGCAGAGTCCCAAAGACAGATCCCGCCTCGGATACTCTTCTTTTAGTGCTCACTGTCCGTGTGTCAGCGGGCAGCAGCTCCAGGCCCATCCTGGACACGGAAGAGAGGATGTGCCAGATTCCCCATGGGTCTCCCAAAGGCAGGCTGTAGAAAGCCGGCCCTTGGCCCCAGAGTGGGCTTGCCAAAACCCGTGCCTTGGGACGTTGGGTCACCCCCAGCAGAGCAATGCTTACCAGACAGAGGGGCAGCCCCCAGGGAAGACTCAGGCCTTCAGGGCTCCAGGGAAAGCCCTCCCTGCTCATTCTATCCTCTCTATCACTGGGCAGGGAGGGCAGGGGATGGGCATCCTGTCTGGATCTGCTCTCGTCAATGGCTTCCAGGACCCTGACGCTGTGTCCTCACATGAAGACTCAGAACAAAAGCGTTTAGAACAGGAAAGAAGTACAAGGTACCATGGACTGGCTCAGCAGTACAAGCACTGCAGGTGTTCGACGGTTAGCTGCTCTAGTGGGGTGACGTGTGTCCCCCAGAAAGACACGTCCACATCTGGACCCCCGGTACCTGTGAATGTGACCTTATTTGGACCTAAGGTGTAATTGCAAGTGTAGTTAAGGGTTTCCAGATGAAATCATTCTGGATGATCTTGGTGGACCCTAATCCAATGACTGTGTCCTTATAAGAGACAGGAGAGGGGGGTTCGAGATGCTGATACAGGAGGTGGGCAGGGAGAAGGTCATGGCCGACAGAGGCAGAGGTTGGAGGGATGCATCCACAGGCCGGGAGACGCCAAGGATTGCCAGCACCTCTTCCAGGTCCATCCCAGCTTCTGAACACTGCTCTTGCCGGGGGAAGAGGTCTCTAACAGGCAGTAGAAGTCCCAGCTCAGCTGCAGGTGGGCCCTGTGGGAGCCTGCGGCTGCTGGTGAGTGAGCTGGCCCTGCCCTTCCGGGCATCGTCCACCCTCAGGGCATTTCCCCATGCCCGCCACCCCACCTCGCAGCTGTGCCCACCGCGGTCCTTCTCGCTTCTCAATGCCGACTGCTCCGGAGGATGCTGGCTGCAGGCACTCACCCCACGCAGGAGGGTCAGAGGACGTGTCTGCTGGCCCGGATTTCCACCTGCCAAGAACCGACCCTTAGGCGTGCACAGGGGTCCAGGCACGGGTACATCAGCACGTCCACTGGCACTTGGCACCCCTGCTTCTCATGAGCCCCCAAAAGCCACGCCAGCTTCCCCAGAGTCTGGATATGGGGGTGTGCCCTATAAATAGCACCTTCTTGTCCCCCCAGGTAGGAGAATGAGAACTGTCAGCAAGAGAGTAGGAAATTACCATCAGGTGTGTTTGCCTGGCCCCTGGGCTCGGACGTGTCTTTCTGGAAGATGGGTACGTGTGCAAGAGAGACAGAGAGAGGAAAGAGAGGGAGGGCACGTGTGAGGGCCACGCAGGCAGCAGGCCTGTTCAGGGAGCCCCAGCATGGTGGCAGTGCCCGCCCCCCCCCCCCCAGCCCCAGCCTTCCGAAGGGAGATTCTGCTGCTGGACTTCCCAGGTTTCCCCGAGAGAACAGAAAACGGCCCCTGCTTAGCCCCGACACCTGCTGGGTGACTCAGCTCCTGAAGACATCAGCACACGGTGTCTCCGTGGGGAGAAGGAGAGCCACGTCAGGGGACACGGAGCCTCCCTGCTCCTCCCCGGGCCCCCACCTCCTGCTCCACCTCCCACCGTGGGAGCTGAGGCGGCAGACACCAGTCCCACCCAGTCTGGAGGAGTGGAGAGGGGGAGCCTGCCTCCTGCCCCAGGGAGGGGAGGGTGGGACACAACACCAGGGGCCCGCCTCAGCCTGTTCCCAGCTGCCTGGCCCGAGCTGATGGCCTACCCTCCCTGCTGCGGGGAGAATGGTGACCCCCACCTACGGGGAGCAGGGGATGCAGTGGGGTCACACGCGGAAAATGGGAACACGGTGCCAGGCACAGAGTGAGAGACGGATAAATGCCACAGTTGTTTTTATGATTAGCTGCTGTGTTCTGGAGACCATGCAGGCTCCAAATTCAACATAACACACCGCGTGTGGGGGTTACCTCAGCCCCACGGCCCAGGTGAGGAAACAGACTAGGGAGTGAAGGGTCTCACAGCAGAGACGCTTCCAGAGCTGTCCCTGAGTGGCTGGTAAATTCTGCAGGCCACGCCCCCGGGGTGGACTTGCCCTTGGGGAGCAGGGAGGGCCGATGGGCCCAGGCTCACCTGCCCCGCCCAAACCTCTAGGTTGTTCCATTGCTGCCCAGAGTAACAGGATCAGGGCCCAGCTAGGAGTAGGGGATCCCACGCACACCCGTACGACTTGGGCCTCTGTCTCCACTGAGCTGAAAAATGGGGAGAAATCGTACTGCAGCCTCTGCTGGCTCAGAAAGCGTAAGTAAGGATGCGCCGGCACCGCACCTGGCTCAGCTCCCCCCCCCCGGGGAACTCGGCCCGTCAGCGCCTGGCCCTGCAGAGGCCGGAGCCCCCGGCAGTCCCTCCCTGCAGGCACCCGCTCTGAAACGGGCCCAGGTGTGTTCTGTTGTGTCTGGCTACCCTAACCCTTGCCAGGGAGTTAGTCAGGTGTAGCGGGAGGGGTGGGGGCTTGCAAGGGTTGCTCCCTAAGCCTGACTAACTAGGGACAGGGTGTAGAGGCTGGAAGTGAATCCTCACTCACTGTGAGAGCTTGGTGACTCACGTCCCTGCTCTGTGCCTCAGTTTCTCCCATTTGTCAAACAGAGCTGATCACAATAGCGCCTGCCTCATATGGTGGCTGGGTGGTTTAACTGAGTCAATGTGTCTAGAGCCCCTCAGTATGGAACATGAGATAGGGTGGGGGTTTGTCAAAGGAGATCTTGGGGGGCTGAGCAATCCCCAAGGACCGGCCAACCACCCAGAACGAAGGCCGGACCCCAACAGTTAAAAGTTTCTTCATTCCAGAGCAGGGATTCTGGGACCAGATTGTTCCTGTTACAGGATGCAGTCCTGAGTGGCGACGGGTACCTAGCGGCATCCCTGGCCTCCACCCACTAGAGGCCAGCAGTACCCCCCCCCCAGGTTGTGACAACCAAGGACGTCCCCAGACATCGCCAACGCCACCTCCGAGGGGAGGCTGACATTGCATCAGGCTTAACTTTCAACTGTACCCTCCTTGCCCAGGAGTGAGGTCCACATGTGCAAAGGCACTTGTACACATCTTGCTTCTCACGGGCAGATCTGTCTGACCCTAAAACCAGAACTGAGTAAGAAGTCAGTGGCTCTGGTGTAGAGACACTGCAAGTTCTTCCGGGGTTCAGCTCAGAAGTCGGCTCCCACCCTGGGGACGCGGGGATGCTCAGGCCAGGGGAGGAAGGGAAGCCACTCCTGTTGGCCCCATTTCCAGGTGAGGAAACCAAGGCAGAGCATTGCAGGGCCTTGCCCACACCCCCACGGCTCCTAGGCAGCTAGCCCGCCCCGCTCTGCTCAGCCCCGAGCCCCTCCTCAGTGTCGTTTCCTGCACCGACCACAACACACATATACCACCTCCATTTGACAGGTGGGTAAGCTGAGGCCCGGAGGAACAGGTCACCTGCCCAGGGACTGAGCTGCTTTCTGGAGCATGCTGTCTCTCCAAAACCAGGCAAGAAACTGGAAGGGGGGCTTTCTGGAAGAGTCCAGTGCTGTTTCCAGCAGGGTGGCACCTTCCTTGCTTTCCATGCAGCCACTTGCTGATCCATCCCAGTGAGCCTGGCTCCACCCTCTGACCCACTCCCCCCTTTGTCACCTTGGGGGGGGTCATTTGACCAGGTGTCCCTTTGACCTCTGCCCTCAGCAGTCTCATTTCGTGAAATCACGCTGGCTTCAAATAGCCAGCCACACTGGTGACTGGAAACTTTCCCTACGTTGGCCCCTGAGACCTCTGCCCCAGGGGAGAACAGCTTTGTTTTCTTCCTCAGTCCCCTGTGCATTGGCCCGGCAAGGAGCAATTTGCCGGGCTCCGGGCCACCACAGCCCAGCTTTGTGCAGAGGCTTCGGAGAGTGAAGAGTAGTCCCGGCCAGTGTCCGTCAACCCCCGCACAGTGCACCGAGCAGACCCTCTTCCGAAGGGGGAGCCGCTTGTCACAGGCCACTGAGCGGGGGCCCACTATGACCCTGAGCATCTTGTCTGAGCAGTTCTGCATCCGAAGGCCTTGCAAGGTGACTATAGGGTGGGAGCAGGCTTGTCCTGGGGATGAGCTCAGAGCAGGCCAAGGCAGTACCCCACCTCCAGCCCATGGCCCCTCTGATAACCATCAGTGGCTGGCGCTTCTGTGCCCCCGGGGGGACCACCACCTGGTCTAATGGGTGCGCATGGTGCTGAGGCTGGGGTAAGGGGTTTGGTCCAGGCCACCCACCTGGCTGGTTGGGGGCAGAGCCAAGGTAGACAATGGCTCCCCCCCCCCCCGAGTGCCCTCTCCAGTCCCAGGGCCTGAAGGGGACCCCACTGGGCAGCCGAATATCCCAGGCTTGTCCCACAGTCCTGCCTGGTGGTCCTGCTGCATCTGCCTGACCATCAGGCTTGGCGGCTACTCTTGGGGCACTCTTGGCCCAACATAAAATGAAACGGTGGAAATGCACCTGTGGGCCAGAAGCTTCAGACGTGGGAAAGGAGGCCGGGGCTCAGCTGAGGATCAGCCCCATCCCTCGGAAGGGAAGGGACTGAGTGAGGGTTTCCATTTGGAAAAGGCTCTGTGCCCTTGCATGTCCTACCTCGTCTGGGGATGCCTGGAAGGGGCCCAGTTCACCCCGTCTTGGCTTCCGAGGGTAGATGCTATCCAGAGGCCCCTGGCAGTTCTGAAGACTGAGGTCCTAGCGCGCCTCAGCCTGGGGGGCCAGGGCTGGGGAGACCCTGGGGCCAGCGAGGAGCTCACACCACTTTAGGGCCTATAGGTGAGGGGTTGGGGAAGACCCTCACCTCCTCAGCTTCCACCCACAGTATGAGTGCTTTTCTACACAGGAGGGCCTCAGGGTCTAAAAAGGCCTCTGGGAGCAGAAGGATGAGGGGGCATATACACAGAAGGAAATCTGCAGGAGGGTGGGTTCCCAGCAAGAGTCCTGAGGAGGAGGTGCTGTTAGAAACATGAGGTGTGACCTAGGGGTCCTGTTTAGCATACCTGTAGGACAAGGACAAAGGGCTCTGGTTTCCGGGGTAACTCATGTTCTGGTGGCTTCTGTCGCTAGAGGAAAACTGATGACAATTTCTGGGTCCCAGGGAGAGAGAGGGGGCACCCTGGACTGTGGCTAGGGTGGGCTGGAGGCCACCAGGCATCTGTGACCATGGCGCTCTCTCGCACCGTAAACGGGAGGACCCCTCCAGGCTGCCCCTGACCCCACCTCGGCTCAGCACCATCAACCCGGCCCAGCGGCCTGAGCTGCGGCAGCGGCAGCGGCACACCAGACCCGGCCAGGGAGAAGGGGGGCAGTGGAAGCCTGGGGTCCCTGCGGCACACCAGACCCGGCCACGGAGAAGGGGGGCAGTGGAGGCCTGGGGTCCCTGTGAGGCGCTCCAGCGCCACGGATCCCGCCCGGGGTTTTCTGGCCGCCGAGCCCTCCCCCTCCCCCCTCCCCCCTGCGGCCCCCTCCCTCCTCCTCCCTGCTCCTCCCTTGCTCCTTCCTCCAGCGCCCTCCCTCCTCCCCGCCCCCTCCCCTCCCCGATCCCTCCTCCCTCTGCCGCCGCTCCCTCCCAGGGCTCCGCGGTTGGATCAGTCCTCTGGCATTTCCTGCAGCCGGGCCGCGCCGCCAGCTGAGCTCCGCGCGCCCGGCCCGCCGGCACCGAATCGCGGCACGGTAGGGGCAGGGGCGCGGCGGCCGGGGAGGGCCGGGGTCGGCCGGGGAGGCGGCCAGGAGGGCGCGGGGAGGGGCCCGGCGGGGCCGCGGCCGAGAGGGCCCGGAGCGTCCGGCGGGCCGCCGGCGGCCGGCTGCGGGGGTCGGGGAGCCCCGAGCCGCGGCCCGCGGGGGCCCGGGGACTTGGGCTCAGCCCGGCGCGCCCCGACAGCGGCCTGGCGGGGAGCCCCCGGGGGGCGCGGGGCGGGTCGCAGGCTCGGGCGGCCGGGCCGGGGCGCGGGTGGGGCCCGACGTGTGGAGCGGCGCGTGCCGACCGCTTCCCGCTTGTCGGGACCTCGAGGAGCGGGGCCTCGGGGGTGGGGGGCCTGGCCGTGCGCGCCCCCAGCCCGACCAACCCTGGGTCGGGTCTGCATCCCGCGTCTGGCATCGATCGCCGCTGTAGGCTCCTAACGCCGGCGGCGGTGTCTGGGCCCACAGAGTGGGAGGCTGCCTGGGCTGAGGGCGGACCCCTGCCTCACCCACCACCCACAGCCACCACCTCTAGGCCACTGACACCCTAAAGATAGGGTCGTAGCAAGTGTTGGGGGGCGGCAGACGTGAGTCTACCGGAGGGTCCCCTGCCCCTGAGGATCCCCGGGAGGGTGGGAGGTGTGGGGGGCGTTGTGAACAGCCCCCGGGGGGTCACTCACCAGCATGGGCTCCCCAGGCACTGCCCCTCCCCCTTGTGGGCTGCCTGCCCTCAGGAGCCAGCTGGACTTGGGATTTGGAGTGTCTGGGGCTGTGGACAGGTCCTCGGGTGAGGTAGGCTTCTCTGCCCCACACATCCTTGAGCGGAGCCAGGCCAGGCCTTGCTGGAGCAGCTGGTTGGATTTCTGCTCTTTTGCCATCTTGGGATTTTACGAACTTGCTACTCTGTCTACACGAGAATTTAGATACATGTTTGCCCTTCTGCCTGAACCCCTTCAAAATGCCTTTGACAGGTGGGCCGCTGGGATTGTCCCCAGGTGCAGCCCCCAGGCCAGGGACAGGCTCAGGGTGTCACAGCTAGGGACGTGGGCACAGCCTCTGGGTTAGATGTGTGTGTCCTTGGATCTGCGTGTGCGGTGTGGATCCAGGTCCCAGAGCGCAAAAACCCTGCCCGCAGCAAGAGCAGGCTGAGTGGTCTTTCGGCTGTGTTTTTACTCCCGGTCCTTGGTTTTGCGGGGCCCTGAGGCTCCTCGAACTTGACAGGCTTTGCAAGCAGCAGGCAGTCCAGGGACATCTGAGGGCCCCCCTTCAGGCTTCAAGCTCCCGAGCTGCAGATCCTATTGTCTGCGGCACGTGTGCGGGGCAGGGGCCGCGGGGTGCCATGGAGGAGGCATCCAGTGTGTCTGTCTGCTGTGTCTTACTAGGCTGTATTTAGAAAAGTGACAAAGCAGATGGGCCAGGCAAGGGCCCTCTGACCCGCCTCGTCATGGGGAGTGGGGGGGGGGGGCCGTGCAGAGGCCTGGGCAGGGCGTCCTGGAAGCCAACCGAAAGCTCCTCCTTCCTGGGCCCTGGGGTTCGGGGTCTGCGACGAATCTGTTGTCTTCAAAGCTCTGCTTCTGGTTCTTGACAGAACGCCGAATGCAGCCCTTCCCCCTTAGCATGGTATTTACTATGCTGAGAATGTCCGGGATCCATGTCTGTCCTGAAAGCTCTCTTCCCGGAAGCTTCCTGAGCCAGGAGAGTAACCTGACAGGCTACGCTCGCTCTCTGAGGGCAGAAACCCTCCGTGAGGAGCCGCTGGTTTAAAGACTCCTGTGTGTCTCTGGCAGCTGTGTTTTGGGGGCTTGTGCTTTCTGCCAATTCTGTGGTTGAGCCAGTGTGAGTGTGCATGCACGCACACACGCGGTGTGCAGGTGGAGGGGATCTCACTTAAGGGGACAGAGGCACGCCCCGCCCCCTTTTCCATTTGTTGTCCCAGCGACAGGTGTGCAGCCGCAGCTGAGAAACCGTGCAGACCCAGCTCTCAGTTGCAGGGGTGAGGTCTGAACCCCAGGATGGGGGCTGCAGAGGGCCGAACACAGGGTTGCGCAGTGTGCGACAGGAGGACCCAGACATCCTGACATGAAGGGAACTGTCAGACGTGGTTCCCCCGTGGGGCCCCTGGGTCGGGTGCCTGGGAGTGGCAGGGTTGGGGTTGTGCAGAAGGGCAGTGCCACTGTGACCTCCCAGTGGTGGCCAGGTGTGCTGCCCAGGAAGGTCCTCGAGCTGCTCACAGCCGCCCCGAAGGAACAGGGTACTGTTCTGGGGGCCGGATTTGCCCCGTGACCTACCAAGCCTACAGGTCTAGGAAACAGAACTTACCACCGAGGGATGAGCCCTCTGAGGCTTTGCACTGGCCTGGGCTGGGCTGGTGACCCTCACGGGGCTGGCCGCTCGTCTGGGGAGATGTCTAAGCAGATAGTGGATCTTCTGCAGTGCAGGGTAGTGATGGTTGTTGAATACAAAGAACTTGGACTTCGGAGCGGGTGCTTCCGAGCCTGGGCCCCGGGAGCGTGTGCGGCCGGGTGTGAATTTGGCTTCTGCTGGCTTGGCGTCTCTGCCAAGGGGAGTGGGCACCAGCCGTGTGGTCAGGACCTGCCCATCGGGGAAGCAGGGCTCGGGCAGGGCCAGGGGCAGAACAATGGGTCCGGCCTAGAGTTCTTTGCCTAGCAAGGTAGCTGGGGAATAAGCCGCCCAGAGCAAGGAATGTTGCAGGCCCAAGGTGTGGGGCAGCCCGCAAGAGCTTTAGGGATCCACAGGGAGGGAGTCCCCACAACCAGGATCACAGATCCGGGAGATGCGGGAGCAGGGGGTGCACGATGACCCCTGGAAAGGGCCTCGGAGCTGTCCGGCCTGGCCCTGGGGAGGCCCAGGGCCACCGAAGGACTAGCAGCATTGTCTAGGCCATCAGGCCAGGGAGAGACAATCCCCACCACTCAGGACAGGAGCTGGTTGGGTGGCGCTAGGGGCTCTAGGACCCCCAGGGGACCTTTGTTGTGACTCTCCAAGCCAGTCGTTCGCTAGCCTCTCTTCTGTCCTGGGCTCTCCTCCAGCAGCTCAGACCGCACCAGCCACCCAGCAGGCTCCAGTCTTGCCCTTCCGGTCCTCCAGCCAACAGCCAGCATGATCTAAAGTATAGACTGCATCACATGGCCTACCTGCGTAGAGTCCTCTGTGATGCTCACTGATCTCCGAATAATTCCAGACTCCTTTCTGGGCCCCACGAGGCCCTGGGCAGCCGGGCCCCTGCCTGCCTGTTAGCTCCCCCCCACCCCCGTGCTCCTGTGCATGGCCATCTAGCCCCAGGCCCAGCCTCTGTTACTCTGGGGCCTTTGCATTCCCTGTTCCCTCTGCCCTGGGTGCTAATGCCAGCCCTCAGCTCGGGTGTCACGAGCCCCTCTGTCCCTGACAAGGTGCCCATTCCAAGGTAGCTGTGCTTTGTTTTCCTAGCAACACTGCTCCGTGTCCAGATTACCTCCATGCTGTTTGTTTCATTGAATGACTAGATGTGGAGAAGGCAGCCGGCCCAGAGCCAGGCCCACGACGGGCGCTGTTAGCACGTGTGGTCATCGTGCCCTGTTGCCTGACTGTGTGCTCAGGCCCTGGCACGTAGTAGGTGCCCTGTGCTCACATGAAGCCATAGGGTTGTCCTTGTCCAGGGAGTCAGCGTCTTGAGCATGATGCTCGTTCTGCACCCCCAATCCGGTCCCTGGCTTCCCTAGATGGCTCACCTTCGAAAGGCCCAGCTTGCTGCCCTGCCCAGGGCGCCTGTCCTTCCTGAATTATAAATAGAGTGCATGCAGTGGCTTACCTGGGAGGGATGCCTGCTAGTGAGGTGGACGTCCCCTCTGATCCTGATGGGAACGAAGGACTCAGGGGGAAGATGAGGCCCCTACAACTGAACAGAGTCCATCCCATGACGGGGAGTTTTTTATGAGGCGTAACTGAGACCGGCAGGAGGGATCTGGGAATACCCCGTCCCACAGGTTACTTCCCTGTCTAAGGCCACGGGAGTCTGGAAACCAGGCACAGGCCACACTCTGCTGTGGAGACAGGCAGGTCCCCAGGGAGGCGGAGGGAGGAGAGGGAGCGGGGCCCCCACGGGCCAGCAGGCGGGCAGGGTGGCACCGTTGTCCCTTGGATACAGCCACACTGGGACCCGAGGCCTGCACACAGGGAAGGGCGTCCAGGCCCAGGGGAGGGAGCTCCTGTGGTGGTGTCGTCCTGCTGCCTCCTGGGGTGAACGGGCACCGGGAGGTCGCTTAAAGGGCCAGCTGGTGCTGAGAAGGCTGGGGGGAGGGACGCCCATGGGATTTTCCTGCCTGCCTATCGGGTCGAATCCGGCAGAGGGCCTGTGGCTGCACATCAGGTTCCCTAGGCCACAGCGGCCTGAGGGGACCAGTGAGCAGCAGAACAGCTAAATGGGAAGGCCAGATCTGCCCTATGGGACGGCCCCCACCCCACTTGTCAGGAAGGCCCCCAAATCCAGAGCCCTGGGCCGGGGGGCTGGACGGCCACACTCAGACCTGAAGTCCGCACGCTGTGGGACGAGAACCATCACCAGGGACCTGCGCTGCCCGGCAGAGCCCAGGGAAGAGCCCTCCTGCCGTTACTTACGGTGTGAGCGGAATGTGGGTTTCTGTGCCTCTGCTGTTTCAGGAGACCGCTCCTTCGCCGGGGAGTGGGGGTGGGTTTCCGGCTCTTCTCGTTTGTACCCTGGAGGTGGGGAGGTCTTCGGGATGCCCAGGGGTCTGGGGCCCTTGCCAGCATGGCCCTCCCATGGGCCTTGGGGTTGTGGGCTCCTCACCCCAACCCTGGGAGTCGGGATGGGTGCTGCCCTACACCTCCCGCTTGGACCCTAAAGACCAGAGTGGCTGTTTGCGTTTGGAGCACTCTGTTTCCACCTCTCTGCAATGGCCCCTTGAACAAAGCCCTCTCGGGGGGCCTCTGGCTTAGCAGCGTAATCCTGTACTGGGGAAACCCTGGGGAGGGGACAGAGGGGAGCCCTGGAGCCCTGTCCCCCCCCCCCCCCCCGGCCCCACCGAGCTGCTGCGCCGGGCTGAGCAGGGCAGTCACATGGCTCAGCGGCCTGGATTTGGAGCCGCAGAGATGTATGGACCTGGGGCATCAGGGTGGGGGTGAAGCTGGGCCGGGGGCTGAGGGGTCGATGGTGTCAGGGCAGGGCCCACGGTGGATTTGGAGGCCTGGCCAAGGAAGTTTTGGCTCAGGGATTCTTAGCCCCAGGTGCTGGGGGCGGCAGTCTCTTCGTTGACCCAAGGCCAACTGCACAGTAGGACCGTGGGGGTGCTGGGGAGGGGAGAGGAAGCTGGGACTTTGCATGGAAGCCAAAAGCTGAGCCATAGGTGTGGTGAGGTGGAAGGGGGAGGGGCCTGTCACCTGCACCTCTCTGCCTTAGCATATGCTGTTCCCTTGCTCAGAAAGCTCTTCCGACCCTAGGACAGACCAGATGGTTGGGGAAGCTCAGGCCCGGCCTAGCACCTTCTCTTTGGAGCCTGTGGTCTTCGGGGTAACCTTGCAGGAGTCCACCTCACCCCCTCTGTCCTTTCCCTTCTTATTGTGTCGGGCCTCCTGCTCCTGGTCTGACCCCCTCCCGTCAGAGCCCCCCTTCCCTGGCTCCCGCTTCCCACTCACCGGGGAAAATGTCATTTGCTTTTTTCCTGGCTGGTCGGTGAACTGCTGCTTCTGTTTGCTTGGTTTGGGTGTTTTGTTTTACGCAGATAGCTGGAGCTCGTTAAGCCGGATACCCCGGTCTGTAAACACGGCCTCTGCAGAAGGTGCTCCAGACCTCCCAGGGGGGCTCTGTGGATGCCCAGCGCCTACTGGTTAGGATGTGGGCTCCTCGGTCCGCACTGGCCGGGAGTCCCTGCCCCCCTCTGACACATCTCTGGCCAGAGGGGCCCTGGGCAAGCCCCTGGAGCTCCAGGCCTTGGTTTTCTCATCTGTGAAACGGGCGTCTCAGTGGTGAGAACCGTGTGGGAAGTGCAGGGCCGGCCCACAGTGAGCACAGGACCCAGCCCACCCTCCTCTGGGTTGAGGTGCTGCCAAGCCGCTGGGCTTTGGAACAGGGAGGGACCGACTCCTTATCATCAATTAAAACTTTGATTAATGGCTAATGCTTGTGAAATGTTTAAACACAGGAACCACACAAAAGAATACAACCAACCCCCACTCGACCAAGGTTGTACTGTCTGGTTCTGCTGCTTCGGGTGTAAGGCCTGGAAGGTTGAGCAGAGCACGGGCCCTGCTCCCCTGAGGCTTTCCCAGCTGACTCGCCCAGCGGTGTTTTTATGTTTTGACTATATATGGATGCCTCCGCAAACAAACGCAGGCTCCTCTGGCTGCTGTCCTCTTCATATAGCCTCTCATTCCTCGTCATTCTGGAGCATTCTGGAGTTGCAGAGAATTTGCAGAAACACATATACGCAGCCTTTTGCAACTTCTTTTGAGCGGCACAGTCATAAGCCATGAGTCCCTGCTCATCTTCCTTGCTTTGTGTAAGGAAGGCACGGTTGACTTCCATTCTCCCGTCCAGCGATGTTCAGCTTGTTTCCATTTTATTCCATTTTATCCCAGGAGCGTGTTTTGTGTTCGGGTCTCATTGAGCACATGGGCGGGAGCTGCTCTGGGCCGTTGGCCTGAAGTGGGGTCTCGGGGTCTGTGGGTGCACACCTGAGCAGCCCAGCTGGATGTGGCCAAGTGGCCACTGGTGATGCTGTTGGGGGAGGGGGGAAGGGTCGGGCTCCCCCCCCCCCAGCAGCTGAGGCAAAGGACACATAGCAAGTGTGGAGCTTACGTCACAAAGCTTTGTGCATCGGGGGTCTTCCCAGGGCCCAGGCCCAGGGTGGGTGAGCAGGGGCTGCGTCTCTTAGTAGGGCGAGGGTCCTGGGCTCAAGGCGTACTTTCTTAGCAAGTCTGCTCACTCTCCTGGCGCTGGGGTCCTACCCCCTGCACCTGTCCCCGAGGAAAGACCAGGGGCTCTCCCATCCCATTGGAGGGAGATACCATTCCCCCGCCTGCCCTCGGCACGGGGCTGCAGGCTGAAGGGCTCTTCCCAAGGGGCACACGCGACAAAGACGTTTGCCAGGGTCCCCCAAGGGGTCTCTCGGTGACCAGCACGCCCTATTAATTAGAAACAGCAGATACATGTAACATGATGACTCTAGCTGATGACATATTGTAGACTTAAAATATGATAGGAGAGTAGAACTTAAACCTCACCTCCACAAAAAAGATGAATACGCAAAGTGACAGATGTATTAACTGGATGGGGGGAGTCCTTTTAGAACACGTGTGGATGTGGAGTCATCATGATGTGTGCTTTAAGTATTACAATTTTATTTGCTGATTATACCTCGATAAAGCTGGGAGCAAAAGTAGTCTGACCCAGAGCCGACCAGGGTCCGGAGAGCTGAGGTCCAGCTGAGTTCCGCTCTGAGCCGGTCAGAGCACTGAGGCCCCCAGGTGGAAACACACGTGGCCACCGGCCGAAGGTGCGTGATGAGGGGCACGTGAGGGCCACACCCCAGACCACGGTGTTCTCCTCCCTCCACAGTGGCCCTTTTGAAACCAAACGTGGCCTTTCCTCCAGGCTGGGGGTGGACGATGCACCAGTGGGCCATGAATGCCCATGTTCGCTGACCTCTCTCTAGGGCAGCTGTGTATGGAGTCCTCGGGGGCCCGCCAGGGTCGGCCCTCCTGCCCTGCTCTCCAGAACTCTGGTGGGGGCGAGGGGGGGTCTTCCAGGTCCCCTGCCCCTCCCTTATCATGCCACATGGGCGGCTGCTGTGTGGCATCCTTGGCCCGGCGGTGTGGGGGGAGGTGGACACCTCCCCCCACACTCAGAGGAGGAGGGGGTGCTCAGCTGCAGTGCCCACAGTACCTGCGTGGGGCCAACCACGTGAGCTTCCTAAGTGGGGCCTCTACTCCGCAGAGCCCTGCCCAGAGCCCCAATGGCAGCAAAAAAGGGGGAAAGACGTTGTCCAGGCAAAGCGGACGTGTGTCCATCACTCTTGGTGTGCCGGCTGGGCGGGGGGGGGAGTCCCTCTGGTGCGTCCCCCATGCGGGACCACCGCGGGGCCCCCGTCAGCCTGTCCTCCCCCTGCCTGCCAGAGGGCCGCCTGGGCCGGCGGGCGGCTTTTACACCACGATGGAACGCATGGCAGGAGAAAGACACGCAGGCAAATGACTGTCCTCCCAACCCGATCCTTATTTTGAACTGTGTCTGCTTCTCAGTTTATTTTTAAATCTCAAAAGCACAAGGAACGCGCTGTTTATCTCCGGTGCGCCTGCTCGCCCCAGCGTGGCCATCCATCACGTCCCAGCCTCGGGCCGCCCTGGGCTGCCCGCCGGAGCCCGAGTAACCCCGCAGAGAGTGCGGCCCTCGGGGACCCACTCCTGCGGGGCGGAGGGGGCTTGCCCCACTGAGCAGCAGACCTTTGAACACATTTAGTGGAAATCTTTCCAGAATGAGTTAACACCCACAGGATGCCTGGCAGCCTTAAGGTGTGGGAAGTCATTTAACCCTTTCCTGGCAACAATTCATTTTACAAGTGATGAACATTTTTTGAAGGGTTTGAGATGAACTCTCTTTTAACCCTTTGAACACACTGATGCAGCAAGCCCTACCAGCATCCCTGTTTGATAGACGGGCACACCCGCACTCGAAGAGGCAAGAAAACCTGCCCGAGACCACCCAGCGATGGTGCTCGAGGCGGCTGGGAACCATCAGGCCACTTGCCCACCCCACCCCCCCGACAGTGCGGGTGGGACTGACCGTCCCTCTACTAAATGGCCCCAGACTCCTTTTATTATGCTTCTTGTTGGAGGGTTGTTGGTTATTTTATTTTCTTCTTTAAAAAGCCTGTTTCTGCTTCTAGCCTGCTCTTGTTGAGGCAACGAGATAAATAAGATTGTCGGAAACGTGTGCAGACCACGAGAGCGAGGGGCTGCTGCAAGATGGCCTGAGATCTGTCTGCGAGTCGCGAGCGAGACCGCGAGCGGAGATACTGACTTAGTTGCTGAGAGGCTTTGTTCTTGGCGTGCTCCTCATTCTCGCCCAAGGGTCTAGCGGGGACCCTCACGGTTGTTAGCAGCAGCTGACGGGTGTCCGGTGCTCACTCGGATGCAGCCCTTCGGTGTGGTGCACAGGTGTCTGCTCTGTTCAAGCTCGGGAGAGGCCCAGGGGCTGCCGTTTTCCGGTGTGAAACCAGGGCTCAGGCAGTCCGTCCCCCACCCGGCCAGCCAGTGAGCGCCAGAGCCCCGGCTTGTCCAGAAGCTTCTCGGTCTGATGCCGGCGGCTTCGCATAAAATGTGGGCCAGGGAGGGGACTGCGGAACAGAGGTGTGGAAGGCCAGCGTTTCCAAGCAGGCAGGACTCAGGCTCGGACCCTACAGGTGCAGCGTGCATGGTGGGTCTGCTTGGTCGGGGAGGGCAGGCGGGGCTCCGCCTGGGACTGGCACCCCAGCGGCCCCAGGTTCTGACCCAGGTGATGGGTACGGTGCTTGTCCGGGCAGCTCGTGGAGCCGAACGTCTGTGTGGTTTTCCGTATTTACATTATATTTTATGGCTGAGACCCCGGGAATCGAGGCTGGGCCAGCTCCGGTGGAGGGAGCACGGGCCCCCGGCCAGGCCGGGACCCCACACTCTGAGCGGCTCCTGGCATTTTCAGGACAGCTTCCGGGGGGCTTTCTGTGGCTTAATTTGTCCACAGCCGCCTCTACTGTTACTTTAAAGCGTGGCTCTGTGAATCCACTCGCTTCTTTTTACATAAGCAAATTTGTCTCTAGAAAGAACCTTTCAGTTGTTGCTGCAGCTAGGAAATCCTGTCACTTGTAATACAGAGCAGGGACAGAACGAAGCCAGCAGCTGGTGGTCCACTGCAGCAGCCCGGCCTCCCTGACAGAGGTCGGCAGGACGAAGACCAGACTCTCCTCCTTGCCGTGGTCAGGAGGCTGGAAAGAGAATGTGAAGAGAGGGGCGCCGTCCCCAAGGCCAGCGAGGGGCAGTGCAGCCACTGTCTCCAGCTCCGTCGGCTGTCCGCGCACACTTTGGGGTGCGCAGGTGATGAGCGCATTTGGAGTCTGGCTCCAGGGGCAGCGGGAGCCCTTGGTGGCCCATTCCAGCGGCTTCCAGGAGCTGGCTGAGTGGGACGGACGGGCTGCCGCTCGGACGGCGGGAGGTGACCCCAGCCGTGGGGCCGTGGCGTTGCTGCATTGCCTGGAGACCCCTCCCCAGGTGACAGGCTGGCATCTATGGAGTCAGGGGCCCGTTTTCTGCTGGGTTTATGCTGGGATGGTGCCTCAGCTGCACGGGGCTGGGAGGGGTGTGTGAGGCGGCTCGCGGTGGCAGGGTGGGGGGGCGGCGGGGCAGGGCAAGGGGCTGATTTGGATGTGCCCCAGACGGGGAGCGGGGAAGGGGGTTGTGTTTGAGCAGAGCCGCCTGCTCTGTGGAGTGGTCCCTCTCCTCCAGTCTGGATAGTGTCCAGCGACAGAGGGGCCTCAGCCTCATCCTTGGGGCAGAGGAAGGAAGCACCCACTCAGCTTCCGTTCAGGCCGTCCCTGCTCACAGCTTTGACCTTGAACTGAGGGCCTGTGTGCCACCAGGGGCTACTGTAACAAAGGACCACACACCGGGGTGGGGGGCGGTGGCTAAAACCACAGAAACGTAGTCTCTCCCAGTTCTGGAGCCAGGAGTCCAAAATCCAGGTGTGGGCAGGGCCCTCTCCTTCTGGAGGCTCCAAGAGAGGACCCTTCCTGCCTCATCCCGCTTCTGGGGCTGTAGGCGTCCCTGGGCTGGTGGCCACATGGCCCCAGCCTCTCCCCCTGTCTTCACGGGGCCCCTCCTGTGTCTCTCTGTGTCCTGTTCTCATGCAACAGCATAGTCATTGGATCGGGCCCAGCCTCCTCCTGTGGGGCCTCATCTTCACTTGGTCCCATCTGCCAAGACCCTGTTTCCAAAGTTTGGCCACATGCACTGGTCCCAGGGCTAGGATGTGGGCATATCTTTGGGGGGGGACGACACTATTCAACCCAGGAGAGAGTGACCACAGTGGGCAGCAACCAGGAGCTCGCTGCAACGCAGAGATGGGAGAGCTGGGCTGGGCTGACCGGGGTGGTGGAGAGGAGACAGATGGTTCCGGAAACACGGAGGTGACACAGGTACGGTCACACCACTTCCCAGCGATCTTGGGTGTGGGCCCGGGGGCTGCCTTGTTTTACACATGAGAGGCAAGGAGCCAAGCAGGTGCCCAGAGCTGAGCTGGGAATGAACACAGGGTGTGACCACTGGGGGGATGTCCCCACAACAAGGGAGGAGTTGTGCCCTGCTTCCCCTGCACCAGCGTGGCCAGTGGGTTTCCACAGCACCCACCCCCGCTGGGCACAGACCACTGGCCCTGGCACCCAGGGTGCGGGAGACTGCAGTCTTTGGCCTCCTGGCCCCTGACCTGCCCCTGAGACGTGAGCCCCTCCCAGCTCACAGCTCCTCACGTCCTGCTGCAGCAGCCAGCCGGGCCTGGGCGCGTTGGGCATGCCCACATCTGGGCGGCATCACAGTTCTGCCCCCAAGGCTCCAAGGCCGGGAGGGGGGAACCCGAGGGCAGAGCAGCTGTGACCAGGGCGCTGGGGACCAGAGCACATCCTTCAAAGGATGCCACCTCCAAACGGAAAAGGACAAAACAGTGCTGTCTCCCCTGGGACTCTGGGCCCTGAGAACAACTCCTTGGTGCCCCTCTGCCGGGCGGGGGGGCTGTTTCGGGCACACACACATGCACATGCACACACTCTCGTAGTCCCGAAGCCCCTTCCTGCTCAGATCTGGGGCGCTGACACTGGGGCGGCCGGGCTAGTGGGGGGCATGGCGGCTGGTCGTGTCACTCCTGATTAGCTGAGGGTGTGTGGCCATGTGCAGACATGCTGTGTGTGCCTGCATGTGGGTGTGTGTGTTTGGGGGAGGGGCGGGTGCACTCAGGGTGGACAAGGGAGCGTGAGGACCCCACACTCCTGTGCGCCAGCACCTGGCCCCCAGAGCGCACAGATAGTGTCTAAGGACCAGGCTGGCCGGCTCCCCAGGCTGCCGGGTGCCTGGCCGGGGCAGTGGCTGCCCGTGGACACGTCAGGTCCGGGACAGGTGGTGATGATCAGACAGGGAGGAAGGGAGAGGAGGCAGCCCTTGCCTGGGGGGAGCTCCGACATGTGCTGGGCAGGGGTGCTCGGTGGCATTGGTGACCTGCGGGGACGGGGGGGGGGCTGTTGGGAATCACACCTGCCCTGGGCAGCCAGGCGACCGAATGTTAGGGCCGGGGCCTTGGAAAGGGGCTAAGCTGAAGGCCTGGGGGTCCTGCCGGTGGCTCTGCAGCAGGGCCCTGGCTGGGCTGGGTTCCCAGCCACTGGGGGGTCCACGTTCTCGGGGGGCTGCAGGCCACAGGGGGCAGGCCACGGGGACGCTCAGCGGTGGCCACTTCCTCCCCCTCCCCATCGTGGCTCCGCCGGTTCTGGCTCTTCAGCACCTCCCCTGTCTCGGGGAGGGTAGGGGGCCCTTCACCCAGCTGGCTGTCACCTTTTCGGCAGAGGTGCCTGGCTCCTTTTTAGTCTTTGAAACTCTGAGCCTTCCTGGGGGGGAAGGGACTCAGATGTGCTCATTTCTTCTCTTGCTTTAAGCCTTTTAAGAAATTCTCCCTTTACGCCTTCAAGAGAAAGCTTTTAGCGTCTCCTCTTTCGCTGTAGAGCATGGAAAATGTCAGATACACACAGAAGCAGAGGGGACGGCGGAACGGGGGCCCCCTCGGCTCCCCACTGTCGCTGACGCCATCCCCAAAGGCGGCTGCATCTCATCCACCTGAATGTGGTTTAAAATAGCCCTCTGTGCTCATCCGCCCACCCCCACGTTGCCCTTCTTGTGCCACCTGCCTTTATCCCCGCCGGCAGGGAGCGAGGCGTCCGAGGAGCGCGGCCCGTGTCGCAGGAGGGGTGGGAGGGCGCGGGCCCCCCAAGGCTCCCCTCCAGGTTTGCGCCCCGTTCCCAGGACAGGGCCCCGAGGCCATCCACACCCAACGCTGCGGAGCACAAGGCAGCGGGGAAGGTTCTGGAGGTCACACCCCAGAGACCCCTCATGAGCTTGAGGAGCTCCCGGTGGGGTAGAGCCCACCCTCCCAGAAGACGCCGTTTCCTCCCTCCCGGAGCGGTGGGCTTGTGGGGCCAGGGCCCCCAGCCTTTGCCCACTCTGGTGCCCCGCCCGGCGTACCCCCAGTCTGTTCTTGGCCACTCAGGCGAAAGAGAGGTCAGTGGTTCAGCCCAGTGTGGGTACTAAACACCTAATGTATACACATCCCGGTGGGTTGGACCCCCCCCCCCCCAGGAAGCAGTGATTCGCGCCCGCTACGTGCCCAGTGCTGGCTGGGCACTGGGCGCCCAACAGGCAGGACCTGGCCCCGGGCCCTCCCGCATCCTCGGGCCCCCTGCCAGGCCTTCCCCTCCCGCATCCCCCACGCCCCCCATGTCCCCCGCAGGATACAGCGCCTCCACTTCTCCTGACTTATTTTCGGCCTGGTGATGGCTCCGCTGGGGGCGTTTTCCTACTGTAAAGCCACACGCGCTCATTGTGGGGCCCGCACAGATGGGGGAGGCCCCTTGTCACACACACTGGTTTACACACAGACGGATGGCGACAGTCCTTGTCATCGGGGGCCCCCCGGTGCTGTGCGCAGCCTGCTCCTCACACTTGGCGCCCCTCGGAGCCCCCCGTTACAGATGCCGATCCTGCTGCTCTCCTGTGGCCACATTTAGTGTCCTTGGCACGACGCTCCTTCACTTGCTAGCACCCACCTGTGCGGGGCGTTTTCCCTCTGGAAATAACACCGCAGAGCACGTCCCTCACGCAGATCGAGGGCATGGGATTTTATTCCCGATGCTAAATCTCTGGAAGTCGGATCACTGGCTTAAAGGATCCGAGCGCATGATGGTTTGCCTCATGTTTACAAACAGCCCTTCCTCTCTCCCTCTGTCCGTCCATCATCCGCCGTCCACAGCGCCTACCTCTGAGCTGGGCCAGCGCTCAATGCACTGGGCTGACCTGCAGAGTACAAGGGGGGGGGTCCCCAAAGCAGAGTGCTTCCCACCGACCAGCAGACCGCGATCTGTCACTGGGGTCCGGCCTCGGTCTGTGACGAGCCTCCCCACCCCCACCCCTGGGCAGCTCAGGGTCAAGGGCAGCCCCTCACCAGGCCCTCTGGGGACACACAGTATAAGACATGTCCAGCCTGAGGGCTGCAGCTGAGCACCCCTGCTCCAGCCTCTGCCAGGCTCCGCTCGGCCCTCATTCTCCCCCCCCACCACCCCGTCCAGCCCCCGGCCCCGGGCAGGTGCCCAAGGCTCCGCAGCCAGGACGACACCCACCCCCGGTGCCCTCGGGGCTGGGCGAGGCATGCAGCTGGTCACTCGTGTGTGTTGGTGGGAAAGCCGCCTCTGCCAGGATCCGCAGTCTCTTCCCACTTTGGAGCTGGGAGGAAGACTCAAGCTCATCAAGTCCAGGTGCCTGCATTTGCCTTGGGGAAAACTGAAGCCTGGGGGTCGCGTGAGTGGGCAGATTCCCCAGGAGCCGTGCTGGGGCCCAAACCCTTGCTGGTCTCGCCCAGCCTCGCCCAGCCACGCTCGCCATCCCCCCCCCCCGCCCCCGAGGAGGTGCAATGTGTGTATTCATCATGGGAGACAAGGCAGGGGGGCACCTCTGTCCTCCGCTGAGCCACGTCTGAAATCCCAGCCCCTGCGCAAAGGAGCATGGGAGACGGGAGTAAACAGAGGTGCTGCCCCCCCACGGTGAGGGGGGCTCCACGTGGCCTGATGCTCTTGCGGTCTGTGCTTCTCTGTGCCAGATGCTATTTCCCAAGCCCTGCAGGTGCCCCCACGCTCACCCCACCTCCCCAAAAGAAACCCGCCCACTCCCAGGAAGCCCGGCACATGGCCGGTGCCCACCGGCAGCTGAGCAGTCCTGCCAGAGACGCGTGGCCAAAAGTACGGTGGAAACCCAGTGCGGAATCAGACAGTCAGGGCCAGCACTGACACCCTGTCTCCGGGGTCCAACCTCCTGGCCTCCTCCCAGGCTGGACGCTCTCCTTGCATCTTCTCTCACCCCTACTCTCAAGGGCCCCCCAGGTCCACTTCTAAGGCTCCCTTTCCGCCCTCCCACAGAGAGCACCCTGGCTCCCCACCCTCCACGAGCTCCAGGTGACGGCCCAGAGAGAGGTGACAGTCGGCCCTCTGGGCTCCTGAGGCCGAGGTGCTGGGGCTGGTGTGGCCCCGGCCAGGCAGCGGGCAGGCCTCTCTCCAGGAGGCCCGGTTCACAGATGCGGCTGCACCCAGGGACCGTGTTTGGAGTGTATTTTCTAGCTGATTCCTGGATAGCTCCCAGCCCACCCAGTCCCCTGAGTGCACTGGTGTTTGGCACAACCTTCCTTGTGACAAAGTAAAAGCATGTGATGAACCAGCACCCATTCCAGAAGGTCCTGGGCCCCCTCCCTTCCCCAGCCTTGGAAGTTCTCACCAGTAAGATGTGCAATTGCTCTCAATGGCACTCAGTTCTTGCTGGTTTGGGCAGGGTCTAAGGGCTCGAGTCTGGGATACCACCTCCAGAAGTTGGCTTCTACCTGGCACCGACCCCCGGGATGCACAGGCCCCGATGAGCATGGCCGTTCCCAGCTGCAGGGTCCCGAACTGGTCCTGGACGGACAGAGATGGCCAGGCTCGGCACCCAGGGAGCCATGCTGGCTCACCGGAAGGTCCCAGCGGGGGGGTGGGGGTGTGTGTGTGTGACAGAGAGCTGAATGGGGAGGTGGGCCGCCATCAGGGCAGGAGGAGGGCGTGGGTGGCGCACCACTGGCCCAGGGACCCACACAGATGGCGTGACCGAAGGCATGGATGAGTGAAGCTCCCTGGCTTTGGGGGCCTGGTGCGGGAGCAGGCCAGCATGAATGGCCAACACCTTCCAGGGCTTGCTGGGGCTCCTGGTGGAGGGGTGGGGGCGGGAGGTTCTGGGGCTTCATGCAGGGGATGGTTGGAGCCCTGAGGAGGTTAGTCAAGGGGGCAAGGGGGTAAAAGTTGGCTCTGTTAAGGGTGATCATTGGCCTAACCCAGGTGAGCGCGAGGGGCCTGCACAGGTGGAAACGGGGTGAGGGCCAGGTGGGGTTCCTGCAAGCAAAGGGGAGCAGCGCATACCTGCCCGTGGTGGTTGCATCATGGCAAGCCCCCTTCACCCCCATCCCAAAGGTCTCCATTGGGCTGGGCGACCCTGAAACCCTGCAGGGAATTGAATGGTGACCTCCAAAAAAGATAGGTCATAGTCCTAACCCCAGGACCCATGAATGTGACCTTACTTGGAATTTGGAACTTACAGATGAACCAAAGTGAAGGGTCTTGGTATGAGGTCATCCTGGATTATCTGATGCACCCTAAATCTAGTGACTTTTAAGAGTTGGAAGAGGGAGTCTAAGACAGACACATAGGAGAGGGGCCACGTGATCTCCAGAGGCTGGAGGGACGCAGGCACAGCCTGGGGACATGTGGGGCTCCAAGTGCTAGAAGAGGCAGGAAGGACCCTCCCCTAGAGCCTCCAGCAAACGCAGGGTCCTGCCCACACCTGCAGTTCGGACTTGCAGCCTCCAGAACTAGGAGGGAATGAACTACTGCAGCCCAGCCGCCCAGCGTGTGGTCGTCTGCACGGCGGCCCCAGGACACTCGTGCACCCCCTCTTGGCAGACACTTGTTAGTTCTCTAACAAAAGCCTTGAGACCCCTTGGAGCCGCCTCCCCCACCGGCCACCTGTACTGTCAGCGGCGGACACGGGGCCCGGGACTTGGGGCTTGCTGCGTGGCTTCTCACCTGGAGGAGGAGGAGAGGGCCCAGGCCCTGTGGTGGAGCCCACCGGGCCTAATGCCTCACTTGCGCTGACCATCGTTGGCTCTGGGGGGATGTCCAACATTCTGCCCTGGTTAGAGAGGAGAGCCTGGAGGGGTGGCCATGTGCTCTCCCCATGGGGGGCCCTCCCACACACCGGATGACCCAGGAGTCTGACCCCACGTGGACGGGGGAACAACTGGGAAGCTCCCCCTCCCCGAGCACCACCCCCAGGGGCTGGGACACGCTGTCCCTTGACACCGAGCTGAGGCTCTTCTGGACTGATGCAGGTCCCCAGGGCTGGGTTCCCTGGGGCGTCCCCGAAGGCAGGCGTAGATGGAGGGACCGACCTGGCAGGCAGGTGTCCGTAAAGACCATCCTGACCCAAAAGGACATGTCATGACCTGGGGCCAGCCTCCTATCACTCTTGGTGTCATTTTTAGCTGTCACCTGCTGCTCACGAGGTGACTGTTGGTGCTTCATGCCTTGGAACTTGTCATCTCCTAGTGTGAGCAGTGTGTCCAGGAACAGACCGAAATGTAGGGCTCAGAACGTTGGGGAGAAACCTTGCCTTCTTATCTCCCCTGGGGGTGGTTTCTTAGCCCTGACAGCTGGAGGGGGGCGCCCAGCCTCAGGGACCCGTCTCTCTAGAGGGTCTCTGGACCCTTCTCCGTGTCTCAGTGACTCCACCGGACAGCTCACAGGCGGCAGGATTTGGGGCTGGCTGGCCGCCGCTTCAGCATCTGTAAAATGGGGCTCAGCATGCCCACCGCGCTCCCAGAGACAGGGTGGTGGGTCCTGGGTCAGCGCCACATGGCTTGGGGTTAGCCAGGGTCCCACAGGGATGATGCTCAGTTGTGAAATTCAGCTTTTTAAAGGAGACACGGCGCCCCTCACCAAAAGCTGCTGGTGCCATGTTCCTGCACACCGCCCCCCAACCCCGCGACGGCCCCGCAGAGTGGTGGGGTTTCGTACTGTATTGCTTTCGTGGTTGAGTACGCGTCCCTGTGTGGATGGACTGCTGTGCGCTTCCCCATCCATCAGCCCGCGGGGAGCTGGGCTGCGACCACACTTTGGTTGTCTCGAACATGTGTGTTCACGTTGCCGTGGGGACCTATGTTTTCATTTCTCTCTTGGCCTCTTTGGGGATCCTCGGCATGCCCCCCCCTGCCCAGGTTTCACGGGTCGGGCCGTGACACTTTCTCAGTGGGAAGCTGGGCGCCCTCATGTGGGCTTTGCTCAGGGCTGGGGATGGTAGGCTCCTGGGTTCAAGGAGTGAGGGGGGCTGGTGGCCGGGCCTCGGGGCCTGCGTGCTTGGCTGCCACATCCTGGAGATGTCAAGTCACGTTTCGGGACCGCCCCCTACCGTGGCAGGTCAGGAAGAGGGTGCTTGGCTCTGTGCCGGCCTGGTCCTGCCGGACTCGCAGGCCCACTTTCTGTGCCAGACAAGTGACTTCTGACAGAACCGGTTTCCCTGCACGCCACCGGGGAGGGGCAGGGGCAGCCGGGACTGTGGGCTGCCCACAGCCTGCCTCGGGGTCACCGGCAGCTGCTGCAGTTGGTTACCCCAGAAGGGCCCAGAAAGTAGGGCTCCCCTTCACGCCCCAGCAGCTGCCTGCCCAGCTCGGGGGCCTGGGACCACGCGAGACCCCATCGACTTCACCCGGGAGAGGTGCGGACAGTCGCTCCCCCGATGAGTGCAAACCCACCGTGCCCGGCTGCACCGGGGTGGGAGTGTGCAGCACATAGTAGGTGCACGGGGCTGTGGGAGGCCGCCACAGTTGGACCCACTGCATACAGAACTTGGAAGTGGGGGTGCAAAGGACAGCCGTTCCCCCAGCAGTGTTGTGGGCTCTCCTCCAGGGCCGGCAAGGCTGGGGGTACAGCAAGGAGTCCGCAGGCGGTGGCCCAGAGCACGTTCACTGTCCCTGGAGCTCCTGTTCGGTTCAGTCCCAGCAGATGTGGGGTGGTGCCAGGGGCCCAGCATCACCTGCCCCAGGCGAGCTGGGAGTGGGGGGCCTCCCCTAACCGGCCACGTGCCCTGGGCCAGTCAGCCCCTTCTTGGGGCCTCAGTTACTTCATCTGTGGAGTGGAGAGAGGACAGGAAAAGGGAGCATTTGGGGTCTTTCTGCTTTCAGGACGTGGATCCTCCCAGCCCCTGGACAGAGTGGGAGGCAGAAGGGGGGATCGTGCCTGCCGCCCACCTGCTGACTCATTCAGCATCCGGTGCCGGTGAGGACACAGTGCAGGGGTGGCGTGTGCACGTTGGTGGAGCGTCTGCCTTGTGAGAACTGGGACCGATCGGTAAGGAGGGAGTTTCCAGTTTATACAGAGGAAGGCGGGGGTGCTGCTCCTCTAAATGAGCAGGTGGGGCACACAGGACCAGTGTTAAGGCTGGGAGAACCTGAGTGCCACTTGCAGGAGCAGAGGGGACAGCTCGGGGCCACTGTTCTGCTCCGTCCAAGGCAGGGAGGTGCTCACGCCCAGATCGGGGGCCTCGTTCCCTGCAGAGGCGAGATTGGGGGGTTGGTTAGGAAAGGAGGCTTCACCCTGACCTGGGGACCCATCTGGCCATGGATGTGTGGAGTTCGAAGCCGGTTGGCATTGAGGAGGAAGCCATAGAATTGTACCCAAACGGGGGGCCGTCGGGCGTATGTCTTCTCTATGATGTATTTTTAAAGAGTTAGTTCTTGGCATAAGTTCAGTTATGTTGACCCGGACTTCTGATCACGCTTCTGTCGACCTCTGCCCTCTGGACGCAGGAGGCAGCTGCAGCCGGAGAGTGGGGAACAGGGCAGGGGTCTGCAGAAATCCCACAGTGTTCCAAGGACATCCCACCTGGACCGTGCCCGAGGCCGGTTCTGGAACGTGACTGCAGTGTAATTACCGTGCGGCGTCCACCAGCCCGGATATCCCCGGGCCGCCAGCAAACCGAGGGTCCCCGCATGCACGTCTGCCCAGCTACCCGGTCACTCCAGCTGTGTCTGGAGCCCACCCCTCAGCCTCACGGCACCAGAGTGGTGGCTTCGCCGTGGACGGCTCCCTGTGCAGGGAGACTCTGCCGGTTCCTGCGGGCCCTGGCGCCGAACCTTCCCGGGACCCTGTGCTCCTGAAACGCCAGGCTTCCTTCTTTAGGGCCTGGCGTTACCCACAGTAGTGGTTCACGTGTTTTAGCAAGCAATGTACCCGACTGCCGCCGCCTCCCCACCTGCTGCACTTCTGTTCTCACGGTGGGGCCCCCGGCAGTGATGGGGGCAAGAAGAGCAGCATGACGTCCAGCTGTATTGGTCAGGGCTCTCCTGGTGTGTGTCTGTGTGTCTGTGTGTCTGTGTGTAGGCTGCTGCAAGCCCAGAGGATGGCGAGCCGGGAGCCCCCAGCGGCCCCCCAGTCGCTGGCTTGATGCCGTGGGAGGACATGGCCCATCCCCGGGGTGCAGGCTGCCCCCCTTTCTGACTGGAGAGGGCCCCGAGACCAGGCTGGGCTGGTGGACGTGGTACAGTCACGAAGCTCCGGTTACATCCCAGACCCGGCCTCAGGCACAGCCCAGGTGGGATTTATGTTGTGGGAAGACCCCTTATGCCCAGCAGCACAGGACCAGAGGCTGTGAAAAGGGGGTCCCTCAAGGTCGGGGTGCGTCCCCCCGAGCGTGTCAGGGCACCGAGCAGCTTGGAGCCAGGCAGGCTGGCATTTAATAAGATGACCCACGACAGCCCGTGAAAGGCCACCTTTCCCTGGAGAGAGGGCGCAGAGCCACCCGGGCATCCCTGTGGGCCTCCCCATCCTGAGATGCACGGAGTAGAGCCCGGCCATCTGACCAGGGAGGGCCCGCTGGGACCACCCCCTCCCTCCTCCTGAGGGCTCAGCCTGCTGATGGAGTCCAGCATGGGGGGCTGTGGAGGGGGCCTGGGCTGGCTTCCCCTCTGCACGGCGAGGTCCTTGACAGGGCTGCCACAAGGTGGGTCCCTGCCTGTGTCCTCCCCCGACTGCTCAGCCGAGGGCTGCTGCCCCCTCCCAGGGCCCCAGCAGGGTTTGGTTCTGGCCTCAGTTCCCCCCCCCCCCGCCCCTGCCCCATGTCCTTGCCCTTCTGTTTGCTGGCTCCTCCAGGGAAGGGCCCACACGCTTACCTACCTGCTGACTCCAGAGTCACCGACAGGAGCCGGGGCAGAGGGTCCCGTGGGGGTGGCGTGGGGTTGGGCAGTGGGAGAGACCGAGGTGGAGGGGTCTGGAGGAGAGTGTAGGCTTGCCCGAGCCCCCGGGCTCCCCTGGGGTCAGCAGTGGCCCACCTCCCTCGGCCATGGGCGCCCTGCCGTCTGCAGCCCCGGGGTCCCAGCCTCGGGGACAGTGAGGCGCACGTGAGCTCCAGCTCACAGCAGCCCATGGCCCACTTTGTCCAGCTTTCTTGTCGGAGCTGCCCGCCCACACTCGAGGCTCCAGCCCTGCAATGAGGGAAGATGAGCAGTCTTGGCAACAGACGGCGGTGTGCCCCACTTTGGCCACGTGCCCCCCTGTGGCAGCCGCCTAACTGCTTGTCTGTCCATCCCGCTACCAGGGCAGCAGCGGCCTGTGGGGATGGCAGAGGCCCCCCAGGTGTGCCGAGGACTTCTAGACAGAAGCCAGGCCTCCCCCCTGGGCAGGGGCGGTGAGAGCATCTCTCCTTGAAGGGGGCGTGAGGTCACTCTGGGGCCCAAGCCCACCTCCGTGCTTCAGATGTGGACGCTGAGAGTGGGCCAGGGACCCCCGCAGGCCCAGATCTCCTAGCTGGGCTCCTGATGCCCCCTCCCCACCACGCCCCTGCCCCAGAGAGCACCCCCCCCCACCAAGCCACAGTCTGTATCTGAAAATCAGTCCCCTTTCCATCAGGACAGTGAGCAGGATCGGGGAGGGACATGGTGGGGTCAGGCCTGCAGGGGACCACGTGGAGTCCTGCCAGGGGACCGGGGCCCCCTAGAACTGGGTGGGAACAGTATGCTCCAGGGAGTGCAAGTGGGCGGTGCCCGGGCCGGCTGACCAGGGCACTCAGCACGCAGTTGGCCAGGTGTCGGTCAGGAGGCCAGGTGGGCGGGTGCCAGGGCCCGGCCCTAACCCCCAGCCACATGACCGGCTGAGTCAGCCTGGGAACACCCAGGCCAGCAAGCCACTTCCTGCCCCCTCCCCAGGGCTCAGCCACATTCCACGGCCATATCTGGGAAGTGTCGGGGGGGGGGGCTTCTGCCCCCCACCCCCCCAGCCTGGCCCCTTCCCCTCCTTTCTGGCCCTGGGCTCAGCCCTCCGAAGTACAGAAGGGACTCAGGGCTTGAAGGAACAGCACCAGAGAGGGCCCAGGAATGGTTCACGCCACAGGGCCTTAGAGTAGCCCTTTTCCCTCTGGGGACCTTGGTTTCTGCATCTTTAAAACAGGATGGTGAGGTTTGCACCGCCCCCCCCTCCACCTCTCGGGTGCCATAAGCATCACATCCGGTGGGATAACACGTATGAAGGGGCCCAGGGGCGCTTTGAGGGTCATCAGCACCACAGAGGGACTGGAGACACCCCAGCTCCAAAGCCCCTTAGGGCCCGAACACCAGTCCAGAGGCGGGATGGGCGTCGGGTGACCCCGGGGGACCAGCTCCCACACCCCAAAATGCAGTCCCGTGGGGGCTGCTCACGTTGCCCAGTTTGAGCCCAGGTGGTCGGCGCTGCCCGGGGACAGGGCCTCAGCACGCTTCTGGAACCTCCTGCTGGTATGTGCTCTCAGGAAGGGCCGTCGGTGCTGTGCTGGACCATGCCGTGGCCTCCGTGGGGGGCTCTGGAGCCCCGCGTGGCTTCCCATCAGCAGGGTCCTCATGGTCACAAGCCTTGGGACCTGCTGACCTCTCCATCGGCTGGGAGGTTGGAGAACCAAATGGGTGGCCTGATGCTGCTTCATCCCTGAGCTTCTCTGTGATTTCGGGGCGTTTTCCCCACAGCCTTTTACAGGCCACTGGGCTCAGACAAAAGTGCATGGCCAGACCACAGGTACCTGCTGCTTCTGCTCCCACCAGTGATCGAGAGGAACCCTCCCTTTACAGATAGGTGCTCGGAGATACACGCGGCTAGCGGAGGTTCACAGCCGTCGGAGACGGGGCTTCTCCCCAGCTCCGTGCCCTCCCCACACCCCTGTGGCTTGGTGGGAGGAGTGGGATCAGAAGCGTCCCCCCACTTCTGGGCCTGTGGGGGGGGGAGTGAGTCCATTCTGTTGGCTTCTGCCGGATTCCTGCTCAGTCTCAGCCCTTCCCACTGAGAGCCGAGGCTTGGCGAGTTTTGGCCCAGATAACCGGGCTGTGCGTCCTGCCTGTGGAGCCCTGATAAGGCACCAGTGACCTTTCTTTATAAGGATCCCATTATTCTGGCCCGAAGGTGGGTGTCTGGGCGGTGGTGGAGGGGTCGGTGCTCAGAGGCAGGAAACTGCCTAGGAGGCAGCTTGCGGTGGGGGGCAGGGCACTGTGCCGGCTCCCGGGGGGTGGGGGCTAGGGTGGGCTCCGTGCCCGCTCCCCGGACCTGCTGTCGGCCAGTCGGCCTCAGCTCAGCATCAGAGAGCCTGTCACCTGGCAGGTACCCAAACAAGTGTTCGAACTCAGGGACGCAGGGCTGGCCTGGGCCTCCTCTGGGCCAGCCCCGCGTGGGACCCATGGCCCGTGGATGCTGGGGGGCTCTGGTGTCCCAGGTGGGAGACCAGAGAGAGCGCCCCTGAGCCCTTGGGCAGCTGGAGCCCAGGCCCGGGGAGCCTCCCAGCGGGCGGGGGGGGGCAGCTGCCCACCGTGGGTGCAGCCCCAGCTGGGGGCTGGCTCCACGGCCCGGGTTGTTGGGGGGGGGGGCGTCTCTTTCCTCATGGCTCCTTTCTTCAGCTCTCTCTCCCTCCCCTTGGGCTCCGGGGATGGGGTGGCTGCCCTCCTGTGGGCCTGTGGGCCTTTAGCTTTCATCGTGAGGAGCCACCACCTGCCCAGCATCGGGTTGATGGTCCCGGCAGCCTGGCAGCCTCCTGGTGCCAGGCCCCCACCTCCACCCTGCCTCCTGCTAGTGCCCAGAGCACAGGGCTTGGTCCTCGGCTGCACCAGGCTCTCTAGCACTCACACCGCACCTGGCTTGGCGGGCAGGCAGGAACAGGGCTACTTCTCCAGGGCTACGTTGGAAATCCGCCCCAAAGGGACCCTGGCCACCACTCTGAGGACCCGCCCCGACCTGCAGAAAAGGAGGAACGAGCCCCAGGGGTGTTTGTCGTGTGACTTTCATCCACCCCAGGGAACCTCTGGGGTCCCCAAGCCCTGAGCCATTCTGTGAGCCCCTGCTCGGGGTGTGCATGGGGTAGACAGTGAGCAGGACAGACGGACGCCACCCCCTCCTAGAGTGTGTGTCCTATGGGGAAAGAGAGTTAGTGAGAAAGGAACACCAGGAAGAAGGTTCTGGAACTCCCAGTGCTATGTGGAGAATTTGCCTGTGTGAGATGTAAGGGGGGGCCAACCCTCTGGGAAGTGACATTTAAGCTGAGTGTGGGAAGGACCCCACCAGGCGGAGATGTGGGCGAGGGCATTCCAGGGAGGACGTTCCAGAGCAGAGGCCCTCGGGCACCGGCTCTGCGTTTTCCAGGGACAGAAAGGGGCCCGTGTGGCCGGGAGAGTGAGTGGGAGGAGGGGCAGGGTCGTGGAGGGGCTGGAGGAGCAAGGGGGGGGGATTGAGTCTGGACCGGGTGCAGCCACTGGGGACATGGGACCTGGATTTACTTTTGCTGTGGACGAAACGGCATCCACTCCCCAGCACCTCGCCCCGGCCTGGACCACGGTGGAGAGAAAGCACCCAGTGTCCACCGCAGCCGGGGTGAGCAGTGGGAAGACCGAGGGAGGTATGAACTCAGCAGAGCTGTGTAGACCCTGGAGCACTACTGAGTAAGAGTGCTGCCCTCCCTGTCTGAGTGGGTCAGAGGGGGCTCACGGGGGCCCAAGCACTGGTGTGGGGCGTCAGGACAGAGGAATGTGCGCTGGTGCACACCTGCACTGCATTCGGATCAGAGGATGTCCGCGCCAGCAGTTGAGGCATTTGAATGTCACCTCTGATGGGTCTGATTGTTGGGCTAATAGGGAGCAAGTGGGAGGGAAGGAGGGGTAGCAGGCTGCTCAGCTGACTGGCTGGAAAGATCCATGGAGGAGGGAGGGAGGGAGGGAGGGATGAGACGTTGGGTGGACAGATGGTGGATGGATGGTGGATGGATGGATGGATGGTGGATGGATGGATGGATGGTGGATGGATGGATGGTGGATGGATGGTGGATGGATGGATGGATGGATGGATAGATGGATGGATGGATGGATAGATGGATGGATGGATAGATGGATGGATGGATGGATGGATGGATACATGGATGGATAGATGGATGGATGGATGGATGGATGGATGGATGGATGGATGGATGGTGGATGGATGGTGGATGGTGGATGGATGGATGGATGGATGGTGGATGGATGGTGGATGGATGGATGGTGGATGGATGGATGGATGGATGGTGGATGGTGGATGGATGGTGGATGGATGGGTGGATGGATGGATGGGTGGTTGGATGGGTGGATGGATGGATGGGTGGATGGATGGGTGGATGGATGGATGGGTGGTTGGATGGATGGATGGATGGATGGGTGGTTGGATGGGTGGATGGATGGATGGGTGGATGGATGGGTGGATGGATGGATGGGTGGTTGGATGGGTGGATGGATGGATGGTGGATGGATGGTGGATGGATGGATGGGTGGTTGGATGGGTGGATGGATGGATGGGTGGATGGATGGGTGGATGGATGGATGGGTGGTTGGATGGGTGGATGGATGGATGGTGGATGGATGGTGGATGGATGGGTGGTGGATGGATGGTGGATGGATGGATGGTGGATGGATGGTGGATGGATGGTGGATGGATGGATGATGGATGGATGGATGGATGGATGGTGGATGGATGGTGGATGGTGGATGGATGATGGATGGATGGTGGATGGATGGATGATGGATGGATGGATGGATGGTGGATGGTGGATGGATGGTGGATGGATGGGTGGTGGATGGATGGTGGATGGATGGATGGTGGATGGATGGTGGATGGATGGTGGATGGATGGATGGTGGATGGATGGATGGATGGATGGTGGATGGTGGATGGATGGTGGATGGATGGGTGGATGGATGGATGGGTGGTTGGATGGGTGGATGGATGGATGGGTGGATGGATGGGTGGATGGATGGATGGGTGGTTGGATGGATGGATGGATGGATGGGTGGTTGGATGGGTGGATGGATGGATGGGTGGATGGATGGATGGGTGGATGGATGGGTGGATGGATGGATGGGTGGTTGGATGGGTGGATGGATGGATGGTGGATGGATGGTGGATGGATGGATGGGTGGTTGGATGGGTGGATGGATGGATGGGTGGATGGATGGGTGGATGGATGGATGGGTGGTTGGATGGGTGGATGGATGGATGGTGGATGGATGGTGGATGGATGGGTGGTGGATGGATGGTGGATGGATGGATGGTGGATGGATGGTGGATGGATGGTGGATGGATGGATGGTGGATGGATGGTGGATGGATGGTGGATGGATGGATGGTGGATGGATGGATGGTGGATGGATGGTGGATGGATGGTGGATGGATGGGTGGTGGATGGATGGTGGATGGATGGTGGATGGATGGATGGTGGATGGATGGTGGATGGATGGTGGATGGATGGATGGTGGATGGATGGTGGATGGATGGTGGATGGATGGGTGGTGGATGGATGGTGGATGGATGGTGGATGGATGGATGGTGGATGGATGGTGGATGGATGGGTGGTGGATGGATGGTGGATGGATGGTGGATGGATGGGTGGTGGATGGATGGTGGATGGAAGGGAGAGAAGAGAGGTGGTGTGGATGTGGATGGATGGAGGGATTGTATACGGGCAAGTGAACGGATGGATAAATAGTTGAGTGGATGATGGGGACGTTGGGTAGATGGAGAGATAGCTAAGTGGGAGGGATAGGTAGGCGGATGGATGGTGGGAAGGGAAGGAGGGAGGGTGGTGTAGACGGGTAGATGCACGGCTGGATGGATGGGTGGGTGGAGGGGAGGGAGGGAGGGAAGGAGGATGGGGTACATGGGCGGATGGTGGAGCTCACAGACCAGAGTTCCATGGCCGCTAGCAGTGCTGGGAGAAGGCACGCGATAGGGTCTGAGAAGGCAGCCAGGATCCTCGCGGCCCTCCCCACTGTGCCCTGGGTGGAGCCGGCGCAGACAGGCCAGCGGGGGAGCCGAGCCGATCTCAGGCAGTGTGGGCAAGACTTAGCCCCTAGGGGAGGCGAGGCTCCAGGTGAGGGCGGCCTGCCTGTGCCTTCAGCCCTCCTCGCTCGCCTGGGGGCCCCTCCAGGTCCAGTTCACGTCTGACTCACCCGGCGGGCTGCAGGCGGCCGCGGACGCTGACGAGCGTGGCTGGCCTAGCAGTGGGTTTGCTGGAAACCAAGCCGAGGCCGTGGGAGTGCCGGCTGGGAGCCAGGCTCTGCAGTCAGTCCCAGGTGGCTCAAGCACGGGCATTGCCACTTAGTAGCTGCATGACCGTGGGCCAGGATCCCAACCTCTCTGAAACCAGTTTCCCCATCGGTAAAAGCTAACAAGCTTAGCCAGGTGACAAGGTTAGGAAGGGAGGGGCTGGAGGGGCTGGGAGCCCCTCACTCTGACCCCAGGCAGGGGGCACAGAGGAGGGTCTGGGGTTGCCACGGAGGCCCGGGGGGGGGCCCCCTTGCCCACCCCGAAGCCCCGCCCAGTCCCACTCTCCCACCCTGTCACAGCCAGAAAGGCTCTGTGTGTCCCAGCCCCGCCCTGGAGGGCCCAGGGCCTTGGGAAGAAATGGGGCCTTTGTCCTGGGCTTGGCTGGAAGCCATGGGCCCACGCAGGGAGGCGGCCCACAGCCCCAGACCCGGAGGAGAGGTGGCTCCGTGGGCCTTTCCGGAGCGGGCCCTAGGGAGTGGACAGAGCACGGGACCAGGAGCCTGAGTCCCTGTCTGCTACCACCCCCAGGCCGTGACCACAGGGAAAGGCCTTCAGCTCCCCGAGCCTCGATTTCCTCATCTGTAACATGGGCTGACGGCTCTGGGGACTTATGTCGCTGGTCACCTGCTTGCGCCAGGCCTGGGGGGACCGGGCTGCGAGGGGGCAGGGATCCAGGAGGAGGCCCAGGCCTGCTCGTGAGCGGTGGGCTGTTTGGGCTAGGCCTGGGGCAGGAAGGAAGCCCATTCAGGAGTGCCCAGGGCTCGGGCAGAGTGTGAATCGGGGCACACCTGGCTTTAAGCACACCTGTGTCTCTCTCCGAGTGAAGCTGTTGGGGCGCTAGCAGCAGAGACCCCTGAGGAGGAGCCGAAGCAGAGGGAGGACAGACCGAGGGGGTGTGGGGGGCAGGGTCTCAGGGCAGCGGGGTCTGGTCCCAGGCCAGCTGCCCCTGGTGCTCTGGGCACCATCCTCTCTCTCTAGGCAGCTCTCGGCCACCCCCACCACCCCCCCGTGTGCGTCAGCGGCCATCTCCCCACCTAGAGCTGTCACCAGGGAGGGAAGTTCTGGTGGCCCGGCATGGGTCAGTGGCACGTCTCAGGTTCACGTGGCCATGGCCAGGGTTGACAGAGCCAATTTAGTGCTGGGCCTGGGGGCGGGGTGTTTCCAGAGAGAGGTGCCTGCCACACCCACGAGGGGCTACACTTGCGCAGGGCTGGTCTGGGCCGAGCTTCCGACCCGGGCTTGGGTGCAGTCCTCCCTCGAGGGCCCTCGGAAGCCCGGGCACGGCCTTCCCTGCGCTGACCACACCCCCGCTGGTCCGCAGGCCCCCCAGGCCCTCCTCATCTGTTTCTGAGACGTCCCAAGTGAGGGCCTGACTATAAGACGGGGTGACCCCTGCCACTGACCCCCGACCTGTGAAGTGCCTCTCACCAGGGTGGGTGGGAAGCTGCCCACCGGCCCCTAGGGCCGCCCCTGCTCTCCACGTAGGTGTGACCGCGTCTCTTCCTTCCCTCCAGAAGCCTCCCAGCGCCCAGGCCATGAAGGAGGAGACCTTTCTCCGCCGCCGCTTTTCACTGTGTCCGCCTTCCACCACCCCCCAGAAAGTCGACCCCCGGAAACTCAGCCGGAACCTGCTCTTCGGTGGAGAGAATGAGCTCTACCCCCTCAGCCCAGGTCAGTGCCGGCATGGGCTGGGGCGGCCACCGGGGCCTGGGTCCCCCCGGCTCTGTGACCTCGGGCAGGTCCATTCCCCTCTCTGGGCTATCCTGGCTGTAGGTGGGCGACAGCCTTGCTCAGCTAACCGCCGCCCAGGTGCTGGTGCTGTGCAGTATGAACAAAGCGCTAGCAGGGCATTGAAGCCCTGGGACCCGTGGGGCCAGGTGACAGCCTTTTGGCCGTGGAGGTCAACAGGGGGCTTCCTCGCCCGGGCTCTGGGGGCAGCTGGTCGTTGGAGAGGCAGTGTGGTGGGGCAGTCCGCCTAAGTCCCAGCCCCAGTTCTGCTGGCTGGGTGACCCTGGGCCAGGGGCAGGACCTCTCGGGGCTCGGCGGTTTCCTCATCTGTAAAATGGGGATATTAGTACCTCCTCCTAGCTGCAAAGGAGTCCTGGGCTCTGAGAGGGAACAGTCCAGACCGGGAGTGGGGGGCTCTCATGCCTCTGGTGGATAAAGCACTGAGCCCACAGGGCACAGGGTCCCCTGCACCTGCTGGTGCCTTCCCGGTTCCAGGTGCTCCCTGTGCCGTCACCTAATTCCTCACTGGCCGCCCAGCAGAGTCTAAGCTGAGCGCTCCCTGCGTGTCTGTGACTCCTGCCCCCAGAGCGGCCTGCCTTTCCTCCTGTGTCCTGGGAGACCTCACCTCCTCCAGCCCGCCTGCCCCTCGCCTGCTGCCTGCCTTGGGAGGGAGGACAGAGATGCCCGAGCCCTTCCCAGCTGCAGTGTCTGTCCTGCACCTGGAGACTCCAGCAGAGCCTCAGACCGACACACTGTCAGGACTTGGGGGGCTTCTGGGGACCTCCCACCCAAAATCTCACAAGCAGATATGGAAACAGGCTACGTGGCATGTGCCTCATCAGGTGACATGGGCCAGGGGCACGGGACGCCTGGGGAAATACATCCGACCTCCGTCTCTGCTGCCGCGTCTTCTCAGGAGCAGGGGGAGGGAAAGGATAGTCTCGGGGGGCAGCCAGGCTCAGGGGTCTTTGGTCCCCAGGGCAGCTGGCCCATGCAGTGCAGGACCCAGCAGGTAGGGACCTGCTCCAGGAGGAGAGGGGTGTCAGGTCCTGGGGGCAGGGGTGAGGAAGGGGGTATGGACGGAGGAGACGAACCGGTGCCCGCCTCCGACTGCCACAGGCCCCTGGTCCTCCCAGGCCAGCAGGCGGCACCCACACAGAGGCGACAGCTGCAGGACAAGCCCCCAAGACAGGGGCCTGGAGGGAAGTGCAGAAAGCCGCCTGCTTACCCCCAAGCCTGGGCGTTGGGTGTCGGGGCACAGGGAGCTTTGCGGATGCAGAAGCGGAGGCAGCAAGGAGGCATCCCCGGCTGGGGCAGGAAGTCTGTGGCCCCTGGAGTGGCCGCCGTTCCGGGGCCTTTCCTGCCCCAGGGGAACCTGGGTCCCCGAGAACGGAATCATTTCCTCAGGCTGGCTTCTCTGCAGAGCACGATGCTCCACCCCCAGCCCCCCAGCCCCTTCCCAGGGCTGTGGAGAGTGGGTGTGCAGAGCCCCCGCCAGGGCTGGCTCTGTGGGCACCTGTCCTCACTGCCCCGCCAGGATGATCCCCCCTTTCCCAGTGTGGGGACCCGGCAGTAAGCTCTAAGTTCTGAGCCCAGCCCTCGTCCCCCTGCCCGTAAACCTGAGCTTTGGCAACCCTCTTCAAAATAGATGGAGCTAGGGAAGGGTGACTGTTTCCCCCCAGACTGAATCCAGACACCTGCCAGGTCGGGGTACAGGGACCGTGTCCGGCTACCTCCCTCCGAGAGCCCAGCTCCCAGAGGGTCAGGGCGGGAGGGAAGGCTAGCCGTGGTCCGGGCACCCTGAACCCGCCAGGTGCCTCAGAACCTGGACATCGCAGTCTTCCTCTGAAAGCGGGGTGCCTGGCCTTATGGGACCCCAAAAGACGTGCTGCACCAGCGCCTCCAGGTGCCTGGGCTCCTCCTACAGGTCGTGGGAGCTGGGCCTCCACTCCTGGGTCCCTCCCTGTAGGGACCCTGGCTGGTGTTGTTAGATCTCTCAGCTGGTGTCCTGCCCTGCCCAGGAGGGCCGTGTCTCACTCGGGGCGGCCAGCCGGAGGGACCAGCCCTCTTGCTGTGCCCTGGTCCCCACTCTGGCCCCTCTCTTGCAGGGAAGGACACGGAGCCCAATGGCCCATCGCTGCCGAGGGATGAAGGGCCCCCAACGCCAGGCTCTGCCACAAAGGGGCCACCGGTAAGAGCCTGGCCATGGGAGGACACTCAGGGACAGGGAGTCTGCCCAGGGGACAAGGGAAGGTAGCTTGGGGGGAGGAACGGGGCACCGGGCCTAGCCTGCCACCCCCAGCCCGCATGTGCCAGGAGGGGCAGCTCTGAACCCCGCGTCTGGGGAGGCTGGGACGACAGACAGAGTCACAAACAGTGCTTGTTAGTTGGTTTATTGGAGCCCCCTTCTGGGCATAACACAGTCCAGGGAGGCTGGGGACTGGAGAAGGCTGTGGGCTGCTCGGTGGCATTTAGGGACAGGAAACACTGTAAGAGGAGGCCTTGGAGTCCTTCTGTTGTAGGGAAACCACCGAGGGTTGAGCCTTCCCTCCCTCTGCCTTTGCCTTGCTGTTCCCTCCACCAGGTGCGCCCCTCTGCAGAGGGGTGCTGAGTTCTGGAAATGCACACACCCCCCCCCACCCCCACCCCCTGCGTGCTTCCCAGACCAGCCCCTCTTGGCTCCGGCCCGGCTGTGCCACTCCAGGCAGAACCTGGGTCCCGGGAGGGTGCCGAGGCCCCGGGCACCGCCTGCAGGGTTTTAGGCACACCCTTCTGTTCCCCAGAGGGTCTCAGGCCGGGGCAGCCGTGGCCCCTACACACTGACGGAGGTTGGTGGCTCTGGGTTCTGGCAATGGGGCTGGGGAGCAGCGCAGACAGACCCCAGGTTCACCCCCTGCCCAGCCACCTGCCGCCCCCCATGTGATCCCGAGCGACGGCCTCACTCTTCCGGGACTTCATGCCCTCGTCCATCAAAGGAGGGCTTGCTGTGGTTCTCACGGTCTGTCCCGTGTCTGCCTCACAGGCGGAAAAGAAACCAAACCTTTGGTGGGTACCCCCCACTCCGGAGCCTGCATTTCCTTTTTCCCTTCTTGGGCCCCAGGGCTGCCAACTGCTGCAGGAGCAACCAGAGCATATTTATTTACTGACTTATTTTTATTTAATTATTATTTTTTTCTTTCTTCATTGCAGTAAAATGGACATGCCTCAAATTTACTGACCTATCCGTCTCTAAGTGCACAGCTCAGGGGTAGTAAGCACATTACCACTGTGGTGCAGCTGTCCTCCATCCATGACCAGAACCTTCTATCTCCCCAGTCAAAATTCTGTCTCATGAGACACCGACCCCCATCCCTCCCCCGGCCCCGGCGCCCACCGTCCACTCTCTGGTCCCTGTGAATCTGGAGACTAAGGACCTCGTGTCGGGAATCCTGCAGTATTTGTCCTTTCATGACTGGCTTATTTCACTCAGCATCACGTCCCCCAGGTCCATCCACACTGTGGCAGGTGTCAGCGTGTCCTGCCTTTTTTAAGACTGAGGAATATTCGTTGCCTGGATGGACCACATTTTGTTGATCCATTCATCCGTCAGTTGGCACTTGGATTTTACTTATTTTTTCAAGATACAAGCTTCTGGCATAAAACCACCAAAAACATAGTTGTGTCCTTCTACAACCCAATATAACATACAAACACCGTCACAAACATGTACTTGGTTCGAACTTCAGATCCCATCCATTCGGTAATTAGGTCTGAGTGGCACCTGAGCTGCACGCAGGGCCGTGGGCGCAGGGGGAGGGCGTGAGGAGAGCGCGGTGTCCTGGGGGGGAAAACCGCTCCAGACAAAACGAGTTAAACCTGCAACACGTCAGAGCCCGGGGGCGGGGGGAGAAAGCTCCATACACCCCCAGATTCCTAAGGGCGACTTGGGGCTGCTTTGAGAGACCCAGCCTGGGAAAAGACACAAGCTAATAGAGGTGCTGTATTTTTTGTGCAGTGAAATTCGGATATTCTAAAACCAGCCTTTTTAAGTGCCCAGTTCAAGGGCATTCAGTGCGTTTGCCGTGCCGTGCAACTACCACCTCTGTCTAGTTCCAGAACATTCCCGTCCCCCAGCCTGAAACCCCGTCAGAGCCTTCCCCGCCCCCTTACCAGCCCCGTGGCCCTGACGCCACCTCCCGTGTCCGTGGACTTGCCAGTTCTGCACATTTCGTGGCGATGGAATCGTGCAACGTGTTCTGTGAGTCACCCGTGTCGTGGCATGTAGCCGTGCCCTGGTCCTGTTTAAGGCTGAGTCATATCCCAGGGGTGGACGGCCCACCCCTGGCTGGTCCATTCACCTGCTGGTGGGCATCTGGGCTGTCTTCATTCTTCAGCTCCGGTGACCGTGTTGGAGCCCCTAAGAGCTCCCGGGATTGCGGGCCAGGTGGTCACTCCGGGGTCACGTGGAATTCACAAGCATTTTGTATTTAACTTCTTGAGGAGCTGCCAGACTCCCCCCCACAGCGTCTGCACCATTTTACGACCCCACCGGCAACAAGGGAGGGCTCCCCTTTCTCACAACCGCACCACGCTTAGATTCTCTGGGTCTTTCCTTAATCGCTGTTGTAGTGGGTCCCAGTGGGTATGCGGTGGTGTCTCTCTGTGGTTCTGATTTGCGTGTCCCTAATGACTGATGATCTGTGCGTGTGCCTCTCGACCATCATAGGACTCCTTTGGAGAAACGTCGGTTCAGGTCCTCTGCCCATCTTTGAATTGTGTTGTTTGTCCTTGTTGTTGGGTTGTAAGAGCTCTTTATATATGCTAGACACCAGATCCTTGTCAGGTGTGTGATTGCAAAGGCAGCTCCTGTTCTGTAGGTCGTCCTAAACGGCTTCTGGAAGTCACTTTCAGAGGTTGTGTGTTTGTGGTCAGACGCTGGGGGTCCTGGCTCTGAGCCGTGCTTCTCGAGTGTGAGTGCGCTGTGTTATCCCGCTGTGTCTTGATGTGCAGCAGCGTGCAGGAGGGCGCCGAGGGACCCAGGGCTGGCCAGGGTCCCCGGGTGCCCCTGAGGACAGAAGAGCTGGCGGGCAGGGCTGCAGTGACCGGAGCCCGAGTGGCCTTGCGGCACTGAGGCCCACAGGGATGCAGGGCACAGACGCTCCATCCTGCCTCCAGGCCCCCAGGTCCCCAGGCCCCGAGCACACCTGGAGGGGAGCTGGGCCTCAGGTTCACTCACTCACTCACTCATTCATTCACGCAAGATGCTTACCAGGCTCCCCGCTGCCGTGCCTGGGGTGTGCTGGGATGTCCCTGCCCTGGGCGGGCGTTGTAGACGACAAGCATCCTGGTCCTTGTGACTGTCATCACAGGACGTGCTAGGTGGCCAAGGGCAGGTGTAACGTCCTCAGGTCCGAGGCCAGCAGGGCCGGGGGGCTGTCTTCCCCCTGGGGAGTGGCTGGGTGGGGCCTGAGGAGGGAGCAGGGGCTTCCCCGCTCCAGGGAAGAGCATTCCGGGCTGGGGGCACAGCCTGTGTGAAGGGGGCTGGGGCACCCCCCAGGAGGACCTCCGGGAGCACCTTTGTGGGTCAGCCCCGGCCCCCGGAGACCTGCCACCGGACAGCGTCTGGCCTACACTCTGCTTCAGCTCCAAGTCTGCTTCTAGAGCAGAGTCCCCACCGCAGCCGCATCCCTCCTGCGGTGTCCCAGCTCGGCGCCTCGTGAGCTGTGTGACCCCGGGCAGGTTCTGAGCCTCTCTGAGCCACAGTTTTCCCATCTGCGGGATGTGGAGGATGAGAGTGAGCCCCGGCTGTGGCAGCTCTGGGGCTCATGGGTGGCCTGCCTCTCCTTTCCACCCCCAGTGCCCGACGCCGTGCCTGGCACATGGCGCTGTGGGGACGACCGGCCTGCCGGACGATGTGAATCCCAGCCCTGCCGCTTCCTGGCTCGCAGCCTCGGGGAGCTGCTTACCCTCTCTGGGCCTCAGTTCCCCATTCAGTCAAATGGGACAATGACTGGGCCCGTGCCTCCTGCAGGCCGTGGGGCTCAGGCTACCGGGCCTTCCTCCCTTGCCTGGGGGCTCAGGGCGGCGCTGGCGATACCCCCCCCCCCCCCCCGGGCACGCCGCCCAGAGAGCAGGGCCGGGTGGGCCGACTCTTTCTGGAAAGGACCGAGGGCGAGTCTGAGAGCAAGTCTTCGCGGTCACCCAGGCTCTGTCTCAAGTACTCACGCTGCCGTCACAGAAAAGGGAGCCACGAATCATACGATTTTCATGTCTCACAAAATACTATTCTTTTGACTTTTTTTTCAACCATTTAAAAATGCAGAACTATTCCGAGCTCACAGGCTGAACAGAAACAGGTGGAGGGCAGGATTCAGGCCATCCTTTGCTCTGCCCTGCCTCTAGCCCCTTAGTCCTGCTTCCTCTCCTGGCTACCCTTACCACCCCCAGGCCTCAGTTTCCCCATCTGTTAAAGGACCACGGCCCCTTCCAGCCCCAGACCCCTGATTGCTGCTCTTCGGTCCACAGAGCGCGTCCAGCCCTGTCCTCGGTCCATCTGGCTACCCGCAGCCATGGGCAGGCCCCGGAGAGCGTCCGGGCATGGGACCTGCACTCAGCAGCAACCAGGGCACCGGGGAGGAGAGTCCGCACTGCAGTGTGGCCCCCCGCCCAGAGGCTGGGCACATGGCTGGGGCTGGGGTGGACGCTTCCCGGGCACTTCTGAGCTCCCGCCCACATGCTGTGCTTGGCTACCCCGAGTCCTCCATTCCTGTATCCCCCCACCCCCGGCATTGCTGGAGAGCCGAACAGAGGGTGTTGCGCGGTGAGGGACAGGAGCACCCTTCTCAGATCTCAAGCCCCGCCGGCCGCCCCCCAGGCCTCCGCAGCCCCAGACTGCACACTGAGGCCCTTCTGCCCCCCACTTGAGTCTCTCTTGCAGGCAGAATACAGGCTGTACAATGGGTCCGACAAGGAATGTATGTCCCCAACAGCCAAGGTCACCAAGAAGGAAGCTCTCAAGGTGCGCATGGGCCCAGGAAGGGGACACAAGTATGTCATGTGCCAGAGGAATGGGCCGGTGAGGTCCACCACGCCCCAGCCTGCCAAAGGGAGGGGGCAGGCCACATCCTGGCCACCTCCCGCCCCCCCCCCGCCCCCACGTCCTCTCCTCTCTTCTCCCGGCCCCTGTCCTCACCACCCCCCACCCCGGGCTGGACCGTGGGGGCATGGCGGGTGGGAAGAGCCGGGGCAGGGGCCAGCCCGGGCCTTGTCCCTTGACCTGCCCGCTGGGTGCCCGGGGTCCAGGCACAGAAAGAGAACTACCGGCAGGAGAAGAAGCGAGCGACGAAGCAGCTGTTCAGCGCCCTGACGGACCCCAGCGTGGTCATCATGGCTGACAGCCTCAAGGTAAGCGGGGCGGGCAGGTGTGTTTCCCGGCTTGGCCACCTCCGCGGTCAGGAGGCAGTTTGGCGTCTTTGGGACTGTGATCCGTATCAGTGTCCTGCAGCGGGCCCTGACCAAGGACCACGAACTGGGGGCTTCGGGACCCACTGTCCCCCCAGTTCTGGAGGCCAGCGCCTGACATCGAGCTGTGGGCAGGGCCCCCGGCCTCCGGAGGCGCTAAGGGGGGACACTTCCTGCTCCTCCAGCTTCTGGGGGCCCCGGGCTTCCCTGGGCTACTGGACGCACCCCTCCACCCTCTGCCTTCGCGTGGCCCCTGTGTGTCTGTGTCCACATGTCACCCCACTTCAATGTGGCCTCATCTTCACCTCCTTAAATCTGCAGAGATCCTCTGTCCAGTTGAGGTGGGGGTCCCTGGCCCGTAGATGGGGTCCCGGGATGCGCACGGAGCCCTGAGCTGGGGCACGGAGTGGGGGAGGCTGCACTCTGCCTTCTCGGGTTGGGGTTCAGACTTCACTGAGCCCCGGGGACTTGTCTCCACGCCCCCCGTGGTGGAGGGAAAGCTGCCGAATCCCAGGGTTGCCTCAGACCCCAAGCAGGACAGGCCTATCAGCGCCTGGTCATCTGCCGAGGCCCTGGGCCCCCGTGGGCTCCTTTCCTCCCCCCCACAAAATTACGGATGAGAAATGAGGTACAAGAGTGAATTTTTTTCTTTGGAATGAGAAGAGAAATGACAGGTTTCACGATTTGCAGAGCTGACGACAGTCACATCTGTGGCTGGCTCCTCCCAGGACCCCGGGAGGGCCTTGACCCTGGCCTTGAGCCTCCCCAGTCAATCCGTTCCTGGCTTCAGTGCATGTCTCTGGATCCGCTGTCATTTATGTGCTCCTTGTACCAGCTAAAAGAGGACTCTGCCCGCCACCCAGCGCCGCCCCCACACTGTCCAGGTGCCCCTAGGGTGTCGGCCTCCCCGACAGCGGCGCCCCTCCCCGCAGATCCGGGGAACCCTGAAGAGCTGGACCAAACTGTGGTGCGTGCTGAAGCCGGGGGTACTGCTCATCTACAAGACGCCCAAGGTGGGCCAGTGGGTGGGCACGGTCCTGCTGCACTGCTGTGAGCTCATCGAGCGGCCCTCCAAGAAGGACGGCTTCTGCTTCAAGCTCTTCCACCCGCTGGACCAGTCCGTCTGGGCCGTGAAGGTACGGGTCGGGCCCCGGGGGCGGGGTGAGGCCTGTGAACAGCGTGCGGGAGGCAGGCACTGGGGGGCGACCAGGAGGCGAAACTCGGGGTTCCGGGTGGGCCCACCACCACCCAGCTGCAGGGGGCCGTGGGGCGGGTCTCTCGGGGGCTGGGGATCAGATATGGTCCCTGACCCCCCCGGGTGGATCCTCAGTGGGGCTGAGGGACGGGGCCGTGTGAGCAGCTGCTCCCAACCCGGACCTCCCCGACCCAGCCTCCTAACCGGGAGCTGCCCGGCCCAGGACCAACGGGAGTCAGGTTACCAGATGAAATCCAGAATGTCCAGTTAAATTAGGATTCCAGACACACACACCGAATAGTTCTTTTTAGTATAAGTATGTCCCAAATATTGCATGGGCTATACCCCTACTGGACAAAGCCGTATTCTTTCTTGAGATTTGAATTTAAGTGGGCATCTTGAACGTGCGTGTGCTGGTTCCGGCCGGGCTAAAACGGGGAGTTCCGGAGCTAGAGAGCCGTGGACGGAGCCACCAGCTCCCTCTCCTCTCTTGCTGCCAGGTGCCTGGAGGGCCTGCAGCCACGTGTGTGTCAGTGGGGGTTTGCGTGAGTCCGCGTGACCTGGGTGTCCTCGGACGTGACGCCGGGTCTCTGTCTCCCCAGGGCCCCAAGGGCGAGAGTGTGGGCTCCATCACGCAGCCCCTCCCCAGCAGCTACCTGATCTTCAGGGCCGCCTCTGAGTCGGACGGTGAGTCCCCGCCTGCCCTGCGGGTCTCCCTGGTGACCCCGCACGACGTGGGTGCCCTGGCCCACTTACAAACCGGTGCACATGACCACTATCAGTCCCTTCCACTGCCCCCCAAGAGAGGAGATGGCCAGATGCCACGGGACAAGTCTGGGCTCGGGTCAGGCAGGCCTGCCTCTTGCTAGTACCTCCCTGAGCCTCAGTTTCCCCAAAGTAAACCATGAATAGTAGCGCCCGGCTCCCCACTTGTCAGGACAACCTGATGACCTGATTTAAAGTCTGCAGATCACAGCTACTGTGTGCCAAGCGCTTGCCGGGCACCCCTGAATCGGTGGGTTTGGCCGTTACCATCTACATGTAATATATGACAAAAACGGCGCCCCGGCCACCTGCCAGCAAGGAGGGGGCCAGGCCTGGGTGGGGATCCCAAGTGCCCCAGATGCGGCGCACGCTGTTGGAGCGCCCTCCAGTGGCTGCCTCGGGTAAATGCGGCTGCCCGCTTCCAGGCCCTCGGCGCCCAGAGCCTGGGGCTGGTGGCCTGCCTGCTGGTGCCACACCACCCCCTGGTGGACAGACGCCACATCCACGCTCCAGGAGGGACCGCCCGTGCTCTGGGTGCCCGCAGTCTCGTGGAGAGAAAATCAGCTGTCAGACGAGGCCGATGGGGCTGAGGCATGAGCTGGGCCATGAGCAGGGAGGGAGGGCCCACAGACCCTGTGGGTATGAGGGTGGGCTTCCTGGAGGGTGAGGAGGGGGCTTCAAGGGATGCAGAGCATTCAGGGTGTCTAGTCCCTCGTGGTAACCACGAGGCGTGCCCCTGCAGGCCCTGCTCTTGTCACCCCCTCCTCTGCCCCACGAACATTCAGCCCAGGCTGGGCCTGCGGTGAAACCCTGTAGAACCAGGGCCACCATCCCTGCAAACACTCGCCTCCCCGTGCCAGGCCCCAGCCGTGCTCCCCAGAAGAACACTTCATGGGGCAACGCCTCTGAGTGGAGGGGCCGCCATTAGTAATCACACTGGGACATCGGGGGCCACCCTGGTGGACACGTGTCCCCAAAGCTGCTAACACCCCCAGGGACAAGGAGGTGGTGCTGGTCGAACCCCCTGGCAGCCTCCACCGGGAAGGCAGCAGGGATGGGAGGGTTCAGCCGGCTCTGCCTCGGGGTCGCCCACTGCCCTCCTGGTCCATCCACTCTCCACCCTCTGGAGCTGCCTCTCTCAGGCCCTGGCCAGCCCTCCCTCCACGACGCTGCAGCCCCCTCCCCAGCCTGCCACCCACCCTCCGGGTCTGTGCTGCAGGCCCGCGGAGCAGCCCCCCGCCGTGCCCCCTGAGACCCGTGGCAGGCGGTTCTCATGACGTAGGGCCCTCCTCCCCCACTCCATATACAGAAGCTACAGGTGTCCGGGTTGGAACTGAGGCTCTGAGTCTTGCTAAGGTGTGACCTTGAGGGAGTGCCGTGAGCATCCTCTGAAGGGCATCTTCCTCTAGGCACGCATCTCTTCCTGACTCGGGCCTGCCGGCTAAGGCCTTGTCCTTGTTCACATCTGCCCCCCCCCCCACTCACATGCATGCACACCGACACGGCAGCAGTGCCTGTGCCCCAGGAGGATGGGGAAGGGACAGGGGTGTCTCTGGCGTAGGGGGGCCTCCCCGGGCTTGCAGTGGGCTCACCCCGTGCCGCCCTGCAGGCCGCTGCTGGCTGGACGCCCTGGAGCTGGCCCTGCGATGCTCCAGCCTCCTGCGACTCAGCACGTGCAAGCAGGGCCGTGACGGGGAGCCCGGATCCTCGCCAGACGCATCACCCCCCTCACTCTATGGGCTGCCCCCCTCGGCCACCATCCATGACCAGGATCTGTGCCCGTGAGCAGGGGCGTGGTGGGCAAGGGTTGGCCCCTCCCAGAAGCCCAGGTCTCCTTCCTGCTGGGGACCCCCAGGACCCTGGCTGTCTCTGGGACTAATATGTGGTCTCCTTGTGTGTGGGCGGGAGGGCCAAGCACCGTGGAGTCTGGCCACCCGAACCTCAGATCAGGAGGCAGGCCTCCTTCACTCCCCAGGGGCGGGGGCGCTCGGGCCACGCCTCTGACCGGGGACCCACGGCGCCAACTGCCCCTCCAGGCTGAACGGGTCCTCCCTGGAGAACGACGCTTTCTCAGACAAGTCGGAGAGAGAGAACGCCGAGGAGTCGGAAAACGAGATTCAGGACCACAGCGGGAAGACCAACGAGAGCGGGAGCACCCGGTCAGAGACCCTGGAGGGCCCCGTGCCAAGGGGGACCACGTACGTGGAGCAGGTCCACGAGGAGTTTGGGGAGGTGAGAGCCCGCCCCCCTGGGGAGCTGGGTGTCCCCCTGTACCTCACCGGCCTCCCTGAAGCAGACAGAGGCTGCAGAGCCTGGCTGGCCCCTTGGGCGGTGGGGGGAGCCTGTAGCACCCCGGGGACTGGGGGAGCAGATCAGGGTGGCCACAACTCGGGGAGCACAGGTGGTCCGTGAGGGCCCGGCTGAGGGTGTTGGGAAAGCCACTGGGGGGGGTTAGGCGGGGACCCCTGGGGTCCAGGTGAGGCCTTCAGAAGGCCGAGGGGCGGAGGTAGAAGCCCCGGGCCTGCTAGGGAGGAGCGGTTCCCCAGAGGCCTTGGTCCCAGGTAGCCGTGGAGAAGGGCCAGGTTGGGGGTTCAGGACACATGGGAGGTGGAAGGACGGGTCCCAGTTCACCTCTGACAGCACCGTGGGGCTGGCAGCTGGGAGTAGGGACGGGCCCGTGATGGGGGGAAATGGTGCCCGTGAGGGGCAAGGGGCAGAGAGCGGGCAGCCCGAGGGGCCCTTCAGAGGCTGAGCACAGACAAGGCTCGGCTCCACAGGGGAACCTTGGGAGACCCGGCAGGAGACCTCAGGACAGGCGTGCAGGCACAGAGAGGCAAAGCAACTTGTTGAAGGCGGCCCAGCAGGGTGGTGATGGATACTGCTCCTCCCTGGGGGTGGCTGCCGTTGGGCCACAAACACAGACAGCCCTGAGTTCACATCCCACCTCTGCCTCATGCCAGCTCTGTGAGCTTGGGCAAGTCAGCTGTCCCCTCTGTGAGGCAGGGGCGCCCACGGTGTGGGTGCCCAGGGGCCACTGCAAAAGGAGGAGGCCTAGGGAGCAGGAAGGGGGTGCATGGGCAGCCCGGACACCCCCTGCCTCCTGTGCCCGAATCCAGCTCCGGGCCTCCTCAGGAGCCAGTCTGGGCCCGCACGGGCCCCTCCGGGCGGGCATGGGACCCTTGCCGAGGGCGGGCAGGGGTCAGACAGGGCGGGACTGGCCGGCCGGGCAGCGGGGGCCGGGCCGCGGAGGGCGCCTCCTGGTAGCTAGAGCCAGCCGCCGCTGTCCCACCCCGCCTGGCGGCTCCCCGGGCGGCACGGAGCTGGGGCCCGACCGCAGCCCCTCTGCCAGCAGCTGGGCCAGGCGTCCCAGGTAGAGACTGTGTCGGAAGAGAACAAGAGTCTCATGTGGGTCCTGCTGAGGCAGCTGCGGCCGGGCATGGACCTGTCCCGCGTGGTGCTGCCCACGTTCGTCCTAGAGCCCCGCTCCTTCCTCGACAAACTCTCTGACTACTACTACCACGCCGACCTGCTGTCCAGGTGAGCGAGCGGCGGGTGCCCCACGCACCTGTGCACACCACAGACCCCAGCCTCCCTCGGCCCCTGCCCGCCCCCCTGCCCCCGCCACGGATGTTTCCGAAGGGGCCCTGGGGCCCCGGGCTGGGCTCCATCCATGGTCCCTTTGCTGGCTCAGCCTGCTAGTGGGCCCAGTCTCCAAGATGAGGAGCAGCTCATGGGGGGGCGGGCAGCTGTGTGTCAGGTCAGGGCCCCCGCCATCAAAGGTGAGTGTGGGGCAGCCCCCAGCACCTTCTAGCGTCCTGAGTTCTGGGCCCTGGCCTCGGTGCCCTCAAGCTGAAGCCCGAAGGCTGGAAAGGCTGGAAAGAGCCCGTGCAGAGGAGCTCCCAGACGCCTTCCTGAAGGCAGAGCCACCCTGCCAGCCCTGAGCCAGCGACGCCCTGTCTGCCCAGGCCCTCTGGTTAGGTGGAGAATTCGGGTCCCTGTGGGAGGGTGGGAGACTCCCCACGGCCCCGGGGCTGGGCAGGACAGGAGGGGCCCAGGTGACAGCGGGTGGAGGGCAGGATAGAAGGAGCACAGGGAAGGGGGTGGCCGGGGACCCGGCCCGGAATGAGTCACTCTCCCATGCTGTCCCAGGGCTGCTCTGGAGGGGGACGCCTACGGCCGCATCAAGCTGGTGCTACGGTGGTACCTGTCTGGTTTCTACAAGAAGCCCAAGGTAAGAGCGGAGGCGCAGCGTGCCGTCCCCCCGGCCCCATACCTCCCTGCCCCTCGGAGAGCCTGGGGCCACCCTGACCCCACATGGTCCCCACTGTGGCCCCCGGTCCTCAGAGATGGGGGCAGCACCCTGACCTACCACCCAGGGACCTCCTAGCCAGGCCAGGCCCACAGGGGTGGTCCCAGTTCCCTGCAGGGCCCAAGCGGGACTTCCACACCCCAGAGAAACAGCGACCACACACAGCGGTGCTGGGAAAGGGGCTCTCGACCCTGCACCTGGAGGAGCCCCTGGGACCTGTGGTTTTCATGGTGTGTCTTGTAGTCATAGAAACCTTTTTGAGAACCCGAAACTCAGGCTCTGCTGAGCACAGGGTGCTGGGGGGAGGGGGGAGGTAGTGACAGGAGGGTCCCGCAGCCCCGCCCCCTCCCCTGGCTGCTGGGGCGCCCGGGGTTCCGCGCCGTGTGAGTGTGAAAGCATCATTCTGTTTCCACTTCACCGTGCATGTGGGGAACTGAGGCCCGGGGGGCGGGCAGGGGTGGGCGAGCGACGGGCCCAGAGTCACGCTTAGGCCCGAGCGCAGACGCGGCTCACAAGGGCAGCGGCAGGTGTCCTCCCCGGGCATCTGCAGGCACTGAGTGCTCACAGAGCCTCGTCTCCAGGGGGAAGCGCGCACACACACACAACATGCACACACGCAGCTGGAAGTGATGCACCTGGTGGGTGGCATGAAGGGTCAGCCGGCTGCTCCCGACCAGATCAGGGGGTCTGAGCCCCAGAAGGAGGGCTCTCCTGAGTGGGGATGAACTTGGGCCGTTTGGGGAGCAGAAAGGTGGTGAGTGGGGCTGAAGGGGAGGCAGGGGACAGGGGAGCAGACCTGTGGGATTTGGGATTTTATGAAACGGTCAGTAGAAGCCACCGGGGCCTTGAGCAGATTGTGCACCAGTTCCGTCCAAAGTCCAGGGACAGCACGACCTGGGGAGGGTCTCAGGTCCCCCTGGGAGCCAAGAACCGGACAGGACATCTCATAGGCTGCCCCTCGGAATGTGAACCATGGGCAAAGCATGTTCTCCCCAGAGCACAGTGGGGTGCAGTCCCCAGGTGCTGGTGGCAAACCAGGCCCTGCCGTCTAGAGACTGCCTCCCTGTGGGCTCCTGGGGGTGTGGGCAGTGGGCAGCCAGTCCCCCACATTGCCCCTTGGTCCACACCCCATCCCATGTGGGTCCGTGGCCCACCCATTCCTCACATGAGCTTTCCATTCGTTGCTTGCAGGGGATCAAGAAGCCCTACAACCCCATCCTGGGGGAGACCTTCCGCTGCTGCTGGTTCCATCCCCAGACCAACAGCCACACCTTCTACATAGCGGAGCAGGCAAGGCCCCCGCCGCCCCCAGGCTGGACACCAGGCTCCTCGGCGGGCAGAGTCTGAGCCCTGTGCGCGTTCCGGGTGCCCCCCCCCCCCCGCCCATCAGGATTCCCCCAGGAGATGCAGGGCCAGCACTGTGACAGCAGGAAGGGTTTCCTTGGGTGGGGTCCGTACATCTCATCCCCCCGGATGGCTGCCAGGCCCACGACTCAGTGTCCGCTTCCCTAGGCAGCAGGCGTGAGAGCGGGAATGGCCCCACGCCGAGCGGCCCGGAGGGACGAGGTGGGGCAGCGGGAAGGGGGCTTCTCATCAGGGAGCCGGGCCCCCTCCCCCCCCCGGGGCCATTCCAGAGCGCCTCTCTGCCCACAGGTGTCCCACCACCCTCCCGTGTCCGCCTTCCACGTCAGCAACCGGAAGGACGGCTTCTGCATTAGCGGCAGCATCGCGGCTAAGTCCCGGTTTTACGGTGAGTGGGGGGCGGGCCTCCCCTGGGATCTCCCGGGGCCTGGGGGAGATGGGGGGGACTGGGCCCCCAGATGCGGTGGCCAGGTTTATCTCCCTCCACACCTGTCCGGGTCAGGGACCTGGAGCCAGGCAGAGCCTGCGGGCCCCCCACCCCTGGGCCATAGGGAGGGCACCGCTTGTGGGTGAGAGCAGGCGCCACAAGCCGCGTGTGGCTTTTAGATTGATCCAAAGTAAGACACCGCTGCGCAGTTGGCCCGGCCACATCACACGTGCTGTGTGGCCATGCGTGATTAGTGGTCCCTGTGTCAGCACAGAGCGGAACAGTTCCGGGGCCACGGAAGTTCCGTGGTGGGGGGTTGACAATCAGAGCAGGGTTTGCATGTAGCCTCCAGCCTCAGAAGCCCTCCCTGGGAGCCGAGCCTTGTCCGCCCTGCGTCGGGGCGCTTTTCCAGAATCTGAATTTCAGGGAGGTGAGGTGACCCACAGCTTAGGTGAGAGGCCCAGCTGCCCATGGTCACCTGGCTGGAGGGACCGGGGATGCTTTGCACCTGCTAGAAGGGAGCTCAGACCGTGTGACTTAGGGGGTGGGCCCCCAGGTCCTGAGGTCCCGCGTCTGCTCACTGGTCCCACCCACCACCACCCCATCTCTCCAGGGAACTCGCTGTCGGCCCTGCTGGACGGCAAGGCCACACTCACCTTCCTGAACCTGGCAGAGGACTACACCCTCACCATGCCCTACGCCCACTGTAAAGGTGAGAGGCCCCCCCGCCCCCCAGGAGGGCAGAGCCCCGGCCGGCGCGGGGGCGCTTTTGTCCTTGTTTGTTGAGCTTTCCCCCTGGCTCTTTGATGACTTCCTAGCCCGGAAAGTTGTCTCACAAAATGTTTTCAACTTGAAGCGCCCACTTCCTGTCACAGACCGCAAACCAGATCTGCTTCTTAAGAGTGGTTTTGTCATTGTTTCTAGAACTTTCCAGTAAAAGAAACATAAGCCTCTCTTTTTTTTAAGACTAAAATTGACAGGTTTCCAATCCGGATCCAAGAGGGCGGGTGTCTGGTAACCCACTGGCCTGACAGCTGAACCGTCTCCCCCCTCCCCCCTTGCTTCCCCCCTCACCACCCCCAACCCTGGAGGGAAAGCCCCTTTGTAAACAACACTGCTCTGGGCTGTGGTTACTCTTCCTTAGCCACTTCACACACACACAGTCAGAGTAAGGTAACACTAACCAGCCCTCCCCCCAAGAGGCCGTGGCTGCAAACAGCCTTTTGGGGATTGCTTTGTCCTAAGCATACCCCGCTGGGATTTGCAAACTCGGCAGGAATAATCCCCCTCCAGGATCACACCACCAGGCAGATACCCACTTCCTTTTTGTTTTGTTTCACTTTATCCCACACGTCTAAGTGTTTTATAATACACACAGCTCTCCTCTTTAGTTAGATTAAATCCTCCACATGGCAAGAAACAGAAGATTCGTTCTTTCTTTCATTAACTAAAAAATACTTGTATTAGGGGCGCCTGGGTGGCTCAGTCGGTTAAGCATCTGCCTTCAGCTCAGGTCATGATCCCGGGGTCCTGGGATCGAGTTCCGCATCGGGCTTCCTGCTCGGCGGGGAGTCTGCTTCTCCCTTTGCCCCTCCCCCCTGCTCTTGTGCTCTCTCTCTGTCAAATAAATAGATGAGTGTAATCTGAAATAAATACGTATAATGCATGTATTAGTTTAAACAAACACGCCGGGCCAGTCCTGGGCGCAGCAGCGAGCAGGGAAGATGGAGGAGCCCACCTTGGGGCCCGAACTACAGAGCAAATGACAGATGGTAACGAGCGTCTCATGGGGGCAGTGGGGCCCCTGGGAGCCTGGAAAGGGCATCCTGGAGGAAGGAACCTGCCAAGGGTGGGACAGTCCCCGGACGGAGCAACTCTCAGGGGCAGAGGGTCACTGAGGAAACATGCGTGGGCCGGGTTCTGCCTCCCGCCCCCACCAGCTCTTCTCTGTCCCAGGGACTCTGCCCCCGGGGGCTCCTGTCCTCCTCCCCAGGCTCTGACACTGGCCTCCTCAGGGTCAGCGGTGCTGTGTGGGTACGCAGTGCCAGGACTGAGCAGGAGACTGTTTCAGGGATCCTGTATGGCACCATGACCATGGAGCTGGGCGGGAGAGTGACCATCGAGTGTGAGAAGACCAACTTTCAAGCTGAGCTGGAATTCAAGCTCAAGGTAGCACTAGCTGCAGCACACCCCAGGGATGGTTTCTGGAGCAGGTGCACTCAGGAGGGGGCAGCTCTTGGCATCTCCATAGCACAGCCAGGGCCCAGAGAGAGGAAGGGGCTCCTGCAGGTCACACAGCAGAGCCAGGACAGGCCCAGACCCCTTCCCAGCCACGGGGCACACAGGCCTCATAGGCCCCCTGCATCCCTGAGCTCAGGCTGAGGCGCTGGGCGAGTGTGGCAGCCTCCAGCTTTGGGTCCCAGCCTAGCCGGCCTCCCACGTCCCGGGGGCTGAGAGCTGGCACCTCATGAGGAAGGGGCCTCCTCCTCCCTGGCTCACTGCGGGGCGCCAGGGTGCTGGGGAGGCCACCGGCCCCTCACCAGCCCTGTCTCGGGGTGTCCCCACAGCCTTTCTTTGGGGGCAGCACCAGCATCAACCAGATCTCGGGGAAGATCACGTCAGGGGAGGAGGTCGTGGCACGTCTCAGCGGGCACTGGGTAAGAGCTGCCGTCCGGGACAGGCAGAGGTGGGCCCACGGGCATAGGAACAGCTGCGGGGCCAACCCCTCTGTTCCTGCCTGGGCCGTCTGGGGCAGGACCGAGAAGTGTTCCTCAAGGAGGAGGGCCGAGGAAGCATGGAGCTCTTCTGGAACCCGAGCGGGGAAGTCCGGGGGCAGAGGCTGAAGAGGCACACGGTGCTGTTGGAAGACCAGACAGAGCTGGAGTCGGAGAGGTGAGGCGCCCGCGGGCACCCGCCGGACCCCTGGACCCAGGCCTGGTGTGGATGGGCAGGGTTGCCGTGCAGTGAGCATGAGCTGGGGTGTCCCTGGCAGGGAGGGGGGACCAGAGGGGACCCCCTGTGACAGACACCATGTCCTGCTGGGGCAGCTGAGGGAGAGAGAGTGAGGCCTGGGGACAGCAGATGCCCAGCCGCTCCACAGGGAGTACCCTGCCAGTGGGGGTGTGAGCTCAGGGTCGAGGAGTACCACCTCACTTTGAATCACCGGCGCTCTAAGACACTCAGGCTCCCCAGGAGAGAGTGAGCTCCCTGTCCCTGGAGGCAAGCAAGTGGAGGTTGCTCTCTAAGCCTCCCCTCCGGCGCCCAGGGGGTGGGACCGTCCAGATCACCTGCTCAGAGCACGTGCCCCACCCCCAGGCTCTGGCAGCATGTCACCAGGGCCATCGGCGAGGGCGACCAGCACAAGGCCACGCAGGAGAAGTCTTTACTGGAGGAGATGCAGCGGCAGCGGACCCGCGAGCGCCAGCAGAACCTCGTGCCCTGGAAACCACAGCTGTTCCGGCTGGACCCCGCCACCCAGGAGTGGCGCTACCGGCATGAGGAGTGAGTGCGGCGGTGGGGGGCTCCCCTGGAGGGGCGAGTGATGGGGGAGGAGGGGTTCCTGTGGGGGCTCACTGGCCGGCCCTGGCAGTAGGTCATCTCTGGGGCTCTGGCTACTGCTGGGAACAGGCCGAGATGGGGCCCCCTCCTCCCAAGGGCCACTGCCCCTGCCAACGGATGCCCTCTGGACCCTCCAGCCGTAGCCCCTGGGACCCCCTGAAGGACATCGCCCAGTTTGAGCAAGATGGGGTCTTGCACACAGTGCGGCGGGAGACCATGGCCCACCAGACCACCTTCCTGGGCAGCCCGGGGCCCAGGCACCAGGTCAGCTCCCCCAGGGTCCCTGCCCGGGCTCAACCTCAGCAGTAGGAAGGGACTGTCAGGCTGTAGGTGAGGCCGTCTCTCCCAACCTCACCCTTACCTGTCTGCCCCTCCCCCTTCGGTAGCCCCCCACACACTCACCCCCGCCAGCAGGGCCCCTGCTCCCTGGAGCCGCCCTCCGTGGTGCCAAGAGCACACGGTGCCAGTCTGCAGAGGAGGAAGCTGAGGCTCAGGGCAGCCTGGGGGCTTGCTCAGCCAGGAGAAGGAGGAGGCTGCATTTGCAGGGATGCTGAGGGGAGGCAGGGCCGGAAGCGGGGAGGCTCCAGGAGGCCTGCAAGAGGTTTCCGGAGACAAACACCAGGGTGCGACTTGTGAGGAAGCCTGGAGTGTCTTCCCTGGTGCCACGTGGGCGGAGGCCACAGGATGACAGTTCCCCCCTCCCCCCCCCGTACTATAGGTTCTGTGTGCGGGCAGCTGCCTCCCCTGCACATGGTGGGAGGCCAGTGATCACATGAGCAGAACGGGCATGACCCTTCTTGCCCAGTGGCCCCAATTTCCCTGCAAGCAAGGGTCACAGTATCTCACTGCCCATGTGTCCCGCCCCCCCCCCCTCCCCGCTGTAGCCCCTCAGGCCGGGCAGCCCCACCCTCTCCACAGGCACCCGCCCACCTGGATGCCCCCCGCATCCCCCTCAGCCCCTCCAGTCGGCCGCGACGCAGCCACTCCTGTGCTCTGGGGAACTACCGGAGGTCCCTCTGGAGAGGTCGCCTCAGGACTAGGGGCGGCCTAGCCGTCAGCTCACAGGGTGGGACGGGACCTGCCGTCACAGCCCCGGAGTCAGAACCACCCGCAGCCACGTCTTCTAGAGCAGCCCTGTCCCCAAGGCCGGCACGTCCTGTGCCCGCGGGCACAGCTGTGGTGGACCTGGGTGAGCCCCCGGCTGCAGTGGCTCCGTCTTTCTCCAGGGGCCTGGCCCGGACCGGCGGCTCCGCAAGGCCAGCGACCAGCCCTCCGGCCACAGCCAGGTCACTGAGAGCAGCTCCACACCCGAGTCCTGCCCAGAGCTCTCAGACGAGGAGGAGGAGGAGGAGGAGGAGGAGGAGGAGGAGGAGGAGGAGGAGGAGGAGGAGGAGGAAGACGAGGGGGAGGGGGACGGCAGCAACTTCATTCCCGGTGAGCCCTCCTGGGCCGGCTACTCTGCAGGGTGGGAGAGGCCGGAGAAGCACCTTCCCTGGGCAGGTGTGTGCTGCACCTTGACCGCCCTCCCAGGGTCCTCCACGCTTCCCTGAGCCCAGGGGCAGACCAGGGGTGCGGAGGGCAGCAGTCCCCAGCCCTGCACTCAGACGGTGCGGCACCCCCTTTGGCTGGCAGGGGCGGTGCAAGGGGCAGGGCTGGACAGTATCCATCTCTCCGTATGACCATCTGATTGTGCCTCCTGTCGTCCTCACGGGTGTGCCGGCTCCTCCCCGACTTTGTCCCCGTCTCTAGGTGCATGAGCTGTGCCTTGCCATTTCTGTCTCCCAGGGCTTATTAGAGGCCCGCTGATCTTGGGGGTTCCCTCTATGCCTGTCCGTCGACTCCCCATGTTGTTAGCTTCACCTGAAGGCTCCCAAGAGGTGGGGCAGGGGCCCAAGCCGGGCACGACCCTGGGACCCTGCGTGGCGGCTCCCCGGACATGCCGGCTCGTCTTTGATTCTCCCTCCACCCCCTGTCCCCTGGGTCCTGTGACCGGTGGCCGGACATCCCAGGCAGCAGGAGCCCATGCCCACGGTGTGGGAAGGAGGTGCGGCGGCTGCAGGCACTGCACGAGGCCATCCTGTCGATCCGGGAGGCCCAGCAGGAGCTGCACAGGTAAGTGTCGCTCCCGGGGATGGGGCCAGGGAGCTGCTGAGGCCGGGGAGGCCGTGCGTCGCTCAGAACTAGAACCCCCGTGGTTTGCAGAGGGTCTGATGGATGGAGGACAGGAAGAAGGCGGCCAGCTCTACCCGGGGCAGGCCGGTAGGGGGGTTGCGGGGGGGAGTTGGGGGTGCCACACTGTAGGGGGTCTTGTTTAAACAGGATGAGCCGGCGATGCTTGGTCCCTGAGCTCTGTGCAGGGAAAAAGCAGCTGGGGGCTGGAAGTCCAGGCATGGGCTGGCCCAGCCGCACTTGAGTCAGAGTGAGTCAGCCCCCTGGCACCACAGAGGAGGCTGGCCATGAGGCAGGGAGCCAGGAGAACAGCCAGACGTTTCTGTAGACACACAGTGCAGCCAGTCAGGGCGAGGTTACGAGTGTCCTGGGTGTGGCCCTGACATAGTCTACAGACGGGGGCTTATGCAATAGACGTTCACTGTCCCTCAGTCCAGGAGTCCGACGCCCGGGATGCAGGCGTGGGCAGGGCTGGATTCCCCCGAAGCCTCTCTCGTGGGTGGACAGCGGTGCTCTCTCTGGGTCCTCACGGGGTCATCCCTCCATGCGGGGCTGTGTCCTGATGTCCTTTTCTTATAAGGACCCCGGTCACACTGGATTAGAGCTCACTCCCGTGACCTCACTTAAACTGAATCGCTTCTTAAAGACCCCTTCTCCAAACAGAGTCACATCTGACCTGTTGGGTCAGGACTCCAACGTGGGACTATTGGGGCAAAGGTGGTCCAGCTCAGCCCGTCACAGCACGAGTGGAAAAGAGGCTGCAAGAGGCCCAGCTCCCCCAGCCATGAACCCCTTTCCCTGGAATCTGTGCCCGGGGGCCCCTGCGTACTAAGCCATCCATTGAAGGCAGGGATGCACGCCCACCCTGGCTTAGGCACTGTCCTCCCCTGTCGTTGCAGGCACCTCTCAGCCATGCTGAGCTCCACGGCAAGGGCTAGGCAGGTGCCGGCGCCAGGCCTCCTGCAGAACCCCCGATCCTGGTTCCTGCTCTGTGTGTTCCTGGCGTGTCAGCTGCTCATTAACTTCATCCTCAAATGAGAGCCCTTTGGGGGCAGCGTGGGCATCCAGCCCCACCTCTCCCTCCCAGGCACCAAGCACTTTCAGCCAGCCCAGGGAGGCAGAGAGAGCTGGCGAGCGTGACCACTGTGGACGGACGGGCCCACGGCGGCAGGGGGACAGCCGGAGGGACCTGGGGGGCCACACCGGCTCCTCCAGGGGAGGTGCTGACCTTCCCCGTGGGACCCTCCACCCAGTGCCGGCCTTAATGCTAAAGCCAAGTGCAGCTTTCGTCATGCCTCTCGCCCCCTGGTCAACTTGCCTGCTCGTTCCCGGTCCAGCAGCCGCTTGTCCCGTGGGAGTGCCGGAGGTGGGGGTGGACGGCCTGCCCAGGCATTGCGCGGTCACTCCCCAGCAGGGGTGAGTGGGGAGCTTTGGGTGAGCAAGCCGCAAGTCCCAGAGGTTCCCAGAGCCTCCTCTGTCCTGATGCACAGGGCTGTCCTTCCTGAGAGCCTCCCATGCTGCCGGGGTCGCGCTAAGAGGGGCCTCCCTCGGACTCTAGGGTAGACTGGAGCTACTGTGGAGAGAACATTTGGATTTTACTCTGCTTCTGTGCTGTGTGGACGGGAGCCCCACGATACACCAATGGCACCCACCCTCACCTTGCACAGCCTGGGCCTGCCAAGGGGAGTGGACACAGCTATGCGTGCGTGGGCAGGGGTGCGCAGGGGGCGGCCGCACGGGCCCCAGCACTCCCTGGGATAGGGAAGCCCGGGTTTGCCACTTTGCTGGGACTGATGCACGGTCCTCCCGTTTTACACTTTTTTAATAAACGCAATTGCAATATTTTAGGCAGGCTGCAAGCAGCGTCTGGCGTCTCGCCTGTTTCTGTGTCAAGTGCCGCCATGTGCGTGTGTGTGTGTGTGTGCATGCGTGTGCACGCGAGCATCTGCACGTGTACCTGTAGATACACCCTGAGCCTTAAAACTATGTGGGTGCCATCGGGACCCAGCGTCCCATTTTTCAGATTTTGTATCCACGTTCTTGTTCCCTGCCGGCAATGTGGGGACGTGTCTGTGCCCCAGGCCTTGAAATAAACGGCCCGCGCACGCTCTGTGTTGTCTTCTTGGGGACTTCTGGCAATGTGGGGGGCGGCTTCCCAGGGAGAGATGCAATGCCAGCAGGGGGCTGTCGGGAGGGACCCGAGGACCTGAGGATGGAGAGGAGGGATCCAGGGGAGGATGGGGGGCAGGGTGCAGGCACCCCCTCCCTCAGGGCCTCACCGCCTCAGCCCCTGGGCTTCAGGACAGGGTGGCGCTCGGGCTGGGCAGAGGAAGGGGCAGGTGGGTGCTGCCACTGCAGACCCTCTGGCTGCCTTGGGCAGAATGGACTCCAGGATTGGATCGTCCCCGGAGAGCGGTGCCCCCAGACTGGCCCTGGCCCCGCCCCCCCACCCCCCTTGTAGAGGCCACCCACTGTTGGAGAATGGGTGCCCTCGGGGTCCCAGCTTCCCACATCTCGATACCAGGGCTGGTTGCTCTAAGAGGAAGCTCTGGGCCACCTCCTCTCACTGCACCACCCACGTGTGGCCTGACTCACCAGCTCCAACACCATGCCCCACAGCAGCCTCAGAATCACCTCCAGAATTCTGTTTATGTCCTTGGTATGCCAAAAGTTCTGCCAAATCAACAAGGGAAAGAAAGGTGGGTGGGCATAACCCCGCAGGAATAGCTGGTCCAATGCCCAGATGGGTGGTGACCAGGGCATCACAGGGCACTTGGAAATAGTCCAAGCCCGGGCAGGATTTCTGGGTCCTTTGGGTGAACTCTTGGGGATATAGACACCAGTGGTGATATTTTAGGGTGACGTGGGTGCCCAGAGCTGCGCCTCCCATCCCCGTAGCCAGTACTGCCCTTCCCGGCCCCCTTGAAATGTGCCGCGATGGCCATCAGCCCCAGCTGGGAGGGTTGCAGCACGGGAGTGCAGGGTGCCCCAGGGGGCAACGAGCCTCTGGCCCGCCCTGCCCCCCCCCCCACGGCACCCCAGGGCAGGAAGGAGATGCACTTGCCCAGGGACACGGTGACGGTCACCGCACACTGTCTTATCTCCTTGGATGGATCCCCAGCGACTCCCAGCAGCAGGAACTTTCAGGAGAAGCAAGCGGGTCCAGGCAGCACTGGGAGGTCCCCTGAGGAGCCCCGTGCGTGGGGGCAACAGGCAGTTGCCGGCTCCCTCCCTGCATTCGGGGTCCTTGCCCTGGACAACGTCGTAGGAGGGTCGGGGGATGGCGGGGGGTAGTGTGCCCAGGGGCCTCAGTAGGCATGACTGTGCCATACACTGAGCAGGTCCTCTGACCTCTGACCCCAGCTTAGGCCTCCGCAGCAAATGTTCTCATCTCTCTTCCACAGATGAGGAAACCCGCTGCAGGCGTTCAAGACCCCCCAGTACTCATGAAGCAATCTCTCCCCGTTCCTCCAATCCTAGCGCCTCGCTCTGTCCGCCCGCCCCCCCCCCCGCCTCCCCCCCTTGCCCCGGATCCCGGAAAATACCAAATTTCTGTCTCTCTGGATTGGCCTACTGGCACATTTCCATAAATAGAATCCTACAGCAGGTGTCCTTCTGTGTCTGGCTTCATTCACGTAATGTTTCAGGTGCCCCCGTGTTGTGGCAGGAGCGGGAGGCAAGATATATCCCCCAGACTGAGAAGGCACTTTGAGACCAGAAATCGGTGCCGGCCACTTCCCCGGTTTGCTCAGATTGCTCGGGGCGACTCCCTGACGGGGGGTCGAGCAGTCGACGATCCTCGCTGAACACGACGATCCTCGCTGAACACGACGGAGGCCAAAGACGGATCGGCGTTGTCCACACTGCTCCACCTCTTGTGTAGTGTGTGGTGCCACGTTTTACGTATTCATGCCCCCTGTGAAGGATGTCGGGCCTGTATCCACTTCTCGGCTGTTGTGAATAAAGATGCCACGAACGTCTGTGTACACGCTTTGGTGTGGATGTGTGTGTTCACTTTTGACACATCCGTTTTTCATCAACTCAAACCTTCTCTATGGTTCTAAGTACTTCTAACGCCATGTGCTGTCACACCTCTTCTAAGACTTGTCAAACTGTGTCAAAACCAAGAAAACCCAAAGTCCTGTCCTAGATGATAAGGCCGACCTTACGACACTTTCTTTTTGAGGGTTGTCTTTTTTTTTTCTCAGAGATGGGGGAGATTGTTTTAAATCTGAAAAGTCAGCTGAGCAGGAACAGGGCTGTCAGCCACAGCACAGGAACCTCACGCTCCGGTCGGCAAAGCAGAAATTGTGGTTGTCTGGGGACACACACCCTGAGCCGGGCTTCACCAGGAGGTGCGGAGCCTGAAGGACTCCATGAAATTCTGGGTTTTGCTCCTTTACCTGCTTCTACTCTTGCTGGGACCTGAACCCCCACTTTACACATGCCTCATAGTGCAAAGAGTTGTCTGTCCTCCCTGTAAGGACAAGGAGCTCATGATTTCCTTAAGAGTCTTCCAGCACAATAGACAACACCTAAGGAAGGACTGGGTGAGAGTGAGCCGGTGAAGCCATCGTAGGCACATTCCAGAGCACCGGCGCTAGACAACTGCACACCAAGCCCCCAGGGTCCCAAGCAATCATTGTTTTAGGAAGGACACCTGGGCCCTTGTCCTGGTTCTAACTAGTTCCAGAGAGGACAGGTGGCATCTCTACGGTTTTCTGCAGTAAGATGGTGACATCTCTGAACAGAGAGTTTTGCTGCTTCCGTCCAATTTGGATGCCTTTTATTTTTTCCCTTGCCCATCGCTCTGGCCGATGTCTGGGCTTTGAAACAGTTACAGGGAGTAGAGCTTTTGGCGTCCCCCCCCCCCCCCCCCCCCCCCCCCGCCACACGATGCAGTCGTGTTCTAGGAGGAAACGTAATTCATTAGGACACAGAAATGCTAAGTAAGTCGTGTTGCTGAAGGTCTTGAAACTAGTAAAAGTTCTCTTTTCTCAGTTTGACTGAGCCCCGAGGGAGCGTACCTAGACAGCCGGCTGGGGAGCCTGCCCCACTTCCTGAAACCGGTGTCAGGACGAGGTCTGTCTCCGCAGCAGTTGCCGAAATGCCGAGGCAGCACGAAACCGGAGATAAGCGACCACAACAAGACCACCTCGTCTGTCTTCAACCTCAGGTGAGATATCGTGCCGCTCGCTGGTGACATCCGGCCGACTGGAGTTCCCGGGGCGGTTTTCTGGAGAAGACCCAGCAAAAGCGCCCTCAGGGGCAGCGCATCCGGGACCCCGGCCGCCCTAGCGCTTTCTCCCGGTTCTCACCTTCACCCTCTCGTGTCGGCGACGCGCATTCTTCCGCACCCCGAGACGAGAGCCCTGCCGCCCGGCCTCACTTGGGCTGGACGTCGTACGGCCGCGCATCGGCTCTGGGTGGGTTTGTTTTTAATGACTCCGCTTTTGTTGCGGTAAAACACGTAACATCTCCCATCCGACGCAGGGCCGGGCGCCCAGCTGTGTCGCCCGAAGTCCATCCGTGCGGTCGCACGCCCATCCCCACCGTCCGCCTCCGGAACTTCCCAGCTCTTCCCCAAATGCAGCTCTGTCCCCAGGAACCACTGGCCGGCGCCTCCCCTCGTCGTCGTCGGCTCCGCGCTCGCCCCGCTCCGGGGTGCTCGCGCTCGCTCTCTCAAATTAAGAAATAAGAGAGCGCGCCCGAGGGCACGGCGGGGCAGCGGCGGGGGCGGAGCCCGCCCGCGGAGGGACCCGGAGGCGGCCGCGGCGCCGTCTCGGGACCCGGCTCTGGCTCGGAGCCCACGGCCGGCGCTCGGAGATGACGCACACGGGCCCCGCCCGCGCCCTCGCCCGCCCCTTGAGGGGCCGAGGCTCCGCCCACCAGGAGCCCCGCGCTGTAGGATAGGCAGAGGCCGGCTCGCCGGAGGGAAGTCGCCGCCGGGGGCGTTTCCGGCCGCCGCTCGGAAATCGGGCGGACTCAACCGGTCCTCAGCTGTGTGTTCGTGCAGTCGGCGATGAGCGGGTGGTCGAGAACCTCGCGCGCCCTGCGGCTGTGGGCCCTGCTGCTCCTCCACGGAGCCGCGGTGAGCAGTGCGGGGCTGCGCGGAGCGGCCTGGGGCCGGGGCGCGGGGAAGGGACCTGCGGCGGCCGGGAGGGCGCGTGGAGCAGCAGGAGAGGCGCGGGAGCGGTCGGGGGGGGGGGGCGCCCATGAAGCGGTCCCGGGTGTGCGGGGGATGCTGGCACAGGTGGGGGGCCCGGGGCGGCGGGGTCGAGCGGGGGCGGGGTACGGTTTGGGAGCCGGAGCGGGCGGGGCGGCCGAGGCGCGTGGAGCGGTCCCGGAGAACCCTGCAGGCTCGGACACGCCGGCCGCGGTCTGGGAAGGGTCCCGGAGCCCCGTGAGGGGCCGCGCAGGCGCTGCAGGCCGCGCGCGTTCCCCGGGTGCGGACGGAGCCCGCAGGTCCCTCGGCAGCGGGCGTGAGTCACTGCTGCTGGGGGCGAGCCCTGCTGGCGCTCGGCTGTTCTCGGTGGCTTCAGACTCCGGAGAGAGCTTGCGGCCGGGCTTCGCTGTGCAGGACTCTCGAGGAGCCTCAGGAGCGCGCACGGTCGTGGAAACAGGGCGGGGGCAGCGGGGAGGGGCAGGAGGCTGCGCGAATTTTCGCGGGAAGCGTGGTCTTTAATTTGCTACAAAATCACTGTGGCTGTTATTATCAGCCATCGCACGTTCACGCAGAAATGGTTTGGTGGCGAGATGGTTCCATTATATTGGGACCAATGATAATATTTGATAACGTATCCGAAAACCTCAAGCGCAGAGAATCGGATTGCGGTGCCACGGAGTGTTAGCCTCAAACCACAGTGTGCAAGTTTGAGTGTCGCCGCCCCCCTGAGCGAGCTCAACGTCCACAGTCGGGCTGGGGGCTGGGGGCTGGGGGCTGCGGGCTGCGTCGTCCTCTTTCTGCCTGAAAAGGACAGGAGACCCCGGCTCTCCGCACCCAGCGCTCTGCTGAGTTTCCCTGAAGCCAGTTTGGCTAGAGCGTTGCAGTGTTTCTCCCCTGAAAAGGGTGTCTTTTCTGATTTTCGTGCTTTTATTTTCATTTATTGATTTTTAATTTTAATTTTATTTAAATTCCATTACTTGACATAGAGTATATTACTAGTTTCAGAGGTGGAGTTCAGTGATTGATCGGTTGCCTGTCACACCCAGTGGTCATTACATCTCCTGCCCTCCTTAATGTCCATCATCCAGTTACCCCATCCCCCCCATCCCGTTCAGCAGCCCTCAGTGTTTCCTAGAGTTAAGAGTCTCTTATGGTTTGTCTCCCTCTTTGATTTCGTTTCATTTTGCCATCCCTTCCCCTATGATCCTCTGCATTGTTTCTTAAATTCCACATGTGAGTGAGTCATATGATCGTTGTCTTTCTCTGATTAACTTACTTCACTTAGCATACTATCCTCTAGCTCCGTCCATGTCGATGCAAATGGCAAGATTTGTTTCTTTCTTTTTTTTTTTTAACGGCTGAGTGATTTTCATTGTACATATACCACATCATCTCTGTCCATTTATCTGTTGATGGACATCTGGGCTCTTTCCATAGTTGGGCTATTGTGGACATTGCTGCTCTAAACATTGGGGGCCAGTGCCCCTTTGGTTCACTACTTTTGTGTCTTTGGGGTAAATATTAGTGCAATTGCTGGGTGTAGGGTAGGTCTATTTTAACTTCTTGAGGAACCTCCATACTGTTAATCTTAAAAAGAGATTTTATTTGTTTTCTTAAAGATTTTATTTATTTATGGATAGAGCGAGCAGGGGCATGGGCATGAGTAGGGGCAGAGGGGGAGGGGGAAGCCGACTTCCCTCTGAGGGGGGAGCCCCACGTATCACTGGATCCCAGACCCTGGAATCATGACCTGAGCCAAAGTCAGAGGCTTAACCCACTGAGCCACCGAGGCACCCCAGATTTTATTTCTTTATTTGTTTTTTAAGATTTTGTTTATTTCTCTGAGAGAGTCAGCAGGAGCAGGGGTGGAGGAGAGGGAGAAGCGGACCCCCTGCTGAGCAGGGGCCCGAGTGGGGGGCTGGATCCTGGGACTCCAGGAACGTGAATTGAGTTGAAGGCAGATGCTTAACCAGCTGAGCCACCCAGGCGCCCCTTGATTTATGTGTGAGAGAGAGAGAGAGAGAGAGAGAGCGCAGAGCAGAGGGGGAAAGAATTCAAGAGACTCTGTGAGCTGAGCACAGAGCCCATTCCAGGGCTTGATCTCACAACCTTGAGATCCTGACCTGAGCCAGAACCCAGAGTCAGATGCTTAACCGACTGTGCCCCCCAGGCGCCCCTGATTTTAGTGCTTTGTAAATTCGGTCCCTGTATCAGTATCAGGTTGTTTGTTGAATTCCTGAGTTCAGTCCAGTCTTGGTGTTTTCCTGACCGGAGGGCATTCCTACCTAACACCTTCTTCTATGTGCCCTCCGCCCCTGGGGCTGCCTGTTTCTGCCCGTGTATTTGCCAGGTGTATGTAAGCAAATTTTTCCAGAGCACGTTCAGAATGAGATCAGCCAGGCCCGATGGCTTGTCTCTTTCTCTGTCGTCGTCATATTTCCGCCCTCCGCGCTGGTGGCTCCCAGATTCCTCGATGGGGGGAACTCTTTGTGTCCTGTGGTCAAGCAGCTTGTCTGGTGATGTCTGCAAGACCACATTGACGCACTGAAAAACTTGACCCAGAGAGCCTTTTCTTTCTTTTTCTCCTTTTTTATTGTGAATCTCATTGTTTTTTGTGGCGAATATTCCACCGTGTATATACACCCCATCTTCCTTACCTGTTCATCGATCACCGTGGACTCTCTGGCTGCTTTCATATCGAGGCTGTTGTAAATAATCCTTCCGGGAACACAGGGGTGTCTACGTCTTTTCACATGGGTGAGGGTAATCCCAGAAGTTGGATTGCTGGGTCGTAGGGTAGTTCTGTTTTTACTCTTTTGACGAACCTCCATACCGTTTTCCATGTATTCCCACCAACAGTCCGAGAGGGTTCCCTTTTCTCCACAGCCTCACCCCAACACTTGCTATTTCTTGTCTCTTTGATCCCAGCTCTTCTGACAGGTGCCAGGTAAAATCTCATTGTGGTTTCGATTTGCATTTCCCTGATGATGGGAGATGGTGAGCATCTTTTCACGGGTTTGTTGGCCATCTGTGTTGTCTTTGGAAAATGTCTTTGGACTCGGGTCCTGTGCCTATGTTTTAAGCTGGTTGTGTGTTTTTTTCTTAACGGAGTTGTATGAGTTCTTTGTCTGTTTTGGATGTTAAGCTCTTGTTGGGTATGTCGTTCACAAGTATCTTCTCCCATTCGGTCGATTGCCACTTCATTTTGTCGATGGTTTCCATCGCTGTGCAGAAGCAGAGAGCCTTTGATTCCATGAAACTTGGTCGTGCATCAGAACGTGTCGCTTGGTGCTTAGTCATGGTCCATTCTTCTGTCGGCTCCTTGTCATATGTGCTGAAACTTTAGGGTGGGGAGAATTTGGAATGTGCACCTTCTGGAAATTGCCTGCCAGCCTGTCTTCAAAGGAGCAGGGGAAATACCTCTCTTCTCAGCCTGGTTGCAGTATACCCACTGGGCTGGGCTCAGGGTTCCCTTCCCAGGCCTTTCCACATTGGGCGGGTGGTTGGTGACTCCTCTGCGGTCCCTCCCAGGACCTTCCTCTCTGTGAGGCTGGGGTTGCCCAGAAGGAGATGCTCACTTCAGATCGGTGACACGTTCTCGTTCACTGAAGGGTTAAGCTTCTCACAGGCGCTTCAGGGCTTCCCCACTGGAGACTTGGGCGTGTGCAAATGCTGGATGGCTGTGGTTCCCACATGCCATTGCACTTCCTTAGGGATTTCTTGACACAGAAGGGAAGGGGCTGGAGGGGCCTTGGGGCCTGAGGGGAGGGCAGAGAGCAGGGGGGACCCCTGGCTGGGGCGAGCCCCACAGGGGTGGGAGCATTGCTGCCGGTAGGCGGGCCTCCGGTGGGACCACGGGGAACCCTTCATCCTCTGCGAGGGAGGTGCCTGCCGGAGGAGGCAAGTCGGGTACTCGTGTCTGGTGTAGACTTAGGACGGCCCCCACGTAACTCAGGTCCTGAGGTGAGGAGTATTTTGATGTGGTCTTTTTGAAAAAGCAATAATCCATGCGAAAACCATCCATGCTGAAATAGACACATTTCAGAAGAAGAGAGAATGGGACCCTGCACTTGGCCCGAGCCTGCCCACCCGCTTCACATCCTAGTAACCCTGCTCTGGTTCCAGGAGAACTGCTCACAAAAGGTGGCAGCCGTCTGCTGATTCGAGTTTTTAAATTGCCGCATCATGTAGTTTTATCTTGGTTGCTGAGTTGGGGTGGGGGGGCGCTTACGTTTTGCCCCACCCTTGTCCTGGGCCTGGGTGCTCAGGGCACCCAGGAAGGGTCCCCAGCGGGCCACCAGCGGTACAGCTGAGACCACCCACCCTCCCAGCCCCACTCTCCTTGTGCCTGGGGGTTGGGAGCACCGGGTCTGGCATCCCAGAGCGGACACTGGGCTGAACTCAGGGCGGGGCTGGGGTGGCAGAGTGGGTGGGGCGGGGGTGGGGTGGGGGCGGTGGCCCCGACACCAGAGGGGCTGGGGGACAGAACAGGACTTTTTTGCTGTTTTTGCCATGTGAAGCGTCCCCTTGCTGGCTGAGCGGGTGAGCCCCACCCGGACAGAAGGAAATGGCCTCCATTTATGTTACTGACCAGGCTAAGTTCCACAAAGGAAAGCCGCTTTCCTCTTGAGATATTTTTTTTCTTTTTTACAAGGTTTTTAATTTTTCAGGTTTGATTTTGAAGTACCTTTGGACTTTTTAAGTTACCAAAATAGTCCAAATGGTTGTGCAACAGCGTCAGTGGGCTGGACGCCACCGTATTCTACACTTTCAGATGGTTACTTTTGAGTGCCCTGCATGTTAGCCTGGTAGAAAAGAAGAAACGATACCCTCAAAAAAAACCAAAAACCAAAAAACTCCCGCCAACTAAAATAGCACAGACTAAGAGCACTGGTAGTGACCTTGCAGACCTCTAGAGGAGGGTGCCTGCACTCGATGCTCAGAATGGGGGCAAAGGTTGAAACAGGTGCCGCCCTTCGGTCCCCAGCCTCCCGTCAAGTCCCCTGCTGTCCCACCCCCGTCCTCAGGATGAGTTGTTCTCGGTCTTTCTTCTCTTCCCTGATCTTCACACGCTTATAGAGTACTGACCCGTCCTTTAATAAAACGTTTCTCAATTTGGATCTGTGTGCTGGCTTTTTGTGAATAAATGTGAGTTTGGCATTTTTGGGAAAAATACGGAAGAGGCGACTTTGTGTCCTTTCAACTGCACCATCGCAAAAGACACATGACACAGGACATCGATTTGTTCCTTCCGCGGCGATGCTGACGTTGACAGTTCAGGTGGTGTTTGCCAGGTGTCTTCACAGTAAACTTAATATTTTCTCCCTCTGTAATTAGCAGGTATCCTGAGGGGCATTGCCTTTGAAACCGTGTAAATACTCTGTTTTCCCAGGAGCTTCCATTCACAAACGTGCATTCATTGATACGTTCTTGCCCGAGACGGTTATGACTGTGGTGTTGGCAGAGGGAAGCCCATCTAAATATGATTTTGTTCCTTTTTGTTTCACCCAAATTAAAACGTAGTCTGAACCGCTAGAAACTAAAGTGGAACCTCATCAGTTTCCGTGGGAAGGGGCAAAAAAGGGATGTGGAGACGAGGAATAAAAAGGAAGCAAAAGCCTGAAAAGGCGAAAAAGAATCCAAGAAAGTGGGGTATTAAAAACACAACATGAGATGGCAGAAGGAAACGTAAATCCGGTGGTGGTCCAGCACCTGCAAGTAGGAGGAACTCATTTCTGAACGATCGGGTTGGCGTAGAAGGGAAAGTCAGGCGAGCTGGTGTTTCCAGAGCTCTGCCTAAAAGGACGTAGCGCGGCTGGGCCGGGCGGGAAGCAGACGGGGTGAAGGTGGGTGGCAGGCTCTTCTCGCCTAGAGGTAGGAGGAGTGGGATCAGCACAACCCGGCGAGAGAGTCTTGCCGTTCTGCGCGTGCCAGCAGCTGCCGCGAGGAGCCGCTTCGGGGTTACGGAGGAGTGTCACTGAGCGGTCCGGCTTGCAAACCCCAGTTCAGCGAACGGCAAGGGTGCATGGCTTTAACCGCAGCGGTCGTGACATCGCCCGCATCCACCCGAGTGGACGCAGCATACACACAGCAGAAACTGGTGTAATTGTCTGGTGAAATCTAACATCCACGAACTGGGTCGAGGTTTTACTGTACCTCAAACGCCAGTAGACCGAGCAGAAAACAATCAGTAACGATGTAAAAAATCAGGACCACACCACGACAGGGCTCTAGTGTGTGTGCACGCAGGGAGCAGGTGCACACACTCAGATCCCCTGTTCCTAGCCAAAAGATGATGTGCTTTTTTGACACATAAATATGTAGTCACTGAACAGATGAACTAGAACAAAAGCAAATGGTCAGGGCACCTGGGTGGCTCGGTCCCTTGAGTGTCCGAGTCTTGCTTTCGGGTCAGGTCACGGTCTCCGAGTCGTGGGATCGAACCCGTGTCGGGCTCAGCACTCAGCGGGGCGTCTGCTTGGGATTCTGTCTCCCTCTCCTCCTCTCCATCCCCCTGCTCTTGCACTCTCTCTGAAATAAATAAATAAATCATTTCAATAAAAAAGCAATATTCGGGCCCAGACGATTCAGTTCTGGCTGGGTGGTAGGTTACACGGCAACAGTAGGAACAATGGGCCTGAGCACGTGTTTTGGGAAACGAAAGAACATTTTGCCCCGAGTAGCACTGCTCCAGATCTAAGTTCAAAAGCACAGAGATACGTAGGAAGTTCCCAACGTATGCTCCCCCAACAAAGCCCACCCCTGTGAGGTGGCAGGTGGTCGTCCCCCTGTGTGCTCGCCTGTGTCCAGCTAGAGGACATGTGCGGTTCCGTGTGCAGCAGAGTCTTCTCTTAATGACCCCCATCTCCTTTTTCGGATCGAAGGTGGCCTTGCCAGGCGGTAACCCCGAGTGCGGCCCGAATGAGTACAAGCCTGAGGGTCTCCACCTGTGCTGCCAACAGTGTCCTGCCGGTGAGTCCAAGGGGATCTTCTGGAGCTTTGAGAGGCAGCCCTCGCAGGCTGGAGAAGGGAGGCTGTGGGCCGTTGGAGCAGACAGAGCTGGAGGCTGGGTGGGGAGACTCCCTCTGGCTCAGGTGAGCGGACCGCTCCTTGGCATCTTGGCCCCCTTGGGGGGGGCTCTCCTGTGAATAGGGTTGTGGGCTTGTTTTGTTCAGGGAGGTCCTTCTGCAGGCTGGAGGACAACATGGGGATGCACGGTCAGGCCGGATGCTCCTAGCTGCCCTCCCGTTGGGGTGACTCGGACACCTGACGAAGGAGGGTCCTTGCGGGGCCGGGGCGACCACGGTTCTCCAGGCACGGCATGTGCGTGGAGGCTTACTCACCTTCGTGAGGATGCTCTGAATGAGCCCCATAGAGCAGGTGGGGGCCACAGGCCCTAGGTGCCTGCTCTTCCCACCCCTCCACAGCATGTACCTCATCTACACTCGCAGACAGATGTGCACACGCTGTCCGTGGGAGTTCCTTCACGGATCTCCTCTTTGCGGGGGCCGACCACATCCCTCTACCCATCACCACCGGCGTCACCCACTGCCCCACACACGCTCTGCCCCTGCAGGGCTCCCGTTTTGGGTACTGAAGACCCACACCTGGACCACTCACCTGACACGCTCCCAGCATACCTGTGTATACACCAGGCATGTGTGGGTCCGCTGCCTATGCGCACGTGCACCCGCACACATGCACAGCTCATGTGGTCATGAAGTAGACACAGGTGCTTCGACTGCAAACCTTGTGAACTCAGCCTTGTGCAACTTCAGGTTGTGTTCGCCTCCTCCCAGCCAGGGCTGATTGTCTCAGCTACAGCCTTTGCACGAGGCAGGCGCTAGACCAGGGGGCTCCTCTGGGCCTGGTCAGAGACTCTGTCTCGAGCCCTCCAGCGTTCCCTGTAGATGAGCCGGAAGCTGTCAGCCCACCCCAGAGGCAGGGGCGAACACACAGATGTTGTCGGGCGCAGGAGCCTCCAGTGTGTATGCTCCAAACCATCTCCTGACCTGTGTTCCAAGATGTCGCTGAAAGCCGAGGGGCACTAGGTCCCCAGTTCCTGGGACACTTGTGGCCAAGTGTCAGTCCAGAACGCTCCAAGGAGATCGTGGCGAGGCCTGGTCCTCCAGTAGAGGCCTGGGGATCGGGTCCGCTCTGGGCCCCCACCTCACCTCTGTGTTCCCCCCTTTACAGGCTTTTATGTCAGCAGGCACTGTGATGTAAACCATGGTGTTTCCAAATGTAGTCCATGTGAATCCGAAAGCTTCCAGTCCCACCCAAACAGGGAGACCAGCTGCCGGCCGTGCACTAGGTGTCGGGCGGGTAAGTGCGCTACAGTCCGGCACAGTGGGATCTTGGGGTTTGGAAACGTAGCCCCCTGGCCTCAGCTTGCCGGCGTTGCCCCAAACGGAATTACGTCAGATGAACACAATGTTAGAGCTGCAGAGTACCGATCTCGGGGTGTTCTTACCATGATGGTGTGTGCACCTGGTTAAAGAATCAGCCTTCCGGGAGTCAGGATCTTAGAGACACTCGGGGCAAGGGTCATATACAAAAGGTTCTCTCTGTTTCTATGTAGGAGCATCAAGTTGTTTTTAAAGATGTCATTCTTTAAAAAGATGCTGTTTGCATTAGCAAAGAAACGATGAGAAACTTTGAGAAAATCTAGGAAAGGACGTATAAAATTTATGTTTACGTGAACAAACAACGTTGAAGAAAGTCTACTTATGCAGAGAGATACAAGATTGTAAGTAAGGAGACTCTCTGTTTTAAAGATAGCAGATCTCTGTGAAAGGATTCTTCGACGATTCAGTGGATTCTGGGCAATCCCAACAGGATATCATCCTGCTGCAGATTTTCTTTTCTTTCCTTTATTTTTTTAAAGATTTTATTTATTTGACAGAGACACAGTGAGAGAGGAGGGAACCCAAGCAAAGGGAGCGGGGGAGGGAGAAGCAGGCTTCCTGCTGAGCAGGGACCCCCGATGCGGGGCTCGATCTAAGGACCCTGGGATCATGACCCGAGCCGAAGGCAGACGCTTAACGTCTGAGCCGTCTGGGCCACCCGCTGAAGATTTTAAATACACAATTTTTATTAAAAAAAAAAAAAAATCACAACAGGTATTTTCATGCAATCTAATGAGCTGACAGTCGTCAAAACTCTCAGGAGGAAGAGAGAGAACATGCTCCCTCTCCCTTGTGTTACGACTCAGTGCAGAGAGGCAGGGGGACAAGCGTGATGGTCAGGGCGGGGTGGACGGTTGGGCCAGTGGAACAGTGGACAGTGCCGTGGATGTGAACGGTGGCGTGTGGCCCAGGGACCGAGCCCCTCCCCGGGAGCAGGGCTGGCATCTCCGGCGCAGACCGCCACCCCCCCCCCCCCCCCGAGTCGCTGCCCGGGCAGGATGCAGGCCGGAAGCTCCCGCCACGCACACGAGTGTGCTCACGGTGCAGCTAAGGCCGCGTGGGGAAAGTCAGACTTTGAGAGCAAAATGTAAAGCGTGTTTATGCCCTGGTGGCAGTGGAAAAGCATCTTACGGGAGCCCTAAAAGTCAGAAACCTTACGAGTGAGGAGGGTACCCGTGACTGCTTTCAAACGGCCGACTTCTGTTCTTCGCAAGACACCCAGGTTTGGGAATTCAGCCGTGAATCCGTGGGAGAACGGATTTATGATACGACTCAGGGAAATTCACATCCAGAAGAAACACATCAGTCGGGACGTTTGAAAACACACTTGATTTAAGTGGAGACACAGACGCGGCCAAGACGATCGGACATCCGTGACCAGTACACACGTAAAAAGCTCAGGAGTAGATGGACAGACATGCTGTCCTCCTAGCAGATGGACAGATTTCCAGCATGGGGCCCAAAGACAGGGAGGACTCACCCCCAGGGACGTGCAGGAGTCCGTACGCTCTGGAAACAGTCTTGGCAGAGCTGGTGAAGTTGAAAATTCGCCAAAGCGGCTGCCCGACCACCCCGTGTCCTGATCTCGACCCGGGCAGGCGTTGCCCGTGTGTGCTGAGAGCAGGGGAAGCGTCTGCTGTCACATAAAGCCAGCAGCAACCCGAGTGTCCAGGGACGGAGAGCTGGGTCCCCCAGGGGCCAGCCCGGCGTGGGCTACGCGGCGGGATCCGGTCCGGTCGTGTCTAGCCCGGCGCGTCCGGTTTCAGGAAGCGCCAGAATGTAGCGATGGGCTGCGGAGGGCTGAACCCGGGCTGTGGATCTGGGACGTGGTGCCCGGCAGGGAGTGCGGGCCTGTCTGGTTCTCACCTGTCTGTGGAATGCTGTTCTTGGTCTCGAGCACCGTGGAAGGGCTCCGGGTGTGGTGGTGAGCACGGCCGCCGTGGGTGTTGCTGGAGGAGGAGGGGTCCCCCCGCCTTCCGTTCTCTCTCTGAGGGGTCCCCCCACCCGGCATCCCTGCCGGCACTGTGCTCTTCTGTGGGGGGCGAACAAGGTGAACGGAACGATGGGGGTGGCTTCTGAGCAGGTGGCCCCGGCCCCTTGGCCGGGATGCAGGGGTGAGGTCTGGCTGTTGGCCCCTCTCTGCCCCCTGCATAGAAGGGAAGGGGAGGACAGGTTCTGTGCTCTCCACCAGTGTGCTGGGCGCAGCCCGGTACAGGCGGGGACGGTCCTGGCCCCCGGTGCTGACCCTCAGCTCTCCCCCTTCAGACCAGGAGATGGTGGCTGAGTGCACACCGACCAGCGACCGGCAATGCCAGTGCAAGTTGGGGAGCCACTACTGCGACTCAGACAACTGCGTGGAGAATTGCTTCCGGTGTCGAAGGTGCTGGGGATGCGGGTGTGGGCCCCTCCTGTACGCACAGTAGCAGAGACCCTAAGCGCCCAGCAGTGGTGGAGACGGTGCAGACACGGGGGCAGTGACGGATCCATGCGGGGGAGAGCGCGTGGGGGCGGGGGGACTGGCCTCTTGAGCAGAGGCCCAGGGAGGGAGGGGGGAGCCATCGAGAGTTCCGGGGGAGGAGAGGTCTAGGCAGACGGAATGAGTGCAGAGCGGCGTGAACGCATCACCGTGAACGACCTGTGGCTGCTGACACACGGCCACACCCGGGTGGTTGTGAGAAAACCAACAAAGATGTGTCCTCTCACAGTCTGCAGACCAGAAGTCTGAAGCCAGGGGTCAGCGGGGCCGAGCTCCCTCTGCAGACTCTGGGGGAGGACCCTGCCTCACCTCTTCCCGCCGCTGATGTTGCCGGCACGCTTCGGGGCTCCTGGGCTTTCCTGCCTCTGCTTCTGTCTGCTTGAGGTCGTCTCCGCTTGTGTCTGTCTGTCTGCACCCGGCCTTCTCTCTGTCCTGGTACACTCTTCCCTCCTGTAAGGACAGCAGTCATGGGTGAAGGCCTACCGCAGTCTGGCGTGACCCCATCCGTCACGTGAGCATCTCTGCACACCCCCTTCCGAGGTTCTGGGTGGACACCGATTGGGGAGGACCTTCTGGGGACGTGGACAGTGGCAGGGCCACTAAAAAGATAGCTCGCCTTTCCTTTGTGAGGCACGTCATCAACTGACGTAACTCAGACCGTGTCGAACGGTAGCTTCCTGGACCTGTGAGTCCGAAGTGAGGACTGCCTTCAGGTCCGGTTCGATCAAGCCTCTGGCTTCTCTGGATTTGCTTCCATGTCCCCTTTTGCACGCGCTTCACCTTTGGGCTACCTTCTTTCTTGAGGGAGATCGAGCTGCAGCTACAGCAGGGCAAGTCCTCCCAGCACATGCAGTGCTATCCAGGAACAGAGGGACGCTCTGCCCTACCCCCCACACGTCACAGAGCATGGGACAGAGCTTTACTCCTCAGGGAACCGGTTTGGGCCAGGCAGCCGGGGACATGCCAGGCAGTGAGAGCCTGAGAGCTGGCGGGCCATCCTGCGAGCCGGGGCTCCTCCTGACCTCTGACCTGTGGGTGGTGCGAAGGATGTTTGGGGCCGTACCAGGCAGGGAGGATTAATGCTTTGGGTTTCCTCCCTGTGTCAGGTGTTCTGGACCTGTCATTTGGCCCTGCAATGCCACACACGATACAGTCTGTGCCCCAGAAGCTGGTACGGAGGCACCAGGTAAGAGCCGGACGCCATCTCTTCCTTCCAGGTCCGCAGACCTGCCCCGTGAAGGTAAGACGTTAGGCTTGGCACGCCTGGGTGCCATTCAGACTTGCGGGAATGGGCCGTGGGCTGGATTCGGCCCATGGGCCACGGTCACGGCCCTGTCTTGAGTGAACAGAATGCTTGGAGCCGCGCCGTGGCTTGCGTCCTAGGTTCCCGCGCCGGGGTGCGTGGGCCGACGGGGACGCTCGCTGCTGGCGTCCTGCCTGGCGTCCCGCGCCTGGCAGAGCAGGAGGGGAGGGGAACGGCTGAGTTCCGTGAGGCCCGCGGTTTTCTCCCGGTTAGTCAGCACCTCCTCCATCTCTCCTTTCATGGGATCCCCAAAAGCAGGCCAGGTCGCTGCCTTCAGGGGCGCTCGGCCGGGACCTGAGGCTTTGAGGCAGGCAGCAGCCGCGAGCGGAGGTGAGGCCCCAAGCCTTTGGGCCTCTGGTGCTGAGTGTCTCTGAGGGATTCTTGCCTACTGTTCGGTTGAGTCCTAGGCGGGGTTGCTTTCTTAGTTTTGATAGAGCGGAGCCCTGAACAACGTGGGGTGAGGGGCGCCGGTTCCCCTTGCACGGGAACATCCCCAGAGAACCCTTGATCCCCCCAAAATCTTACCTACTAATAGCGTCCTGTTGAATGAAGCCTCCGTGGGCCTGGACAGTTGATTACCTGCTATGTTGTGTGTTACATGTATCACACGTGCGGTCTTGTTACAGTAACATAAAGTAGAGAGAAAAGGGTAAGAAGGAGGGGCGCCTGGGGGTCTCAGTTGGTTAAGCGACTGCCTTCGGCTCAGGTCATGATCCCAGAGTCCCGGGATCGAGTCTCGCATTGGGCTCCCTGCTTGGCGGGGAGCCTGCTTCTCCCTCTGACCCTCCCCCCCCGCTCGCCCCTTCTCTCTCATTCTCGCTCTGTCAAATAAATCGATGAACCTTTAAAAAAAAAGGGTAGTGAGATAATAAGGAAGAACAGACACATCGATGGTTCCGTATCGTGTGTATTGAAAAATTCCACACGTACCTGGACCTTGTGGCTGATGTTGTTGAAAGGTCAGCTGTATTGGTAGAAGTGGGTGGTGGTTTACAAAATTCATGGATAGTGCCTTTGTGTTGTAAATATCTCCTCCTCGGCGAGTCTTCTTCTCTGACGGCAAGGGTGTCTTGGTGGACAGGCCCTTCGTTTTCATGTGGTCCCTTTACCCAACTGTGTCCCGTACGGTTGGGGCTCATGTCCTGTGTGAGAAATCTTCGCTCACCTGGAGGGATTCTGGATGGGTTTGCCTTCCTGTTTTTGTTCTGCAGTGAACCCGGCAGGGTGTAGGGTAGGAGGTCCAGGTTTGGTGTGTTTTTCCCACCTGCACATGCACCTGACTCAGGATTGTGTCCTTCAAAGACCGTCCCTTCCAGCTGTAGCCAGTGTCCCTTGGTGGGGCAGTGCAGCGAGCATCCCCGTGTGAGGCTGTCCTTCGGTCCCATCTTGGGGGGGGGAGCCCAAGTCCACCTAACTGCGGGCCTTGACGTCTGAGGCTCTGCGTCCAGGTCGTCCGGCTGCTCTGGGACGGTGGGGTGTCCCTTTACAGGCCAGCACTGTCTTGTTGATTTCCACAAAAGATTTTGATTTGTGTAACTTGCACTTTTAAAGGATACTTTAACACCAAAGAGAGAAGAAGAAATTAGGAAGGGCCTAATCAGAGCATAAAGAAAATCTTTGAGTCAGACTTGGCACCATGTGAAAGATCTGCCCTGTCGTCCATCCCTCCCACCTCCCAGTCCCGGCTGCCAACACCGATGACATCCTGGTGGCTGACCATCGAGGCTCTAATGGGACCGTCCTGCCCCCTGTGTCAGCTCTGTGATGTCACCAGAGTGAGACCAGGACACCCGAGTGGTTATAGCAGATGTCCCCTCGGGGTGGACCTGCCATGTCCCTCAGGCCACCGTGGGAGGGCCTTGCTGCCGTCAGGACTGGCCATGCTCTGCCTCCTGCTGGTGCAGGTGGAAATGCAGAGCCCGGCCCCGGGAAACCAGGACCTCCCTCCACTCCCCTGGCCATGCAGACCTCCTCCGGCTTCCGGCCAGCTGACCAGGACCCCAGGTCCTCGTCTGTGACACAGAAACCAGGAGCCTCAGCTGCCTCCCACTAGGGTCGTTCAAGACCATGATTAGTGGGAGAGATGGCTTGAGGCCTCGAGAGCCCACGGTGCCTCCTTGCCTCCCTCAGCGAGGATTTTCTGTCCTTGTCACCTGAGTGAGGAACGTGAGCCTGACCCGCTCCACCATTCTCTGTCTTGTCTCCTTCCAGGAAAAGAATTACCGAAGGATGTGTCCGTCCGTGAGCTCGTGTTATCCTTCGCCCTCTTGGCCATCTTCCTCATTGTGGTTGTCCTCTTCATGTACTGTTATAAGAAGAAAGGTAAGTAGGGTCAGGTCAGAGCTGGAGGAGCTAGCTCTGGGTCCCCATCAGGAGCGCCGAAGTGGACCCCCTGGGTTGGGGGTCCCCCGGGAGGCTTTTGCTGTGAATACACAGCTGTGTTGAATTTCTCCTTCTCATGTGTGAGCTCAGAGCTCTTTGCCTGCTCCCCGCACACAGGTCTTAAGACCCAAATCTCCGGGGGCGCCTGGGTGGCTCAGTTGGTTGAGCGACTGCCTTCTGCTCAGGTCATGCTCCTGGAGTCCTGGGATCGAGTCCAGCATTGGGCTCCCTGCTATCAGCGGGGAGTTTGCTTCTCCCTCTGACCCTCCCCCCTCTCATGCTCCCTTTCTCTATCTCATTTTCTCTCTCAAATAAATAAATAAAATCTTTAAAAAAAAAAAAAAAAAAAGACCCAGATCTCTGGGCAGCTGGCGAGACGCCGCGTTGGGGGTGCTGTGGGCCAAGGGGCAGGGAGAGACTGGCTCTGCGTCAGCGTGGGGTGCCCGAAGGGAGGAAGGGCAGCTGGGTGCAGACAGAGCCCCGAGGACGCTCACCTCCTGTGCTCCTTGCAGGTATGCGGCCTTGCTGCTGGTTCTTCAGCGTCTGGAAAGGTAAGGACGGTTTGTCCTCAATTCAGAGCAGTTTCTCCTCTCGCAGAAGTCATTGCCCCCACTGATTTCAGTTCTGATCGTTTCTCTTCTTCTTGGTATTCAGGAAGGCCGGACGGACCTGACAGCGCTGTAAGTATTGTCCTGCGGTTTCCCTAACGGTGGCACTGGGCTTTGGTGGCAGTCGAGTCCCAAAAGTCATCCGGGGTGGGTGAGTGGTGGGCACACCAGAGCCCCTGCTTTCCAGCCTCGCGTGTGCCTGCTTATTGGAGCCCCAGAATGTGCTGGAAGAAGACTGAAATTCTGTCGGTCTAGGGCGGGGTGGAAAATGAGGCTCAGAGTGGCAGAGGGGTGTGCATGAGCGTCCCAGGGCTGCCGAAAAATTCGGTGTCCGCTGGGGAGCACAAAGCAGTAGAGCCTATGGCCTGCAAGTGTGCGGGCCGGAGTCTGGCATCAGGGGAGGGGCGGCGGGAAGGGGGGGCTCTGTCAGAGGCGTTTGGGAGGGTCCTTCCTGCCTCCCTAATCGGGCTGGAGACCCCAGCGTTGTAGGGCCGAGGTGTCTGCCCGTCTCTGCTTCTCTCCCCGTGTCCGTGCGTCTCAGAGTCGGCCTCTTCGAGCACGCTCACCACTGGTGTAGGGCTCACATTCATGGAGTGTGAACTCCTGCGGTCAGGTCCTACGTGCGGGCGCAGAGCTCAGGCTGCGGACCCACAGGCGCAGCATGCGGTGCTGGGAGGTGGTCCCGCCCCACAGCCATAAAGCATGTAGCGCAATGGAGCCAGTCGGATGGATTGCTCACTTTTTTGGTGTGTACAAAAGTTGCGCTCACACCAGTGTAGACTGTTAAGTGTGCAGTAGCGTTCTGTGTCCAAGCCCAGGGTGCGCACCCTCCTTAAACGATGCTTTATTGTCCAGGCACCTGGGTGTGTCCGTCGGTTAAGCCTCCGACTCTCAGTCTCATCTCGGGTCTTGCACTCGGGGTTGTGAGTTCAAGCCCATCGTTGGACGCCATGCTGGGCGGGAGTCTCCTTAAAAGTTAAAGAGATAATTTATTGCTAATAATTGCAACCGGTCACCTGAGCTCCCCGGTAGTTGTTCAGGTTACCAAACAAATAAAGTCCTCGTGAAACAGTGTGACGTTCGGCAGGAATTACCAGGTATTTCTCTCCCCCCCGCCGCCCCAGTCGTGGCTTGGGAAGCACCTGTGCCACAGGCTTCCGTGTCCAAAGGACACGATTTTGTCCTTTACTCACAGATTGGCCATCAGCACAGTGAGTCGCTGCTGCCCCTGAATCCTGAGACCGACGGGCCTGCCCCTGACGTGGAAACGTCCTCGCCTTTTCGCTTGCTGGAGGAGGGGTGCTCAGCTGTGAATCCCGAGGCTGGGCCCCACGCAGGCCCCTCAGAGGAGCCGGAGGAGGGCGCCGAGCCGGCGCGGGCGGCGCTCGGGGGGAGCCCCGCGGCCCCAGAGCAGGCGCTACAGACGGCAGCCCTGGCCGCCCCTGGCCCGCAGGACCACCCTGAGGTGGCCCCCTCCCTCAGGACCCTGGAGCAGGTAGGTGACCCGTCTGGGGCGTCCAAGAATGAGACCTCTGCTTACTGAGCGCTGAGTGTACGCAGACCCCGTGCTCAGGGCTACCGTGTGCGCTCTGGCACAGCCCCTGTGTGGGTTTCCCGGGGCGGCTTCCTTGGCGGGGTGTGTACTGTCTCGCGTCCTGGAGGCTCACGGTCCAGATCGAGGTGTTGGGTGGCCTGCGGCCGCTGAGTCTGCAAAGCACCAGCGGGCCAGGCCTCTCCCTCGGCGGCTGCTCGCATCTGGCCGACTTCGGGCTCCAGGGCTTGCGGAAGCATTGCCCCAAGCTCTGCCTCCGTCCTCACGGCATGTGTCCCTGTGTACGAGTCCACGTCCAGATTTCCCCTTTCCCTGAGGACACCAGTCAGCATGGAGTGAGGCCGACCCTCACGACCTCGACAGGACTGTTGTCCGCCTGGACCCCATTCCCGACTAGTCACGTTGAGAGGTTCAGACTCAGTGTGTGGGGCTACAATTCAGCGCACAGGAGTCCCGACCCCACCTGCTGTCCCAAGGGGCTGTAACACCGGGAGGGCGCCAAGGCTCAGGGAGCGTCCTTGTCCAGGGCCCGAGGCTGGGACGTGCTGGACACCACAGCCCCCGGAGCGCGAGCGGGCCTCAGATCGGCCCGGCGGGCTTCGGCCAGCAAGTCCTGTGTGCCGGGCATGGCCTCAGTGCAGCCGGGGTGGCGGCGGGAGGGGCGAGCGCACACTGCGCCCCTGGATGGGCCGTGGGGGCCGGGCTCGCTCGCAGGACAGCAGTGGGCCCCATCCTCTGTTGTGGGGCTGCGTGGCCCGTCCTGCGTGGGACACCTGAGTTTGACGAGATGAGCAGACACCTGCTCCGTGGCTCAGGGGAGTAGGGCTCTTCCAGAAGCGGGGACAGCATGTGCATCGATGGGACGGAGCCAGGGTTTGGGGAATTCCAAGGCCCCGTGTCTGAATCCTGAAGGCAGGGCACAGGTGAGGAGTTAGGGACAGGGTCCCAGGGAGGAGATCACGCTGCTCCTGTGCCGATCGCTGTGGCCCCCTGGGGTCCCCTGGTGTGGGCGTGGAGGATGCCAGCTCTAGCGTGGAGACTGGGTTTCTGGGCCGAGTGTCCGTAGGTACCACTGCAGGGAGAGAGGGCTTGACGTTGTTCAGATTCCCTGCCGGCTCAGAGACGAGTCAGTAGAGACGTTAGGACCCTTGCCCATCTCAGCAGGAGGCCCGGGGGGTCCCTCTCAGCCCGTTCTTATTCCATGTTATGGCCGAGCACCCCTGCCCAGAGCGGGGAGTCCCGTGGGGGGCCAGCCGCGGGCGGGAGGCAGAGCTGGGGCCTGCAGCCGTCGGCCTGGCGGTGATGGGCTACCTGACCTCATGCGCAGGAGAAGTGGGCGTTGGGGCTGCCGCTCTCGGGCACTCAGTGTTGGCACTGACCTCCGCTCAGAGCTTCTCCGGAGTCCCCTCTCGCGTTTCCCGGGGCATTTCTGTGGACAGGAGTGCTGTCCGTTCGTCATTCCCTGGAGCAGAGCTGGGTATCCCCAGGTGACACAGCTCAGCGGGTACCTGCCCGCCTGCCCACCTGAGCAGGGGCCACTGGGCCGCCTCTGGGCCCCGGCCGTGTCCTGGGGCAGTGAGACCCGGAGGACACTCGTAGGCTGTGACCTCTTGGCCCCTGGTGCGGGACCTACTCCCTGAAGGCCTTCTCCTGTCCATGGAGGCCCCCCTGTCCTCACCCCGCTGCTCCCTCCGACCAGACTGTGGTTCGGCTTCAGCCACATGGATTCTTCCTTCTCCTGCAACAACGGTGTTTTCTTCCCTCCACAGGACTATGAAGCTAAGTATTTTGTAACAGATACATGGAATGACGGTACGTAGTCTGCATTCCTCGTTTCTAGCAACTGTTAAGGCTTCACCTTGTTTGGTGTGCATGTCAAGTCCTGCTGTCCTTGTTTCTGAGAGGGGGACACTTGCCTGCGTCAAGCCGCGGGCACTATTTTGCGCTCAGGAGTGACATTATGGGAAACATCATTTGTCAAACATGAGTTTGGTGGGGTTCATCGGCTTTGACTACCGCTTTGATTGGAAGATGCGTTCATGTTTTGAAGGAGAAATGAGTGGGGGGTAGGAATACTTGTTACAGCCTCGACGAGCAGGCCCGCTCTTGGCTAGGACTCCGTACTCTTTCAGGCGTTCATGGAGGATTGATTGAGACCTGCTCCATGACAGGTGCTTTTTGTTTTACATCCCATCTTCGCTAACAGCTGTGCAGGGCCACCCCTTTGGATAGGTTTAAGGAGACGGTAGTCTGAAACCCCAAGAGGTTACAAAACCTGCCTCTCCGGTCTCAGATCCTAACCACGGTCCCCATCCGATAGCTGGAGGCCTTGTCAGTCCTGTGCGTCTTACAGCCTCTCTCTGGGTGTCAAGGGACAGAAAAAGGGCAGGTGACCTGCAGCCGACTGGGGATCCCGTGCAGTTCCCGACTTCCCCGGATCTTTGGCTCCTCCCAGGCTCCAGTAATGAGCCATAGGCAGGGCGGGAGTCTTGGCCCCACCTCGGTCTCCCGGCATCTGGACCCGATTTCTGGGACATCAGCGGGGTCCCACAGGACCTCCCACCTTCTGGGTGTGGCGTGCTGGTTGGCGCCCGGCCCTGGGGCACGCTGGAGACACCTGTGACCTATCCCTGGGGAGCCGTGACAGCAGGTGCCACGCGGTCCTCCCAGAAATGTAAACAGTCCTCCTTTTTGCTTTTACTTTTTTTCAGCCCGGACCTACTATGAATTTGAAAAAACGATCTCTGATAAACACTGGAAAACATTTATGAGGATTCTCGGGCTGAAAGACAGTGACATTGACATGTGCGAATGCCAAAACCCCGGCAATTTGATGGAGCAGCATCACCAGATGCTCCTTTTGTGGAGAACCCAGTTGGGAAGGGAAGCCTCTGTTTTTAAACTGTTCGCTGCCCTCCATAAGATGCAGCTACACATGTACCTGGAAAATATTATAAACGGGTTAGTTGCCGAAGGCATCCTGGTCAGACGTTCAGAGACCTCAGATGAAACTTTTGGCACGGGATCATGTCCTTAAGCGGGATCCTGAATGGCCGTGATCTGACCTTCTTTCCCAGTTTGCATCTTACTGGAAACTTCTGGAATCCCTGATGGGACTGTGCACATTTTCTACATAGATCCCGCACAAAGTTGGCAATGGGGAGGTCAGTTCTAGGTGCCAGCAAGAGTGCTTCCTGCGGGGCCAGACCAGCTGTGGGGACTGCCTGTGACCAAGGCGGCAGGGGTGGGCAGGATCTACGTGGATCCCAGCGAGTCCTGAGGTGGTTGGGCAGGGAGCCAGGACTCTGCTGGCTACACTCACGTTGCCCAGCCCTTTCCCCAGGCACTGAGGCTGGAGCCCTTTTTCTGCTCTGATCAGTGCTTAGATCTCGGAGATCTGGGATGTCCCCATGACCTAGAACACGGTGTGCCTGTGACTGAGGTTCCCCTATGTAAGTAGGAGTAACTTAATGACTCGTTATTATGCTGTATTTATAAGTATAGTTAATATATTACATTTTTTTCTGTATTAATAGTTTTTTTAAAAAATATCCTTTTACTAGAGAGAGTTTAAACAGGGGGAGCGGCACGGAGAGGGAGAGGGAGCAGCAGGCTCCCTGCTGAACAGGGAGCCCACTGCCGGGCTCGATTCCAGGACTCCGGGACCATGACCTGATTCAAAGGCAGATGCTGAACTGTCTGAGCCACCCAGGCACCCCTATAGTTTTCTCTTCTCTTTTTTTTTTTTTTTTTTAAGATTTTATGTAGCTTAGAGAATTTCTGTGCGCAGGGGGAAGTGCAGAGGGAGAGATGCAATCCTAAGCCGACTCCCTGCCCAGTGCGGAACCTGACATTGGGCTCCATCTCACAACCCTAACATCAACTTGAGCCAAAATCCAGAGCCAGGTCCTTAGCCTACTGAGGCACTTAAGGACCCCTGTAATTAAGTTTTACGTAATAAAACTTATATTTTAAATCGTGTTTCCTTTTATTTCCGGTGGGTACACAACGTGGGTGTGAATCCTCGGCGGGGGCTTCATGCACAGAGGGCGACACGGACCCCAAGGCTGCAGTTTGCCAGAGGGAGGGCTCTGGGCTGAGGATCGGAGGCTGGAGACGCCTCTTGTGGTTTGTGGTGTTCCCCCCATTGCTTGCCTCAGAATGTGAGCTCCACTCCGCCCCCCTCAGCCCGAACACCACCGGTTCCTGGAGTTAGGCACAGATTTGCCCGTTTCTTCCCATCCAGCACCCAACCTCTTCAACTCCCAGTTACAGTGAAAGCCACACCCGCTCCGTCATCTGAGAGGTGGGTCGCCACCCGCTTCCTTGTCCACTTGTCCACCCCGTTGCATCCGTCTCCGCCTCGCGCCGGGCTCTGCTGCTTCCTGGGGCTCTCCCCGGACTGTGTGCTCACCCCGCTAGCCCAGGCCACCATTCACTATCCTTTGGACGACTGAAAGGCTTCTTCAGTCTGGCTGTCCTCCCGGTCTCTTTCGTTCGTTCTGCCACCCAGGGCGCTCTGAGCGTTCTAAAGCACAAATGCAGCTGTGCCCGGTCCTGTGGGAGCCAACCGTTCAGCGGCTCGCCATTCTTGACTGCTTACAAGATGCTTCCAAAAGGCCGAGCCCTGGCCTGTGCCTCAGGCCCCATCTCTTGCCAGGGCTGTTCTGCGCGTTCTGCACTAACTGGAAGTTTTCAGTGGCTTGCTTTCTGCGGGGGTCGTCCGCTGGACAGCCCTCTCCCGGGCACGCACTTCCCACCCATCCGCAATCCCATCCTCTAAGCTTCCTTCCAACTAGTCCTCCGTCCTGGCCAGCCCATTGCTGTCTCTGGACGGCCCTGTCTGACCAGCGGGCTGGGGCTGGGGCTGGTCCCCACGCCCGTCGGTGCAGTGCTAACAAGCACGAGTGCGCTGTGTCCTCGATGCCCGTCTCCCGAGGCCGAACTCTAACTTATCCCCGCCTCGGACACACACACCGCACCGAGCCCCGCACCTGGGCTGGCACCGGGTCTCCTAGGTCCGTAATAGGGACCTGTGGTCCCAAGGAGGCTCCCGGCGCGTGCGCGCGGCGCGACGGGAAGCACAACTCCCAGCATGCCCTAGCCGGCGGCGTCCCGAGTCCGCGGCGGTTGCCTGGCGATCGGGCGTGTCCCGGAAGGCGGCCCCGGCGCTGGGCGGGACTTCCGGGGCGGTGGTTGCATCAGCTTCCGGGAAGCTGCCGCCTCTCTGGCTGGTTTGGAATTCCTAAGATGTCAGGTTCCTCTGGGGAGCAGGGTGAGTGCGCGCGGCGGTGCTGGCGGGATGAAGCCGCCCTGGGGGTTCGGCGGGTCCCCGGGGTGGGCGGAGGGGGACCCGTCGCCCTGGGTCGGCGGATCTCCTGGCCGCGCGGGGGAGGGCCCCGGGCCTGAGGCGTCGGCAGGTTCCTTGGGCCACCCTGCGGAGGATGACCCCGGTCCTGGGGGTGGCGCTTTCCCCGGGCGGGCGTGGGACCCACCCGCTTTGGGGGTCGGCGGTTTCCTGGAGCGACCTGGCGGACGCTGAGCCTCCCCGGGACCCCCCCGCCCCGGCCCGGGCCTGCGTTTCCCGCGCCTTGCCGGACCCCTGGGGGCTCCCCGCGGTTTCCAGGCCACGCCCTCCTCGGCCTCTTCCTCGGGCTCTGCCGGGGTCCTCTGGCACCCCGCCCCGGCGCGCTACCTCACCCTTCCCGTAGCTGGCGTCTGGGCGGGACCTGGCTCCCTCCTGTCCCCAGCTGTACCCTGGCGACAGGCAGAGCCCCGGGGCTGATTCAGTTGGCGTCCAGCCTGGCAGCAAGCCGGGGGTGGGCGAAAGAAGCTGGGGTTCGCAGACACCCACATGAGAGGCTTCGGGTTTTAGGAAGGCTTTCATCTGGGGCTCCACAGACAGTGGCCACTGGGCTCTGCTTGGTCAGTGCGTTATTACCCCACTTCACTGCCTGCCTCCGGGGAGGTTCAGGGAGCAGCCCTGCCCACCCCGGGCTCTGATGTCACCAGCGCGTGGACCAACGCGTCCGCAGGCCGGCCTTGGAAGAGCCCTGGATCTTTTCCCGCAGTCCCGCAAGTAGGGCTGTGACTTCTGGCAAGTCCAGACATTGTCACCAGGATTCCTGTCTGGAGCAAACTTTCCATTGGAATTATTGACCAAGAGTTTTACTGCTCTTGGCTGGTGAAAATGATGCGTGAGGGTTCCAGCCTGCCCACACTTGAGGCTGTGTGTGTCCCCTTTGCCTCTGGGTGCTGTGGGCCTCCAAGTGGGGAGCTCCGACCACCTGGGTAACCCTGTGATGTGGGAGGCACCCCCATGACAGGCTGCTGCCCCACACCAGTACCCACATACCAGGCTCGCTGTACCTCCCCGACGGGTGTGCCTGGATTCCAGGACTGTCTCCACCTTCCCTAGAGCCAGGCAGCCTGAGAAGTCCACCCAGCCTCCGGTGAGACGGCAGCATGGTCACAGCCCTGAGTCCGGAGCTGGTGTGGCGCGCCTGGGCTCCCAGCTCTGCCCCTTTCTCAGAGCACGGGGGGGGGCCGAGCGTGCCACCTCGGAGGATGTGGACCCTTAAGGGGTCATCCCTCGGAAAGGATTTAGAGTAGCACCTGGCACAGGACAGGCGCTGTGTGTCTGGATTGAAACCTGGAGCTTGTTTCTCTGTTCTTTTTTGTTTTTTAATGAAAGCGTGGTTCTGTTTCATTTGTGGACATAAATGACATGTTGGGTTTTTTTCTTTTAATTGCTTTAGAAAGTCAGGTGTTTGGAGGCTTGGTAAGAATTGGCCTGTTTTTGGAGATTGCTCTATACGTTGGAATTAAGCCCCCAGTTTGTCTGGACAGCTGATGGAGTTTTCTAGTCCTGTGCCTTAGGGCAGTACCTCTCAGGCAGCGCTTGGGCCCAGGACACAGCCCACCTGCTCTTCCTTTACTGGTGCCCCCCCCCCCCCGACCTGTCCCTAGGCTTCCTCCAAGGTCGAGAACCTGTGGTCATCCCCTGAGGAAACAGGAAATGAAACCAAATAGGAAAGGGTGTGTATGGGTACTAGAGTTGTAGATACGCTTGGTTTCCAGTTTCTGAAAGTTTTTTATTCCTAAGGTTGGATTCATCAAAAGTGACCTTCTCCCCAGGCTTTTTTTTTTTTTTTTAAGATTTTATTTATTTATTTGAGAGTGAGCAAGAAAGAGAGAGTGTGCATGAGCCAGGGGAGGGGCAGAGAAGCAGACTTCCCGCTGAGCAGGGAGCCCAACATGGGGCTCGATCCCAGGACCCCAGGATCGTGACCTGAGCTGAAGCAGACGCTCAACCCAACCGACTGAGTTCCCCAGGTGCCCTCCTCAGGCTTTTCAAGGACATCCTCATTTAGAATATTTTTCCCATTTCAGCTCTTCCTTAAGTAGATTCAGAACATCTGTTTGGTTCCCTGTGCTGACACTGGTTTTGCAGCTTCTCCTTTGTTGCTCGAAGGTGCGTGTCCCATTCCAGGTTCCGCTTGCTTTAGAAAGACGAGTCTCCTCTCTGGAGGACGCCTGGCTGGATGGAGCTCCCCTCAGAGGCCTTGTGCTGCAGGCTCCAGGCAGTCTTTGGTGGTTTTGTGTCAAACTTGCTGTTTAATTCTTTATGCTGAGTACTTCAAAGGGTCTTTGTAACCCTCGTATAGCTAGCATTTTTCTTCTCCAGGCATCCGTCTAAATACATCTGTTGTGGCCTTTCATCTTGAGACCAACCTTGTGGTCGGTACTGCCCTTATCTGCCTGTCCAGGCGAGAAATCCTGACGTTCTGAGAAGTTGCGTGATTTGTCCAGGGTCCCACAGCTATAGCCGGGGGCCGAGCCAGGCCTCCAGCCCTGGCAGTTTGACCGCAGCAGGGATCTCAGCCAGCATCCTGTGCTGCCTTTGATGATAATCTGAAGGATTCCATTCAGAATAACAGCTAGAGCCCCCAGTCCAGAGTGTGTGTAAGGGCACACGAGATAGAGCCAATAGGCTTTGCTGCGTTTCCAGAAGAAAAATGAAACATCCATACTTATAGACTACAAATATTTGCTTATCTCTGAACTCATGTTTCCGTGTTGGCGAGTATTTACTTTTATGTAAGAGTTGTAAGAGATGGTGCCCTTGGGGTGGAGCTTAAGCCATTTCCATGTCGTGGTGGTATGGTGCTGTCTGGTCGCCCTCTCATTACCTGGGCAGCAGACTGTGATTCTAATGAAAGGTCTGTGAAAGACGGGAAAGTGAAAGCGCCAGGTGAGAGCATTATATCGTCCATTTCAGTGGAAAAGTGTCCCTGAGCAGTTCACAAAGATTTACTTAGATATTTCTTATTTCCTCACTAAGCATACGTTGAGCACTTGCCCTGCTAGGCAGTCCTGGACGCCGGAGGTCCGACCGCAGACGAGGGCGATCTGTCTCAGTCTCTCTGGGGCTTTCCGTCCAGTAGGGAGGTGGGTTACACCAGTGAAGGGCGAGACCCATAAGACAGGTCAGTGTCGGGGTGGGCTGGAACGGACGGCCTCCCTCCTTGGTCCCATTCCAGAGCATGTGCTGCTTGGTGGGCCGAGAACTGCAAGCTTGTTCAGAGTCCCAGCTCTGTGACTATGAGCTGACAGAACCTCGGCGGCGTCCTTTTCTGTCAGCCAGCCCACGGGCAAGATAGGAGTGTGGGGAACCACAGGGGCGGCTCCACCGGGCCAGACCTGCAAGCGGCAGCAGTGGGCAGTGGTCTGCTGGCCAGGCCCAGAGCCTGGAGATGGAGCCCCTAGCACTCTGCTCCCGAGGAAGGGAGGGCCAGGCCAGATCCCAAGTGGGGTGGAGGCTGAGCCCCAAGGAAGAAAGCGGAGCGGGGATTCCTGGCAGAGAGCACTGCTTTCCCCCAAGTTCCTGAGGCCAGGGGGCGGAGGAGGGCCAGACATCGGCCGCAGGGCCGGGTCTGCAAGGGCCTTGCGCACATCTTTGGAGTTTAGGTCTTGCCTTTGGGTTTTGGAAAGATCATCTGCCCCTCCCCCACATGCAGGCGGAGCAGGGCCGTGGCAGCCGTGGCAGCCATGGCATGAGAGGGGCAGGCTCGGGGACCAGGGCTGGTGCTGGGGGTGGGTGGTGCGGGGGTAAGAGGCGAGCACCCAAGCTTTAGCCCAGTAGGGGACGATGACCATGCTGCTCCCCGGGACCTGCGCCCAGGTCTGGGGGGGCAAGGCACGATGCCTAGGGACGCCCATGGATGAGTGATTGTCGGACTTGAGGGGCTGGTGCTCAGGAGAGGGCGCTGGAGGAGACGTCAGGAGCCCTCGGCCTGTGGGAGGACACCCTGGGCTCTGGGAGTGGGTAGCATTCCCCCAGGTGGTGGAGAGCAGGGGTGCACGCGCCTCTCTGCTCTCAGATTCGATGTGGAGAAGGGATAAGTTTGGGAAACCTTGTCCAGTCCCCTTTCTGAGAGCCACTTGGGCAGCTGGTCATCCTGACAGGAAACAGTGTGGAGGGGACCCAGGAGGGGGCGCGCTGCAGGAGGGCAACCAGGGGAGCTGGAGGAGTGCTTGTGGAAGGGGTGTGGTTTGTAGGGCTGGGTGCACGGAGCACTGCAGGATGAGGCCCAGAGTGGCTGTTCTGTTTGTGTGATCTCGGGAAATGTTTTATAAAGGCTTTGGCTGCTTAAATTGGAGAAACTGGATAACAGATCAATCCAAACTGGATACGCACGTAATGACATTCCCGTGATCAGTAGGTGTCTCCCCCTTGGTGTATGTTTGAGCGGCACCGCCGCCGCAGGCTGACCCGGAGGCCGACATCCATCCACAGCGGCGAGGGGCAGGCGTCCGCCTTGTGCACCAGCACGTGCTGCCGCCTCAGTGAGGGCCACCGCCACACGTGGGGCTCCTGCTCACCCACTGGCCCATCTGATCTCACCTCGGGGCTGATAGCCAGACTGCAGTCTGGCCAAAACCATGACCATTTCAAAGCTGACCTAGTTCTTGTTGGTTTCCTTAAGACACGCTTGAGTGCACCGCCAGAGTCACAGCTCAGGGGCCGCCCGCTCCCGTAGCCCGGAAGCCTTCCGTCCGGTGGAGCTCCCTGGGCACCGCGCCTGCCCATCCCGAGAAGATCCTTCCCTTGTGACGGCCTAGGCTGCTCCAGATGGTGGATTTTAAATGCATGTGTAGTATCTGAGTGAACCCCTTCAGGGGCCATTATAATGATGACACAGGGCAAGTGTAATAATAAGTGGCAAACTGATTGGGGCCTGGCTGTGTGCCAGGTGGTATTTTAAATGTTTGCAAGTGTAATTTCACGAGACGCAGCAGCTTTTATGAGGCGTGTGTTGTTCTGAGCCTGTATGACGGAGGTGGAGAAGAAGGCCTGGAGCCCCAGCACTGAGCCCCAGCACAGAGCCCCAGTGCTGTGCCCCAGTACTGCACCCCAACGCCGAGCCCCAGTGCTGAGCCCCAGTACTGCACCCCAATGCCGAGCCCCAGTGCTGAGCCCCAGTACTGCACCCCAACGCCGAGCCCCAGTGCTGAGCCCCAGTACTGCACCCCAACGCCGAGCCCCAGTGCTGTGCCCCAACACCGAGCCCCGGTGCTGAGCCCCAGTACTGCACCCCAACACCGAGCCCCAGTGCTGAGCCCCAGTACTGCACCCCAACGCTGAGCCCAAGGGCTGAGCCCCAGCACCGAGCCCCCACACTGAGCCCCAGCACCGCCATGGTACAGCGCCTTGCCCAGCCGCGGCCCTGCAGCTCAAGAGTTCCCTAAGTCCCTTGCCAGTGCTTTAAAGCCAGCGTGGTGGGTAGCACATTTGACCTGTTGTGCTCATTTTAAAAAATAGCGTATGCTTATTGGAGGACACATGGGAAAAAAGCGGGAAATACCAGTCAGCTGTAAGCCCGCTCAGCGTTCGGCGCGGGCCTGGGGCTCTGCTTTGTTCACTAGAACGTGGTCCGAGCGAGAGGCGTGTGCCCGGTCTGCTTGCTGTGGGGGTGACGGGGCGGGCTGGATCAGAGTGGCGCTGGCCTTGCTCCGTTGCCCTCCCTCCCGGGGGTCAGTGGCACAGGTACAGGAGACGGGGACAGGGAGCGCAGAGGGCCGGTGCGGGGAGGACGGCAGATTGCAGGAAACCCTGCCCCAGCTCTGCCCACGCCGCTGGCAGGTCCTCTCCCTGATCTTACTGGACTTGATCTTCATCGAGAGTGTGCGCCAACAGCCACCTGACAGGCCGCTGAGCTGTCCGAGGCAGCTTGCCGGGTGAAGTAGAAGTTCCCTGGGAGGAAGATGCTGTGTGGGAAATGCTCAAGAAGCCTGATACTTAGAGTTAGGCTTTCCTGGAGCTCTCAGGCAAGCACAGCCTCCCTTCCTGGATTTCACCTCCAGCCCGATTCCCCGCCTGGGGCTGTGAGGCGGGGTCACAAAGGCAGGCCCTTCTATAGCAGAGCAGCAGCAGAAAGTTCCACCCGGAACTTTCCTCCTGGTCTTAGACAGAATCTAAGCAACAGGGACGTGGGGGCCACTCCCCAAGAGCCCTTGGGCTGGGTCCTCAGAGCCACCTGCTCAAGGGAAGGAGGGAGAGCGGGGGGCACTGGCACCTTCAGCAGGGAGGGGGCCACCTCCGGGTCTCTCTTTGCTTCAGCAATCCCAAGAGTGGACACGGAAAGTGGTTTGTTCTCCTTGTAGGTCTAGAGTGAACAAAAACAACGTCCCTGTAGGTGTGCACCTCTGGGCAGCAGGGCTCTGGCTGGGCAAGCCGTTCGGGGTTCAAAGCAACTTTAGACTCAGCCTATGGGAAATCCGGTTGCTGCCGTGTGCTGTGTGGGTAGGTGGATTGTGTCCTGGGAGAGGGCCCCTGAGGCCCTGATACAGCAGGTGACCCCCAGCCCCTCGCAGGCAGGGCTGCCCTGTGAGCTCCCATTCTGCTGCTTGCTCACCTGTTCATGCGGTGAATGCGTTGAGTGTCTAGAATGTTCTGGGCTTAGTTCTAGATGCTGAAGGTATATGCTGAGTGAATAAAGTGGGGTGTGGGGCAGACGTGAAGAAGTGGCGTGAGGACAAAGAGAAAGCAGGAAGGGGGTCTGGGCTCTGGTTGGAACAGCATCCAGGGAGACCTGAAGGAAAAAAGATACCCAGCAGAGCCCTGAGGAAGAGCGGGAGCCCGGCCACGTCTGGGGGAGCATTCCAGGCAGGCAAGGACAGTGGGATGAAAGACCCCGAAAAGAACAGGCCACGCTTTTGTGGAGTGAGCGGGGGCTGAAGTCAGGCCTGGGGGGGGGGTCCCTGTGAGGAGGGGGCGGTCTGGAGGATGAGGAGGGGGGATGTGATCTTGCACCTGTCAGCAGGCCACTCTGGCCTGCCTGTGGGGGAGCCTGCGTCACAGAGATGATGGGCTGGGCCCCTGTGTGGCAGCCGTGGGTGACAAGGGCTGCATTCCGGACGTGTGTGCAGATGGGGCTCCTGGACCGGCCAGCGCCTTGGCTGTGCCCTCATCAAGGGTAGTTCGTGAGGGGCAGGACTCCAGTCGAGATGGAAGGGTGTGGTCGATCAGACGGGGTCACATGAGCCAGAGCCCTCCTGGGGGTGCGCTGGGGAAGGAAGCACGTGGGCTTTGGGGAAAGCCTGTGTTTTAAGCACAGCATTCGTTTGAGGGCTCAAGGAGGACTTTTACTCTGAGTGCCCACCCCTTCCCTGTGCATGAAGAGCTCAGGGTTCAGGACATGCCCAAGAAGCAGGCCATGTTGCGTGCCGGCTGCTTGGAAAATGCCACGGGCTTTCATCCTTCTGCCGGTTCATTCCTCCTCATCCTTGCTGATGGCACTGTGTCCAGGAAGTCTGCCGGAGGGGGGGGGTGGCCTGCAGTGGACGCAAGTGCAGAAAGGCCTTTTGTGTGCGCACAGGCCCTCCACATACGTGCTGCGCTGTCTGCTTGGGTGGGTGCTGGGGTGATTTTCCTGCTCCTGTACCAGGCAGGCACACCCGGAATGGGGAAGAGGGCCAGAGAGCGGGGAACGTGGCTGTGGAGGGCCACGTCACCTCCCTGTCTGCAGCTATCCTTGCTGTGGGTCAGGCACGGTGACCCAGTGACCTTGTGGTGCCAGGCAGCTAGCTTGGAAGGGCAGGTGCGCCCGGCAAAGAGAGAGGGGACGGGCTCGTACTTTCCTGCTCTGAGTGGGTCCCAGGCCAAGAGCGTGTCTGTGGAAGCAAATGAACACTGGTCCTTTTTCATGGTTTGCTCAGAAAATTACGGAAAAAAAAAACAAGCGGGATGATCAAGGCTTAGATGCAGCTCAGTCAGACTCATGGGCTGGGGTACGAGGCTCCTTCCCGAGGCTAAAGGGTCTTTGGTTTAGTGTCCCAGCCTGGCCCCTGCCTCCCTGTTGTAGGGTGGGGCTGGCTCTGTGCCCTTTGCTCAGGCTCGGGGCAGCTCCTGTCCCTGAACCCACCACACCAGAGGTAGACACACCTGGACATTAGTTAGTGTGGTAAGAACAGGTTTTACCCAGTGACTGATACCAGGGACCTGAAGGGATGACAGGCGATGGTTCCCAGGGGAGAAGAGGGTGGGAGGGGTGAGCAGAGCTCAGTACCGCGGAGGAGGTGAGCCATCACCGAGGGCTGGCGAGTGCCGAGGCCATCCTGACCACCTGTGCCTGCTGGCGGGCAGGGTTCTGTCCTCCCGCAGAGCTGGGAGAGGGGCCCATCCTTCCTGATGGTTGCATGTCAGAGGAGTGGCCTGCAGGTCGCTGGGAGTCCCTTCTGGGTTGGAGGAGATACATACTCACAATGCGAGTCCTCCCAGTAATTGCTCTAAGGGGGCAGGCAGGGCCTGCAGCAGGTGTTCTCGGGGCGGGGGGGGGGGCCCTGATCCTCCCAGAAACACAGCCTTCAGCTGCTGGACACCATGCTGGTGCGGGGGTTTGACCCAAGCGTGCTGTGTCCTCACCCGCCCTCGGCGCCCACTGGGCCCGGGAGGTTGCTGCTGCTGAGAAGGGGCTGTGGGCCCGGAGGGTTGTTTTCCTCTAGTTGAGGTAGAATTCACATAACGTGAAGCTCACAGTTGCAGTCGTACGGAGACTGCACGGTGCGGTGGTACTTACGCTCCCCTCCCCGCCGCCCGTACTGTGCAGCCACCACCACTTTCCTGTTCCGGAGCTGCCCCATCCCCGCGACTCGAAACCCCACTCGTCTCTCCCCAGCGCCCCTCAGCAGCCCCGGCAGCCACTGGCCTGCTTCAGACGTTCCGTACGCGGGGAAGCCCTGCACGTGTCTGGACTTCGGCCCGAGGCCCCCGGGCCCCCGACTGACACTGTGTGCCTCTGTCTTTGCAGCTCCTGCCTACAGGTCCATCCTGAGCATTAGGGACGAGACAGCCAGGGTGCAGGCCCTGAACGAGCACCTCAGCACGCGTAGCTATGTCCGGGGGTACTCCCTGTCCCAGGCGGACGTGGACATGTTCAGGCAGCTCTCGGCCCCTCCCGCTGACACGCGCCTCTTCCACGTGGCTCGGTGGTTCAGGCACATAGAAGCGATCCTGGGTGGCCCCTGCGGCAGAGGCGAGCCCTGTGGGCGCCAAGCAAGTGAGTAGTGGAGTGAGTTCCCCAGCTGGTAGCACCTCTCCTGCCAGCGGCCACCTCCAAGGTCAGGGCCCCGAAGCTGGCAGCGGACCCCGCAGGGCTTCTCCTGTCCCCGCGTGTGAGCACGTGGCCTGGCAGGCTGGCCCGCGCGCCCCGAGTGGCGGTCAGGACAGACTCTGCTCAGGAGTCAGCCCGTGCGGGTCATGCCTGCCCGTGGCCGCTGTGACAGAGCTGCCCGGGCCCTGGTACAGAGCTGCTGCCAGACCATGCCGCCCGCGGCGGAGCTTGGGGGGTTGGAGGGGTGCCTGGTCCAGCCTGGCGTTCTCAGCTAATTGCTGGCCTGGCTTCACTTTGACTGGCTTCTTCTCCTTTATTCTGTCCATGCGTTGCGGTGTGTGTGTGTGTGTCCGCCATGTAGTTAACATATTATGTTAATAGTCATTGAATTTTCTGAAAATCAGAACAAAGTCAGTTCTCAACTTTGAGCTCATGCTGCAGCCTGTGGGTGCTGGCGCGTCTGACAGGTGACAGCGGTTACTTTCGGGGTCCTGCTGGAACATCTGAGGGGCTCAGGCCCTGTGTGGTTTCTCTCCTGCGATGAACCCCTGGGTGTTTCGTCCCGCAATCGCCCGATGCCCTCGAGCAGCTCAGCTTGGGCACGCACGCGGCTTCATGGAAGGGGTGGGCGGCGTGCTGCCTCTGCTGGTCCTCGCAGGGCGGGGCAGCCTCCTGGGGGCTTTTCCAGACTCCTTCAGGTGGGGGCATTGCAGCATCGCCCAGCGCCCACGTCGCTGTCCTGGCCTGGGTCCCCTGCCGGAACAGGTGGAGGTGGGGGCATCGTTTCCCCCCGAGTGGGGTGTGATTTGGTTTTCTGGATAATCCTTCTGCAGCACAGGGTGGAGCTTTGTGGGTACACTGTCTCCTCCATGGGCATCTAGCACGATGACCCTGGTGATGTCCATGGTGTCAGGTGCCATGTCGTCCCCCTGGGTCCCAGCTCCTAAGACACAGCGTGCAGGGGTGGAGGTCGGGGCATCCAGGGCTCCCAGCCTTGGCAACGACCTGGCTCGTGGTCCAGCCAGGACCTTGTCTAGAGAACGAGCAGATGCCTTTTAGCCATGCAGAGGAAGGGCCACCAGAGGCAGAGAGCCGCCCTTTGCATTGACGAGGCTAGGCTGGCTGGGGGGCGAGGAGAGATGCACCCTGCCTGGCACCCATAACGTTTCCTGACTCCTTCTGCCTCCAAATCCCCTCGTGTGCCCAGCCCATGGCCGCGGGTGGCCTGCAAGCGGGGCTGCTCCCAGGCCCCTCTCCCACGTCCCTGGGAGCACAGGAACTGATCACCTGCTGGCCTGGTCATTGCTGCCAGAATTGAGCACTGCTCCGTTCAGGGCTCTGATGTCCTGTCCTGGGCGTGAGCGCCGCCTCTCCCAGCCCCCCGCTTCCCGGCACCCTGTCCCCACTCCCTCCGAGCCTGTCCCAGCGGCGACCCCTGTGACATCTGCCCCTGCTGCTGGCGCCTGGTCTGTCCCTCCGTGTCCCTCCCCGGGCTGTGGGCCTCAGAGCCTGAGCCACCCTCTCAGGCACAGAAAGTGGGGCGGCCCCTGCCTCTGCCGCCTCCCAGTCCCATCAGCACCCCCCACGGCCCCGACACAGAGGGACCACTCTGCCCAGGGCCTGGCCTGCGGTCAGTGTCTGGAGTGCTGCCCCTCCCGCCAGGGCCCCCTGTGCTGCTGCGGCTCCCAGTCCCCTGGCAGGGGGCTCAGGCCCTGTGGCTGTAGGGGTGACACAGTGCGGCACCCCTCTCTGCCCCCCGACCCCTACCCGTGTCCTGGGGGAGTGTTTCTCCTCCCTCGGTGGTGGGATGGGCGCTGTGCCTCTAAGCGGTGTGTGCGTTTCTGTCAGGTCGGGGGTTTGTGCTGTGCAGTGGCCCCATGCCCAGGACAGGGCCTGGAGGGTTCTGGCTATGTGTTGGATGAATGGGATGTGTGTTAGTTCAAGCAGAAGCCGAGACAAGGAGTTCATGCACGGGATGGTGAGTGCTGTAGTGGAGGCATGGGCACCGTGTGGGGAGACTCGGCTTGGCCTTGTCGGGGTGTCGAGTGCCGCAGTGGGCCGCTGTCCTGAGTGAGCCATGTTCGTGCTCGGGCACGGCTCAGCTGATGGGGTAAGGGAACGCTAGTGGAAAATTTCCTCATTAAACCAGGGGTCCTGTGTGATATCTGGCAGAGTCCCTCGAACCTGCCACCAGCTGTGTGACCGTGGTGGCCCTTTGGGGTGCGGCCAGGCTCCCCGGGCTCCACTGCCAGCTGCGTACCGCCATCCCCCCGTCTTCTTGGATGGGCCTCCCCTGCTGTGAACCCTGAGCCTTCCTGCCTCGCAGGACGAGTAGTGCTGGTCCTCCGGCTCGCATCCGTGTGTGGCAGCTCTGGCCGATGTCCCCGCTCAGCTCAGATAGCAGTGTTGTCTGTCTCAGGAGCTGTGGGGTGTGAGTGAGAGAGGGGATGCATGGTGACATCCACAGCACATTGAGCATCACCGAGTCCCAGACTGAGAGTTTCCTTCACGGCCATTTGCTGCATGTAAAGTGAGCCTGTGAGACGCATGCCTGACCTCAGTAATAGCACCGCTATCTCACTGAGGGTGTGGGCCTTCCCACGCACCGGAGTCTGTGGCCGCCTCGTTTGCTGGCCACCACCCAGAGTAGGGAGCTCCTCTTGAGCGCGGGCTGCCTCTTTCCCCGCCTGCCCGCTCCCCTTCCCGCCTGCGCACGGGCTCCCGCAGACATGCACACAGCAGCTGCCTTCCTCCCTCCGCTCTCCTCTGCCTGTCACTTCAGTCAGCCTCTGTGTGGCTGATGCGACACCTTGGGCAAATAGCCAAGCCCAGGACCGACTGCTCCGTGATCCCAGCAGGAAGCAGCGAGTGGGGCTCTGTGGGGTCTCGGTCAGCAGGCCATCCAGCACGAGAGGCAGAGGTGGGCAGTGGACAGGAGGGCGGCTCGGCGAGCTGCAGACCCCTGCTTGGGAAGATGGGACAGGTAGTGCGGAGGCTTCCATGGGCCCGTCCTGTGCACTGTGAGCGAGGCCCAAAGCTGGCTCTGTGAGCGAGAGCTGCGGGGGACAGCTGGGCTCTAGGTGCAGGGTGCTAGATGCCCAGGACGGAGCTACACCCCCTCGGGCTCTCAGGGCGCCTGCCACAAAAGTACTGCCCTCTGTCCATCTGGAAGCGTGGGCCTGGGACACATGGAGCAGCAGGGGCAGCCCCCGAGACAGTGCTGGGGAGGGGACGGTGGTGGTGGCAGGAGTGGGGAGGAGACAGGGTCTTGGAAGGCAGCGAGGGACAGAGCCACCCCACACTGTTCCAGAGTCGGTCAAGCACCCGTGTGGAGCTGGAAGCCACAAGTGTCTTGTCCCAGTCGAGTCAGGGAGTGACCCGCATGTTGTGGGGGTGGGGACCAGAATTGAGGGGGAGCTGGCCATTTGCCCCCGTCTGATGGAGATGGGGCTGGGGTGGAGCCTGTTCTTACTGAGTTTCTGGGGCCGTGAGCTAGTTGCGGCCTGGCCAGTCCTGTACTGCCCTGGAAAGTGGCCCATGTCCCACGAAGCCTCCACAAAGCGTTGGGTACTCCCATTTGCTGCATTTGAGTCTGGCACTGCAGGGCCCATGCCCCCTCCTGGCCCATAAGCCATGTCCACCACGGTGCCTGTAAGCGGCCAGGAGGGCCTGGGTTTGAGGAGCAGGGGATGCAGTGGGTGTGAGCTCGTCTCGCAGGTGCTCCCAAGCTGTGCTGCAGTCCGCTGCCCCACAGATTGTGAGCAAAGCAAAATAGAGACGCCATTGCATTTGACACGGGTGATGCTGACGGAGACCCGCACCGCTTAGCCCTGTTCGTTGAGAAAGACCAAGTGGGTGCAGCGTGACTTGCATTCTCTCTGCCTTGGCAGGTAAAGGCCGGCGAGGGCAGCCTCAGTGGTCTCCCCCGGCTGGGTGTCCTCCGTGCAAACTCCGCCTGTATAACAGCCTCACCCGCAGTAAGGTAAGGAGGGAGCATGGCCTGTGGGGTGCAGGGGTGGCCCCGGGGGGGAGCTGGTGTCTGTGGGCGCGCTCTGCAGCCATCGGTCCGGACGGGAGTGAAGTCTTAGCTCTTGCCATGCATTCTGCACGTGGCCTGTGGGGGGCACAGCTGTCTTTGACACCGGGCACACCCAGGGGCAGCACACCTTGAGGGGCAGCCTGCCTGTGGGCTTGCGGGCCTGGGGTGCCCAAGTGTGCGTCTCTCAGAGCCAGGCCAGGTGCCGGCCTGCTTCCAGAGAGGACACGTGGTGGCATTTGTCACAGCGCATGCCAAGCGCAGCAGGCACAGCGGGGCCCCAGTTGGCATGGTTGGGAGCCGACCAGGTTTTGAGAAGAAGGCAGGATTGGATTCCAGTTGAACAGGGTTTGCTTGGTGTGTTCTGCTCAGCGTGGCCCATGGCTCCAGCCATGGGCTGATTGGAATTTCATCAGTGAGCACAGTGGCAGATGGGGAGACGGGGGTCCTGGGGAGTCCACCCAGAGTAACTGAGCTCCTCCACCCCTGACGTTTGTGACTTTTGTCAGTAAAACAAAATTGTTCTTGTTGAATTTTGTATAAACAGCCATGCTCTTTGTTGCTGGTTTGGGTGATCCTGCACAGCACCTCTTATGCGGCTGATGATTGTCATTCCTTCATTTTTAACAAAGGACGTGTTTACACCTCAGCATGGGAAAAGGGTGACGTGGTACTGCTGCGGGCCTACTGTCTACGACGCATCTCACATGGGGCATGCCAGGTAGGAGCCGCTGCCGGGCGCCCAACACGGGCCGGGTGTCCCCGGGTGTCTGGGGGTGTGGGTCCCACAGGGAACATCTCAGCCCTTCCGAGATCTCCGCTCTGCTCCAGGGACCTGAGATTTGAAAGGAAAATCAGTCCTGGACTTTTCCTTTCCTGTTTTTGAGATAAACATTTTCATTCTGTAAGTAATCCATATTGATGATGGAGAAGTTGGAGAATATGTACAGACCACGAGCTCGCTGTCCTGTCGCCCTGTGGCTGGCATCCTGGGCCGCACACAGATGTTTTGTTCCGTGTGCACCTCCGTGGGAGGTGCCTTGGTTTTCCCAGGCCGCAGCTCTGGCGGGAGCCCAGGCGCAGCGCAGGCCCGGCTCCACAGTGCTCCTGGCTCCTGTGCAGGGCTGCAGAAGCCTTCCCCTGGCTCTCGTGGCCGTGGCCTGTGGGCCAGGGTGTGTGGCGGGCCGTGGGACAGGTCTGTTCCCGTGCTCTAGGTCCTACATCTCCTTCGACATCCTGCGGAGGGTGCTGCGTGACTACTTCGGGTACGACGTCTTCTACTGCATGAACATCACGGACGTGGACGACAAGGTAGGGCTCTCACTGGGACATCCTCAGTACGGTGGGTGACAGGGAGGAGGAAGCGTCATTTGTAGATGAGATCAGGTGGGCCTTGGCCCAGCTCAGGTCTGGACCTGATGCACACGGCGTGAGTCCCCTCCGCGCGGTAGCTTGGTGGTGTATACCGATGACGTCAGGTAGAAGCCAGGAGAAACCGCGTGTCCAGGGGCCCAGTTGATAAAACGTCAGCCCGTGGGGCTTCGTGGCAGCAGGACCCGTGGTCACGCGTGCTCTTGTGTGGGGAGGGCGTGTGTGTGTGGGGGGGTGTGCAGCTCGTTTCCTCAAGATCAACAAGGTCATGGGAACAGCCCCGGCGCGGCTGCCTGGGACTCGGAGCCTGCCTGCTGTGTGGGGCACGACCCCCAGTTTCCCTCTCCTCCCTCCAGATCATCACGAGGGCCCGGCAGAACTACTTGTTCGAGCAGTATCGGGGGAAGCAGCCGCGGGCAGCCCAGCTCCTAGAAGATGTTCACGCCGCCCTGAAGGTGGGCCCCTCGCTGTTTGCTCCTTGACTCCTGACTGTTCCGAGAGCTGTGGCCGTCCTTGGTGGGCTTCACACAGTAACCAAAGCCAGCCCCATCGGGGGCCCCGGAGTTCTGGCCGATGTGTCCCCTGGCCGCTGGGAAGAGTCGCCAGGAAAGACGCACTTGGGTGGGGGCGTGGAGTGGGTGCCTGTGCCTCCCACTTATGGGAGAGTGTCCGAGTCTGTCATGGTGGCACTGATGGATGCTTGCTCATTGGATGCTCCGAACGCCCCTGTGGGCTTGTCCATGTGGTGGTCTCAGCCACGCAGGCGCTGCACCGAGCCGCTTAAATCGGGAGTACTGGAAATTTTCAGAACTTGAAGAAATTAGTTCTTTCCAATATAATATTGTCATTTTGAATGACAGTGTTATGAATTACTGTTTTAATGGAGTAAGGTTAGAATAAGTCCTTTGATGCTCTGTAATAGTAATTACTGTTTTAGTAGCTGCAGTAGTAATTACGTGTGCTTCTGTGTTTTATCTCTAGAAGAAACACTGGGAATGAAATCAGAGCTTAGCCGGCTTAGGCCAACCAGGGGTGGGCCTGCCAGGTCATGGGTATCTTTGTGAAGGTCATGAAATCCCCAGGTGATGCCCCCGTGACCCCGAGCACAGCGTGTGACATCAGAGAACCAGGCCCAGGGGGGCGCAGGGAGCCGGCTTTCAGGGGAAGCTGGGCCCACGCCCTTAGGGACGCAGACTGCTTTCTTGTCTCCAGCGAGGGGCCCCCAGGGGAGCGTGGGGCTGTGCTGAGCTGCGGCTGATGGGCCCGCCCTCTCCTGTGCTTGCAGCTGTTTTCGGTCAAGTTACACGCGGCCACGGACCCCGACAAAAGGCAGATGCTGGATCGCATTCAGCGCGCGGTGAAACTGGCTGCAGAGCCTCTGGAGAAAGCCGTGCAGAGCGACCTCCCAGAGGAGGTGGCCGACCGCTGTGCGGAGGTGAGGTTTCCACAGGCCTGCCACAGCCCCACTCGCTGCTCCAGCCTGTGTTTGTGGCCGCCCGGGAGGGGGCTGGCCAGCGCCCTCCCATCTACTCCCACGCCGCGTCCTCACGGGACTGGGGGCCTATTGGCTTGTGTGCGGCGGGTCATTCCAGAGTTCTCCAGCTGGTGCTCCTGTGTTTCTTGGTGGCGCACCCGCGCAGAGAGCCGAGGGAGGTTGAGGTTGCACTGGGCTGTGGGGCGCCCTGGGCCGGTTCTCCTGCCCCTGGGAGAAGTTTGCCCCCCAGACGGGGTGAGGGCATGGGGTGCAAGGGGCCTGGCTCTCTTCCAGCCTTTCCCCGCAGGAGAGGGCGTGGGTCACCTGCCGGCGGCCCTGGCCACGGTGGCCCTTCTCCTTCACGCCGGCGCCCTCTGCTGGCCACCTTCTTCAACACTCAGGAATCGAGAAGCTCCAGAAAAGGTGCGGCCACCGCTGTCTCCGTCTGGAGGCCGTGGAAGAGATGCCCCCAGAGCTCGGCCCGGCTTAGGCTTCCCTTTCACTTTCCTCCTCACTTAGTCTGGATTTCCGGCGCGGGCTTGTTCTGAGCTTAACGAGAGAGTCCCCCTTACACGGGCTTGTGGACGAGCGCTTTTGCTCAGCGTGCTTCCGAGTGGGGTCCCCGCATGGTAGCTGGCCTTCCTTTGATGGGCGTCCTGGGCCCAGCTGTTTCTCCCTCTCCTCGGACAGCAGTCACGTTCCTGTTACCAACAATTTACCATCTTAACCATTTTTAGGTGTGGCGTTCAAAGGTATTAAGCACATTCACATTATTGTGCAGCCGTCCCCACCATCTGTCTCCAGAACTTTCCATCTTCTCAAACAGAGACTCTGTTCCCATGAGACACCGACCACCATCCCTCCCCTGGCCCCGGTACCCACCGTCCACTCTGCTTCCATGAATCTGGGGACTCCAGGGACCACATAGAATGCTATGGTGTCTGTCCTTTTATGACTGGTCTCTTTCCCTCGGTTTGACGGCCTCCAGGTTGTGGCAGCCCCCGGAAACCACTGATCTTTTTGCTGCCTCCATGGTTTTCCCTTTCCAGAATGTCACAGAGTTGGAATCCTATAGTATGTGGCCTTCTCAAATCGGCTTTTGTCACTGAATATACGTTTTAGGGTCCCTCATGTCTTTTCATGGCTTGATAGCTCCTTTCTCTTTAGTTCTAGATAATACTCCATCATCTGGATGGACCGCAGCTTGTTTATCTTTCCATCTACTGAAGTGCATCTTTGTTGCTTCCAAGTTTAGGCAATTGTGAAGAAGCTGCTAGAAACATCCATGTGCAGGTTTTTGTGTGGACATAAGTTTTCAGCTCCTTTGGGTAAATGCCAAGGAGCATGACTGCTGGGTCATATAGTGAGAGTATGTGTAGTTTTGTAAGAAACCACACACCGTCTTCCAAAGCAGCTGCACCATGTTGCGTTCCCCCCAGTAGTGATGAGTATTCCTTTGGTTCTGGGTTTTCCCAGCATCAGGTGTTGTCAGTGTTAGTATTTGGGCCATTCTAACAGGTGTGTGATGGTATCTCGTTGTGATTTGCATTTCCCGGAGACATTGGATGTGGGGCATCTTGTCATGTGCCTATTTGCCTGTCTGTGTGTCTTCTTGGGTGCGGTGTCTGTTCAGGTCATTCGCCCATTTTTTATCAGGTGGTTTGTTTTCATACTGTTGAGTTTGTATATTTTGGATAATAGTCCTTGATCAGATGTGTCTTTGGCAAATATTTTCTCCCAGTCTGTAGCTCATCTTTTTGTTTTCTTGACAGTGTCTTTTCCGGAGCAAACATCTTTAATTTTGATGAAGTCCAGCACGCTGAGCTCCATGAGCGGTGTGTGGCAATGACTTCTTCGCGACCACACTGACAGCACGGGTGTTGGATTTTGTCATATGCTTTTTCTGCATCTAGCAATGCTATTATGGCATTTTACTTTTTTAGTCTGTTGATGTAATAATTTACATTAATTGATTTTATACTGTTGAACCAGCCTTCCATACCTGTGATACATCCCACTTGGCTGTGGTATGTAATTCTTTTCAGACTTTTTTTTTTTTTTAAAGATTTTTATTTATTTATTGAGAGAGAGAGAGAATGATAGAGAGAGAGCATGAGAGGGAGGAGGGTCAGAGGGAGAAGCCGACTCCCTGCTGAGCAGGGAGCCCGATGTGGGGCTTGATCCCGGGGCTCCAGGATCATGACCTGAGCCGAAGGCAGTCACCTAACCAACTGAGCCACCCAGGCACCCTCTTTTCGGACTTTTGTGGATTTAATTTGCTAATATATTGTTAAGGATTTTTCCATCTATGTTCATGAGAGATACTGGTCTGGAGTTTTCTGTTCTTGTAATGTCTTAGTTTTTGGTATTAGGGTAATACTGTCTTTATAGAATGAGTTAGTAGCCCCTCTGCTTCTGTCCACTGAAAAACTATAGAAAACTGATTATCATTTGTTCCTTAAATGTTTGGTAAAATTCACCAGTGAACTCCTCTGCATCAGGTGATTTCTGTTTTGGAAAGTTACAAATTTATTTTTTTCACAGAAAGAGACACAGCGAGAGAGGGAACACAAGCAGGGGGAGTGGGAGAGGGAGAAGCAGGCTTCCCGCAGAGCAGGGAGCCCCATGTGGGGCTCGATCTCAGGACCCTGGGATCATGACCTGAGCTGAAGGCAGACGCTTAATGACTAAGCCACCCAGGCACCCGGAAAGTTATAAATTCTTAATTAAATCTCTTTACTAGCTAATAGGCTTCTTCAGATTGTTTATATCGTCTTGTGTGAGTGTTCGTAGCTTGTGTCTTTCAAAGAACTGGTCCATTAATCCAGGTTATCAAACTTGGGGGCACAGAGTTGTGTGTAGTATTTTTTTTACTAAGTTTTTAAATTTCCGTGAGGTCTGTAGTGATGGCCCTCTTTTGGGTATTAATATTAGTATGAGTACTCTTTTCTTAGGTAGTAGCTTGGCTAGAGGCTCATCAATTTTATTCATTTTCTCAAAGAACCAGTTTCTGGTTTTGTTGATTTTTCTCTGTTGATTTCCTGTTGTCTGCTTTAATTTTTATTATTTCTTTTCTCCCATTTTGGATTTAACTTGTTCCTCTTTTTCTGGTTTCATAAGATGGAAGCTTAGATTAGCTTGATTTTAGACCTTTTTTCTTTTCTAATCTGTGCACCCAGTGTTATAGACGTCCCCTAAGCACTGCTTTTGCTGCATCTCACAAATTTTGATAAGGTGTGTTTTCATTTTCATTTTGGTTCAAAAATTTTTAATTTTTTCTCAAGATACCTTCTTTGACCCATGTGTTCTTTGGAAGTGTGTTGTTTGATCTCCATGCATTGTGGGAACTTTCCAGCTGTCTTTCTCTTACTGATTTCTAGTTCAGTTCCACGGTGGTTTGAGAGCAGACACAATGTATGATTTCTGTTCTTTTGAACTTGTTCAGACATGTTGTATGGCCCAGCCTATGGTCTGTGTTGGTGAACGTTCCATGTGAGCTTGAGAAGAACGTGTGTTCTGCTGCTGTTGGACGAAGTGGTCTATAGACGTCCATTAGATCCAGCTGACTGAGCGTGTAGTTGAGGTCAACTATGTCCTTACTGATCTCCTGCCTGCTGGGTCTGTCCACGCCCAAGGGAGGGGTATTGAAGTCCCCAACTACCTTCACGGATTCGTCTGTTTGTCCTTGCAGTTCTCTTTGCTTTTGCCTCATGTAGTTTGCTGCCCTGCCGTTGGGCCCATGCACTGGAAGCACCGTTGTCTTGGAGAACTGACCCCTTTGTCTGGCCAAGCTCTTCTTTATCCCTAATGACTCTCCTGGCTTTGAAGTTGGCTCTGTCTGAAACAAGCTACTCCTGCTCTGTTTTGATTTGTGATAGCATGGTACATTTGTCTCCATCCATCTACTTTTAATCTATACGTGTCTTTATATTTAAAGTGGGTTCCTTGCGGACAGCATACATTTGGGGCTTGTATTTTGGTCTACCTGACTGTTTTATCTGGTGCATTTAGACCACTGACATTCACGGTGGTATGGAGACAGCTGGATTCCTAGCCACTGTGTGTATTGTTTTCTATTCACTGCCCTATTACTTGTTCCCATTGATTTCTTCCACTCCTTTTCTGTCTTTTGTGATTTTGATTGAACATTTTACATGATTCCACTTTTTCTCCTCTTACGGCCTATCAGTTATACTATTTTTTTTCCTTTTTTTTTTAGTGGTTGCCCTACAGTTTGCAATATACACTCACCACTAATTTCAGTCCACTTTCAAAGACACTATACTGCGTGGTCCTAGGGGTGCTTTACGGGAACAGAATGATCTAGTTCTGCCTCCCGTCCTCATGCTGTTGCTGTTGTCCATTTTACCTATCTGAAAACCCGGGGTGGGGGGGCTGTGTGTGCATCATGTGTGCATAAAGTATGTACATAAGCATGCAGATTGATACGTTCTTGCTATAAACTGTTACCTGTTAGATCAATGAAGAAAAACAAAAGTTTTGGGGCACCTGGGTGGCTCAGCCGGTTGAGCACCTGACTCTTGATTTCGGCTCAGGTCATGATCTCAGGGTCATGAGATAGAACCCCGCAATGGGCTCCACGCTCAGCAGGGAGTCTGCTTAAGATTCCTTCTGCCCCTCCCCTCCGTTCACACACACTCTCTCTCCCTCTCTCAATACATAAATACTTTTTCTTAAAAAAGGGAAAACAAAAGTTTTCATTTTACCTTTGCATCTTCTCTCCGATGCTGTCCTTCACTGTGCAGACCTGTTTCTGACCTCTGTTATTTCTGTTCTCTCTAAAGAACTTCTTTTCACCTTTCTTGCAAAGCAGGTCTATGGGCAACAAGTTCCCCCAATTTTTGTCTGCCTGAGAGCTTTTGTTTCCCTTTGCTTTTGAGGGATAAGCTCACAGGGTCCAGAGTTCGAGGGTGGCGAGTGTTTTCTCTCGACATTGAAGCATCCCCCGCATGTCTTGCTTACATGCTTTGTGAGGACAAATTGGGTGCCATTCTTATTTTGTTCCTCTCTGGGCAAGGTTTTTTGTTGTTGTTGTTGTTGTTTTTAAAGATTTTATTTATTTGAGAGAGAGAGAGAGAAACAGCATGAGAGGGGAGAAGGTCAGAGGGAGAAGCAGGCTCCCCGCTGAGCTGGGAGCCCGATGTGGGACTCGATCCCGGGACTCCGGGATCATGACCTGAGCCGAAGGCATTCGCTTAACCAACTGAGCCACCCAGGCGCCCCTGGGCAAGGTTTTTGTGCTCGGACCCCTTTTGGGATTTTCCGCAGCTTTCCTGTGGAATGCCTGGGTGTGGTGCTCTCCCCAAGTTTCCCTGAGCTTTCTGTGCCTGCGGTCCAGGGTCTCCTGTGAGCGGGGGGCTCTCAGTCGGTGGGGTTCGGATGTTTCTTTGCTCCTTACCCCTCGTGTCCCTATGGCATCCCCACAAGCACCCGTCGTACCTTCTGTGCTTGTCCCACGGTCCTTGGCCATTCTGCTGCGTTTCGTTGGGTCTCTGAGAAGGCAGACCATCTGGTTTGACGTTTCCCTTCAGCTGGCCTCAGGCGCCGAGATTCTTCCGTCGGCCGCGTCCACTGTACAGATGACCCCATCGAAGACGTTCTTCATTTCCGTCCCAGTGTCGTCGATCTCTGGCGCCTCCTTCCCGTTTTCTCAGACTTCCTTCTGTCTGCTCACCTTGCCCGTCCATCCTTGCATGCGGTCGGCCTGATGCATTAGAGCCCCGAGCGTGTTCGTCCTGGTCGTTTCAGACCGCTGGGCTGAGCGCTGCCAGAGCCCTGCCGCGTCTGATTCTGTTGCTTCTCTGTCTTCAGATGTTTTTTGCCTTTTGGTGTGCCTTGTCATCTTTTCTCTGTAGCCAGACGTGAGGTACCGAATAGAAGGGCCTGCTGTGAGCGTGCAGGGTGGGGTGGCTGGGCTCGAGGGCAGCTCGAGGGTAGCCCGCGGGCCGTGCATGGGGCTCAGTCTGCAGTGCGCTGCGCCTCTGGCCCGAGTGTCCTGGTGGGTCCCTGTCGCTGCTCGCCAGCCCAGCAGCAGTCAGCAGGACAGTTCTCCCTGGGGGCTCTGGGCGGGACGCCCGAGCCGCCCCTTCCCTGTCAGCACCATGTGTACAATTGCGCCCACTCTGCGCGCCCTCCCTTTGTCTTCCACATCTACTTTCCCTGCATTTTCTCCCTCCGCCCTTTGTTCTTTGCCCTCTTGCCCCCACGGGTAGACCGCAGACAACCTGCCTGTCCCCACGTGCCTGTCACTACAGTTCATGTGCTTGAAACCCCGGGTTCCTCCAGAGCCGGACCTCAGGGTCCCCACAGCCTGCAAGGCTCAGGCCGCGGCCATGACACTCACATCTCATCACAGATGGACATTTCTCCTAGGTGACGTGGGTGCTGCGGTGACAGGATAGGTCTTGTACCAACGCTGCACTGTTGTGGTGCGTGACATGGGGCTGGCCTCTTCAGTTGATGGCCCCTGACTGTCGGGGCACCATGGCCTTGACACCTCCCTCCAGGACGGGACTCTGCCCATCACCTGACCACCAGCATCTCCAGCGTCCTGGCTGTGGACGCCCGGCCGCATGTTGGCTGCAGTCAGTTCTCCTGAATGTGCCTCTGCGCCTCCCAGTCACGGTCTGGTGTTTGTCTTAGTGCTGAGCCATTCACAGGAGTGTCATGGTCTCGCAGGGATGGCAGCCCTTCGTGGAGCAGGGCTCTGCGCCGCACATCTTTGAATTCGAGGCCATTATTAACGCAGACCAACTGCGTGAGGTACAGTCCTGTGTGATCACCTCATACACGTGTGTGGATGTCCGCTTTCTGTTTGTTCAGGTGCTGTTGCAAGAAGCGAAGGACTTGCTCTCTGACTGGCTGGACTCCACCCTCGGCAGTGAGGTGACTGACAATTCTATCTTCTCCCAACTGCCCAAGTTCTGGGAAGAGGAATTCCACAGAGACATGGAGGCCCTGAACGTAAGTGTGGCCGATGAGCCCGTGCTTGCTCTCTGCGCCCCGATGCCTGAATGGCCTCATGCCACCCGGGCCATCTTCCTAATCGCTCGCTGAGTGCAGTTTCACATGCGAGCTGAGGGCGCAGGGGGCTTCTCTGCCAGCATTTGGTTCTGCTGCTTTCTGGGGTGTGCTCGTCTGAGGCCAACGTTTCTGAAGGAAGAACTGAGACCTTCTCTGGCCATTCACAGGTTCTCCCCCCAGATGTCTTAACCCGTGTTAGCGAGTATGTGCCGGAGATTGTGAACTTTGTCCAGAAGATCGTGGACAATGGCTACGGGTGAGCTGAGGGCCCTCCTCGGGTCAGTGCACCACTCAGGGGAAGGTCTGCCAAGGAGGGCAGTGCTCTGTCTCTGAGAGGGGACGCGGAGCAGGGGGAAGCCGCTGGGCGTGTGGGTGCCTGGCGCTGCCGTCACCAAGCCCACGGACCAGGCAGCTGAAGCAGCAGAAGCGGATTTGTTCACAGCTCCAGATGGCAGACGTCTGAGGCCGCCAGCACGCCAGCAGGACGGGTTCCTCTGAGGGCCTTGAGGGAAGGGTCTGTCCCAGCCGCTCTCCTTGGCGCAGACGGTGGCCGTCTTGCAGACTTCTCACACATTTGTCACTCTGCACGTGGGCTGCTTGGGCTCCTTTTGTGTCCCGATGTCCTCTTATGCAGATAGATGTGTAGGGGTCACACTGGGTCAGGGCTCACCCTGCTGACCTCACTTTTCCTTCTGGGAAGACCCTGTCTCCAAATACGCTCCCATCCGCAGGTTCTGGTGGCTATAGGACCATAGGTACGAATTTGGGGAGGATACGGTCGAGCCCGCGACTTCCCCAGAGCAGCCTGCCTTTACGCACTGACCTCCCAGCAGGGCTCTTCCCTCTGTGCCGCTGGGTCCTCAGCTTCAGGGCTGCTTTGTAAGGGAACTCCCCGGGCTTTCCTTGATATTGGCTGCCATCCAGCAGGTATTTAGCCGTACAGATGCCATCTCTGTGTTCAGGGCAGGAAGGAAGAGCGAGAGGGTGGTGCTGGCTGCGCCTAGGCTGTCCTCAAAGCCCCCAGCAGACTTCCCGGTGCAGCCCAGGGCCTGGGGCCAGCCCTGCCAGGTGGGCCTGGGGCTGCGGCCAGGATGGGGGTGCTGTAGGGATCCCCTGCCTGTAGTCTACCAGGGTGCCCACAGCTCAGACCATGATCTCGTGGCCTGGCCTGGTAAGCACGGACTTGCCGGGTGTCTGGAGGCGTTGGCCTCACTGTGCGAGCAGAGAGCACTTGTCCCCGAGTCATCTCCCAGGGCAGGTGTGTTTCCCTCGGGGCCCTTCGCCCGGCTGTGATTCCACACACTCTGCCCTGGCCCTGGCCTCCGGTCCTAGCACCACCTGTCTGTGGGAAACACGGTCCAACTGTCCGCAGTGAGCACGGTCAGAGATCACCAAGAAATGGAGGCATAAATGGGAGCATGGTGTCTGCAGCACACGGCGCCTGTTGGCGGCGCCCCCGCTGTAGGAGATTGCTTCCCACCTCATGGGGCAGACACGGCGTCTGCTGGACCAAGGGAGGAGTGGCGAACTCCTGGTGTGGGCCTGGAGCAGCACAGGTTCTCCGGAAGTGATGGCACCTCCTCTCTCTGCCCCACTTTACACGACTACTCAGGACAGCACGAGATCGTGTGCCAAACTGAGTTCCGTGGGCAAGGCCAAGGTGGGAGAAGACAGATCATTCCGGGCTGCAGTAACCTGGAGTGCTTCTGGGAGGCAGAGAGCCTTGGCTGGGCAGGTGGGTAGAATGTAGCCAGAGGGAGGGCCTGGCGGGACCACGCTGTCGCTGAGGCGAGGGACTGGGTGGGAGCTGCAGGGTCACAGGACGCGAGGCAGAGGGTCTGCAGAGGGACCCGCTGCTCAGCGAGTGAGGAGTTGGCTTCCGTGGTGTGAAGTGTCCTTGGCAGGCCTGCTCGGCCTGCATGGCAGCCGTGGTTGTGAGTCGCTGTGTCTCAGAGCCGCTAAATGGCCGAGCCGGCCCCGGACACAGAAGGCAGAGTAGATGGAAGCGGCACGCGGGCCGTGTAACACTTGGCTCTTCGGGTCATCCTCCTGTGAGGTGCTCTGGGCTGTCTTCGAATCCGTCCGCTTTCCCACAACCTCAGTTCTTATTTTCCAGCTACGCCTCAAATGGGTCCGTCTACTTTGATACGGTGAAGTTTGCTTCCAGCGACAGACACTCCTATGGGAAGCTGGTGCCCGAGGCTGTTGGGGACCAGAAAGCCCTGCAGGAAGGGGAAGGTAAACTGAGCTTGGTGATGGGGTGGGGGGGCTTCCTCCCCCTCCCTAGCCCCAGCCGTGCCCCCCCCGGGTGCCTGGGAGCCTTGCCTTGTTCCCTCGGGATTTTAGGAGTTTTTCCACGAGAAGCAAAAAAGCAAGTGTGTCCAAGAGCATCTTGAAAGCACAGCAGACTCGGGCCCGGGTCCACAGGGCTGGTGTTTGTTGTGCCGAGAGCACCTGAGGGCCAGGGTGAGACACGCTGTGCGCCCATGTGTCGGACACCCAGCGCTGGTGTGTTTGCAATACACAGGTGGTGACCTGCTGAACAAGGGCACAAAAGCCACCCACACAGGGTCGGCAGGCAGCCCCCTCGGCAGCTGAGCTCCTGCTTTGGGGAACCAAAAACCCCTGGGGCCATTTCAATTGGAGGCACAGTTTCAATAGCCCAACACGGAGGAAGTGGACTCCCAAGATGTGTTACTTACAAGTTCCAGAATGGGCGCTATGAATGGGGGAGAGCAGGTGCCCGTTCCTTATATGGTGGTTGGGGCAGCGGTCGCTGCCTGCCATGGGCTCAACTCTGTGTGGTTATTTTGAAAGGTGCCCTGGGACGAGCCAGGTGGGAATTGTGTGACCGTCCCAGTTCTGGGTGTGAGCGGGGGCGTGTCACACCGTGAGGTCCTGTGTGAACGTCCCGGTTCTGGGTGTGAGCGGGGGAGGTGTCACACCGTCAGGTCCTGTGTGAACGTCCCGGTTCTGGGTGTGAGCGGGGCGTGTCACACCGTGGGGTCCTGTGTGAACGTCCCGGTTCTGGGTGTGAGCGGGGGAGGTGTCACACCGTCAGGTCCTGTGTGAACGTCCCGGTTCTGGGTGTGAGCGGGGCGTGTCACACCGTGAGGTCCTGTGTGAACGTCCCGGTTCTGGGTGTGAGCAGGGCGTGTCACACCGTGAGGTCCTGTGTGAACGTCCCGGTTCTGGGTGTGAGCGGGGGAGGTGTCACACCGTCAGGTCCTGTGTGAACGTCCCGGTTCTGGGTGTGAGCGGGGGAGGTGTCACACCGTCAGGTCCTGTGTGAACGTCCCGGTTCTGGGTGTGAGCGGGGGCGTGTCACACCGTGGGGTCCTGTGTGACCGTCCCAGTTCTGGGTGTGAGCGGGGCGTGTCACACCGTGAGGTCCTGTGTGAACGTCCCGGTTCTGGGTGTGAGCGGGGGCGTGTCACACCGTGAGGTCCTGTGTGAATGTCCCGGTTCTGGGTGTGAGCGGGGGAGGTGTCACACCGTCAGGTCCTGTGTGAACGTCCCGGTTCTGGGTGTGAGCGGGGGCGTGTCACACCGTGGGGTCCTGTGTGAACGTCCCGGTTCTGGGTGTGAGCGGGGGAGGTGTCACACCGTCAGGTCCTGTGTGAACGTCCCGGTTCTGGGTGTGAGCGGGGGCGTGTCACACCGTGGGGTCCTGTGTGAACGTCCCGGTTCTGGGTGTGAGCAGGGCGTGTCACACCGTGAGGTCCTGTGTGAACGTCCCGGTTCTGGGTGTGAGCGGGGGAGGTGTCACACCGTCAGGTCCTGTGTGAACGTCCCGGTTCTGGGTGTGAGCGGGGGAGGTGTCACACCGTCAGGTCCTGTGTGAACGTCCCGGTTCTGGGTGTGAGCGGGGGCGTGTCACACCGTGGGGTCCTGTGTGACCGTCCCAGTTCTGGGTGTGAGCGGGGCGTGTCACACCGTGAGGTCCTGTGTGAACGTCCCAGTTCTGGGTGTGAGCGGGGGCGTGTCACACCGTGAGGTCCTGTGTGAATGTCCCGGTTCTGGGTGTGAGCGGGGCGTGTCACACCGTGAGGTCCTGTGTGAACGTCCCAGTTCTGGGTGTGAGCGGGGGCGTGTCACACCGTGAGGTCCTGTGTGAACGTCCCGGTTCTGGGTGTGAGCGGGGGCGTGTCACACCGTGAGGTCCTGTGTGAATGTCCCGGTTCTGGGTGTGAGCGGGGGAGGTGTCACACCGTCAGGTCCTGTGTGAACGTCCCGGTTCTGGGTGTGAGCGGGGGCGTGTCACACCGTGGGGTCCTGTGTGAACGTCCCGGTTCTGGGTGTGAGCGGGGGAGGTGTCACACCGTCAGGTCCTGTGTGAACGTCCCGGTTCTGGGTGTGAGCGGGGGCGTGTCACACCGTGGGGTCCTGTGTGAACGTCCCGGTTCTGGGTGTGAGCGGGGGCGTGTCACACCGTGGGGTCCTGTGTGAACCTCCCGGTTCTGGGTGTGAGCGGGGGAGGTGTCACACCGTGAGGTCCTGTGTGAACGTCCCGGTTCTGGGTGTGAGCGGGGGAGGTGTCACACCGTGAGGTCCTGTGTGAACGTCCCGGTTCTGGGTGTGAGCGGGGGCGTGTCACACCGTGAGGTCCTGTGTGAACGTCCCGGTTCTGGGTGTGAGCAGGGCGTGTCACACCGTGAGGTCCTGTGTGAACGTCCCGGTTCTGGGTGTGAGCGGGGGAGGTGTCACACCGTCAGGTCCTGTGTGAACGTCCCGGTTCTGGGTGTGAGCGGGGGCGTGTCACACCGTGGGGTCCTGTGTGAACGTCCCGGTTCTGGGTGTGAGCGGGGGCGTGTCACACCGTGGGGTCCTGTGTGAACCTCCCGGTTCTGGGTGTGAGCGGGTGGGGTCACGCCATCAGTGGCAGCACCTCATAGCTGTTCTCTCATTCTCTCGTCTCAGCAAGTGATGCGCATGCGTAGTGCGTGCGTAGCAGCCCCTGTGTTCACAGTGACCCTTGAGCAACACAGAGTTGAACTGCGTGCAGATCGTTCTCGATGAGCGTAGCTCAGCACTGCACACAGGTTCCTCTGGTTTTCCGTGACCTCTTCTGTAGCTCACGTTCTGGTTACAAGTATGTGATACGTGACACGTGGACAGTGTGTCTGCGTGCTGTTCCTGCCGTTGGTGGGGCTCGGGCCAGGGGGGACTGTTCGTGGTTTTGGTTGTGGGGGTTCAGCCCCTCCAGCCCCCTGCCCGGCATTCTTCAAGAAGGGTCCCCCATATTCAGCGTAGACATGAGGCATTCCCAGGACCAGGCCAAATCAGGTTTGTCTTTCATGGTGTTCTCCACCCTTACACTCTCGGGGACTCTGGGACAGACCACAGAAGCTGCAGTCCCGTGGTGCAGGGATGGCTCTCCCATGGCTGGGGCACATGCTGTCTACCCTCCAGTGTTTCTGGAAGGCAGTTTGGCCATAAAAGTGTTAATACTTTTGGATCAAGTACTTCCACCTCTGGGGCCCTGTTGTGAAGAGACATCGGAACCTCACACAAGACGACATGGAAACGTGGAGAAACGAGAGACTAAGGTGGTTCGGTAGTATTAGTACCAGACCCTGGGCCATCGAAGGCTAAAGGCGTTTGTCAGAGTAAAGGAGGCGTCTCCTCAAGGGCACTTGGGGGCTGTGTGGCCGGCGGCCCACGTCTGTGAGGGGAGGAACCGCGCATGGTCCACATGCAGTGGCTCAGGCAGGCTGAGGGTCACAAGACCCGCAAGGATTGGGGTACGGGGAGTGGGGCTTTGTGTAGCAGATTGGGACTCAACAGCACGAATTCAGGCAGGGCCCCTCCCTCATGCTCACGCAGGACCCACACCGGCCATGGAGGAAGTCTCTGTGGTTCCCCAGCGGTCGCTTGTTACGCAGCCTGTGTCGTCTGCCCATGACACACTGAGCCAGCAACCGGCACTAAAGGGACATGGACGGGGGACAGACCCAGTGCCCGTCACAGTCCTGAGTGACACCACGGCACAACCTGCAGCTTAGGGCAGCCTGTAGTTTGAATTAGTAGTTAGAGAACAAAGATGGAAGATGGGTGGGGTGAGCTGCCCGAAAGCTCCTGAAGGAGCAGTGGAGAGAGCAGGAGATAAAGATTGAAGAGAGAATGGAACAGAAATAACGTAAGAAGTCAGTCTCTGGTTCTTCACAAAGACGAATGAAAAGGGAAAACGTGTGCAAGACTGATGAATGAACACCGACGACTCGCAGATATGTCTGGACAAAACTGCACGTGACTGGAGACGGTGCAGGGAGAGTGGGGCTGTGCAGCGCAGGGAGCTCGGACGTGGGGCCTTGGGTGGCGAGGCCACGGGGAGCCCGCCTCCAGTAGGGGGGAAGGAGAGCTCCAGAGATGGGAGCGCACGTGCGGCTGTACGGCACACCTTGCCATCTGGCCGCAGCTGGGTTCTCGTTCTTGTCGTTTTTTGTTTAAGTAATCTCTGTATCCGACGTGGAGCTCGAACTCGTGACCCCGAGATTGAGAGTCTCACTCTTCTGACTAAGCCAGCTGGGTCCCCCCCGGAGTTCTTAAATATCGCTTGTTCTTGGACCTTTCTTCTTCCAGACTGACTTTAGAATCGCATTGCGTTCCAGGGACGAGAGTAGTAGAATCCAACAGCAAGTACAGAGGGACGAAGAGGGACATGCTCTCCTCTGGGGACAGGCCCGCTTCCAGCACATTGTGACCCCCAGCGCCAGCTCCCCACTGCGGGAACGCTGGCACGCGGGCGCTCTAGTAGAGACGGCTCCTGATGTGTGTGGGGCCACGGGGGTCGCGTCTGGGACGGGAGACGAGAAGTGACACCAGGGGAGCAGAAGGGATTGTGTGACTCACTCGTCTTAGAGACTAGAGCAGAGAGCAGGTACTACCGAAGGGACGGTTGCCGAAGCGTGGGGCACGGGCCGTGCGTGGAAGAGGGTCCTCTTTGCTCTGTCACAGAATTTCTCAAAACAAAATTTTAAAAATCAGAATATATTCATGAGTAATAATGGAAATTAAAAGCTTAAATATACGTCATCTGCCACATGTAGGGGGGCTAAAAGAATGTCATGGCACCATATCAAACCATCTGTGTCATTGGTGTGATGCGGTGACCTGCTTGCTGAGAGGTCCCCGCGGGTGAGGGTAGAGTTTGTTCTGTTGCTTGGGTCTGTCTGGTTAGTACACCAAAGGGCCAGCAGCAAGCATCCCTTCGTTTATGATCATGGCATTTCTTTCCTGGTTCCTTCTTGTATTTTCCTCATATTCTACTCGGAGCACCCGTGTTGTAGCCATCGGGTCCGTTGTAAAAAGATGCTCAGCGCACTCTCCCTCCCAACTGCTGTCAGGGCGGCTTCGCGGTTGCCTGACTCCGCACTTGAAAGGTGGTGGTCATTGAGGTCAGGCCGCGTTGGCAACCCTGGACACTAGGCCGGGTCTGTCGTTACCGTTCTGGAGTTTCCACGAGGGGGCGACAGCACCCAGGGAAAGGCAGCATTGAGGCCATGCACCGGGGACCGCGCTGAAGGCCCTGGTGCTGCTCCCACTCACCGGGTCACCGCCTGAAGGAGACTGACTGCTGGTATTTGTTTTCGTGGCCACTAAGGCGCTCCACGGGTCCTGCGTGTGGTCCAGAGAGTCTCCTATGGTGATCGGTGATTGTGCACACCTTTCCTGTCGCTCCCGCCTGACATAGGCCGTGTCTGCCTTCCCGGGGGGCCTCATCCGGGAAGCGAACTTGACCTGATTTGCCACCTCTGGGCCAAGGGGCCCCATCCAGCAGGATCCACTGGTCCTCAGACACTGGGAGCTGTGCAGACCGTTGGCACGAGGCCCCACCTGCAAGAGCTGCCACCAAATACCATGGCCTCACCCCTCAGACCCGAGAGCCGTGGCTTACCCTAGACCCGGGCCGCAGCTGTGGGGTGTGGGCGGGGAGAGAGATATCTGGGGAGCCGGCAGGTGTGGTTCAGGTCCCCCGGGAATCGGAGCTTATATGCGGTTTCATACATGGATGCGCTGGGGCAGCGCTAACATCTGGTCGTAGTGAAGCCGCGTGCTGACTGAGGAAATAAGTGGAAATTCGAAGCGTTGGCCAGTAGCCCCCAGAAGCGGCCTTGCAGTGACATGGTTCTGTCCACCAGGCAGCATTGGGTGACCCGCTTCCTCGTGTCCGCAGGTGACCTGAGCATCTCGGCAGACCGCCTGAGCGAGAAGCGGTCCCCCAACGACTTTGCCCTGTGGAAAGCCTCCAAGCCAGGCGAGCCGTCCTGGCCGTGCCCATGGGGAAAGGTGTGCTCCCAGGAAGGCGCGGGCTGCAGTGGGAGGCGCACCCTGTTCTGGGGATCCGGATGCCGCAGACCCTCGTGGGCCTGTGGACACGTGACTTCCCTTCCGGGACTCTGCCCCTGTGCCGCTGGGGTGCGGGTGGGTGGACTACAAGGCCCCTGTGTCCTCACAGCCTTAGACTCTGAGTGGTGCTTGCTGCTGGAGGCCAGTCCACCCTCTGATGTTCCCTGTGACAATGGTCCCTATGGCCCAGGGCTGGGGGAGGGGGTGTTGGCACCTGCCTCTGGTCCGGGCTGGGCAGTTCTGGGAGTAACGTGAGCCTCAGCCCGCCTCGGCCTGCAGTGCTTGCTGGGACCTTGAATAAGGCTCAGAGGTTTTGAGGGTCATGAACACGGGACACTTGAAGGCCTGGACCGAGGGTAGGCTGGTTGGTCACGCGGTCCCGTTTGGATCTTTAGGGGCGTCCGGGATGGCACATCGAATGCTCTGCCATGGCAGGCACTCTCCTGGGAGCCTCGATGGACATTCACGGGGGGGGCTTTGACCTCCGGTTCCCCCACCATGACAACGAGCTGGCCCAGTCGGAGGTAGGTGGAGGCTGGGGTCGCTGTGTCCACTGAGGGGGGGCTCGAGGCCCCGCCCCGCCCCATGGTGGTAGAAGCAGCCAGGGGCGCTGCCAGCGAGGTGCTGAGCATGGCCTGATGCCCACATCAGGGTCTGGCTGGTGGGATTTGAACCCTCATTGTTCGGTTTGATTTCCTGCACAAACAGCCTGAGTGTTGGCAACAGACAGGCCTGGATTGGAACCGGCTGTTGCCTCTTGGCTCACTGGTCCAGGGCCATCCCTCTGAGCCCCAGTGGCCCCCGCTCACAGAGCTGCCCCCTCTTCTGCGTCACTGCGTGAACAAAGTACCTGCAGAGGTGCCTCATGGCGCCCCAAGCTCGCCCTCTCCACCCCGTCCCGAGCAGGCCTACTTCGAGAATGACTGCTGGGTGCACTACTTCCTGCACACGGGCCACCTGACCATCGCTGGCTGCAAGATGTCCAAGTCACTCAAAAACTTCATCACCATTAAAGATGCCTTGAAGAAGCACTCCGGTAAGCCTGACCGCCCAGGACCCAAGCGCCCCTTTTTGTGGAGGCATGGTGGCGGTGGCTGCTCGGGGGGCTGAGGGGACCGACCGCAGTGCTGTCCCCTGTCCCAGCACGGCAGCTGCGGCTGGCCTTCCTCATGCACTCCTGGAAGGACACGCTGGATTACTCGAGCAACACCATGGAGTCGGCACTGCAGTATGAGAAGTTCATGAACGTAAGTGCCCCCTCCTCTTCCACTCTGCTGCGCCGGGGTCGTTCCCGCTCCCGTGTCTGCTGATGGGGAACGGGAGGCCGGTGCCGGCAGCTGTACTCTCGGGGGGGGGCAGTTGGTCCCGCGCCCCTTTCCTGAAACCCATGCTGACCTGCTAGAGTCAGGTGCCCACGTTCCTCTGGTGTCCGTGGGGCACGTTTCCCACACACCTGTCGGCTGCACCGGTATCCCAGGCTAAGCCTGGAACCCGGTCTCCTCTTGAAGGAGAACCTTCCGCTCCCTGTGGCCGCCGGTGCCGTGTCAGCGCTGTGATTTTCCAGATTATACGTGAAGGAGACGCGCTTCACCGTGATAGCTCTCTCCCGGATACTGCTCGGGTGGAAAAGTCTTCTAAATGAGATTAATCCAAATTTTCTGACCTCAGGAGTTTTTCCTAAATGTGAAAGACATCCTTCGAGCTCCCGTTGATATAACCGGTCGGTTTGAAAAGTGGGAAGATGAAGAATCAGAACTGAACAAGAGGTAGGAGACTTCTCTGGGGTCTGCGAGCACGCCCGTGTTCTGTGCTGCCCTGTGGCAGACCCACCCGCGAGCGTGCTGCGTCCGCGTGGACCGTGTTCCGGCTGCTGGACCGCTCAGGTGCACGTGTGCTGTGTTACTGGCTGACTCTCCCGTTCCTCTTGCTTAGCTTTTATGACAAGAAGGCAGCGGTGCACGAGGCCCTGTGTGACAACGTCGACACACGCACGGTCTTGGAAGAAATGAGGGCTCTGGTCAGCCAGTGCAACCTGTACATGGCGGCCCGGAAGGCCGCCAGGAGGACCCCCAACCGGGCTCTGCTGGAAAGCATCGCTCTGTACCTCACCCACATGCTGAAGGTAGGCAGCCCTTGAACTGCAGGCACCTGAGGCACTCGCCATGCCGCGTGCACGCAGGCAGTGGGCCTTGGCCGTGACCGCGGAGGTCCGGTCACCGTGGGCCCCTTCTCAGGACCTCTTGACACACTCATCCTGCACGTCTGTTTCTCTTTGTAGATCTTCGGGGCCATCGAGGAGGAAAGCTCCCTGGGATTCCCAGTGAGAGGACCCGGAACCAGCCTCGATGTGAGTAGAGCACCCCTGGGCACAGAGAAGTCCCTCCCTGGGGGTCGCACCCCCTCCCCGGGAAATGGTGCCCGTGTCGAGGAACACTCTCCTGCCTTCCACACCTGCTCCCTTCCCTTCCTCGCTCCCCTCCTGGGCCAGCCCTGTGGACATTTGGAGGCCCATGTTAGGTCCCACCGGCCCTGGACCTTCCAGACCGAGCCCTGGGGCTCACCTGGACCCGGCTGGGGATTGAACACAGTCAGCTGCCCCCCCCCCCCCCCCCCCCGCGTGCGCGAGCTCAACCTTGCTCCCTGACCCACTCTTGGGGGTGCTTGTACTGCCATGTGCCGGCCGTGAGCTCAGTCCCGGATAGCAGGCTCAACGGGACCAACTTTGCTTGAGCTATAGCCGCATGGTAATGGATTCCTGTGCGCTGACATTCTTGCACGCGTGCATTCAGATAGCACACCGGGCGGTGCGTCTGGTCGGGAGAAAGTTCCCCAGCAGTGGCCAGCGTCACCCCGGTACTGGCGGTTTCCGCTGCATGATGACCCTCCCTCATGGCACATGCTTGTTCAGGCTCATCTCAGACACTTTTCAGGCCTGATCTTTAATGATTTGATGAGAATGTGTGTGTGGGTATTTAGATCTAACTTATTTAAAGGAAAACAGGAAGCAAGGACAAAGTAAAAAGGCCAAACCCTTTTAGAATTCTGTTTCTGGATGGTTGCTAGTGTGAAGACCCTTCTTCTGCAGGAGGAGCGTACAGCTGTCTCCCCAAGAACTGGCTTCCGAAAAGAAACCAGGTTGTGTCAGGAAGAAGGCCTGCCGAGCTCTGGGCCCACATCCTCCGGGCTCCACTCGCCCTAAAGCTGGTTGGTCTAAAGGCTTTAACCTCCCTCGGTGCTTCTCAGAAAGGAAACCCACACAACTGCTCTCGTCTTGTATACATGATGCTACACACTGAGTTTCTTAGAAAAAGAGAAAGAGAGAAAACACTTCCTGCACTAGAGACAGTCTGCTCTCGAGCTTAAAAACAGTGCTTTTAATGTGCTGGTTGTGTGGGGGCTTTGCGCGTGACCTCAGTGGGCCCTTTGAAGGCTGTGTGTGGGAACAAGCAGCCGTGAGGTGACAGGGCAGGCAGCCCTGCCAGGCCAAAGGGCGGGACCCCTTCGTGGGCTTCACAGCTTTTGAAGTTTCTGTGTCAGCTTCCAAATCTGAATTGTTTTAGGAGCGGGGCAGATAGTCTTGATGAGGCCCATACTGAGTGGTGTGCAGTGCACGCGAGTGGGGTCCACAAGGCCACCAGGGCACCCCTCCTCCGCACAGACCCTGCTGGCTGAGGCCTCCGTCCCCCTGCGCCAAGGCTCACCATGGCGGTCTCCGTGCCTGGTGGAGATAAAGAGCAAAAACCCTGATGCCGGTCCCCCTGCATGAGCACGGCGCCCCAGCTGGGTGCAGGACTGGGACATGGGAGGCCAGGTCAGGCTGGGGGCTTGTCAGCCTAGCTGGCTTCTGTGGGTAGTGATTATTACTTCGGTGAGTGAGCCACCGAAGGACTTAATTAAGAGGCAGGGAGAGATTTTGCTTAAAAGCCTACTGGAAAAAGAGGAAAGATGTAAAGGAAAAGATTTTATAAAATCATTGTTTCTCCAGTTTGGATTCTGCTGTCTTTGGTTTTCGTTTCTATCAGGCTTTCCGTGCCAGCACCGCTCCTGGGTTACTGCAGGTAGTTAACTGTGGCGTAGATGCGAACGTGTGTGTGTGTGTGTGTGTGTGTGTGTGTGTGTGTGTGTGTGTGTGTGTGTGTGTGTGTGAGAGAGAGAGAGAGAGAGAGAGAGACAGTTCTTGGAGACTCTGGTTCCTCTTGTACAAGCGTGTGTGTGGCCACAGGTCGGACGCAGGCACAGCCCGGCTCCATGGTGCTGGCCTCCACTCCCAGCCCAGGAGGGACAGCGTCAGCCTCCCAGAACAGCCTACCCGACAGACACCCACGTTGAACCGTTTATCTGTAAAGACAGGGTTTTTTTTGAATAGCGTGTCTGACCGGAGGCAGAACCACTCCTGTGAGCAGTTGAACAGAGTGGCTTGCAGAACTTGTCGGGCTGGGCCAGGAGGGAAGCTGTCCTCCTGTCTGTGGTCCGCGTCGTCCATGCGGGGACCCGCATACCCGGTGTAGACCAAGTGTTTGGTGGGGGGGTGTGTGTCCCACCTCTGCGACAGCGGCATCCCTGCCCCTTCCAGCCTTCCACGCGCGCCAAGCCCTATCCATAAATAGAGGCCAAGCTTGACTCTGAGTGAACCTGTTCTTTCCGCAGCTGGAGTCCACGGTCATGCCCTACCTGCAGGTGTTGTCTGAGTTCAGAGAAGGCGTGCGAAAAATTGCCCGAGAGCAAAAAGGTGAGGCTCTTCCTTGCTGGGGTTTGTCTGTGTGGGGCCGCCCTGGGCGCCGTCGGGTGTTAGCAGCGCCTGGCCTGGGGCACGACATCTGCAGGGCCGCCCCCCCCACGTCGTGACAGCCACCACGTCTCTCGACACTGGTGTCCCCCTCAGGGCAGGACAGCCGGGTGGGGGCCGAGGACGTGTGTGAGAGGCGGGGTTTCTTCGCCTGCATTATTTGAGTGGAAAGGCAGAACGAGGCCCTGAGTGCCCTGCCCTCAGCCCTGTCTGCGCGGGGCTCACTTCTACTTTTGGGGCATCTGCAGGCCGGGGGCTCGCCAGTGCCCGTCCTTGCTTCCAGAAGTGATAATGGGGAGCCGGGGGAGTCCCGGTGCCGCCCCAACTGTCATTCTGCTCGGGCGTGGTGGGGGCCAGCTGCCTTGCACTCGAGGGGCCTCCCCCGGGGCCGCCTCATGGCATGCGGCCAGCTGCCCATCGCCGACATTCCCGAGGTCGGTCACTGTCGTGTGTCCTTGGAGACTAGGAGAGTGCTGCGTCATTGCAGACCCATTTGGATCGGCTGTGAGCCGGAGCGTGCGTTTCACCCTGCGCTGTCGGGGTGGCCGACGGGCGTGCTGAACCCAGGCGGGGCCGGGTCTGCTCTGCTGCGCTCCGCCCACGTGCACGCTGCCCCATTCAGTGCTCAGCATTTCATAGAGAGTTGGAGCCTTGCCGGGGAGGGTCATGTGGGAGTCGCTCACTGCAAATGCCACCTGTCACCTGCGGTGCCGTGCTCCTTCCCCAGGCCCCTCTGACAGGTAGTTACACCTGGAGCTCCCCTGGCCGCCATCCCTGCAGAGTGGGCCCAGGTGGGGTGCCGTGAGGATGGAGCGGGCAGAGGGCCCGATGGGGTGCTCAGGGAGCTGCTGGAGGGAGCCGCACCTTGGAGATGAAAGAGCAGGCCTGGGCCTGTTCCAGGGAGGGCAGAGCAAGAGGGCAGGAGACCCCAAGGCCATGGGCGCCCCAGGAGGAGCCTGGATCTGACAGTGCTGTTGTGGGGAGCAGGGGGCTTTAGGCCGGGCGTTTGGACCCACTGACTAAACACCCTCTCTCTAGTACCTGGCGCCCTCACTGTTTTAAAGCACTGGAGAAAGCCTGATGGACTCTGCCGGAGCCATGCTGCCTCGTCCAGCCACGTTGACAGCACTGGCATCTCAGCCTCGGGGGGCAGCCAGGGCACCTCTTTCCGGCTGTCCCCCTGCAGCGCAGCATCCTTCCTGGCAGGTGCTGGTGACCGAGAGCCATCGGAGGCCGTGCACAGCACGCAGACCGGGCCAGGGGCTTGCGCAGGCCCTGAGAGTACCTCCTGTCGACTGGCCTGGGGAGGAGTTTGGTTTTACCTCTCCTTGGCTTGCTTTCTCTTTTCGCTTTGTTTTGTTTGTTGCTCAGGCAAACAGACAAAGAGGCCAAATTGCTGAGTCGGGATGATGGTAGTTGTGTCTACGCTGTATGCGCCTTGTCTACCTGCAGTGCTCTCCTGCCCTGAGGCCCAGGTGGAGTGAGGTCATCCTGCCTGAGCCCGTGGCCCAGGACCCACGGACCTGGGGCCCTGCAGATAGGGCGCCTTCTGGGAGCCAGAGACCTGGGGCCTGTGCACTTCGGGCTCCATAGACAAGAAAAGCCTTCTGGGCTGAAGACAGCTCCCCACCTACCAGCAGCAACAGCAGGTACTGAGTCTTTGTTGAGCACCTGGCTGTCCTGTTACCCTGGGCTGGCCACGGAGACAGAATGACAGAGTGAGAAGCTTAGGGTAGGCCTTGAGGTCATGCCTTCAGCCAAGTTTCCCAGGTGCCTGGTGCTCGCCTAACAGGTGAGTAAGACACCGTTTCCCCAATGCCCACAGCTGTGTTGGCCAGAACTCAGCCCTGCCCAGGGAGGACATGCGCTGGGGGGGGGCTGGGGGCGTCTGACTAAGAGAGGCTTGGGAATTTGGGAAGAAGTTAGAAGAGGAGGGAGGCCACGGGTGTGGTCAGAATACCCCTCTCCTTTCATGTTGTTTCATTTTTAGTAAAACCCACGTAATGTATAAAATGTATCACCTAATCAGTCGTGAGCAAGCCCACAGCTCAGGGGCCCTAAGCACGTTCCCGCCATTGTGCAGCCAGCCCCACCATCCGTCCTCAGAACTTTGCATCTTCCCCAATGGAGACTCTGTCCCCATGAAACAGTGACCCCTACCACTCTCCCCAGTGTCCACCGTCCACTCTCTGTCCCCAGAAGTCACCGAGCCCCACCCCTCCCCTGGCCCCAGCGCCCACCGTCCATTCTCTGTGTGAATCTGAGCCCCCGAGGGCCTCGTACACGGAGAACCCTGCAGTATTTGTCATTTCGTGACTTGCTTACTTCAGTCGGTGTGGTCGGTGTCCTTTAGGTCCACCCCCACTGTGGCAGGTGTCAGAACTTCCTTCCTCTTTAAGGCTGGGTCATCTACCACTGTGTGCATAGACGACATTTTGCTCATTCGTTTGTCCGTGGGCAGGTTCTGTGGCCTTTTGTGTCCTCTCCTGAGTCTCCCCTCAGTGGCCTGACAGGTCTCCCTGTTCAGTGCCCAGTCTGTTCTCCGCTCTTGTCTCTGGCCCCAATGGTTGTAGCCAGCCCTGGCAGATCCGCTCCCTCCCCATGCCCACATGCCTCTGGGTGCCTGAGCTCTGTGGACTCTGTGAGCCCCATGCCAGGCAGGGACGGGCCTGGGCCGGGCCATCTCGGCCTGCGAGGGAAGTGCTGACGGGGTGTCTCTACTCGGTGTGTTCGCACAAAGTGCTTCTGAGCTGTTGCTCGTTAGCAGTGATCACAATGGAAAGCGTCTTTTTCTAGAACCTGCTACAATCTGAGCCTCCTGGAGTCAACAGGAGTGCGAGGTGCTTGTGGCTGGCCCACGTGGCCAGGGGCGCCCCAGCGACCACACCCGGGGAAGCCCGTCTTCCTCTTCTGGGCACTTAGCAGCTGGGAAACTGCTTCCCTCCTTGGAAGAGCGTGCCCACGGTTGTGGCCGTGCCTTTGTGGTCTCACCCTCGGGAGCAGTTGTCCTGCGTGTGCCCTGCTTCTCGGGGTGGCCTCTGCTGTCCCAGGGCACAGCCCCACCTCCCCCGGCGCTGCTTCTCCATGTGACGGCCCTGCTCCGTCCAGGCTTCTCCCCTAGCCCCCGGCTGCACAGCCGGAGCTGCGGACCTGGACCTGCCCGGGGCGGACACTCCCCGAAGCCTAGTGTTGCTGCTGGCGGCATTGCAGGTGGCGGAGCGGGCTGTCCCTAGGAGGGGCCCCATGGGGGTCATGGGGCTGTTGCATGTGTGACTCTTGGAAGAACCCCGTGTCCCACGCTGTCTCCACGCCCTCGCCAACGCTTGTCATTTCCTGGCTGTACAAAGACGGTTGTCACTCCTGGCAGTCTGTGGGGCATCTCCATGGGGCTCTGCTGCAGGCTTCCCTGGTGGTGTGTGGTGTGGAGCCCCGTTCCCTGCACCTCGTGGCCACGTGTGCCTCTCCTCCGGAGAGCTGTCCCTTCAGGCCCTGTGCCCGTGTCTCGTGGGGTCATTCATCCTGTCACTGGCTTGTGGGAGCTCTTCATTGTGCACGCTGGGCCTGGTCAGTACGTGACTCGGAAGGCAGGGGAGGAGAAGGCGAGCCCCCAAAGTAATCAAAAGGTTTGGAAGGTTGGTGTGTTTGTGTGTCGGGGGGGGCGGCGGATTCTGAGCTGTGTGGACAGAGCAGGTGTCACCGTGATGGTGGTGGCCATCGTCCTCGGCTCTGCGGAGCCCACACCCAGAGGACAGCATGGGCCTGGAGTTCCTACCACCAGGCAGGGAGCCGACGGTCAGCTGATGGTGGTGATGGCGGCCCCTGGCTTCCTTTCCTTCCAGTTCTGGTTGGCTTGCCCCAGCTCCTGCCCCAGGGTCAGCCCTCCACAGGGGCTATCGGCAGGGCGAGGGCAGGGAGCAAGGATAAAGGGTGTTGTCCCATCAGCCATGCTGGGAAGGCTGGAGAGGCAGAGATGGCTTTTCCTTGAGCAGTGTTGGGAAGCTTCCTGGAGGTGGCTGTGCTTGTGGGGGCGTGGAAGTCCTCTGAGATCCGTTCATCATTCATCTATCCCACAGCAAGTGGCCCCATGGGCCCCGGCCGCACAAGGCGCAGCGGAGGGCAGGGCGTGTGCATGCCCGGTCTGCGTCGGTGGCTTGGGCAGGAGTGGGGGCTGGCGTCGGGTTTCTGGTGTAGGCGTCCCTCACAGCCCTGTGGCGAGGGCGTGCAGAACTACTTGGGGTGGGCCGGCAGTGCAGGCAGATGTCCGAGGGAGGGCTGAGGATGTGGCAGACGCTGGTCGCGGTGCGTCCACAGTACGACGAGACCAGGTGCAGGCCTCCTGTCCCCTGACGTCCTGGGATTTGTCGCCGTCAGAGCTTTCTGAGACGGATTGTGCCCCATGCCCTGTGGCAGCCCAGCTTCCACGCTGACTTCCCCCGGGGCCCGTTTAGCACAGGCTGGGCCTGTGGGGGACTTGGCGGGCCAGGGGGCCTTCTGGGAGCTGGGGGGCAGGCCAGTCTGAGACCTGGCTTTGAAAGACAGCTGCCCCCAGAATGCCTCATCCTCAGTGCCACCAGACCCTGTGAGCAGAGCTGCGCTAGCCTGCTCCCACACGTGGCACCTTATGGCTCCTCGCAGCTGCTCTCAGGGACGGCCACATGTCCCCACTGCACAGACATGAGAGGTGGGGCTGCGTTACCCGCCACCCGCCCTGTTCTGACTGCAGCTGAGTCTCCTTCACCGAAGTCAGTTTCTCACCCCCGAGCTTCTGAGTGAGGCCCCACGTGCTCTTCATTCTCAGCGGCGGCAAACGGACAGCCTCTCCCTGCTGTGTGGTCCCCGGTGCTGAGCCTCCTGGGAACAGGGCCCGTACTTCTGACCCTGCAGGGACCGTGCCGTTCAGGCCTGAAGGCCACACGGGTGCTCTTTTCGTCCCTGCCCACTCTGCCCACTGTGTGTGCTGGCGTGTACCATCTTTCTTAGAAAAGTCACTTCAAAGCCCGTGGGATGGCCAGGCTCTGCGCCTTCTCCTGGGCTTCCCAGGCCCTCTGCCCATTCCAGCCACACCTGAGGTGTGCCGAGGCCTGGCCGAGAGCCGCGTACCCACAGTGGAGCTAGTGTTTGATGCCGTGTCGCTGCAGCACAGCATGGACACCTGTCCGCCCTGGCCTCCAGCGCTTCCCGATCCCTTGGCTGGGCCTTGCACATCGGTGAGAGATGCTGGCCGCTGTGGGCTTCACCCCAACCTCCAGACCCAGTTCTGGCTCTCGCTGGTGGGTGCTTGGAACCCAGCGGCTCCTGGGCCTAGCCGCCTCGCCACAAGGACGTTTGGAGGACGGGAGGTGCATGTGGATGCGGGAGCACAGTTCACGAGGCGAGGGGCTGAGGGAGCATGGAGCACCGGAGCGGGTTCCTGACAGCCGCCGACACACTCGTCCTAGCCGGACGTTTCTCTGTGCCAGGCAGGCCTGACCAGGGCGTGAAGAGTGCGGGGAGCCTTAGCAGCATTTCTGGGTGGCCTCAGAGCACGTGTGGCCTTGGGTCCCTGGGTCCTGGAGTGTGGAACATGGCTGCCTTTCTGAATCGCTGTGCCAGGGCTGTCGGGTCTGGACACCTTCCCGGTTGACCAGGGAGCTTGGGGGGGGGGGCGTGTTTCTGAGCCTCTTTTCTGGGAGGAGAAACCTAATTTTCCTGGACCAGCTGCCCACTTGGCTTTGGGCGGCCCTGACTTCCTGCTCTGAATCCCCAGGAGCTGCGTGGGTGCATCTTCAGATGGCACCTGCCTCAGAACGGGGTCCTAAGGCGGTGCACAAACCGTCGCCCTCGCTGGCAGCCACGTCCTTTGTGCCTGGGCCACGGCTCCCTCCAGAGCACTTGGGAAGGTGCACGCTGGGCACGTCCTGGTGCTCCTTGTGTGTCTGGTTGGACTGAACCACTGTCTTTGTCCACAGTCCCTGAGGTCCTGCAACTGAGCGATGCCCTGCGGGATGACATCCTGCCCGAGCTCGGGGTGCGGTTTGAAGATCACGAAGGTGGGTCCTCCTGGCCACGTCTGGGGGCCCATCATCAGGAACTTTGGGCGTGGTGGGCAGGGACATGGGAGGGATGCTGGGGTTGGGAGCTGGTTTTGAAAGAATTCCAGGACGGGGTCAGAGGTCAAGGGGTTTTTACCATGAGGAGTCCCAGAGTGGCACCCCTGTGGCCCCAAGGGGGTGGCCTTGTAAGTTTATTGCTCTAGTTGTTCTGGATACCTCCCGTGTCTGACAGGCATGCGGCCTGACTGCGTATTGCTGCTGGGCACCGGCCACCCTTCCTTATGATCTGTCCCTTGGCAGATGGCCTGCAGGACTGCTGGCCAGTTTCACCCAGTGTCTGTTGACATTGTGGGGGTTTCGGCTGCACGGTAAATTATAGATTCTAATACTCAGGTGACATGTCCCATTTCATGATCTCTGGCCCCCGTGTCATGAGTGGTGAGGCCTCCTCATGTTCCAGTTAACGTGGAAGCACCATGAGCAGCAAGGGGGCGCGAGGGCCACGGGGGCGGGGGGGCTGGGCCCCACCTCTCCCACTTGGCTTTTCAGGGCTGCCGACCGTGGTCAAGCTTGGGGACAGAGAGGCCTTGCTGCGGGAGAGAGAGGAGAAGAGACGGGTGAGTGGCTGGAGCGGCCGCGTGTTGATAGGAATGAGAGATGGCTGGTGCTGTGCGCTTTGCCCTGGCAGAGCTCCCGTGTGGGGACCCAGCATCTAGAAGCGTCGGAAGGAGCCCTAGCTGGACGTGGGCCACGGGGCAGGGTGGTAACAGAGCAAGGTCTGCCTTCTAAGGAAGGATCCTCTTTTTAAAAAGCGACCCCCGGAGTTCAAGGGAGAACTTTCAGTAAACCGTGCAGCTGACATGTTTGGCCACGGCTTGCCCTGTGGTGTGTCCTTTGCCCCATGGGAGGACCTGCCAGTCACACCTCCGTCTGCCCAGGAAGCGCGGGGCAGGTGCCAGGGGGCCGGGCGCACGAGCAGTGCCGGCGGGAGGTGCTTGTGGGCGCGGGAGCGTGGCTCACGAGACGAGCGCCTGGGCAGGTGCCGACAGCCGGTGCTGAGCTGCGGCAGACCCGCCACCGCTGAGCGTCCCCGGGAGCTGAGGAGGCCCTATCGGCTCCTCCCGTTTCTGCCCCATTTGCTCGCCCGGCTTAGTGGCCCTTCCCTGGGGCCAGGCTCTCGCCTCACCTTGGGCAGCACAGCAGGTGGCCCAGCCACAGAGGTGACATGGGGCTGGCTGAGCCTCCCACCACCCCGGGTGGGGTGAAGAAGCAAACGCCCCGCTTGCTGCCCCACCCCCCCCCACCCCGGTCGCTCTGCCCGGAGAAGGTGCGCACAGGGCATAAAGGCAGACGGGGCTCTGATGGGGGTAGCAGGGGGGCAGCCCTGCCTGCTGGGGGCCCCGCCTGTGGTTCTTGCTCTGGCCGGGGTCTGCCGCGCGTCCTCCTGTAGTTCCTGTCTGCCCGCCAAGTGGGGCCTGTCCCAGCCGGCTGTGCTGAACGGGCATGAGGACTGCGGCCTCCCCCGCCCCCCGAACCTTCCCCCGGGGGGACAAACACGGTCCTCACCAAGAAAGCAGCCACCGAGCCCGTACCAGGCCGCCTCTCTGCCCACTCCCAGCCAGCCTCCTCTGCCCCAGTGGTTGCTTTTCCCGAGCCCGTGGCCCCTGCTTGCTGGGAACTTGGCTCCACTCCCCGCTGCACCGGCCCTGCCCTGCCCTCACCGAGTCCCACGATTCTCTGGCCCCACACTTACCTGTACCCCGCCGCGCACCTGACAGCTTAGCTGACCAGGAAGCCCCGAAACCTAGGATGTCCATGAGCGTATCGTGACTCCACTCCCCAAAGCTGTGGCTCCTTCCTGTCAGCGGTGGTACAGCTCGGGCCCTGCACCTCCCCTCAACAGGAGCCACCCAGCACCGAGGCTGGGCATCCCCTCCCCTCCCCTAGCTGCCAGGGTGCCCCCCCCCCAGCCCTGCCCTGACTGCAGGCGGGGGTGGGCTCCTGGCCTCCAGCCTGTCTCCGGCAACCCCCCACTGCCCTTCACCCACACAGTTAACCCCGGCTCCTTCCCTGGCCCAGGCTGCGCGGCCTGGTCCCTGCTGACCCTGCCCTCCTCCCCCACGTTCTGTAGCCCCTCTCGATGCTGTCCCTGCTCACCCACCCGACAGAGCCCCCCCGCCCCAGCTCGGCTCACTGCTCCTTTCTTCGCGTCTGCCGGGCCCCAGACCTCGTGTGTGCCGTTCTCTGCTTCCGCATGTCTGGAGCGGGGCCCGGCGCCCACACGGGCCGCTGAGAGTCTCCCCAGGTCCTAATGGGGAGGGCTCCCCGCCCCCCCTGGGGTGGCTAGGTCGGTGTCCAGGCGAGGGCAATGGGGGGCCGGCTCCCTGGCTCATGGGGCCCCCTCCGCTCCTGTAGGTTGAAGACGAGAAGAGGAAGAAGAAGGAGGAGGCCGCCAGGAGAAAACGGGGGCAAGAGGTAAGCAGCTGTCTGTGTGGGGCCTGCGCCTGCCCAGGCGGAAGGGGACACTCGGACCCCGTGTCCCACTCTCTGTGCCTCCCTGGGGCCCGGCCAGGTCCCCGCTCTGTCTGTGCCAACTGCAGTGCCCTCCCGGCCTCGCCACACAGCCCCACAGGGCACCCCGAGTGCAGGGAGGCCCGAGGCCCTGGAGAGGGAGAGGCCGGGTGCGGAGCCGCCCCGGGCAGCCCTGGGCTCCGTGCTGCTGTGATGGCTTCAGACGGCCTTGCCACTGTTCCTGGAGGACAAGCAGGACGCTCCGTGTTGAGTTGTCGCCCCTCTGACTGCTCCACCCGTCCTCTGTCACCCTCTCAGTCCCGGGGCTGGGCTGGGGGCGACGCGCGGTCAGGCCTTCCCCGCGCGCGGCTGGGCTGCGGTGACCAGGGCTCTGTGTCCCAGGCAGCGAAGCTGGCCAGGATGAAGATCCCACCCAGTGAGATGTTCTTGTTGGAAAGTGACAAATACTCCAAGTTTGATGAAAACGTAAGAGTCTCTCTCTTTTTTTTCTTTTCAGAACCTTGTTAGAATGCTAAATTGGGGGTGATGGGGACCTCCAGCCTTGGACAAGCAGCTTTTCTGTTTGGGGTGCAGTTTGCGGGAGGCGCCCCAAGTGTCCAGGGCGGCCTCCCTCCAGGCCGGCCAGAGGTGTGGCAGGGAGGCCGTGGCACTGTCCCCAGACCCTTCCTTACTGGTTCTGATACATATTTGCTGCTTTCCTTTTTGCCAGCCCTATCAGAACTGAGTCACGTTGACCCAAAGGGGGGGGTCAGTGGCCTCGCCCCCAGGTGGGAGGGTGCCCCCAGCCGGTTGCTCGCTCCTCAGCGGCCGGGAGAGGCACCGCCATGGGGGCGCGCTACAGCAGAGCATGTGTGAGTCCCCGCCCAGGCGCGTCCCGGGGCTGAGCCCATGGGCTCCAAGAGGGGGGTTGGGCGCGCCCTGCTGACCCTGTGCTCTCCATGTTCTCAGGGTTTGCCCACACATGACACTGAAGGCAAGGAGTTGAGCAAAGGGCAAGCCAAGAAGCTGAAGAAGCTCTTTGAAGCTCAGGAGAAGCTCTACAAGGAGTATTTGCAAATGGTGCAAAATGGAAGCTTCCAACAAAACAGTGGGGACTGAGCTTGAAGCCATCGGTGGCCTGACTTTCTGTCTGCATCCTTAGTGACGGTGCCCCGTGTTCTGATCCTGTTTACAGCGGTGCTCGGGTCCTGAGACCAGGACTCCGTTCACAGAGGCCCACGCCATCTTCGGCGCCAAGACTTCAGTAATAAATGTTTCCAGACAGCGAGGCTGGGCGTCCTGTGTGCCGTCGAGCTCACGGCCAGCGCCTGTGTGGGGCCTGCTCGGGGCTGCTGGCTCAGCAGGTCACGGCTTCAGTGCTCGGGTCAGTGGAGCTGCTTCAGCCAGCCGAGAAATTTCTGCCCCGTGCAGATTGCTATCGGCTAATCTCTGGTGTCTGGGTGCTTTTGGAGGTATTTAAGTAGGAAAAAGACAGGCTCAAACTGGCAAGCCCGCTGACACCGCACACAAAGGCTGCGCGGTCGGGCCCTCTGGTTCTGAGGAGTAGACACACCGCAGCGATCCTGCGGCACCCACGCCCCAGGGACGACCAAGGGCTGGCTCAGCAGGCGTGCCCTGCCCTGCCCTGCCCTGCCCTACCCTACCCACGTCCGCACGGCTGCCTGCTGAGATAAGGGGGGGAGGTCGCGGCACACACAGCGGGGCGGCGTTTGTCACCAGGTCCCAGCGTGGGGAGCGCCCCGCCTCGGACGAGCTTCCCTGCCTTGCCTGGTGAGGGTGCGAGCAGAGCCCTGCAGAAGGCAGGCGCCGGGTCAGCCCTGTGACGGCAGAGGACAGAGGTGCTGGTGCTGGGCTGTCAGGTCGGGACACGCTGTCCGAGTCTCACCGGGCCGTGACGGCAGCGCCGAGCCACGCTGTCCCCGGGGGGAGCGGGCCCCGTCTGGTTGTGGGCACCCTCAGCCCTTGTCCCCATGACCCCTCTGGTAGGAGACTCCGAGAGACACCCCACTTGCTGCAGTGTTGTTCACGGAGCCGGTGGGACAGCCGCCTGTGCGACTTGGTGGTACTGCAGGCACGGGGAGCACGTGCTCATGAAACAAGGGGGCCTGCTCTGGTGTTGAGACCCCCGACCTCTCAGCCTTGTAAACGTTTTGCATACAAACATTAAACCAGTAAGATGACAAGGCCCCAAAACTCAGTGAAACAAACTCGTTCCGGGTAGGTCACCCCAAAACTTAGTGGCCGAAAGCAGCCATTGCCTTACTACCCTCCCTGGTGCCTCTCGGTCGGTCCGGTGCCTTTTGGGATGTAACCTCAGAGGTCACATAGCGTGACTGCTGCCATCCTCCCGGCATGCAGGCCGTCCCAGACGCCCGCCACGCTCCCCGGGGTGCGGTGGCGAGGTTCCAGAACAGGGCGAGGGCCTGGCAACATCATGGTGGCCTCTGCTGGTGCAGGGACTTGCTGCTTTGCTCTGCGTCTGCCACGGGTTTACGCTAAGGTCAAAAAAGTGCAGAGAAGTGAGGGTTCATTCAAGTGTTTGGTCGTTGGCATTGTTGTGAAACTCTATTGGGGGACCAAGCAAACACTCTATTGACAGCAGCAACCCAGATGTTAACGTAAGAGAAAAAATACAAGTGTAAAAGCGAAGGAGTTAAGGAAAGCCACAATACTCCCAAATATGAATTAGAAACAACAACATGTACTTTCAAATCCACTTTCAAATAGTCGGGGCTTCCTGGCTGTGGAGACAGAGGGCAAACCCGGCTGCTGGGGGTCCCCGGAGAGCCAGACTCGGGGCTCAGTGCCACCCCTCTCCCTGGAGAAGGGGGGCCCGCTCCAGGTCTAGAGCAGAAGTACCAGGACACCCCAAGCCATCTGTCCCCAGAGGGAAGCCCTCAAGGACCAAGGAGGTCATGTCAGAAAGGGGACAAATCAGAAGGGCATCGTGCTGGTGCAAATACTGCATGATTCCACGTTGGTGACGTTCCTGATGTGCTAGACCTGTAGGAACAGAGTGTGGGGGGCTTGTGTTTGTGGGGGGCTCCGGGCCGCGGCTCTGCTCTGGCCGGCACGATGGCACCGTGGGGGGGACCTTTCACAAGGGCACACGGGACCCCACTGGCCCTCAGCATCTTGGGAATCTCTCCTGCAACATAAAACCGCCTTGGGAGCTTCCACCGGCCGAGGTGGGGACAACTTGAGTCTTGAAAGCAAGGATTAATTGAAATCTGGGCACGTATACTTATTTTCAGAAGCGAAGGAAGCCAAGAAATAATAATCTGTCCCCCCTGGACGTGGAGTTTGCATCCACTTCTTACTGGGCGGACTTAGTTACTTCTCCACGGCAGAATTGAGGCTGCCTCCACAGGGCGTATGGGAACCGGACTCGGGCCCCCAGCGGCCCCAGCGGAAAGCACCCGCTAACAGAACTGACGGGATGCTACGCACAGAAAGCCCCCGTTCGCCAACCCGAGTGCAGCACCTGATCTAGGACAGGCCTACGGCTGCCGACATTCCCCGGTCACAGCAGGTGCCAAGGTGTCACCTTGCAGGTGGCTCGTAGGTCATGGGGGCCAGGGGAGATGTGCGTGTCACCTTATGGTGCCAGACTCTGCGGGCCCCCCTCCTGCCCCAGCCCTGGGTCTCAGCATCGCCCAGAGGGGGACAAGCACAGGATCCGGATCTGGGCAGGGGTGATGCCAGAGGAGCGAGGCGGTGCGTCTCACTTCCCGCTCACGGGCAAAGGCGCAGTCAGGGGTGCCGCCGGGGAGCAACCGGGCTCTGGGACGCCCGGGCTGCTGGGCCATCCAGGGGCCCCGGTGCCGGGGGGTTGTGCCGGGAGGAGGAGGCCGACCAGAATGGCAGAGATGCAGGACGCGGGAGCCTTGTTGGGTTTGAGCACACCGGCCTGGAGACGGCCTGAGCGGTGGCCTCTGTCCCGACATCATCCTCTCCGCTTTTCTGCGTGAAACTTTTCATGACCAGATGTCTTTTAAAGCACGCCACCAGGAAATCCTCTCGTCTTCCAGGAAGGATGCCAGCCCTGCTGTGCTGCCTCAGGAACAGGTGAGCGGGAGGTTGGCCTACGCCCTGGCCGCTTGGAGGGAGAGACAGGGGGCCTGGGGGGGGGGCAGTGAATTGAGGGGCCTCCGTCAGAGTCACAGCCCCTGCCCCCCCCGGCAGGTCCCCTCGGGTAGGCTGTTGAGCAGTGTCCTCAGTGCCCCACAGGCTGCAGGAGAACCTTCTGGAACAAGATGGGGTGGGGTGGAAATTTTTTTTTTTAAAGATTTTTTTTTTTTTTTTGAGAGAGAGAGAGAATGAGAGAGAGAGAGAGCACAAGAGGGAAGAGGGTCAGAGAAGCAGACTCCCTGCCGAGCAGGGAGCCCGATGCGGGACTCGATCCCGGGACTCCGGGATCATGACCTGAGTCGAAGGCAGTCGCTTAACAACTGAGCCACCCAGGCGCCCGAAATTTTTTTTGGAAAGTATATTAATTCACCTGTGACAAGTACGTGCAAGAAACCCCCTTTTTTTTTAAAGATTTTATTTATTTGCGAGAGAGAGAATGAGAGACAGAGAGCACGAGAGGGAAGAGGGTCAGAGGGAGAAGCAGACTCCCCACCGAGCAGGGAGCCCGATGTGGGACTCAATTCCGGGATTGCGGGATCATGACGTGAGCCGAAGGCAGTCGCCCAACCAGTTGAGCCACCCAGGCGCCCGTTCCTTTGTTCCCTTTAACAGGAAAATACATTTGCTATGACTTAACGCTTCATGTAAGTCAATCCATTTATGGCTGTATTGGGGGGCGAAATACAGTCATGGTGCCCACGCCTGGGCTGCTTTCTCCAAGCAGAGTCTGGGCCACTGGTGGACCCAGGAGGTGGCGCTTCTGGCCCCTCAGAGGGTGGCTCGGGATGCAGGCTCCACAGCGGCTGCTCCTGGTCATTCTGAGCACCGGGGCCTGTGGGGACCATTTGTCGTCTGGAGCATGGTGCAGGCTAAGCCACTCATAGGACAGACTTAGGAGAGCCTCATAGCAGGGGCAAAAGGAAGGGCCCAGGCTCCAGCTCTAAGACCCCCACCCACCCTTGTCCTCAGGCATTTAGTCCCCTCCCTCGGCGGGGGGTGGGGTCTTCGGAACAGTCCACACCCGCATCAGGCTGTTCCGCGCGCCAGTGTTCTAACTGTCCAGCAAACCTGTGAAATGGGGACTACAAGTGCCCATGATTGACAGATGGAGAAACTGAGCCACAGGCTGTCAGGGACACCCAGCTATATTTGGGAAGGTCAGGGATTTGGCCCCAGGGGTCTGACCCAGGAACACTTGCCCTTTTACTCCTGTTCTGCACCGCACAGCCTGCTGTCCAGGATGACTAACGGGGCACACCTCACTGTGTGCTGTGAGCCGAATGGCAGCCCCCTAAGGAATTCAGCCCCAGCTCCTGGTTACTTATGCACTTAACACGTGGAGAAAGGTTCTCTGCACATGTGATCGAGTTAAAATGAGGCCACTACAGTAGTCCTAAGGTAGTGACCACAGGAGAGGCCAAGTGAGGATGGAGACAAAGCCTGGGGGCAGGGGTGGTGGTGGGGAACGTGGCTGCAGCCCAAGACGGCCTGGGGCCCCAGAAGCTGGAAGAGGCAAGGAAGGACCCTTCCCTGGAGTCTTCAGAGGGAGCCCAGTCCTTTGGCACCTGGATTTCTGCCTTCTGGCCTCCAGAACCTCGAGAACATAATTTCTGTTGTGTTTTCTTAAGCACCCCGGTTGGTGGCACTTCGCGGTGTGGCAGCCACAGGAAAATAAAACCGCATTCTCAACGTGTTACAAACAGAAAGGCTTTGGGCACCCCTGGCCCTCTTTCAGGGCAACTCAGTGAAGTGACCCCAGGTTCACAGTGTGCACCACCACCGCCTGCCCATGGGCACTGCTGACCCAGGCACCATTTTTGAAAAAATAGACAAAAATCACGAAACACCTCCCCCCCCCCCCCAACTGCAGATGCAGCCCAGAAAAGAAGAACCTCAGGAAACCCGGGCCTGGGGCGCATGGCTTTCCAACCCAACTGTCATCTTGCTCCAGTTGTTAATTCAACGCTTTTCTACAAACTGTGATGTGATGAGGCTGTGGTTGGTACCCCAGCCCGGCGGCAGGGCCCGCACCTCTGGGCCTCATGGGTGCCGGGGGGTGGGGAGGGGGTTCTGCTCAGGCCGGAGCCAGGCTGACAGCCCGGTGTGCGCGGACGCGGGTGCGCGAGAAGGCGGGACCGAGGGCGAAGCCCATAGGCGGAACTCCGGGATTTGAGGACGCCAGAGGCATGGGCGGTGGGGTCGCCGGAAGTCTGCGGGGTCCGCGCGCCCGTTACTGCAGATGGCACCGAACTGGAAGAGCACCGCGGGCTCGGGAGGGGGGGTCAGAGGGCGGGCGGCGGGCGGCGGGCGGCGGCAGGTGCCCTCCACGTGTCCTCCGCGTGCCCCGGCCCCTTAAAGAGGCGGAAGGAACGCGAGCGCGCGCTGCCGCAGACGTCACACGCCCGTATTTGCACACGGCTCGAGGGCCTGAGCGCGACGCAGCGTGACGTCCCCCACCATCGCGGCCTCTGACTGGTCGTCGCCGGCGGCGCCGGAGCGTATTTGACTTGCGCCGAGCCCGCCCAACCACAGCCCGCCTTGCTTACGGAGGGCGGGGCGAGGGGCCTCGGCCAATGGAAGGCGGTGTTGTTGGCGGCCACGGCGGCGCAGCCCCTGGAGCGAGCAAGGCCACTGCCGCCGCCGCTGCCGCAGCCGCAGGAGGCGTGAGGAGTGGACGCGAGGCGCTTGCCCGGGTAACGGCGCGCTGGGGCGGCCGGCCAGGGCCCTGAGCCGGGGCAGCGGGGGCCCAGGGCGGCGGGCGCGAGGCCCGGGGCCGCCGTGGGAGCAGGCCTCGGCGGCAGGGGCGGGGCGGCAGCCGGGCTGGCGGGGAGGCCGGCGGGGAGGCCGGGGTGGCGGGCGGCGGCGGGCGGCGGGGAGAGGGCGGCCGTGGGTGACCCCCCCGCCCCGCCCCCCTCCCCGGCGCGGCCCTGAAGGTCAGGAGGCGCTTTGTTTCCGCGTGGCGGTCTGCCCGGCTGGCCGTGACCCCGAGGGGAGCGGCAGCCGCGGGGCCCCTTTGTTTTCGGGGCGCGGGGTTGTGCCTGCGGGGAGGCCGCCCCTCGGGACCGGGACGGGGACGGAGACGGCAAAGTTCCACGTTCGTCTTTGAGCCCCGAGTCGCCGGCGGCGCCCACGGCGGTGCGTTTTCACCGGGCTGCCGAGCCGCCGTCCGCCCGGGGCTCGCTTTTCTGAGCGCGCCCGCCGCGTGCCCCCGGAGGACCGTGTGGCCGCGATAAGACCCGCCCGTCCGCGCCCGCGGGCCGTCGGCCGGGGGTGGGGGAGGGTGGTGTCCCCGGGACGCGCTGCTGCGGGTGTGCGCTGTGCTAGGCTCCGAGAGTGGGGAGTCGTGGGTCCGGCACCGCCCCCCCGCAGTGCCGGCTGTGCGGCGGAAGGACGGACGCGGGCCGCGGTGCACCGCGGGGGCGCGGCTCGCCTCCTCGCACGTGCTCTCTGGTTTCGTGATGACCCGGTACCTGGTGTCCTCCGGGCCCACTGCTCGGGAGGCCCTAGGCGCTGGCCGGCCAGTGACCACGGTCCGTCCGAGGCGGCACCGCTTGCGTGCAGGCGCCGGCGGCTCGGACCTGACCCGGCGTTCCTGCTTCTGCAGAGGGGGAGGAAAAAGTTGTGCGGAGCCCAGCTTGGGTCCCCCCCACCCCCCCGGGAGGGTTTGAGCCCGGCGATCGCTTCCCGCTCAAGACTTCTGGGATCCTTACCGGTCGCTAAATGCGTCCCCCAGTAGAGTCTGGAAATTAGTTCAGCCTGCCGTGAGTGATGGCTGGTGCAGGAGATAATCTGCAGATGTCCAGTGAGCTCGAGCGAGAGCCGGGCGGCGGCAGGAGGGGGAGCCAGTGCAGGGATGAAGCGGGACGTGTGCCGTTGCCAGGGAGGTGAAACCCGGGCGCGCGTGAAGTTTCTCCATTTACTAGCTGCTTTTTTACTTGTTTCGGGGTAAGGAATTTTTTTTCGTTCATCTTTTGAGGTAAATGTTCCTAGTGCGAGATTTCAGAGGATCAGGGGAAGATCAGACCTTTTTGGTCAATAGAAACACGGTTGGCAGAGTTTAATTTCTTACAACATCATGGTGACAAAAGGGGCTCATTTTGTAGATAAAGTAGGCAGATTGGCAGATTACTTAGGAACATTTTATTTATTTATTTTTAAGATTTTATTTGTTTGTCAGAGAGAGAGCGCAGGCAGGGAGAGCGGCAGGCAGAGGGAGAAGCAGGCTCCCGGCTGATCTCCTGGGATCAAGACCCGAGCCCAAGGCAGCGGCTTAACCGACGGAGCCACACAGGCGTCCCACTCAGGGAATATTTTAACTGGAATTTTAAGGCTGCTTCTTCTGGTATGATGAAAATAATTGTTCTCAAAATAGTTATTTATGTAAAACAGTAGTTATTCCAACAGCATAGCGCTGTCCGAGATACCTGTTGTTACACATTTATTTGCAGTCTTTTTTTTTCTTGGTTTACCAGTGATACTGCAGTTTATTTGTACCTCTGTGTCATAAAGTAACATCTAAATGCATTCCTGAATTTTGCATTATTTTTCAAAACGATTATAGAATAGTGATTGGAGAGATTGGATTCTTTACTTTAGCTAATTTAATCATTTGTTTTGATGGTGTCAGTAAACTGAATCCTGAAAAGTTTACTTCTGCTTTAGGATTATTGTCCTCAAAATATGTACAGACATTTTTTTAGTTGGGTGGATCGGCTGTGTGGATTACCAGACTCTTCTGTGGTATTTTGAGTGTAGAGATTTCTATCTGTATGAGGTAGTTCATAATTCTGTAGAGATGAAGTCCACAGAGTTGGGGTGTGTTTGTCATTACAGTGTGTGAACTTGTATTTGAATCTCTAATGACGGTGTTTCGGTTAGCCTGTCCGGGTTTTAGCAGCCCCTCGGTGCTGGGAGCATATCAGTTTCCTGTATCTGCAGTGCTGACCAGCCAGTGTTGTGATTGACGTCTTCAACGTTTTTCTTTTCTTGAGTGGTTGGGGGTAAGTCTTTCAGTATTAGGCGGAGGTGACCGCAAATGGGAATGTATAAATGGTATAATAGAGTGTAGAATTACTTTAGAGTTTTTTTTCTTGCTTTCTCTTTGTTGTCCACATTTTTTTAAAGATGTTTTAAAACTGTTTTCAGAAGCTTATGTTGTATTGCCAGAAATTTTGCCAGAGAATCTAAATTTGTTTGTGTTGGAACAATAGTATGTAGTATCTGTGGGCAGGAGGGTGATATAAATTCCCAAAGGCCTATGGCCACCAGCTATGTGAAATAGGCAGAACCCCATATTGCTGGCATCCAGCACTGGCCCTGATGGCCGGGTGTGAATGATGAGACAGCAGTGAGGAGTTTCTGGGGGGTTTGGTCTGGAATTGCTGCCTCAGAGGTGCTTACTTGAAGTGGAAATGTGTTTAGGCATCCATGGTGACCCGGGTGGTAATTACCTAGCTTGACCATTCTGCCACTGGGAGGTTTTACAAGTGGCCAGAAACAGGGTCTTCACAGGAAGTCACTGTCATCCGGGCTTCCCTTACTTTGTGTGGTCGCTCCTCCTTTATTTAGCAAGTACTTGTGTCCCCAAACTGCAGGTGGGGAATTTGTCCTTATCCCGTGGGAGACCCTTATCAATACGCAGTGAAGAATCTTGTGTTCGACTGCTAGGAAATTTTTAAGAAGTAGATTTGTGATGACATAGATTTGTTTTCATTTGACAGCCGTTGGTTTTCTACCCTGTCCTCTTCAGAGAAGGCAGGGCTGCTTTCCTTTGCCATTTAATTTAATTTTTTAAAAGATTTTATTTATTTATTTGTGACAGAGAGAGAGCATGAGAAGGGGGAGGGTCAGAGGGAGAAACAGACTCCCCACTGAGCAGGGAGACCGATGCGGGACTTGATCCCGGGACTCCAGGATCATTACATGAGCCGAAGGCAGTTGTTTAACCAACTTTGCCACCCAGGCGCCCCTGCCATTTAATTTTAATTCCGTGAGTATTTAGTAACAGGAGAGGCAGTGTGTTTTTGTAGTAAGGAGACTATAAGAGAGCACTTTGTGACCTATACTTTTTGATCTTGACCACTCACTGTGTCGCCTTAAATTTCCTCTTAGAAGTATACTCTGCCAGCTGTTGAAACTAAATGTGCTTCCGGTCTGGGTTCCTGACTTTATGTACTGTGCATTTTAATATATCCAAAAGACTGTTTCAAACAAGAGGAGATGATTTCCATCAGTTTTGTGGTAGAGAGATTGACTGTACACCTCAAACATTTACGTACAAAGGTTATAAGAATGCATTTGTAAGTATTACACTTTAAAACATTGCGTATGTGTAGGAAAATAGCTTTCAATGCCTTGTATCTATTCATTCATTCTTTCATGAACCTCTCTGTGCTCGGCATAGTTCTAGGTACTTGGGGTATCGCTCTGAACAAAACAAAGGGCCTTGCCTTCGTATATTTTCGTGGTGGGAGACAGATAAACAAGTTGGATGGTGGTAGGTGCTTTTGAGAAGAAAAGTAGAGGAGTAGGGACTTGGATGGTTGTGATTTTTTTTTTTTTTTAAAGATTTTATTTAGAGAGAGAGCAGGGGGCAGGGGCAGAGGGAGAGAGAGAGAATCTTAAGCAGACTCCAAGCTGAGTGTGGAGCCCAACATGGGGCTCGATCTCAGGACCTTGAGATCATGTCCTGAGCCAAAGGCAGACGCTTAACCGACTGAGCCACCCAGGCACCCCATTTGTGATTTTTAAATAAGGTGAAGAGGGAAGACCTTACAGAGTGACAAGACTTTTAAATACTGGATAAGGGCAATTTTGAAATGTTTGCCTCATTTAGTCATATACTAATGAATTGCAGAGAAGAGAGTGGAAGAGGAAACTGGAGATGTAGCAATGAAGAGCTACTTTGCCCTGAGTAAAAATAGAGTTTTTGGTTAAGGAAAGGAAATGCATTTTTTATTTTCTTCCAGAAAACTGAGGGCTTGGTCTCTTGCAAGTTTCTGAAGAGATGGTCCACTGTTGTCTGGTGGCAGTTAGATCTTGTAAGCAGACACAACTTGCTCTGTGTGTTCACAAACTCCATGGGAGAGACTAAGGTGTGTGTGGAGTCCCTGATGCCATGTTGTGCGCAGGCAGGGGTGGGCTCTGAGCCCACAGCAGTGAGTGAGGAAAGCAGAGACTGCCTGGCCGCTGGGTCCTGCCAAGTCCTGTGCTGGCTCCAGGGATTGCTGCGTTGAGCAAGTAGACAGCTCCCTGCCCTCATGGAACTTGTTCTTCAGTGGGAAACTTGCACTGTTTACGCATCCTTTTTTTTTTTTCCTTTAAACATGGTAATAGAAAGTTTAAAACATGCAAAAGTAACGATCCCCCTTATCTAATACTTACATGTAGTAATGAACTATTCTCCAATCTTAGTGCATCTGTAAACATATGTGTGATTTTTTTTTTTTTTTCGTAAAGATTTTATTTGAGAGAGAGCATGCCCGTGCGAGGGGGGGGAGGGCAGAGAGAGAGAGAATCTTCAAGCTGCCTCCTGACATGCACTCCATCTCACTGCCTGAGAGATCATGACCTGAGCCAAAACCAAGAGTCGGACACTCAGCCAACAGCCACCCAGGCACCCCTATGTATGATTTCTCAATTAAAAATTTTATAAATGTCCAAAGAGAAAGGAAAAACATGTATTAGATTTTCAGTTAACATATACGATCGAAATTAGTTTGAATCCAACTTCAAGACTTTTAGGAGCTTAGGACCTGGGCACTCTTTGCTAAGAGAACAAGCATAGTTAACAAGGACACTTTACGTTAGTTTAGAAACTTGCAAAAGTTATTTGGTTGTTTACTTTAGACATGTTTTTGCTTGCTTACTTGCATACTGGATCCAACACAATTACCCTCTAATGCTAAGGAACACAATGATAGGCTAGATAAAAAAATCTGTCTGTCAGGGCAATATAAATGAGATCTGGACTGTCCCAGGGCTTCATATATTGGCCAGGTTTTGTGAGTGGAAACGTGGGGATTTCTTGCAGGGGGTATCTTGATTCCTTCTTAGACTAGATGGTTCTTCTCCTTTCTGATGTGGTCTTAAGCTAAAACAGGATCCGGTACTCCTGGAGGACTTGGACCTATATGCCAGGGCTGGTCAGACTCCATCTTAGGTTCATAGGGTAGGATCACCATCCCTTAGACTTTTATGTGAACCATGTCATTAACACCACCCTCACTGAATAAAAATTATAGACTGTAATGCAATTCTGAAGTCTTACAGAGGCATTGGGTTACATTTAACTTAATTTTAGTTATTCAGTTATTTCATGGGAAGATATTGAGGACCTTTGACTAAAGGTAGGTAACGTATAAAAATTTTGGTTATGTGAAGGATGACCACATTCCCCAGTTTACTCCTACTTAGTCTCTTAGAAATGGCCCAGTTTGAAACTATATGCTTACTCTAGCTATAGACTAAGTGGTGTGTGTGTGTGTGTGTGTGTGTGTGTGTGTGTGTGTGTGTGTGTGTGTGTGTGTGTGTGTGTGTGTGTGTGTGTGTGTGTGTGTGTTTCACGTCGGCTCCACATCCAGCATGGAGCCCAACCCAGGCTTAAACTCTTCACCCTGAGATCATGACCTGAGTTGAGATCAAGAGTTGGATGCTTAATTGACTGAGCCACCCAGGCGCCCCTATAGAATGTTTTTTAAATTAGGAATTTAGTTATAGTGGATAATTTGCCACAAAAACTAAAAATTTTTCCCCATGAAAACAATTTTTTTGTTTGGGTTAAAAATCCATAAGTAGGGTTGTGAGGTATCTTACATAAATAAAAGCAAAACATTTATTTGTATAATCATGGAAATTTGCATGCCAATCCAAATTTAGAATTGTAGACTCGGCGTCTGGGTGGCTCAGTTGGTTGGGCAACTGCCTTCGGCTCAGGTCATGATCCTGGAGTCTCGGGATCCAGTCCCACATCGGGCTCCCTGCTCAGCAGGGGGTCTGCTTCTCCCTCTGACCCTCTTCCCTCTCATGCTTTCTCTCATTCTCTCTTTCAAATAAATAAATAAAAAAATCTTTAAAAAAAAAAAAGAATTGTAGACTCAGTGAAAGTTGTTAGTCCTGGGAAGGACCTGAACTGCTGTATTCTTTTATATTTCTGAATATTCTTTTGTCTGGTGGCCTGTTCATATTTTAATATGATTGCCATTTAGGTGAAGGAGACCTTCAAATGAGGCTTCAGCATACCAACATTTAAAATGAATAGACGGTTGTGTTTCTCAAACCTGCAAATTTGGTAGTTCCTTGTAACTTTCTATTTGAACTAGTCGGGATTGCTAAACATGAAAATTAACAAATGGAACTCTAGCTCGTTTATAATGTCACCAACTCTAGATTATTTTTCGGTATATAAAGGGAGAACTGTTGAGAGGAACTGGATTTGCTGCTCTCTGACAAGCAGCAGGGCAGTGTGTAATCGTGTTGCAGTTACGGAAGCCGGAGGAGGCCTGCAGCGGGCCGTGTGCTGGGCGCCTCGCCCGCGTCGTTCTGTCGTCACAGCAGCCCCTCGGGAGGCCCTGTATAGTTTGTGGGTGTCGGAGCCCCGGTTTCACAGCTAGGAGACAGCAGGGGTAGGCCTCAGAACCAGGTCACTGTGTGTGTGTGCTGTGTTCTAGATGTTGAGTCCTGGGTTTGCTCTTTCCTGTTGTGTAAGCAGGCCTTCTCCTGTCCTTGATTGAGCACTTTGTCTTGTTTTCTCAAGTGTTGTGTCGGGTTTAACTTAACTGCTTTGTCATCATGTCACCAGAAATAGTGTTAAATAGCGCATGGCTTCACATAGTTGGAAATAAAGTGGATCGTTGTGTGAAGGGAATCTGTTACTTTGGAGTGGCATCATTCCACGGGAAGGTGAAGCTCTTTGGCCTGTGTCCCGCAGTGGGGCGTGTCTTCACTCAATAGCTATTGTGCTGGATGCTCCTTAGGGCCCGGGGACCACATAGTGCACAGCATAGGAGGAGCATTGTTACGCCATTTTTTTAGACCGTGTCCTTCTCGGGGATGCTGCTGCCCTGCAGGGTCCTGACTCCGACTGAGCTCTTGATTGTCATCTGTGCCAAGGACAGCTGCAGTCATTTTGAGTTAAGCAGGTGGAAGTGGCAGCAGAAAGTGAAGTGATTGGTGGTGGTACGGAAAGGTCAGGAGGGTCTGGATCTGAAATGTGCGAGGATTTTAATCTAAAATGGAACCAAAGGAAATGAAATGGAGAATCTCATGGACTCGCTTTCAGAAAAATAAGACTGAGACTGATTTCCCACAGATCCTTATTTACAGATCAGAATGTACTCTACAATTAGCACCTGCCAAGAATCTCTCCTGCTTATCTTTGAGCCAGTGGACTCACTGGGTGATATTTTTATTGGATTTTCCCCTTTTGTACTCTTCCCACAAAGTAGTTCTGTAGCTCACTCTGTGGCTCACTGCAGTTTGCGTGTCCCAAATCACAGCTTCTCTGCTATTCCCACAGAAACGCAAGGTCTGGTAACTCGACCTTGCCTCAGTTTACCTCTTTTCTTTTAGGTTGACATTACATGGTGTCAGGAGTGGCATCTGAAGGAGCCAGCCACTGAGGAGTGACGACCCCCAGAATCGAGCAAGGTACCCATATCTGAGCCCTTTGTGCTCTTCACTTCCGCGAGTCACCGTAACTTTCAGTTTGGTAAGTCTCTCCGTTATCTAGCTCTCCCTTCTTTTGGTTGAACCCTCAGACTTTATTCAAGATTTGTCAGTCTTCTTTTGTTCTTAATCTGATAATGGGATCCCAGTCATCTAAATGTTCTAAGGGTGTCCCCCTTTCAGGAACTCTGACCAGTTTTATTTTAAAAAATGATGGTCCTCCCTCATGCCTGTTTTTGCCTATGTGGATCAGTCTTACTAAGAAGGGTAACTGAGGGCTCTGATGGCCATTATGGGGAACCTTTAGCCTTTTGAGACTTCTCTTTCTCCCAACTAAGTTAGAAGACCATGGCTACAAAATTAAACAGTCCAAGTAGGATAGTTATTTTTATTGGTATCTGGAGGTTTCTAAACGTGTTCAGGATTCTGAAATTGCCTCCTTACAAAATATTGTTTCCAAACTGACTGAAGCAAATAAACAACTAAAGATGGATAAAAATAAAGTGTCAGAGGCCTCTTTGTTGGCGCTAGCCAAGGTTCTCTCCTACCCTCACTTCCCCACCTCCTTCCATACCCCTCGTGGCCTCCTTACCCCTCCCCTTTATCTGATCTTCCTTTCACTGAAACCTCATCAACTTTAACCCATTAAAACCTTTCCTTTCGGGGCACCTGGGTGGCTCAGTTGGTTAAGCGTCTGCCTTCGGCTCAAGTCATGATCCCAGGGTCCTGGGATCGAGCCCCGCATCGGGCTCCCTGCTCGGCGGGAAGCCTGCTTCTCCCTCTCCCACTCCCCCTGCTTGTGTTCCCTCTCTCGCTGTGTCTCTCTCTGTCAAATAAATAAAATCTTTTAAAAAAAAAAACAAAAACTTTTCCTTTCAAAATTAGATCTTCTGAGGATGCTGCTAAACCACCCCAAAGTGCCTACACCCCATGGACAAAAGTTGAGCTTAGGGCTGTAATTAAGTACCTCCCCAAGGTAACTGAGAGTCCTTGTAGATGGGTGGAGGAATTTAATATTGTAACCCTGATTTACCAGCCTGGTCTCCGATCTCTGTCAGTTAGTCCACGTGGTTGTTGGAGAAGGTCAGGCCCAGCGCTGGATGAAAATAATCTCTAGGGTTTAAACTAGACCAGCCACCAGCCCTTTTGCATGACCACGCTGGCAGCATGGCCAAAAGACTGCATGAAGTCATCCCAAGGGCTTTCCCCAAGCCCGTGGACTAGAATAAGTTTCAGGCACTCACCCAAAAGCCTGCTGAATCTGTCTGTGACTGTTATATGACTGTCCATGAGTCTAAGCTGTTTTCAAGGAAAATTCCAGGCTTTCCATAGATGTTGAGTCCACCCCGGTGGGGTTTGATTCTATGGTTGTAAATGGGGCTTAACACTGTTAGTCGGAGTAACGTCTATGGAACGGGCATTGAGCCTCCCACAGATGGAGACCACAGAGCAGTTGTGTCCTATGGGACCATGCCATTATTGCAGACAGTATGCCCACTGGGAAAAGGCTCACTATAAATTGAAGTCCAAGTAGTTGCAACCCCCTAAGAGGCAATGGCCAAATCCACCCCCGTGATGGGACCCTGAGGGCACACGGGGACTATTCCCCAGCCTTGTGGGAGGGGAATTACTTAGGATGGGGAGACTACTCTCCACATCAGGGATGAATTTTCTCACCGTTTCACTCAACACAGGAACTATTCTGTCAGTGCTCAACCCCAAATTGTCCCTTCTTTGGAGTAATACATATGTGCAGATAGAGGGGGTCTCTGATAAACTACAACATGTCCCTGTTTCTCAGCCCATATCCTTTTATCTGGGACCTTTGCATGACTACCAACCATTTCTCCTCAGCGATTTGGCTCACATGCATTTATCTAGGATGAGATTTCCCAGGGAAATACATTGCATTTTTTTTCTTTCCCAAAGGGAAAATACTCCTTGATTTCAAATCCAGTACTCAGGAACATTGAAGCCCATTTATTGCACTCTGCAGACCAAAGAAGACCAAACTTTGGACTCATCCCCACTATTAAACCTAGTACCCCCGTTCTTTGGACAAAATCCTCAACAGACTGAGGCAGAATTCATAGTGCCCCTCCTATTAATATCCAGATTGACCCCTTAGGACCTCTCCCAAGAATAAATCATTACCCTGTAAATAATAAGAGGACTTATCAGGACATAAGGCCTATCCTAGAAGACGATAAGGACTCTTATCCTTTGTAGTAGTCCTTGAAATATCCCTATTTTACCCGTAAAAATTCCCATGCCCAAGGATGGAGATTGGTCCGGCACGTGAAGGCAGTAAACACTGTTAATTCCTCCACCCTGTTGTCTCTAATCCGTACACACTATTGGTATCCAGCCCTACTGGAGGTTTTTTGTTTTTTTTTTTAACTGTAGTTAATTTATGCAGTGCATTTTTTTAGTATTCCTTTTGATAGCAGTGTATTTAAAAATATAATAGCCCTTTTGCCTTTACCTGGGAAGGATGAGAACACACACGGATAGTCATGCCTCAAGGCTTTACTGAGAGTTCTTTCTTCACACAGATTATAGCAGCTGACTTAAATAACAGGCTTCTTTAGAGGTTTCATCTTACTACATTTATGTAGATGATTTCCTTCTTTGCTTGCCTTCAGAAAGGCTGCTCTCAAAAAGACCTTGTTCAACACAAGGTCTTAAACAAAAAAATTGCAATTTGTTCAAACCTCTGGTCCGAGATTTAGGACAATTTAATCTGGGAACGGGGACTACTCCTAGATCCTGAAAGACTGCAAGGCATTTTAAACTTTCTGTACCTCAAAATCAAATGTGAATTACAGGGTCTTCTTGGGCTGGGTCACGGTTGGATTCCAAACCTCTTAATGGCTGAGCCCCTTTGTGCCATACAGAAGAACACCAAACTGGATCCCATTGTTTGGGATGACCAATATAACTTCTCCTTTAAGACTTTGAAGGAAGGTAGTTAAGTCCACCTACCCTTAGACACCCAGATTATCAGCTACCCTTTTTCTGTTTTGTACATGAGAAGGAAGGGAATGCCCTCAGACTACTTATCCCAAAACTTGGGGCTGTCACAGACCCCTAGGTTATCCTGGCCAACAGTTAGGTCCACTGCCTGAGGATACATCCCCTGTCTTAGAGCTCTGCCTGCCACCACCCTTAGTGAAAGCTACTGAAGAGATAGGGGATCTTCCTCAACCGTCTTGATGCGTCAAGGCTTTTAGAGGCTCTCTTTGAGTCACACCACGCCCAGTACTTTTCAGCAAGCTGTTTCCTCCTGCCAAGTCCTCTTACTGACTCCCCCCCATCACTCTCGTTCACTATAACAGTCTCAGCCCTGCTACCTTCTTCCCTCTTCCACTGATGGAACTCCCCACGACTATCTGACTTTCGCAGATCAACTGTTAACCTCTTGTGAGGTCTTATAAGAAACCCTTCTGACACACACTGATCTTTCCTGGTGGACAGACTCATACCTGAACTGTGGAAGTGGTGAGTTCTTGCTGGGTATGTGATAACAGTTTGGAGGTTATTGAGGCTGGACCCTTACCTTTGGCTGCTTCAGCTCAAAGTAGCTGAAATAGATGCCCTCACCTGAATGTGCCTTTTAGCCAAAAGCAAGACCGCAAACATTGATGCTGATTGCCAGTATGCCTTTGGAGTGGCCCATGACTTTGGAATGTTAGGGGAAACAGCAGAGCTTCTTCCCTTCCAGTGGAGGTGAAAGTAAGATGGCTTCTATGCCCCAAATCTGTTGGATGCCAGGATGCCACCAGCAGCTCTAACTGTTGCGAGTCTGATTCACCGGAAACCAAAGGAATCTACCTCGCTGATGCCCTTGTAAGAAATGCTGCCCTTAGGAGATCCATTGACCAAACCTCTGTCATGGCCCAGAAGACTCCTCCCCCGGCGAGGACCTACGGGGCTAACCAGGGAAGGGCAGCAGCTGGCCTGTGCAAGAGAAGAGAGTTGGAAATCAGAAGGCTGTTGGGACCACAAAGAATAGGGACTCTGCTTTGGACCCAGTAATAAGCTGGTCCTTCCAGAAAACCTAAAGCTTTCCTTATTGACCACTATGCCTGAATTAAACCATTGGTCCCCTGAGAAATGATAATGTTTATGGATCAGTGTTGGTGGAAAATAGAAGGCTACAAAAATTGCTGTCCTGCTTGTTCACCTGAGCTGAGCTGGCCCCAGTGGCTGTCATTTACCCAGTGGACCGTTTGAGGCCTGGCCGATGAATTTCAGACATTTGCCTCATCTCACAGATAGAAAGATGTTCTGGTGATAATTTGCATCTTTTCACATTGGACCGGAGCATTTCCATGTAGAAAGGTTACTGGCTCTTCCTTAGCTAAAGTCCTTTGAGCAAAGGCTTTTCCCACGTGGGGAGTACCGTGGTAACCAGGGGACCCACTTCACTGGAAGTGAGTCCTTGGACGAGTGAGTGTGTGCCATCTGACCAGTTCTGCAGCGTTTCCACTCTTTATCCTCAGACTTCAGGAGTGGGCCAGTGTTCAAAGAGAATTATAAAGAACTAATTTACTAAATTAGTTGAAACCCTCCAATACCTTGGCCAAAAAGTACTGCGACTGGTTCTTTTAAATCTTTAATCTACTCCATTCAGTATTCATAAACTCTCACCTTTTGAAATAATTACAGGGAAGCTAATGCATTTGGCTCCTGCTTCCTTTGACCCACAACTGAAAAACTGGTACATACTTGAGTATTGCAAGGGTCTAATTAAATCCAGTGAGAATAATCACGCTGTGGTAGGGTAGAGCAGTCTTTCCACAGCGAGCTCCCAAGAGACAAAAGACGTCAGACATCACACTTTACAGCCAGGAGAGTTAATCTGCTGGAAGAGACATCTCCATAAAGTTTCACTCCAGCCTTGTTGAAAGGGCACCTACCAGGTGTTACTGAGGAACCCTGGTGCCATCAGGTTCCTGGAGACAGACTCCTGGATTCATGTGTGCCGTCTAAAAAGGTCCCAAAACCTGAGAGGACCTGCCCCCCAACTGGTAGCGTAAAGCTAGAAATTTTCAAGGACTGAAATACATGACATTGGAAGTAGACAGCCTTCCCAAGATACTGGGGCCAGGCCTGTAGAACCTCCCCCTTCACGGAATTTGGTGTTGCTCAACAGCTGAGTCATGCTGTCTAAAGTTGTAATTGTCCCTTTGCTGGCCTCCTTGCCACGCCTTGGTTTGCCGGTAACGCACTCCTTTGTTCCCACTCTACAAACACTTTTTGATTCCACCAGCCCTACTCGTTGGATTTGCACTGGAGTTAACGCTAAAGCCCCAACTGGTGGCCTGGCCATTATCCTTGGAAGGATGGCAGAAGCTTTCTAGCAGAGAGAACAGGGCTTTCCTCTGGTGCCTTTGAAGCCGTACATAGTCTCCCTTCTGGGAAATTGGCACCAGACATGAAAGCCTTCCGTTGGGTGCTCCTCACCCATAAAGGAACACCCTCACTCGAGTCTGTGTACCTACCCAAGACCTTTCTCTGTGTTTCACAGACAGTGACAGGACCGGCAGAAGTCGAGGCTGCCTCCCGGTAAGCACTTGTGATTCCAGGGGTGCCGGACTCCTGATCACGAGGATACTCCCCGCTGGGATCTACGAGACCATGGGGTCTCCTCCGCAGCTGTGTCTCCGTGACAGGGTGCTGGGAGGGGGGAGCAATGCGCTTCCTTTCAGTGGTGCCTCGTGGGGAACTGCTCAGAAATCTAGCAAATGCTGGGAACTTAGTTCAACATAACCTTCTCCCTGGATGATCCCCAGATTTCTATTGGAATCTCACCCACAACCACCAGACTCACTTGTTAATATTGAATATTGAATATATTGAAATTGAAGACGTTCCTATAACCACTTCCATGATGCTAAAAGCACCAGTTACTGCGTGTTGTGTGTGAATGACTGTTTTTGTCTTTTTTATTAACGTATAATGTATTATGTGTTTCAGGGTAAATGACTGTTTTTGATCATGAGGTCCTCTCTTTCATTCCAGGGAAAAAAATCTGGGCAAAGGGGTCTACCTAGCGTCCTCTCTTTAGAAAACACTAGTTATTTCTTTCTATGTGGCAGAAACATACACTCCACGTTCCCCCTGGAAAGGATGCTGTGAAGTTGTTGCCCTCATTCCTGCTGCTGAAACCAGGAAAACCCTTCCACCTACTGCCCGTGTCCAATCTGGGGTTTTCTCCTACTGTCCTAAAATAGCACATGGTAACAGGGATGGATAGCACTTTGGGTGGATGTCCACGAATACCCCTGTAGTAGATAGGGATTTGCCTGAGCCTTGTTCCCTTCTTGGGTTGGGTCGCAGAACTCGTAAAGGTAACTCGGAATCTGTGGTTGTGGTACAACTTTACTGCTCCTGTTAGAGCTTTTGAATATCAACAAGTCCAGCTAGACAATCGCAGTAGTAGTCTTCAAAACCGCAGTCCTGCGCCTTCGCCCTACACAGCAGGGAGGGGAAGAATGCTGTTTTTATGTTAACAAATTGGGGGAAATAATGCAAGAATGAAAAATAACAAAAGGTAATATCAAACTGTGATCTGAAGTAAGCCAGGCCCCCCAGGACCTGGGACTTTTTCAGCTTATTAAATATGGGCAGCTGGGGAAACTGGTCGAGGAGGTTTTCCAGCCAGTAGCCGTTAATTGGACTTTTGGCCCTGGGTATGATCCTCCCAGACATATGTACAAACTAGAGTTCTTTTCCGCTCCCAAGAATTCTCAACTGGGAGACACATGACTGAGATTCCCCATTTCTTGACTGTTGTTCAAGTGAGGTGTGATACCCTCTTGCCGTTTCCCTCCTATGAGGGACAGACATCTGAGGATGTCCCTGCAGTTAGTTCTGAGGGGCACCATCCACTCACAGCTACGGACATCTCTGACTAAACCAGACAGGCAGACAGATTGGTTGATCAACGTGGCCTTCTGTGAAAGATGTGGATCAGAGGGGGAAATCTGAGAGGATTTGAATCTAAAATGGAACTGAAGGCTACGTAAAGTGGAGAATCTCACGCGTGCGCCATCAAAACAGCGGACTTGAGGACTGTCGGGCCGATTTCCCATGAACGCTTGATTGAGAGAAGATGGAAGCTGTTGCCAGCCAGTGAGTGTCCACCTAGAATCTCTTCCCACCTTTGAGCTGTTGAACTTGCCGTGTGGCTCCTAACTGGATTTTCCCCTCTCATACTCTGCCAGAAAAGCACCCCACCCTGAACCTTCAGCACACTCACCTGTAGCTCCTGAATTACACTTCCTGTGCTCTTCCCAAGTCACCTCTGTTTCCGGTCATCAAGCTTGCCTCGGTCTGTCTCCTTTCTCGTAGGTTCACAGAAACCCAAGTCCACATCATAGCAGGCAGATGACCTTGGGTCAAGCGTTTTGCCTTGACCAGCCTTCGTGTCCTCTCCCATACGCCGGGGACATTGCCTCCTTGGCAGAGTTGGTGTTGGGTGGAAGATGTGGGAGAGTGCCTGTCACACGGAGCCCTTGCTAGTCAAGAAGGTGTTAGACTCAGGTGTGGGGCTTGATTGGGTGTTACCGATGAGGGGGGAGAACCGGAGCCTGTCCACTGAACTGGCCGTGATGGTGGCTTCTGAAGAGCAGGCTCTTGCCAGCAGCTAGGGTGCATGTGGCCGACGTGAGGTGCTGTCCGATGTGTCTGTCACACGGTGCAGGCACATTAGAGTTGGTGTCGCGGCGAAACAGGTATCCGTCCATACCCTGTAACCCGGAAACCCTGCTGTGGCAGTCCTCCTCTTGCTGTGTGGGTATGGAGTTGGGGGCTGGGCCAGCACACAAATGAAGATGTTCGCGTGGACACCAGCAAAGGTGTGCCGTCGGGAAGGCCGTCAGGACTCCAGAGCTGGTGACCGGGATGTACGGACGGCAGCTCTTAGGCTGTTGCCATCAGATGTTACCGTGAACTCTTACCTGCCTTGTAAGTCCCATCGAGTGTGGGGGAGAGCGGAAGGGAAGCGGGGGAATACTGCGGCTGTGGGGAGCTGGGAGTCAGTGTCGGGGTGGATGGCTAGAAAGGCTCGGGGTTCAGGTTTCTGTGTGGAGGCACTTGGGGCTCAGCAGCAGGTGATGGGGACCACTGATGAATTTCTAGAGCCCTCACTGACCGGGCGTGCGAGGTGGAGGGTGGCCACAGCCACTGGAGCATTTGTTACCTTGTTTCTCTCCTTCTGGGCTTCATCTGCAAAAACAGAATCACCAAAGAAAAACGCAGTTGAGCTAAATACAAAACAATTGCAGATTATAAATACCAGTTGGATCTATTTTTCTTAAATGTAAAGGTTTTTGTTGTTTTGTTTCACCCTGAAGCACTGTGATGGAGGGGTTTGAGCTTTGCTCAGATACCTAAGAATAAAACATTGACAAGTTGTTGGCCTGGGATAGCTCTCGAGAAGAGGCTGTGGTGTGTGTTTACGACGTCTGAGATGCAGGAGCATCACCACCTCTCTTCAGCTATGCATTGAGTCACGGTTTTGAAATGTCACTAATATCAAGTTCTTTTTAAGGAGTAAATGTCCTAGAACCTAGCTTCTAGCTTTAATGTTTATAGGTAGAAGATGACCTAATTTGGAGATAATCTTTTGTTGTATGTGTCTTGTAAAAGTGGGGTTGTACTGAGTGTGTCACATCATGTTTTTACACAAGCGTTACCATCTTCAGTGTATTGGTAATAGAACATACAAAACCAGTGACATTTAAAAATCCTCCTGGGGCGCCTGGGTGGTTCAGTTGGTTAAGCATCTGACTCTTGGTCTCAGCTTAGGTCTTGATCTTGGGGTCATGAGTTCAAGCCCTGCCTTGAGCTCCATGCTGAGTGTGGAGCCTACTTAAAAAAAAATACTAGGGGCATCTGCCTTTGGCTCATGTCATGATTTCAGGGTCCTGGGATCGAGTCCCACATCGGGCTCCTTGCTCAGCAGGGAGCCTGCTTCTCTCTCTGCCTGCCCCTCCCCCTGCTTGTGCTCTCTCAGTCTCTCTCTGTCAAATAAGTAAATCTTAAATAAATATAAAAATAATAAAATAAAAATCTTTCTGTGACTTAGAGTGTGAAATACAGTGTAAGCAATAGTAAATGCTTTGAATAGTTCTAAAATAATTGGCCTAGGGGCGCCTGGGTGGCTCAGTCGTTAAGCGTCTGCCTTCGGCTCAGGTCATGATCCCAGGGTCCTGGGATGGAGCCCCGCATCAGACTCCCTGCTCCGCGGGAAGCCTGCTTCTCCCTCTCCCGCTCCCCCTGCTTGTGTTCCCTCTCTCGCTGTCTCCCTCTGTCAAATAAGTAAATAAGTAATTGGCTTAGTAGCATAGACATATGTTCCTATTGCTGAAGCTTATTAGAGAGAGAAGGCAAATTAGAATTGATTAATCTTACTCTCAACTCTGGTCGTTTTAGCACCAAAAAGAGTTTTTGGGTTGTTTTGTTTTTTTTTAATGAGTAAAATGTGCATGCACTAAAATGTATAGACCCTAAGTGTAAGATTTGATGAATTTGACAAATATAGGTATCCAAGAAACCAGCAGGCGCGTTCAAGATCTAAAACATTTCCATCACCCCAGAAAGTTCCCTCTTGTTCCTCCTGGTAGACCCTCTTCCCCCATAGATAGCCACTGACTGCTACAAGCACCCTAGAAAGTTCTTTGTGAATATTTAGCAATGTTAATTGTTACAACTCTCTTAATTTGTAGGAGATCAAAACATTCAGATGGCAGATAACAGGTAAGCCAAAATGGACTTTGTTTATTGGGATTTAAGTTTTAGTTGATTAGCATGAGCCAGGCCACTGGTCAGTGACTATTCATTAGCAGCTCTGGTTGGCAGGCTCCTCCCTCCGCTGCTGTGTTTGAGCCCATGAGGAGATGGCTTCACACATGGCAAGTGTCTCAAATATCGATACTGAAAAACCTCTCGTGGGAAGTGATCATGTTGCTCTCCAGGTCTTAATACCTCCCAGGTGAAGTCCTGTGATTGACTTGACACTATCCTCACCTTGTGTAGCTTCCGGTGGTCAAGTGAACGATTTTGTTTTGTGGCTCGTCCTGAAAGTTATGTTTGATGTTGTGTAGTGTTTGACGTGGTTTAATTTTGGTGAGGGAAGCCATGTCCAGGCATCTTTGAAAACCGATATAACTGTTTTTGTGAAGTTTAATCGTTTGTAGAGACTGTGTGGTGAGCTTACAGAGCCACAGTGGGCCTTGTGTCTTAAATACTTGGTAAGGTGGCACTTCCTTGATCCCTTTAGCAGCCGGCCAAAGTGTAGCATGCATGTTGGTTGGCTAGTGGGTTCAGTTTTAGGGTGGGGAGCAGATTTTGGGGGGGAAAGAAACTGTAGAAATGAAAACTAAGAAGCTTTGGCCAGGGCTGGAAATTAGAACTATGGGACATGGCAGGGGGTGGGGGTGTGTTAAGTGGTAGGTGGTGTTTTTTTGTATTTGTTTTTTGTTGGTTTTTTTTTTTTTTTAAATAACAGGAACGTATCTCGTAGATACACCCATGTGTCCATAGTTCTGTCCAAATATGAAGTCGTTGTAGAGCTGCCTCTTAATATGTTACACAAGAAAAATGCCCTGTGCTCTTTGTCTTTAGAACCTCTTGATAGTAATACTTATTTAACATACTGTCTTAGTTTTTCAGATGGTGTTCCTTCAGATGCCTTGGAGGCTGCTAAAAATGCAAGTAACACAGGTCAGTTCACCACCCGTGGGGAAGATAAGGGCGGGAGAGTTTGCATGCAGAGCAGAGCACCGTCCACTCTTGAGCCATTTCTTGCGATAGTACAAGTCATACAAGTGAAGGATTACTGTGCTTCAGCGGTTTGGGGAAGTTAGGAGGCATTCAAGTGGAAATTGGTACTTGGTCTAAAGACTTTGCTGATAGTCTTTCCAGAAGTAGGATGACTAGCACAATGCGCCCCCTTGTGCGGGCTGCCACTCAGTACACCACTCAGTACGCCGTGGCGCAGCCAGCGACCGGTCTTGGTCTGTGTCCTACTTCCCTGATGCTTATGGAGCAAACCCCAGACTCCGTAGCATTTTGTCCATCAGTTCATAGATGTGTTATTTTTTCCTCCATTTTTAAATTTATATATCTATACTTTTTTCCCCTTAAACTGTTTGAAAGCAAGTTGTGGGTATCCTGACTCTTTTCTCCTAAACAGTTTTGTGTAAATTTCCTAAAGACTAGGATGAATTCTCCTAACCCTGGTGCCGTGACCACAACCGAGAAATGCGGCGTGGACATGGCACTTAGCCAGTATGTAGTCGTGTTGCTGTTTCCTTGCTGTTCTCAGCTGCTCTTTTTAGCCGCAGCCCACGTCCAGGTCCAGGACCAGCCGGGGGTGCTGTCCCGAATCTAGTTCTGTCTCCTTTCTTCTAGAGCCGTCCTCGCACCTTTTTATTCTTTGCTGTGATGACACATCGGCAGGCTGCTCCCCGGCTGTCTTGTAGAATAAGCAGGCCATGCTCTGGATTGGTCAGGTTGTTTCCTTCCCATGAGATTCAGACTGCCACATGGGTGACCTGCTGCAGGGGGAGCACGCTGGGGCCATGGCCGGGGATCCTGAGATTGAGGACTCGGTGAAGGTCATGTCTGGCAGCCTTCCCCGTTGTGAGGGTCCCTTCAGTAAGTGACCTGTTGGTCATCCTGTGGACACCCTGTTCCCCATGGGTCATGATAACGATCCTTGCAGAATCAGGTATGACATCGGTGTTTGCACAAGGGCGTTTTTCTAAGTTTGGCAGTCTTCTGCGTATTACATCTGTTAGAGATGGCCTTTCCCTCCCTGCTTTCCCAGCCCCCACTGCAGGGTTCCTGCACTTTCCTAGATTGTTACTCCTTCAGTGTTTTGTCAGGCACCATCAGTACTTTTTGGTGTGCAAATTGTCCCACGTGGCCAGTGCCGGTCTCTTCAGGCTGGCTTCTGTGGCCTTTTGCTATGTCCCCATGAGCTTTGAGCACTTTGTAGCTTTGTGATGCTAAGCTACATTTTTTCTTGAACTTCTCTTGCTCTGGACCTGGAGTCTACCATCTCTGCAAGGGGCCGTGTTCCTTTCAGTAGGGGGAGATGTTTAAAAACCAGAATATAGAAGCTAGCTGTCATTGTTTCTAGGCCTTCGGTGGCCAGAGCTAGAGGAGATGTGTGTCTGTGTGTGGTGTGGTATTTATACGTATTGTATACATACACAGTTGTACGTAGGTGTGAGTGTATAGCTAAATACAGTGCTTCATGTTAGTGGTTGTTTATAATTAAAATGTTAAAATTGAGTTGTCTACTTGATACCCTTTGCTTGCCCCTGTGACTTCCGTACAAAAAGGTGGACAGAGCTCCAGGTACCTTTGGAGTCAGGTGAGGGTGCCAAATTAGGGCTTCTGGCTAGTGGGAGCGAGCCGGCGTCACTTTAGCAAACACAGAGTCTATGCCGTGGGCAGGTGTTCTGTTGGGCCACTCCCTGGTTATAGTTGAGTGAAAGACCTTCCTTCCCCTTCAGTGTCTTCTTTGTTCATTGGGAAACAGTGCAGATGTGTGTGAGCCACCAGGGCAGTGTGGGAGGAGGGGGCCAGTGAGTTTTGGGAGGGGGTAGTGAGGAAGTGCGGTGTGGGGGCGGTTTGGGCAGAAGGGCAGTGTAGGTGAAGGTGGAGGTGAGAACGCTCGCATGTCTGGTGCACCAGGAGCTGGTGCACGTAGGGCTTCCTGGGATGTGAGCCAGGCCACAACAAAGCGCTGATGTTCTCTGAGGGACAGTCTCCTTGTCCCTGTTCTTGGCTTCTGGGCCCCCTTAGGTCTTGGGGAGAGAAGGTGAGGTGGCAGGAGATAGGACCCTGAACTGGGAGGTGATGACATCTTTGTTCGGGAGGTTTGAGGCTTAAACAGCTGAAGCAAGAACCAGAACTAGCTGGGTGCCCTTCAGTGGATTTCTTCTTTTTTTTTTTTTAGATTTTATTTATTTATTTGACAGAGAGAGAGAGAGCACAAGTAGGCAGAGTGGCAGGGAGAGGGAGAGGGAGAAGCAGGCTCCCCGCTGAGCAGGGAGCCGGATGTGGGGCTCGATCCCAGGACCCCAGGATCATGACCTGAGCCGAAGGCAGCCGCCCAACCGACTGAGCCACCCAGGCGCCCCCTCCAGTGGATTTCTGACCGCCTGCTCAGCTGGGTAACAGCGGGTCACATGCCTTTAAAGTACATTTGAGGGGGTGCTTGGGTGGCTTAGTCAGTTAAGTGTCCAACTCTTGATTTTGGCTCAGGTCTTGATCTCAGGGTCCTGTGATCGAGCCCCATGTCAGGCTCTGTGCTGGGCGGGGAGTCTGCTTGAGATTCTCTCTTCCTCTCCCTCTGCCCACCCCCCCCATCTAAAAAAATGAAATAAATTTCAAGTTTTTTTTTTTTTTTTTTTTAAGATTTTATTTATTTATTTGACAGAGAGAGAGATAGCGAGAGCAGGAACACGAGCAGGGGGAGTGGGAGAGGGAGAAGCAGGCTTCCTGCCGAGCAGGGAGCCCGATGCGGGACTCGATCCCAGGACCCTGGGATCACGACCTGAGCCGAAGGCAGACGCTTGATGACTGAGCCACCCAGGCGCCCTAAATTTCAAGTATTTTTAAGACATGTTCTTAAGAAGCCACTTGCTACATTTAGAAATTAAAGTGAATTAACATAGCTGGGTAGATACATGCTGATGATTTTCTACCCCTGGCTGTTCTGTGTCAGGGATATTTGAAATGTTTTGACCTTGTTTTTACCTCTTAATAGAAAAGCTCACTGATCAGGTGATGCAGAATCCTCAAGTTTTGGCAGCTTTACAGGAACGGCTTGACAATGTCTCCCACACTCCTTCAAGTTACATTGAGACGTAAGTATGCTGTGCATGGGACTTGGTACAACTTTAAGAAACAAAGGGAAAAAGACTGATTTCCTGGTTCCTTAGACTAGCAATAAGTGTCTTTCTCATTGAGCAGACTTTGGGTGCTGAGAACCAGGCACTAGATTCCAAAGAGTAGTGCCTAGGCTCAGCAGGTGGTAGAGGTGCAGGCCTGTGGTGAGAGGTGCGGTGGGGGGCGGGGGGTTCCCTAGCCGGGGGGCCGCCGGGCCATGCTCAGGGCGGGGTGCCGGCTCCCTGCTGGCTCTCCGCTGGTGGACTTGTGGTACTGCCTGGGAGTGGGAGAGTGGAGGATGGTAGTGGTCTCTAGTTTTCTGGCTAGACTCCGGGTGAGTGGGTGGGCTTCATGGAGAGGGAATGCCGGGGCTAGGAACGAGGCTTCATGGAATAGGATCGGTTCCATGTTGGACGTACTACATGGTAAATGCCCGCTGGCGGGACGGTGTGGAGTTACTGTAGCTGATGGGAGGAGGACAGTTGGGGGTAGGCTATCAGGGTCCAGTTGGCTTAAAATCGTTTGTTATTTTGACTCTATATTTTACTCTATTACTCTGTTATTTTTACTCTGTATCTTAGGAAGATACAGAAAGATGAAGGACAGTTGTAATTGTGTGATTAACGCAGAAAAGAAATACAGATGTTTCTGTATGTCTGCCATTTCATTAGGTCCTCACCGTGCCTCCTCCTTGTTCTCCTGCCGGCAGTAGTCCTAGAGACGGGACTGTAGTTAGGAGTCTTGGGAAAGGACCTTTCCCATGAGGTAGCTGTGGGTGGGGCGGCAGGGGTCCTTTGTGATTGAAGGCTCTATTTAAGGCTCTTCCAGTACTTTCTAAACAGTGCTGTGCATAGGAACAGCTAGGACTGCATGAGTTGTTGGAGGAAGGGTAGAGTGCCCAGGCTACTGCTAGCCCCACCTCGAGGGCTCAGCCCAGGTGGACGCTGCCTGGGAGGGCTGTATGGGTCTGTGATGAGGCCCAGAAATCTGCTCTTTGTTCCAGACGGTGACCAAGGGCTTCATGCTAAACGTACAGTTTTGATGTGATTAAAAGGGGTTTTGTTTTTTCTGATTTATTAAAAGTAATGCTTACAAACTAAAATATTAGAATGTAGAAAAGTACTGGGGTGCCTGGGTTGATCGTCCAACTCTTGATTTCAGCTCAGGTCATGGTCTTAACGGTTGTGGGATTGAGCCCCGCGTCCGGCTCTGTGCTCAGCACGGAGTCTGCTTGTCCCGCTCCCTCTGCTCCTCCCTCACTCACTCTCTCTGTAAAATAAATAAAATCCTTAAAAAAATAAAAGAATATAGAGAAGTAGCAAAAGGCAAAGAAGCTCAAAGTTGCCTGACCCTGGAAGGGAACAGACCCCACTTGTCTTGATAGTTCCCTTAGTGCATCAACATGAAGCCTTCACTTGGTGCTGAATATTCTTTGAAAACATGATTTTGGACAGGCTGTGTTTTAATCCTGTTCAACTTGTCATTATTTCCAGCTTTCCACTTTCACAAATAATGCCTCAGTGGACATACCAGCACATAAGTATTTGGTTATTTCCTTAGCATAAGTTCTTAGAAGTAGAGTTACTGGGCCCAAGGAACATTCAGGTTCTGCTTTGCCTTTAAGGTGGATGAGTCGGTTAGAGGACTTCTCTGCCCTCGGGCTTAATCAAACCCAGGAGGTTCTTTTTAATTGCCAGTTTGGTAAGGAACAGACAGCAGTTCTTTTAAATTAACTTTCTTTCAGATATTTTGTGGGATTGAACCTTCTTTCCGTGTTTGATTCTTTGTATTTTTTCTTTTGTGGATTATCCATCAGCATCTCCCCCACCCCTTTTGTTGGGATGTTCGTCCTTCTAATGATGTTTAGGAGCTCATTTCTGTAGTAAGGATGTGAATTCTATGGTAGCCTGAATTTATTTTAAGAAGATTGAAAAGCACGCTGCCTTACTTTGCAGGCATAAGGATGTTTTCCCTTTCCTTCCCTGTTCAGTTTGCCGAAAGCCGTGAAGAGAAGGATCAACGCGCTGAAGCAGCTGCAGGTGAGGTGCGCCCACATAGAAGCCAAGTTCTACGAGGAGGTGCACGACTTGGAGAGGAAGTACGCCGCCCTGTACCAGCCCCTCTTCGACAAGGTGGGCAGCTCCCTCTGCGTTGCCTGCGTGGTTTCAGAGCTTTCTTCACGTAAGACTCCCATGTTTATGGAGTGATGGGTCCTTGAACGGGTCTCCTTCGAGCCCTAAAATGTAGAATCTTAAGTTATAAAAGCATTGGTTTTCACAGACATCATTTACAAGCTGAACTCTTGAGCTTCTGGCTAACTTGGCCTTAACTCTAAGAAGGTCTCGTTCTTACTCAGAGAAGGGAGTTCATCACGGGGGACGTGGAGCCAACGGACGCAGAGTCGGAGTGGCACAGCGACAACGGGGAGGAGGAGAAGTTGGCTGTGAGTACTGTGTTCGGACGACGGCAGCTTGTGCTGTGTCAGTGCTGTTACTTAGTCTCTCACAACATCACAAAGGAAAGAACTCCTGACAGTAGGTGCTATTTCCACCTTGGGTTGGCCGTTTCGATTTCTTTGTCATCAGACTCCTGAGCGGCAGGCAGGTCCAGTATCCGTTAATTCTGTGAACCAGACACGCTCTCCCTGCTCAGTGGTCTAAACAGCTCCATGCCATAGGATAGTGAGATGTGGGATCGGATGGACAGAAACGAAAACATCAGGAAGAGTCGTATACTGAGGCAAAAGCGAAGTCCCACAGGGGAGGGGACACCTGTGTTGGTAGTCGCTGCGAGGTCAGGGTTGTGAGGAGGGCGTGGGAGGCGTCCGGGCCACCCTCCTCCAGGACCAGCAGTGGCGACGAAATCGCCACGGTGCACCCAGCCACTTTGGATTGGGAGCGTCTCATCACCTGCTCACAGCCTTCAACAGGTCCCATTCTAGTGCCACAGAAAGTTCCGACATGCTGCAGGGTAACTTTGTCCACTTGAAGTTTGTTTGGAAGACAAGTAACTTTTATCCTTTTTTTTTTATCAGGATTCCTTTTTAGGGAATTTATTTGAAGTGTATGTTAGTTGTAGTAACCGTATGTTTTTGATCTTTCAAACATATTGTAGAACCTGGCCTAGTTGAGGCTGTGGTCATGGATGGATCTAGTTGTGAATCACTTCCGTATTTCTCAAGAACAATCTGCCTCTGTTAATTTAAAAAGCCCCTTCTGATCATTTCCACGTAAGAAGCCCCCGTGATGAAGTGTTTGCACTTGCACTGGCTCCATCTCGTGCTCGACCTCCGTGGGCCGCAGTGTAAGAGAGACACCTCTGCGTGTGGCCTGTGCTGTCAGGTCACCTCCCTGATGTCTGCGTGCAGTTTCTGTCTGGATGTTTATAGCCCCCTCCTTACCGTTGGACGTACATGCTGCCGGCGTTCCTTGTTGCCGCGGGCACTGGAGTCTCCCATCTGGTGCTGGGTGGCTGGCTGGCCCAAGACGGATGTCTCATACAGCTGGCACTTGGCACCTTCCCCAAGGTTGATGGCACTCAGAATTCTAAAATTATATCATAGAGTCACGTCTGAATGGAGTGCTTTGATTGCTTTGTTCCTTAGAAACATTTAAAAGTGTGACATACATGGTGGTCTTGGAGATGCAGATGCAGGGAACACAGTTTTTGATAGAAGTTTGTGCAGGATTCTGAAACTTGTATTCTGCAGTAAGTCATTGAATGTAAATGTGTTGCTTTGTGGTAAGCGTTCTCTTTGGCATCTGTATTTATTTATTTATTTATTTATTTATTTTAGGGAGACATGAAAAATAAAGTAGTCCTAGCAGAAAAAGAAGCAGCAACAGGAGAGGAGCCAAACCCCAGAGGAATTCCAGAGTTCTGGTTTACCATCTTTAGAAATGTAGATATGCTAAGTGAATTAGTCCAGGTAAGCAAATTCCCACCTTACAGAGAGATCTTAGTCTTAATATTTATTTATGAACCACTTAACTCAGAGTTTAGCGGTTGTTCATGGTGGGTGGAAAAGCACTTTGCGTGACCAACAGCTCATAGGAGTGTTCTTGATCTCCTGGGGCGGGGATCCTACTGTTGGAGGCCTCCATTGCTACCTTCTACTGCGGTGCTGCTGGGAAGGCCTGCACCTCTGCAGCTGAGGCACGACTTGTCGTCTTCTTACCTGAGGTCTGCCGCCTCACCCCACGGAGCCTATGAACAAACTCAAGACCCTTCCCCATCTTACTGTGAATGGACAAGCGGGAAGATGTGAGGGCAGGAAATTGACCAACAAGGCCCATAGCAGACTGAGGTGTTTCTTCTGGTTCTCTCTTCAGAGATGTGAGGACCAGCAGGCCTGGTCGGTCCCTGCAGGCCTGGTCGGTCCCTGTATGCAGTGGCAGTGGGCAGTCGTGGGAAAACAGCTGGGCTCTTGCCCTCCCTGCCTGGCTGATGTTTCTCAGTGCTCCGGGCCAGAGAGAAGTGGCACCTTGTTGCCGGCCCCTGGGACCGCGTGTCAGTGCACAGATGTGGGCGGCTTCCTGGGAGTTCTTAACTTGATGAGGCCAGAATGCCAGCAGGGCGTGCTTAGCCAGCATCTGGGAGTGTATGCAACAGCAAGTCATAGGGGGGACGTGTGTGTTGTCTGGAGAAACGCCCACTAGAACTTTGTTTTTTTCTCTTGTTAATCAGGAGTATGATGAGCCGATCTTGAAGCACCTGCAGGATATTAAAGTGAAGTTTTCAGACCCTGGGCAGCCTATGGTGAGTACTGGTTGATTGAGCTCCTGGTTGGCATCAGAACATCACTGATGATGAGTGGCTTGGGGCCGGGGCAGGAGGTGCAAACCTGGCCACACACTTTCAGGGTGGTCCTGAGCGAGATGCTCACCAAGAACTAGAATGTTCTCATGCGGCCTTCCTGGGTCTTGCCCAGCAGCTCTGACACAGCCCGGCAAGCAGCTCAGGCCATGGGCTGCGTGTGGCAGGTGCAGGAGTCCACGCAGCACTGGACTCCTTGGCCGTGGTGTTGGCCACACTGTGCACCACTCTTTGAGCTGGCTTGTTCCTTGTCCGAGGGGGTGATGTCTTTCTCCTGAGTGTCTCCCAGGTTTCTGAGGACCTAACGTCTGTAAAACAGGATGGTAGGTATGTACTCAGATAAGAGCAGCACTTTAATAGAAACCCGAGATGCTAACGAACGAAGCCTACTGGGTTTTACCAAGAACGTAACTGCAGGTGGGCAAACCTGAACAACGTGTCCCTGCACTGTCGTATAACACCTCTTCCCAGCAGCTTGCTGTGCTGCGAGAGGGGCCTGACTCAAGCCAGCCCTTCCTTTCCTCCTCAGAGTGGGGCCCGCCACCCTGCGGGAGCTGGGTCCTCATAGAGGCACTGTTCGTGGCCTGTTAGCCTGGCAGTGGCTGACAGGCTCCATTCCGGTGCCACAGCAGGTCCAGCGACTCGTGACTGACTGACTCGTGGCTCTCAGTTTCAGGTCCTGGGGACACGGCCTGGGACCGGGGGTCCGGCTCTTCCTCCCTCCCCATCGCAGAGCACTGGCCCCAGGTCATGGATGAGGGCTAGCATAGGTGCGATTTCCCTCCCTGGTCCTGCAGGTGCCTTCCTGGAGGCAAGGGGCAGGGGGACACGCTGGATCTGTCCCTTCCACTTTTCCTGCCTAGCTCACTCTGGGAGGTGACATTCGGTTCTCTCTCTGCAGGTGGGGGCCTGGGCACGAGCTGGTGTGATGCCTGCTCACAGGCTGAGGGGAACCCCTTTGCCTACTGCACCTGGTTAATTGGGTTATTGCAGGGCCTTTTCCTTGGCCTGTGCGGAGCCTGGGCCCTGGCGCCCCCTGGAGGCCGAGTGGGGCAGTCTGAGGTTGTTCACTTGCGTGGGCGGAGGGAGGTGCCTGCTGTTGTAAGTTTCTGTGTCAGTGTTTTCCTAACACTTCTTTCTCACCTGTGATTCCTCCACACTCCATTTATTAATTCTTCCCCCCTGGATCAATTGTTTTTTTCCTGCTTTGCTGTTACCAGACACCTGTTTGGGTGATTTCCTGGGTCTGTTTTCTTTCTCAGCCTGTCTGACTCTTACAGTGGTTTATAGACAGACAAGAGCCCTAGTGTTGGTAGAGCATGAGCCAGTCGTCCTTCTCCCCCTCGTCACTTCCCCTGTTAGAAAAGTCATGCACGCTGGCTGTGGAACGCTGGGAAAATACAGGAAGGTGTTAGGAACAGCCTACAGACCTCTCAGCCGTGGAGTCAGGTTATCTATAGTCTTTGTCTTTTTAAAATCATTATGAAATATTTTAGACAATAAAATTAGAAATACAAACCATATCTAGCTTCAGAATGAAGCAGGGCCAGTGTGTTTGTTTCTCCCCTGACCACACCTCTGCTCCTCTCCGGGGTCTCCCACTTACCCTGCAGCAGAGTGGGATTACAGGTGTAGACAGTGTTGTACCGGCTCTGCGGGCTGGGAAATAGTTGTCCTTTCCTCTGTGGGCTGTAAAGTGATTTAACGGTGCCCACACGTGCCGCTGCCACCTCTGCCCCATTCTGAATTGTTGCATTATGATAGCATACTTGAACCCAAATTTTTGTTTAAGTCTTCGCCGATTTCCTCAGTTTCGATTCCTTTTAGTGCAGTTTTACTGGGTTAAAGGAGGTGAACATTTATAAGGTTCAAATGTGGTTCATTTACGCATTTTTTTTACACTTTCTTTTTTGTAAATTATCCTGGCTTTGTCTCCGTTTTGAAATAATTTCAGGCTTAGCGCAGAACTTGAGCAACAGTGCAGAGTCCCCGTGTGCCGTCTGCCGAGGCTGGAGCGCCTGGGGCGGGGCGGGCACAGCCGGTGGCAGCGTGTGTACCGCGCTGGGCAGGAGCGGCGTCTGTTCACACCCACGTGCGGACTCTGCTCCGTGCTTATGGCTGACTGGCTGTAGGGTATTGTGTGTGTTGGAGGCGACCTCATCTGTGGGCCCTTTTCTGTCGGACTTGAACCCTCCCTGTCTCTCTTGAACCCTCCCTGTCTCTCTCTCTTTTTCTTTCTCTTTCTTAAAGATTTTGCCTATTTCAGACAGAGTGAGCAGGAGCTGGGGGGTGGGGCAGAGAGAGAAGCAGGCTCCCCTCGGAGCAGGGAGCCCGATGCAGGCCTGGATCCCAGGACCCTGGGATCATGACCCAAGGAGACGCTTAACGACTGAGCCATCCAGGTGCCCCTTAAACCCTTTCTTGGTTCATCCCCAGTCGTGTGTTATACTAGACTAAACAGAGGCCATGGGGAAGGAAAGGATAGGAAAACACGAAGAAAGGAGATCTCATACTTGGTCTGGAGAGCTGGTAGGGCAGGAGGTGGGAGATGGAGGAGTAGTGTGATCCGTGCCAGCGTAGGGAGTGAGGCGGGGCCCCCGGTGATGCTCGCGAGCCCTCCCTGGCCCCCAGGGTGCCTGCCCACGCTTGCGGTCGCAGCCTGCAGCGGTTCTGGGATCCTAGCGGCCTCTTCACTGACTGAACACTTGCTTCTGTCTTCACGGTGGGTGGGTGTAGCCCTGGGGGTTGGGCAAGGAGCGGAGAGGGGGTTGTGTGGGGTGCTGTTGCTGAGCTTGCAGGGGACTCGAGCTCTTCACGGTCTGGTTTCCACTTCCCCCTTAGTGGAAGTAGTTTGGTTTTAATCTATTTAATCTATTTTTCCCAGTTGATAATTGTACCCTTATACATTATAATGAAAATTGAAATAGCTAACGTTTAGCAAGCACTGCCTGTAAGCCTGTATAAACCCTGTTCTAAGTGCTTCCGTAGGTCAATCCTCTAGTCAGCTCAGGGAGAGAGAGAGGATTGTGCTTTTCACTTTGTAGATGAGGAAACAGCAGCAGAGACAGAGTGATTTGACAAGATCACGCAGCACCTACAGGCAGAAGTGATGTGAACCCAGAGTTAGTCTTATAAAAGTATCACTATAACTTAACTTAACCAACGTCCTCTTTTCTTCCTTAAAATAGGGCTGAGGTGAGCATCTTTGCACATACTGATGATGCATCACCCAGGTGTCTTTTCCCAAACAATAAATTCCTCTGAGTAGAGTTACCAGGTCAGAGAATTTTATTTTACCTTAATTTTTTGATCTTGCCAGATGGTCCTTTATAAAGCTATTTACAGTATATGACTGGACCTGATTTCCCAAAACACTTGCCAGTTCTACATATTATTCATACATTGGTAAGAAGAAAGCAAGACTCCTTCTTACTGCCACTTGACTTTATTTGTGTCTGCTGCTGTGTACACACCCTGTGTCCATTTTTCCTCTTAAGCTTGTCTCTTCAGATTACACAGTGCTTTGTGAACAAAGGATGAACTTGTCCTTCCTTGGTGTGGTTTGGGGAGGCCCAGGCAGTGCTCCCCACCCTCGCAGAGTCTGGCCCCTTTGTGCGGCAGAGAAGGCGGTGCTCTGTCTGAATGCAAGTGCAGAAGGAGGGGCGGGCTGGACCCTGCTGCCTGGTGTCCCCTAGTCCAGACCCTCCAGCTCCGCCGGGGTGAGCCCGGGGCGGCAGAGAGAAGCTGGGGTTTCTCAGGAGAGCTTGGACCTCTACTGGGGAGGGGGCTCAGAGGGTCACGTGCTCTCTGCTCGGGCTGAAGCGCCACAGGTACTCCCCCACTTGTCGTTTGTGTTTGAACTAGGTGCTGCTGTTTTTTGTAATCAAGTTTTTCTTGACATGTGGCCATACCTGTTGAACTTTTCCATAACGGTTTCTGTCTATGGCGTCCCGCTCAGAGAGGCGCTGGTCTCCAGTACGTACTGTGGGGTTCGTGAAGTCTGTCACTGATTGCTTGGAGATTTTTAAGTGGTACTTACCTGAGTTTTTGTTTTCAGTCTTTTGTATTAGAGTTCCACTTTGAACCCAACGACTACTTTACCAATTCAGTCCTGACAAAAACATACAAGATGAAGTCAGAGCCGGATAAGGCCGATCCCTTTTCCTTCGAAGGTCCTGAAATAGTTGACTGTGACGGGTAAGGACTCGCCATTTCACCTTCTATTTCTGAAAGAAAAACGGATGATTTTAGAACTTAACAAGTAAGAGAAATCAGGAATAAAACAAAATGTCTTTAATCTTCTTAAAATCCCAGTAGACCAAGATTTACATTAAATAGTCTTTCTGTGGGGGGTTGTGATGGCCTGCGCTGGGAAATGTGTCATGAGGTCACATGTGCCAAGTGGGGGCTGGTGGCCCGGTCTCCTCATCAGATGGAGGGATTGGGTTCTCTAGGTCCCTTGCCTGATGCTGTCCTCGCTGAGCTGATAAACAACCCTCCGCAAATATTTGCTGAGTGAACAGATGAGTCGGGGCAGGGCAGTACTGGTCAGTTGCTTGCTTTGGAAATTGGGGAGGCAGTTTAATTGTTGGACTCATGATGGAGCACCTTGGTGATTTCAAGTGAGATCACTGGGGAGAGAATATGGTTTGGAGTTCTTTCCTCTTGGTTTGTTTGAGATGGTTTGGGAAATTGTGGTTTTTTGGTTTGGGAAATTGTTTTTGAACTGGCACAATTACCCTTACTCACTGGAACCAAGTACTTCTAAATCTTGCGTATGAGCAGTTCGGAGCTTTATTAAAACCCTGCTAGACTTGAATGGCGAGAGTGACTCTGAGAGCGCATTTCCCAGGGCCAGGCTGTCGTGTGGGAAGTGGGCCGGCCTTTCCAGGCATGTTCCCGAGCAGACGCTAGTCATGCGCTGCCAGGGGATCCGTGTGGGTCCACAGCAATTGAAAGATGAGCACACCTGCGGGACTCGCCCCCCAGCCGGGCCCACTTGGCAGCCCGGACCCACTGCGCTCCGCCCCCATCAGTACTTCGTGCAGCGGTCCCCTTCCGCCTCTTCACCTTGTCCTGCTCGCTTAGCTGCCTTGAGAATTTGGGTGCGTGAGTGGGTGACTTCAGGTGTGCTCTGGGGTCTGGACGAAGGCAGCAGGTGACAAGCTCTTGTGCATCCTCTGGGCACCTTGGCCCAGCCTTGACTGGGCTTGGTCACAGCAAACATACTTGGCGGGGGTGGGGAAGGGGGTTCCTCAGGGGAGAAGACCCGGGCTTCAGATGGTGCCGTGGCAGCCGAGGCTGCTTGGCCTGTTCCCTTTCGCCAGCCGTCACATGGACTTCATAGGTGTGCGGTGCTGGCTGGCAGCCTGGTTTGCCTACATCGTCCAAGTTCACCCTCTAGCTGTGCCTTGTTTACCGTGGACGTTCGTGGTGTTTCTCAGGGCATATGTCTGTGTGCGTGATGGCCATCTGTCCCTGTAGGTGTGCTATTGACTGGAAGAAAGGGAAAAATGTTACAGTCAAAACAATCAAGAAGAAGCAGAAACATAAGGGCCGAGGCACAGTGAGAACAATTACCAAACAAGTTCCCAACGACTCGTTTTTCAACTTTTTCAGCCCGCTGAAAGGTGAGTAGGTTGTGTCGTGGACGTTGATTATGTACTACGCAAAGTCGCTTTGTTACCCTGAGTCCGGTCTGGGGTCCTCTGGCGAGAGTGGCCAGTAAGGACACGGTTGCTGTGCCAGGAGCCGTGGTGCTGGTGCTCACGGGGTGCGGGGTTGGTAGGGGTAGTGGGTCCTCCTTGTGGCAGGAAGGGAAGGCTTGGCGGGCTCTCTGAGCTCCACGCTGAGAAAGCTGGAGTGATGCCAGGAGTGACCCCAGCCGGCACTTCCGCACCTCACTGCTGGGGCCTGCTGACATCCCTCGGGCCGCCCGTCCTGCTGCAGGCCCCCTCTGTGGCTGGTTGTACTCCGGTTCACCTGCGCAGCTTGGGGAGCATCCCCTACCCTCTCTTTCTCATAAATTCAGCTTTGTTTTGTTTTTCTCCGTGGCTTGGTAGAACTCAAGGGGCTTGGGAGTTGATAATAGCGTGACAACACAAGTAATTGGATTTCCAGTTTTAAAAGACTTAGCTTGGAAAGTTTGAATTTTTTTTTTTCCACCTTAAGTCATAAAATAAAGATGGAAAGTTTGACCTCGTGGAGGGTGAGCAACAGGTTTTGAGAGTAAATACTGGCAAGTCTTTTTTTTTTTTTTTCTTTTAAAGATCTTATTTATTTGAGAGTGAACGAGAAGGGGGGGGAGAGGTAGAGGCAGAGGGAGAAGCAGACTCCCCGCTGAGCAAGGAGCCCGATGTGGGACTTGATCCCAGGACCCTGGGGTCATGACCTGAGCTGAAGGCAGACGCTCAACTGACTGAGCCACCCAGGCGTCCCAAATAGTGGCAAGTCTTAAAATTTTCTAAACCTGAGAGAATGCGGAGGCCAGGCCGGTTGTCAGTGTTCGGATAGTCAGGATAAAACATTTTATTTTCCACGAACACAAACAGATTGAAATCTAGAACTGCCCGTCCATGCCACAGGTAATTGGTGGGTGTGTGAGCTGTTCGCCCTCGGCCACAGGGTGGCTCCACTCTCAAGTGTGAGCCTTGGACCAGGACTTTGTCTCTGAGCCGAGGGCCCTCGCTTCGCAAGCTCTGCCCTTCGGCCCCATACCTTTCTGTGATTTGTCTTTGAGCCTAGAGGATGCAGATGTGTATTGGTCTGGGGTAACAATAGCCATGATGTGGTTGTTCAGTTTCCTTGTTTTAGAGAATTCCCTTCGGCGGTCACTTGCATGAATTCACTGTGAAGCAGAGGGGCTTTGGTTCCTAAATGCAGTGGCTTTGTTGGAAGGTTTCTTAAGATTGGATTTTAAGTAATTTAATAAAATCAAAATGAAATTAAGTGGACTCAGAATTTGGGGGGGGGTAACGTTTGGGGCTCTAAAACTGTTCTGTGATGGTTGTCCAGCTCTAAAAATGACCTCTGGGTCATTGAATTATACACTTCAGTTCTCTGGTAGATGAATTGCATGTAAACGTAGCTCTTTTAAAGTAATCACACATAATATCAAGTGATGAGTTCTGTAAACAAATAGAAAGTGACCATGGGGCGGTGATGGGGCAGGCAAGGAAAAAATGTCGAAATTGAGGTAATATGTTTTGAAATGAAGGAAACATAAGCTGGCTGGTCCGGTGCCCTCCTTGTCCTTCAGTCTACAAAACATGTCCCAAAGTCAGATGAGCAAAGTCCCTGGCCAAAGTCCCCAGACCCAAATCTTAGCCCATGGTGGGTGCTCACGTGCCAAGACTCGGGGACAGTGCCATAGGGGTGGTGTTGACACGCGGGTGCCCAGCCCATGGGGAACTGCAAGCTGGGAGAGGCCCCGAGAGGCAGGATGCGGCCAGCGCCATAGGCGTCCAGCTCCTGGCAAGACCGGGCCTTGAACAAGCATCTCTAAAGTCTGGGGTTTGAGTCACGTGATCATTGGAGTGTCACTGGGCTTTGTTGAGTGGTTGTAAGTCCCCATCTTTCCTGTCACCTTGGTTCTGGGTCAGGCTCCAGTGCAGCAGCAATCTCGGTAGCTGTGTGCGCGCGCACGTGTGTGTCCCACATGCACACGTGTGTGGAGCTGCCCCTCGGCGAGCCGTGCGGTGCTCTGTGGTGGGCAGCGACCAGCAGCACCCTCCTGCCCACAGGGAGTCTTTCCATTTCGTGGGAAGGACGCTTCAGCACTGTGTCCTCGCCTTCCTCCTCTGCACGTGGACACAGCCGCTGTTGCCCCGCTGAGGTGCAGTGCTTCAGACACGAGGCTTGGCGATTGTCCTTTTCCCTGCAGAGTCGTGCAGGGTTGCAGGCGCTGGTTCACTCTCTGGAAGGCGTAAATGCACCGCGTGGCCGCAGTCTGGGGCCCCTTGATAGGCTTTTCCACGTGTTAACACTAAACTAGGAAGAGCTTCTCCCCAGTTGACGTTCCCAAGCAGGTCAGGCAGGGGCGGGCGGCCAGGGCACCGCTTTAGACACAGGGCTCCAGATGTGCCCTGTTCCACCCTCCCTGTCCTCGGAGCCGCCCGCGTGCGCTTGCAAAGGCTTTGGTTGTCAGCATAACATGCCTATGTTTTGTCTTTTTCCCTAGCGTCTGGGGATGGAGAGTCACTGGTAAGCTCTGTGTTGTCATTGGGTCCCTCGTGCTGTCACATTCTGTATCTTCAGAGTAGTGGCCTACCTTCTTTTCAGTCCCTCCCTCCTCCCTGAGGCCCGGGGTGCACTGTGTTCACGACACTGCGGGGTGGGGCCAGAGCACCCCGCCATCCCCAGCAGTGCTGGGTCCCCCAGAGCGAGGGGCACGGTGCGGGTGGGGGGCGTAGCGCTCACCCGTATACGTGAGTTAACGTTGAGGTTTTCCCTTTTCAGGATGAAGACTCGGAATTCACATTAGCCTCTGACTTTGAAATCGGACACTTCTTTCGTGAGCGGATAGTCCCGCGGGCCGTGCTCTACTTCACAGGGGAGGCCATAGAGGATGACGACAACGTATGTGGACGGGAGCCCTTGGGGGCCTGCCTCTGGCGGTGTGGGGTGCCCTGAGCAGCAGCCTGGGGGACGCTTAGTGTCGGGGGTGGGGGCCGAGCAGGGCTCTGGGTGCTCTTGGAGCAGCAGAGTGCCGGCCCCGTCCACGGACAGCATCCTTGAAAGGCCCCAGGTGCTCACCCTGTCCTGCTTAAGGTCTGTAAGCTTTGGGTGACTTGGAAACGTGAGGAAAAACATCTCCTTTTCAGAGGTCTGATCACAGCAAGAGGTTATGTACAGAGCTGACTCCTCTTAGCCTGTGGTGTGCCGGTGCCAAAGACTTGATACCCATGGTGCACAGAGGGGTGGCCAGGCTGCGCAGGCCCCTTTTTCTCTCTCCCCCACCTCCCTCCCTGCTTGAGCGCAGCCTCCCTAGCTGTCCTTTGACGGTCACCCGAGGTAGTTCTCCATCATAACCCAGGCTCGGCTCACTGTCTTCTTGATTTGTGGGAATAAAGTTTGGTTTTATAGTGTGCAGTTAGTAGTATGTTTCAGATACTTATTCCCTTGCTTTTAGAGCTCTTAGGTTTCCTGGGTGGTTCTAGGTTTCCTTTCTAAGCGGTCTGTTGAGGTTTCAGATGGGCAGCAGGAGCCGGGCAGGTTTGAGCTGCTTAGCGGCCAGAGCAGTGAATGCCTGCTTCTCATGTTTTCTGTGCTGATGGTCCCAGCCCGGGGGCATGGCCTGTCCAGTGTGTGTGAGCTGTGTAGTCTGAGACTCGTTCGCTTCGGAAAGGCTGTTCGTCCATCCCTGGGCCAGGAGGGGGTTGTGGGCAGGAGAACATGCAGCACACACATCGGCGTAGTGTTGGCTCGTCCGCGCTCTCAGGTGATTGCTAAGGCTTAAGTCGGCACGGCAGACTGTACACCAGCACGGTCTGTGGTGGCGGAGCTGTCTTCGGCCTGCTCTGTCCAGTGTGGTGGGACTGGCCCCACGTGACGTTCGAAGATGTAGAATGAATCTGTTGACAGCTGTGGAACTGCGTGGTTCCACTTTATTTAATGTAGCCCCAAAGATCTAGTGACTACACACACTGGAAAGCGCATCTCTAGACCAGCGGTCTTCCCCCCACACTTTTTTGATCATACGCCCATCCGTTTTAAAACGTGACTGTGCGGTTTATATATATTTATTTACTTAAGATATAGGCAGAGTGAGTGGATAGTACTGGTGAGCGGTGCAGTGCTCTGCCTGTCCTCTGTGTGTCCTCTGTCTATATGTGTCCACGCCCAACACCTCCGATGCAGGTGCTGCTGCCCAGCAGTGTCGTTGAGGGGTTACGAGGGGGCATCCCACTTAGGCCTGCTGAGACCAGGGTCTTGACTTCACCACTCACGGCTGTAGTGACTCTGATGGCTTGTCGGGCTCTTCGGAGAACACCTGTCGGCACCATTACTTAGTGCACGTTGGCATAGAGGTAAATTTGCAGGGGTCTGATGCGTTGGAAACCTGCACAAGCACTACACGTCGTTGTAGAAGGAAATGGAGCTGGGGGTGCTGGTTCTGTCTTCCATATTCTCTCGGCTCGGCTTGCATGTCCCACGGGCTCTGTACGCCGACTTAGCGACCCCTGCTGTACATCAGTGTGAGATGTGTTTGCCACAGGACCCTCCAGGTCCAGAGTGAAATGATCTGAGAACCTCAGAAAATCCGCGCTTGAGCCTGGTTGAGGCTAGTTCAGTCTGAGCGAAAATGTGATTGGCTGCAAGACAGGGTTTGCCTAGGTCTTTCCCTGTCAGGGGCTGGAAAGGGCACTACTGGGGCATGCTTGGACCCCTGACGGCCCAGCTGGTGCAAGAGGGTGCGCATGCCGGGCCTGGGGCCTGAGCTGGGCCCCACCAGCCCTCAGGCCCGTACAAGTTTTGTGCGAGCTGTCGCTAAGGAATATACGTGTGGGCTCCAATAAGAAAAATGTTCTTAAGAAAAGCGTGGTAAATCTTTAGGTCTCTTGTGTCATGCAGGTGATAGTGATAAGGTTTGTTTTGTTTTGTTTTGTGTTTGGTCTTGATCTGAGTCTGATAGGTGGAGTTTGAGGGAGAGTCTGACCTGTGATGTCTTTGGACCTTGAAGAAATTCATTCAAGACCAACTGACCATAATGTTGGGGTTTTCTTCTATACACTTAAACGCCAAGGTTTTATCACATTTCTAATGTGTAAATATTTACCCTTGTACGAGTTAAAAAAATACCGTTGAAATTCATGTATCTGCATAGTGAAATCATGCTCCTGGTTTATTTAGATCAGCCACTTTCCCAGGTGATCCCAGTACGTTCTCATGCTGACCATCTCCTTTCTGCACCCTTCCCCATCCTCAGGCCTTGTTTTGTGTGGTTTGCAGGTACCCGGCGTCCTATCGACACAGCGGGGCTCTCGAACAGGCGGCCCTGCAGCGCTGGCCCCAGCCTGGCCCACAGTGTTGGGGTCGAGGAGCCCAGTGGCCGACTGTGGCCACCCCCCCCCACCCCCCGCCCCCAGACGGGCCTGGAGCGGGTGCTGCCCTCTGCCCAGAGGCCAGGCTGCAATTCCGCGGCCCCCAGGCCTGCCCGGCGTAGGGCGGTTGACAGGGACCGTGCCTGGGTCAGGCTGCCCTCCTGCTTTCGAGACCTAAATCTTGTTTCCTTTTTCCTTTTTCAGTTTGAAGAGGGTGAGGAAGGAGAGGAGGAGGTAAGACACGGCAGACGTGGAGAGTCCTTCCCCTGAGGCCCCGCTAGGCTGCCTCTGCTAGAGCGGCCGGCCGCCCGTCATGCCCGGTTTGGGTGGAGCTGCCTCAGGGCCTCCACGCGGTTGAGACTGGGGGGGGCGGGGGGTACTGCAGGTGCTGCCCCTGCGGCCCGTTGCTGACCCCGCGGTCGGCCTGTGAAAACCGGCTGAGGGAACGTCGGTTGAACAGACAGCTCGCGTTTTCGGCGTCGCGTTCATGTCCGTTACCGCTGAGAGCAAAGAGGAGCCCACAGACCCGTTGCCCAGGAGGGGCCCGCTCACGTGCGGACGGCGATCGCTGCTTTCCCGCCGGAGCCCGGGCCGGCTCCGCAGGGGCTTCCGTCGTGTGTTGAGCTCGCTCTCACCCTTTCGCAGGAGTTGGAAGGCGACGAGGAGGGGGAGGACGAGGACGACGCCGACGTTAACCCTAAGGTCAGTCTTGGGGGGCCCCCCCCGGGAGTGCCGTGCCCCCGCCACAGGCTGCGTCCCCCCCGCCTGGCCGCGCCTGTCCCGCTCTCGTCCGAGCACGGGGAACGGGCCGGGGACGGGCTCGAGCCACCCCTCCGTAGGACCCAGGGCCCAGCGTGCGGCCGGCGGAGGCTTGCCCGGCTCGCTCGTGAGCGCGTCCAGGAGAGCGGCTTTCTCTCCACACCTTCAGTCCTTTCGGGGGAAGGGCTGGATGACGGCACGAAGGAGCTGTGTCTTCTGTTTATTTTTGGAAAAGGTATAAAGAAGTAAATTTGGGGGGTTATTTTTTTAATGAACAGAGTAATAAAACTGTAGACATAGTTTTACAATTGCCTTTGGGCTGAGAATATTCGGAAGCTACGTCTAATATCTCCAGTCGTTGAAAGTGAACTAGGAAGCTTTAAGGAAACAAAAACTGAGGAGAATGGGCAACCCCATTAATTTTACCTGAAGGCCTGAATGTTTACTGATGGCAGATCAGCTTAAATGAAGGCACTTTGTCACCTGACACATCCCTTAAATCCAGAGCTGCTTTAATGCAGTCCTCGGGCTGTAGGAGGCCGCCCTCTTGTTTGCGAGCGTGACGTCTGTAGCTCACTGCGTCGTCGTGGGCTGTCAGAGCACTGAGCTCCCCTGCCGTGTGTGACCTGGATCCCAGTTTAACTAGACAAGTGTGTGTTTGTCTGCCCTCCGTTTTTGCCCCAAGTGGAATGTGCACTAAATGTGAGTGTAATAACCCAGCCCTGTTTTTGTTTGTTTTTTAACACCGAATGTTTCTGTAAATGCATGCTTTATTTATAGTTCAGCTCCCTCTAGAGAAGAATGGGAGGTGGGTTTCAAACTTAAAACGTACCATATAAATACTCCTCGGGACTAAGCTCACAGAAGGGCTCACCTCTGCACAGTCAGCCTGTCCAGCATGGGGGGCCTGTGGGGCAGGCATCCCTGTGCTCGGCTCCGTGACACGTGGTCCCTGGCTCAGGTGGCTCGCCCTGGGCAGTTGGGGGCTGCCGACAGGCACACTCATGGTTTGGATTCCAGAGCAGACCGAGGGCGGTTCGCGGTGGGAGCTATTCACAGTTTGGGTCCTAGAGCAGACTTGAGGGCGGTTCGCGGTGGGAGCTCCGTCACTCCGTCCCTTGTCGCTGCCTTCTGTTGTTTGTCCTTTTCTGTTTCCTGACACATCTGTTTTCTGGAAGCGCGTTCTCTCACAAGTCGTCCGGCACCGTAGAGGGTTGTCCGGACCGGCGCTCCCTGGGTCTTCGTGTGTGCTGTCGGTGGGGGGAGGTGGGGCTGATAGACGGGTCGCTGGTGGGAGGCGCGAGGACCGCCAGCCCTGCGCAGCCAGAAGGGCCCGAGTCTCATCCTTCAGGGGGATTGGTCATGTCAGAGTCTGCGCACAAGGAGGCAAACGAGGGAGGAGGGATTTTTTGGTATTAAACGTATAGATGTGGTGGGTTGGGGTTGCTCATCTCAAGCTCGAGAATTTGTAGCCCTTTTTGTCATGAGAAAGTGGCTGTTTCTGCCTGTATAATTTTGTGCATTTTGTTTTCTTTCATGCTGACACTTCCTTTCAATTTTTTCCCCATTTAGGTGTAATTTTTGTCTGTTATTCATGCATTTTTAGGTAAGGTGGAATTCCATTCATTCCTAATCCAATCTTCTGATCTGTGATTTATAACAGTGCCTTACTGTGACTTGGTGGACAGAGGGGAGGCTGCTGGGCAGGCACACACTGCGTGTGCTAGACTGAACACGTGGCTTTCGGAAGAATAGTAGTTTCATGCAGGTGTCCGTTGTGTGTACTTCTAAAACTGAGCATCAGAAACTACATTTTAGGCTCCTGCTTCCTGAGCCTAGTGTTTGTTGCTGACCGAGTCAAAGGCGTGACTGGTGTGGCATTTTTACTGGGGACGGGCCTGCCCTCCAGGAAGAGCACAGGGTGCGAGGGGCCTGGGAGGTGGGCACTGTGTGGTCTTCATGAAGACCGTGTTGTGGGGGCCGTGCTGGGATCAGCTGCACCCTGTGCGGTTGAAGCAGCCGCTCTGCCGTTTCTTGATGTGTCTCTGTCGATTGTTTCTACTTTTTAAATTCAGGTGTGGTGCAGACCGGTAGGTCATAAAGCCCTACCTGAACTTTGAATGTGCTGGAGTTAGTGTCCCAAAAGCTGCGGTGTCTCTGTGGTGTGGTCCTGTGCGTCGTTGGGGTGCTCTGACCAGGTGGGGATAGAGCTGGGTGCTGCCCACCCGTCACCCCTTCCCCCCCGCCCCAAGGCGTGGGCCATTGCAACTCTGTTCCAGCAATCAGCTCCCTCCCTTGTGGGTCGCTGTCCTCCTGGGGGCCAGGGGGCAGTGGTGAGAAGATGCCACGGGAGGCAGGTGCTGTGATGTTCATCCCCGGGAAATGGCAGGGGGTTCCGGGGGCCGTGCTGAGCAGCCTCAGCCGGTGCGTAGAGCAGGGCCCGTGAGAACTGGAGCCTGAGCTTACCGCCGCGGCCGGCATGCTGGTGCTGATGGTCGTGCAGGCTGCAGGCGTTGGAGAGTCTCCACATGGCCTTCCTGTCTGGCTCTTGAGGGCTCGCTCTCATAGAGAACTACGTGGTAGTACGGCTGCCTCCTGGCAAGGCAGCATCGTAACCAGGGGAGACGAACAGACACCGTGGATCCTGTGTTTAAGGAGTCGGGGCTGATCGTTGACGTGCAAGCACAACCGTGTGTTCGATTACTCTTGATTCCCGCTGCCCCACTTGTCTGAAGAATGTTCCCCGCAAGCCCCACTCTCCCACCCTGCTAGTCACGGGGAAGCATCCCTAACCTGTTCAGCCTGTGTTTCTAGGACAGGGGGACCCTCCTGTGGCATAGCCACCGTGAGCAACATGGCGCTGTAGCCCCTCAGTAGTGTCATCAGATCCTTGTCAGGGGCCCAGCCGCTCCAGTGCAGGGGTTCCCTCCGCGGTCACGCAGGCCCTTTGTCCCCGGCTGTGTGCCCCTGGGAAGCTGTGGTGGCCAGCTGTGTGCTTGGTGGCTTGTTTTCCCCCCTTCTTGGGCAGTTGTCCTCTGTTAAAACTTGGCTTTTAAATGGCTCCATGACAGGCAGGATTTGGGCTGTTAGTTTGTGCCTTGGAAACACCCCACTCCTCTCCCGTGATAGTCAGGGGTATTGAGTGACCAAGCTGCCATCAGACTTGGTGGCCTGAGACCAAGGATGCCGGGGCATAGTTGTAGTCCTGTTTTGGCCTGTGTCACAGGCTGAAAACCAGTGGTGTCTTGTTGATAAATTTCACGTCAGAAGCTTCGGGGTTCTGTGTTGACTTTACAGCCTAGGACTTGTGTCCATGTGGATGCTCTCCCCAGAGGTGGGGCCGCTTGCCTCCCTGCCTGCCTGGGGAGCTCTCAGGCCCCGTTGCCTCCAGCAGGCTCTATCCCGCAGGCTACTGAACGTACTTTAAACAAATGGGTAATATGTTCTCCTGGTTAAAAATAAGCATATGAAATGATTCAGACAGCGTATTGTAAATCGTGTCACGCCCGATTTTGCGAAACGCTGTATGTGTGTAACTCATCCGCATACGGAAGGGTGTAGCAGGAGGAGTCCCGTCCTGTGCCACCTGCCCCGTTCCCACCACGTCACCCTACAGGACTTCCTTAGCTCCAGCTTCTCTAACCCACTTCCTTTTTGCAAATACAGTTGTGGAAACACAACGCATTTCTCCCCTCACCCTCAAAAAGCTGCCTGCTCCCCTCCGTCCCCCTGCTGCCATGGCCACACGGCTGGGGCCTCCTCCCTTCCCCAGCCACTCCCAACAGCCAGTAGTGGCTCCTTGCCTTGGCCACCAGCCTGAGCTGCCTCCAGATCCACAGTTTGATCTTGATCTTTTCCTGCCTGGATTTATCATCAGACGTGTTTTGTTTGGGGGCCTGGGTTCTTTAGCAGTATTTTAGATGAGCACGTGACACCAAGGCCAGGACCCTCTCCCAGAGTGGTCTGCTCCTGGGCAGAGACCTGGGGGCTCCCGGCCGCGTCCCTGTGCTCTTTCCATGAGACTTTCAAATGAAGAGCTGAGACCAGGGTCCAAGATCATGGTTTTGTTTTTATGCGTCCTTAACACATAATTTTTTTCATACCTTAAATGTGATTTCCCAGAGAATGGAGTCCCAGCCTCAACCATAGAAAGTATTGTGTTACGTCATCCCCGATGTTCGAGGTTTTTTTTTTTTTTGGCTCTGTAGGCTTGCCCAGATTGTATGAGAGTAATTTGTAATCTTGGCAGCCAAGAATCAGAGGCCACTGATTAGTAGACGTATTTGCCGGGAAAGATTCGTGGTCTGGTAGTGTCTGTCTCTCAGGCTGTTGCTGGCCTCCACACAGAATGCGTGGGGCTGCCGGATGTGCTTTAAATTGTGTGAGCTGTGTTCGATTGAACTGAAGTGAATGTGCGCCTCTGTTGGGGGGCGTGGTCTCTCCCTGCTACCTCTCCGGAAGGATAGACTGCCCGCTTCGGGAGGGGCTTGGGGAGGCCCGGGGCTGTGTGTGGAGCTGTTGGTGTGGCCTCCCCCCGCCCCCCCCCCCCCCCCCGGCTGTGGGCTGCTGGTGCATCCCGCAAGCAGAGAGCACTCTGGAGGCCTGTCCCAGGGCCGGCGGGGCTACTCGGCCGCCTCTGGCCCACCCTGCAGTGCCGCCTCTTCATTTCAGGTGCTGAGCCTGCCTTAGGGGTGGCAGGGCACAGAAAGGGGAGCGGCTGCTGTGTCACGTGGGCAGGGTTGGGGGGTTGCCCGAGGCTCTGGAGGCTGCAGTGCGGCTTTGGAGCACAGGCTCCCGACACAGATGAGTCTGTGACCCTGAGGCGCTCCTGCTTCCCGGTGCCTGGCCTGTGACTTACACTCCTGGGCATGTCTTGGAACAAGAAAGGCAGCCCTACTGAGACTTTGTTTCTGGGAAGCTGAGTGATTTCTTGTTACTCTTGTAAAAGTACGTTTGCAGTAACCATTTTTTCAGTAAGAAGGAAGGCAGTAAATTGAGTCTAGGTTTGCATTGTTGGTTGGAGGTACCGGCTTGATGACGTTGGTTCCCTACAAGTCCTGTCTTCTCTCGTTGACAGAAGGAGCCCAGCCAGCCGTCTGAGTGCAAACAGCAGTGAGGAGCGAGCACCCCGCAGGTGTGGCGTCGGGACACGTGGCGGCCGCGCCACCGTATGGGCAGTGCTTCCTTCTAACTTGTTCTCGAGTGCATGATTTTGACTTTAACTTTTCCTTTATCCTAATTATTTTGCTTAACCTGTACAGTGGCAACTTAAATGCATTTCAGAAATAGGAGGTTTGATTCCAGCACCCTCTACGGCCTTGGGTGCGGCTCAGTGGACTTTCCCAGGCCCGGCCTTCAGGAGGGCCCCATAGACCCCAGGGGGAGGGGGCGGCAGAAGGTCAGTCAATGCCAAGGGCAGATGTCTTGGGATGTGGTTCCGGGGCACGTAGAACCAGTCACATCGCTCCGCAGTCGGACTGGACGCTGCCTTCACTTGAAGAAACCCACGCGCTTTGTGTCTCCCATCACGTGGTCTCCTGTGCTCTAACGGTCTCAGAAGAGCTGTGTAGAGTAGGGTCCTGTTCTCTTTAGAGCGTTCTTTCTCTGGTTCTGTCTTCCTCAGGGTGGGGTAGGGGTTGTGGTGCACCCCAACCCTGAGGCGTGAGTGTTTGTGGTTCATCTTCGTATTTATTTATTCTTCCCTGCTAGTGAGGGCTTGGGACGCATGCTGTCACTTGTCCTTACACTTTCTGAAACCATGTGTGTGACCTGGTGACTTGCCAGGCAGGAGTGGCGGTGGCTCCCAAGGGAGTGAGGCCTGTGGAGAAGGAACCTCGCTCCATCCTGCCCACGGCTGAGGGCAGGAGCTCGTTTTCACGACATACAGACCACCCGGCTTTGGGGGTGGGGTGCGGGGTTGTGGGCCGAGTGCCGGGGTTTGCCAGGCTTCTGTGGTGAGGGGCCAGGACTGGGAAGCACTGCTCTCCTTCTAGTGTGGACACGTCGAGTCTTGCTTTCTCAGTACCCCCCGCTTCTTGGCCCCGTGCTCATCTTGTCTTAAAAGCCCTGGGTTCAGAGCGACCTGTTCTTGGCTGGCGTGTGGGGTTTCCGAGTGTGTGACCACAGTCTCTGGCAGCCGGGGATGCTGTGTCCACACTGTGTCCAGGCCTGTAGAGTGCTCAGCCTTACTTATAACACATTTGTAACTGAATACAGTGTTTTCAATTTGTACAGAATAGTTAGAATATTCTATTAAAGTTGTGAAACATGAACCCAGCTCTGTGCACAGTCTCTCTGTGGGAGGACCTGGTGGGAGGATCGGGTGGGGGCATTGGCACCTGCCCCCACCCGGCAGCTCTGGGCTGTGGTTGCGCGTCCTCTTGAACTGTACATGTAGAGTCCTGTGGATGGGCAGACCCGGGCTTCAGGCCTCTGCTTTTCCGTGTCAGCCGGTTCTTAGGAGGCGGCTACGTTTAGTTTGCCCGTTAGGCCTGCAGACCCACTTCACTGTCAGGGTGGGCTTGGGGCCCCCCGGGTTGGGCCCTTTGCTACCTCAGGAAAGTGTCTGCTCTCCCCCAGGAGTGCGCCATTTCTCAAAAGTTTGTGGGGCTGTACCTCCCAGATCCAGAAGGTTCCAGGAGGGAAAATTGCTGCATAAAGGCCACTTTTCTGGTGGAACCTCCATTCCTTGCTAAGAGGGGAGCGCCCTCCCCCCCCCGCCCCCGAGACACCTGTTGCACAAGCCCTGTGCACGGTACCTGGCTGGGGGTGGGGGGGCGGTACAGGCACCAGGAGGAGGCAAGCGCACAGCTGCTCCTCCCGCGGCCCAGCTGCCGGTGCCCAGCTCGCCAGGTGCCTGTCTGGGGGGCCTGGTTCTCCCTGGGAGTAGCCACGAGAAGGAGCAGGAAGTGCTGCACAAGGTTTAGGAATAGCCCTGCTTCCAGCGTGCCCCAGCCAACTAGAACCAGAATGTTCTCGGTTCTTGAAGTACCTGTGGGTAAACCCCCCCGTGGGCCTGGCCCCCCACCCCCCACCCGAGAAGCCTGTGGGTGCCAGGCCTGCCTTGTTCCTGCTGACACAGATCGAGAACCCCATCCCCGGAGGGCAGTCTGCAGAGATGACGGTGCGCGCTGGGAGCATCTCTCGAGGATGGGCCCCCGGACCTCCAGGGCAGCTGCTCGTCCCTGTGGACCCAGACTGGTCAGGGGCTCCCCAAGTTCTCCACATGTCCTGTTTCCCTGGAGCGTCCAGAATGAAGCTGTTTATAAACCGTGGCTCACGAGTAACTACAGGATGAGCAGTGATTGCACAAAATGATGTGCTTGGATACTTTGCAGGAAGTTTGTGGGGACGGTTTCAACTCTGGGAGGACCCATCCTGCCGGCCCAGGGGTCACTCCGAACATGATCTTTCCTCTCCCGCTGGCTCCTCACCCTCAGTGGGTGACTGCCCCCACGTTCACCGTGAAGCACCAGCAACCGCTCAGCCTGGAGGCTGCTGGACCTCGCTGAAGAAACGGGCACGTGAGAAGAGCCCCCCCTGATGGGCACAGCGCCGGGTGATGGGAGCCAAGGAGACGGGCCGGGGGGCAAACCCTGTTAGAGCTTTCTCTGGCCGGCAGTTGCTAGGGCTTCACCAGAAGTCGGCGCGCATTACCTGGGCCGGGAGTCCACGCCGTGCGTGTGTGTGGAGCACGTGGCCAGTGTGTGCTGTGGCGATTTGGGATGACAGGGTAGGGGGAGCCCATCCCTTCCCTCGGAGACCAGCCGAGTCAGTGCCCACCTGCCCATGGCGGACGTGGGGCGGCCAAGGACGGGTGTCCGTGTGCCTGTGGGGCATACCCCTGAGAGTGTGGTGCTTAGGAGCAGGTCACGGCCAGCCGCGTGTGGGTACGCACTTGCGCACTCACATACACAGCGCTACCTTCGGAGTCTGCGCTGACTGGGAAGCTGGAGAGAGCGGCTGGGCACCTGGGGTCAGTGGGAGGGAAAATTGGGCATTCCGCCTGTTGGCGGTCACATGCATGGTGGAGGCGGCCCCAGGCGTGTTTTCTTGTCAGGCCAGCACAGACGGACGGCGGGAGGGGTGTCTGGGTTGTGGCTGTCTCTGGAGGCCCTGGGTTTTATTTCCCTGCAGGATTCTAAGAAGAATCCTGTGAGCAGGCCACACCCACCCACCCCCCACCTCCTGGGTGGGCTCCGTCACAGGGCTGGGTACCTGTGGCCTCTGGGGCCTCAGCCTGGTGCTTGGTGGTTCCAAGTGTATTTGGATAGCAAGACTCCAGCTCGAAGCCCTGAGAAGCTGTGCCTTCCCCACCGTCCCCTGTGGCACTGCCTCCTGGCCTGTCCACGAAGCTGTCCTCAACCTCAGCCCTGGGCAGTCACAGGACAGGGAAGGCAGGCCCTGCACTGGCCAAGGAGCCTGGCACCCGTTCTCCATCTGGGTCTCTGCTGGCACCTGAGGTTCGTTCAGGCCTTGCTGCGTGCACCGGAAAGGCATAGAGCCACCAGGGGCAGCAGGGAAGGTGGCACTTGCAGCAGCTCTGGGTGGTTGCTGGCTCTGCACGGGCCAGGCCTCTGTCCCCACTGACCCCCTGAATTGCCTGGAGCCAGGCCTACCGGCCCCCCTCACCTTTGGGTCCCCCTTCTGGGCCGGGCCGTCACGATGCTTCTTTCAGAGAGTTCCGGTGAGCATCCAGGGCCACCTCCTATCCCCCATGGCTTCTGCGGCCCGCACCCTCCCTTCCTCCTTGGACTGACCGTCCTACTCAAGACTGCTCGCTCAAACTTGGGCGGAATCAGGTGGCTGCCTCTGGTCTGCCCACCTCTGCACCCTGACTTCTGGGGGCAGCTCGGCCCTGTCCCGGCAGAGTGCACGCCCACCGTGGAATGGTCCCAGCCTTCACGGGGTGGAGCCAGACACTTAAGATGTGTTGTTGTGGCTTCCAGAGGCTGCACCGCAGAGGGGACTGCTGGGGGCAGCGGGAGATAGTGCGTTCTGGGGGTCAGTCCACCTAAAATTCTGGTTTTCCCTTGGGTAAGTTAGGAACTGTAGCCACCCAGGGCCAGGTCCACAGCTGTGGCGGGCGGCTCAGTGTGTCCACATGCCCCCTCATCTGCAGCACCTGCCCCACCGTGGCGACCAGTCTGCTCTCATGGGGCCAGGGCCAAGCAGAGCCCTGACCCACGGGCCAGCGGTCCCACTCCCTGTAGGTACCAGGCTGAGTCAGCCCGGTGCCTTGTGTTCCCAGAGGGCACCTGGGCCTGGGCAGGCTACGCCAGGCGTTGCCCCAGCAGGAGGACCAGGCCAGGCTGGGGGGTGAAGCCCAGACCTCACCCAGCCTGTCCTGGTGATAGTGCTGGCCTCTGGCCCGCCCTCTGCTCAAACGGGTCTTCCCTGGCTCCTTCGCCCCCGAGTGCCCGTGGGTGACAACACGAGGTGGGCTGTGGAGGAGGCCCAGGGCTGGCCATGGGAGACATGCCCTCTGACCTGGCCTTCAACACCCTGAGAGGGGCTCCGCCGGAGAGCACTCCCCCCGTGTGGGCCACCCTCGGCTCCCTGCCAGCCGACCCAGCCTTCAGCCGCACCTGAACTTCGGTCGCTGCCTTCACGTTCTCGAAAGCAGAAGGACTTCCCATCTTCCTTCCTCTAGAGGCACAGCCACGTCAGGGGGTGGGGGAGCCTGAGGGACCCCAGACCCAGTCAGTGGGCCTCCCACCCACCAGGAGATGCTGACAGGCAGGAGCCCCCAGTGGCAGGACCCCTCGTCAGCTGACCCTGGCTGAGCTTTCGGTTCTTCTGACTTTAGTGTGATCGACCAGGCGCTTTATCTGCCTGGGACCCTTGTCACAGCCCCTGAGGCTCAGAGGCCGCAGTGGCCAGCGGAGGCTGCACTCCCGGCAGGCTCTGACCCTGGCCGCCAGGAGGGTGAGGGCCAGACACCTCCTTGAGGCTGAGTCACCTTGGTGCACCTGGGCGGAGCCCCTGTCCACCCCCACGATGTCCCTATGGTGCCATTTGAGGGGGCCAGCCTGGCCCAGCTGACTCAGCTCAGTGAGGGTGGCGGCCGGATGTTACTTTCCCTGACAGCCCAGCAGGCCTGCCTCACCCTGCTGGGCTTCTTACAGGCCCTGGAGACATGGGGCGGACATGTCTCCCCCCCCCCCCCCCCCCCCCCCGCCCCCGGCCGGCCGACATCCTCCATGGGCTCCTCCTTCCCCCACCCACCCCCCGGGCCAGGGGCTTCCAGAAGCCTGAGGAATATCAATCAAGTCTAAAGCTACCTGGGTCACAGCTTCTGCTTCGGAACACGGGGAGAACCCCCCTTCCCAAAGCATTCATCCAGGGCAGGGCCACCCACTCGGGTCCTCCCCGTTGCCTGCCAGCGTGGAGGCAGCCTGGGGTGGACTGTGCACTCTGTGGGTACAGGGAGGGCCCTGGGTCCCAAGCTGCCCCCATTTCTGGCAGGGGCCGGAAGATCCCAGCAGAGCTGTCGTCCCGGAGGGGAGAGCCGAGCAGAGGAGGCCCAGCCCTGGGAGGAGGACAGGGAGGAGCCGAAACAGGTCCAGAAGGTGCGGGGCTGGGGTTCATCAGGCTTCTGGCCTTCAGACCCGGGAGGGCATAGATGTGTGTTGCTCCAAGCCATCCAGTGTGTGGTCCTCTGTCGTGGCAGCCCCAGGACACTCACGGAGGTAGCTGCCGGCATCCAGGCAAGATGCTCAGAGTTGGGGGCGGCAGAGCGGGTTGGGGGGGGATGGACGGGGCCTGGAGAAGGAAGCAGCAGAGGGGGTGCTGTCAGGAGGGGGGCACTGAAGGGCACTGTTTTGAGCATGAGAAACTTGGGGTGGTTTGTGGGGGGCCGCTTATGAGTGTGGGGCCAGGTGATGGTGGGGGCCACTTCTAGAGAGCCCGGAGACTGCAGGGCTCACAGCCTTCCCACCCGGAAGAGAGGCACCTCTGTCTCCCGCGGTTCCTCGACCACTCAGCCTCCAAGTCCACCTGTGCTGGGCAGCATTTCTGTCTGATTTCCAGACCCTTGTCCTTGCCTGGGGAAGGCCCGGTGGTGTGGAGAACTCCTATACATCCTTGCAAACCCAGCTCAAAAGTCACCAGTGGTCTCCGGGAAGCCTTGACCTCACCAGCCAAAGCCAGCTCATGCCCCCACTCTGCTGGGCCACCTCTGCCACCAGACAGTGTGCCAGGCCGATGGGGGGGTGCCGGCAGCAGACCGCCGGGGGCTGGCGGCCGTGTTAAGAGCCCGGGGAGGTTGTAACAGAGGAACAAACTGGGGTTCTGAAGACCAGAAGTACAAACCCAGGTCCCCTTGGCCCCTGCCTCCGTGGGCGCGTGGCCCCTCCTCCCTCTCAGAAGGACACTGGCCACATTCAGGGCCCACCCGGGGATAACCCGGGATGACCTCCCAAGGTCCTTAATGGCATCTTTTGTCACATTAGGTAATACTTTTACCACATGAAGTTGCAGTCACAGGTTCCATGGAGACAACACCCCAGGTTTTGGCCACCGGATTGGAGGAAAGTGGCATAAACGTAGGGCACCTGGCACGTTCAGGTGGGAGTGCGAGCTGGCCAGCAGGCGGTCTGGTCCGCGGTCACGTTCCACACAGCAACTCCATGTCTCAAAAGTCTGTCCCGGTGACCTTGTGCACGCGAGCGCGGAGTCCGGAAACGTTCGAGCAGCATCCTTACCGCTTCTGAGAATCACAAAACACGGCACAGCCTGAGCACCACGAGGGTGGGGAGATCGGGGGGGGGCTGCCCAGGACGCGGGTGGAACAGAACAGTACACGTGCCGTGTCTCACTTCTCGGAAACACACCAGCTTCTACTGGACGCGTGTAAATACATTTCTTACATTGTAGCAAAAGACACATCAGTGTACCGCCTTCACCGTCTCTAAGCCCACAGCTCAGGGGCACCACGCACGTTCGCACCATCGTGCAGCCGTGCTCACCGCCTGCGTCTGGATCGTCTCATCCTCCCGGACTCCCAGTGAGACGCCGACCCCTCCCTCCCCCGCGCCCACCGTCCACTGTCCCCCCGAGGCCCCGACCCCCTCCCTCCCCCGCGCCCACCGTCCACTGTCCCCCCGAGGCCCCGACCCCCTCCCTCCCCCGCGCCCACCGTCCACTGTCCCCCCGAGGCCCCGACCCCCTCCCTCCCCCGCGCCCACCGTCCACTGTCCCCCCGAGGCCCCGACCCCCTCCCTCCCCCGCGCCCACCGTCCACTGTCCCCCCGAGGCCCCGACCCCCATCCCTCCCCCTGCGCCCACCGTCCACTGTCCCCCCGAGGCCCCGACCCCCATCCCTCCCCCGGCGCCCACCGTCCACTCTCTGTCCCCGCGTCACCGACCCCCATCCCTTCCCCAGCGCCCACCGTCCACTCTCCGTCCCCCCGAGTCACCGACCCCCATCCCTCCCCCGGCGCCCACCGTCCACTCTCTGTTCCCTGTGAATCTGGAGACTCTAAGGACCTCATGTGGGGGCAATCCTGCAGTATTTGTCCCTCTGCGTCTGGCCTGTCTCACTCAGCGTCACGTCCCCCAGGTCCACCCACACTGTGGCAGGTGTCAGCGTGTCCCTCCGTGTTCAGGCTGAGTGACGGTCCGGTGTGTGGACGGACCACGTCTTGTGTATCCATTCACTTGTCACTGGACACAGGTTGCTTCCCATTTGGGGACCAGTCTGTCTGCCTGGGGGCAGGAGCAGGTGTTCCCTCAGGCAGGCTCCGCATGAATCCCGATTGGGACCCTTGGATAAATAATAGCAAACAGTCCACCGTTGGGGGGCGGGATGGGCAGGAGCCAGATGTCCCATCCGTCCTGTGATGACACAGCCCAGGGGGCCGCAGGGCTGACCACCATCCAGAGGGCGGAGGCCACAGCTTGTCCACCTCTGCCCTCCCTCCCTCCCTCCTTCCCTGTATTTCGGGCATTCCTTCTTTCAAGTTTCCAGAGAGGTCCTGTGTCCCCATGAACCAGGCCCTGGGCAGTCTCCCCCTCCCCTCTCCCAACCTGGCCCTGGCCCCCCACCCCAGGCCCCTCCCTGATTTTCTGGTTTTACTGACGAGCAAGCAGAGCCTCCAGTAACTTCAGTTGCTCTGAGCAGAGTCACGTCTTTTGGATGGTGAGGTTGATGCTTTTTAGGCCCACATTTCCCAAAACCTTTCCTGAGCACCTGGGCAGGGCCCTGGGGGCCGCAAAGACGGAGACACAAACTGCATTCCAGGAGCTGCTAGTGACCTCTAAGCAAGGTACTGAGGGATGAATAGGAGCTTGCCCGGGGCCCAGGAGGAGGGTGTTCTGGGTAGTGTCCGTGTTTCTCACTGGATGCTCAGTGTCTTGTGAGGCAGGCCCTACCTGTCCGACTCCAGCCGAGGGGCTCAGAGAACCAGAGAGAGGGACAGAGACACAGCTCTGCGGGGCCCGAGCCAGCCTGACAGTGAAAGCCTGGACGACACCAGCCTCCTGCCCTTGGGCCTCTCACTTTTCCCAGGCTCCCACTGGGAGGAGAGAGAGCAAGGAGAGGCCTGAGTCACAGGCGGCAGCCAATGGGCTGTGTCATACTCAGGTCAGGTGGCATCAGGCCGCCTCCCAGGTGCGTGGACCTCTCCCGCCCTCCTGAGGTTAACACCTGAGCCACCTCCGGGACCCCGAGGTCCAGCAGTTACGCAGTTGGTGGGAGCAGGCCTCAAGGCGTGTGCTGACAATCCGAGGGGACTTCCTGGAGGAGGCCAGGGGAGAGGGTCTCCCACGCAGGGGAAGCAGGGAGCCCCACCCCGGGGCTGTTCCTGAGCACCACCTCCCACAGGAAGAGGGTGGTATCGAGCCCGGGGCACCTGGCCCGCCCTGACGCACGGCTTCCTCACAGGCCGCCGTTCCCAGGCTGGTTGGGCAAGAGCCTCCGGGGCCCGGCCTCCCACTGCTGCACGGATGACCTCACGAGGGGCGTTTCGGAGAGGTGCCCTCCTTCTGTCTGGGCCATCCGACGTCCTCACCCAGCTGGACGGGACAGCGAGTGTCCCTGGCCGGATGTTTGGGGCCCAGTCTGTGCCTGGTGACAGGAGTGGGGGGGGCCCCCCAGGCAAGCTGTGCGTGGATCCCAGATGCGACCCTTGGATAAATATTAGTAAACTTGGCTCCGACCTACAGTGCCGGACGCCACCCATGTGAGGCAAAGCCCGGCACGGCCCCTCCCTGTTCGTTTGGGTGGGGCTCCTAACTGCCCCCAGGCCTTGGGGTGCAGTAGAGTGGCTTCGAATCCCACCAGCTGGCAGTGGGACCTCAGCTGAGTCCCTAACTTCTCTGAGAGCCCCACTCCGTTCCCTGTAAATCCAAGAAAGTGACCCAGCAGCCCCCACCTTGCTGGGGTACCAACAGGGGCAGAGAGGGTGAAGGAGGCCCAGCACGTGCAGGCGTGGGGCCCCTGTCTCTCCAGCCAGCAGCTGGCCGTCCAGCACCCCCCGGCCAAGAACCCTGGTGCGCCGCAGCTCCCCACGGGGTGCAGGCCGAATCCACACCGCGGTCCCCACTGCCCGGCGGGAAGCCGTCTGCCTGGTGGGTCCTCTGGGCTCCTGGCTATCAAATGGCTCAGGGAGGGGGTTCCCCCGAAAGGTCCTCACTTGGGGTTGCAAGGTCAGTGTCTGCTTCCTCATCATCCCTCCCAACTCCCTGCCCCGGAGGGTCCCCCAGATGGGCCTGCTCGGGGGCGGGCGCAGGGCCCTCTCCTTGGTCCAGGCTCATGCCACTGAGCAGCGAGCAGGAGTGGGCCGGCAGGTTCCCCGGGGCCTCTGCTGGAGGCGGGGGGTCCTCAGGCCGCAGGGCAGGGAAGCTGCCTGGGTGGGCCCAGCGCCTGACCCCCAACCCTCTGGGATTCCCACTCAGGCTGCCCTGCCCCGGGGTCTCCCTCCCAGGGAGGGGGCCAGGGCTGTCCACCCCGTATGACCGGCCCTCCCGGTTCCCTCTGACACCCACTTGCCAGAGCACCCCCCCGGTCACTGACCTGCCAGCGCTGCCCAGAGAGGCCTGGCCAGTGGGAGGCAAGGAGAGGCGGCCTCACGTCACCTCACTGGGCCTCCGCTCGTTTTGGAGCCCCCCTACATCCTCCTCCTCCCCGCAGTCTGTTCCTCTGGCACCTCAAGCCCTTCCAGCAGGTCCCCTCTTCCCCAAGGCCTTGCTTCTCCATCCGTGAAACGGGGCTGAGAAGAGCACCCCTCAGGGATGGGCCTCGCTGGGCAGCTCCGCAGGCACCACTCCCTCCCCTCGGGGTCCTTCAAGCCCTCCCCTGGCCCCATGGCCCTCAGGGCTCCTCTCCTCGGGGTCCTAGTCCAAGCCCCTCGTCCGAGCTGGTGACCCTGAAGGGCCGGGGCTCCGGACTGGCCTGAGAGGCCGGGGACTTCCCAAGGCGGCGCAGCAGGGGCGGCTGGGGCAGGGTGTTCAGCTCCAGGGCGGGCTTCCTGGACTCGGCCCTGCGCTTGGTCCTGGGCTCTGCCCTCACCAGCAGGAAGACCTTTTGAACCAGGGACCTGCATCTCCCTTTGCACCTGCCCTGCAAGCTTGTCCCCGCCCGCCAGGGGACTCAGGCCCTTCCTGTTGTTTGCAGTCCTTTCCCAGGGTCACAGCTAGGTGGGGGTGTTGGAAAGTGGGTGTCTTGGAGAGGCCCTGGCCGCCAGAGACCCCTTCTGCGACTCCACCCCCACCCCCACCCCTGGGAACCCGGGAGGAGCCAGCCATCACTCCTGCTCCCATAAACCCTTTAAAGGAAGAGAGTAAGTAAAAAGCCTGTCTGCCCGGCTGGAAGGCATGACTCAGCTGCCCCTCCGCCCTCTCCAGGCTGCCCCTCCAGCCCCAGCACAGAGCTTTCCGCACCCACAGGGCTTTCCCCACTGGGCTGTGCAGGCGGTGGGGGTCGCCCCCTGCCAGCCGCCAGGAGGGCGCAGGAAGGACAGGCCCCCAGGAAGGGAGGAGGCTCCCTCACGTTTATTGAGCTCCAAGGGGTGCTGTTCTAGCACTTTCCATATGTTCCCCAATCTAACAAAAGTGTTACTGTCCCCATTTCACAGAAGAGAAAGCAGTCTCGCAGCACCTGCTCCAGGGGTCGGCCTGGCCCCGGGGAAGGGGGGGCGGGGGGGGGGGGAAGACGGAAGGTCCTGCCACGGGCGGCCCGCGGGGGTGAAGGTGGGAGAGCAGGCCGACTGGGCAGGGCCATCGGAGGGTCTCCCCGGGAAGGGTCCTCAAGGCGTGGGATCGGCCGCGAGCCCTAGAGCGCCAGGACTAGCTGCTGGGGCGCCTGGGCGGTGGGTGTTCCGGCCCCGCCGACTCCCCGCCCTGGGCCGACCCCGTCCCACTGCGCTTCCCGGGGCTCCCCGGCCGTGAGTCACCGCGGGCAGGGCCGGCCGCAGCGCATTCCTCCGCGGGGCCGGCGTCCGGGGCGGGGTGGGGACCGCGAGTCACCCCACGGGAGGTACAGGAAAGCGGAGCGGGAGACCTCCGGCGGCCGCGGGCGGGCGGGGGCGTGGCCTCGGGGAAGGGGGGGGCTGGAAGAGGGGCGTGGCCTCGGGGGCGCGACGGGGGCGGGACCGAGCGCAGGCGGGGCCGCATAAAGGCGGTGCCGGGTCCGCCTGGGCGCATCGCCCGCGCCGCCGCCGCCCGAGCGCGCAACCTGCGACATGAAGACGCCCGGCGAGGTGTTGCGCGAGGGCGAGCTGGAGAAGCGCAGCGACAGCCTGTTCCAGCTGTGGAAGAAGAAGCGCGGCGTGCTCACCCCTGACCGCCTGCGCCTGTTCCCCGCCGGCCCCGGCGCGCGCCCCAAGGAGCTGCGCTTCCACTCCATCCTCAAGGTGGACTGCGTGGAGCGCACCGGCAAGTACGTCTACTTCACCATCGTCACCACGGACCGCAAGGAGATCGACTTCCGCTGCGCGGGCGAGAGCTGCTGGAACGCGGCCATCACGCTGGCGCTCATCGACTTCCAGAACCGCCGCGCCCTGCAGGACTTCCGCAGCCGCCAGGAGCGCGCCGCGCCCGCCGCGCCCCCGGAGCCCTGGCCGGCCCGCGCGCCCTGAGCGCCGCCACGGTGAGTGCCGGCCGTCGGCGGGGGGGGGGGAGGGGGGAGGTCCTGCCCCGTCGCGGGGACACCGTCGAGAAGGGGACCGGGTGCCGCGCGACCGCGGCGTGTCTGGGCGCGCAGCCGGTGCCGTCGGGCTGGCTCCGGCCGCGTCGGGGCCCTGGGGGACGACCCACCGCGGGCCGGACCCGGACCCGCTCGGTCCCGGGCTGAGGCCCCGCTCCCTAACCGCCTCCTCCTCCCTCACAGGAGCCGCGCACTGGACGAGTCGGGCCCGACGCGGGGCCGCGCCGGCAGGAACCCCGGGGGTGCCCGGGGACTGCGGGGGAAACCTGGGCGGGCCGCCCACCCGCTGACCACAGTGAGGACAAAGGCCGGGAGCCGTGTCCCTGACCCACACAGAAGGATCTTCCCATGCGGAGCCACAGAGCCTCGGCCCGCTGAGCGGGCGCCTTAAATTATCAGACTATCTATGTATTTATTTTGATGGTTGTCATGGAACCGTCTGTCTTAATATTTCGTTTTTGCATCGATGTGTTCATTCCAAATAAACTACTTGATCTGTTCCCTTTTCTACCAGCCCAGGCGTGCTGCGGTGAGCTTCCTGCGGGGAGGGTTGGCGGCCCTTTCAGTGGGTGTAGGGGTGGGGGTGGGGAGAGCCGCCGCCCTGGCGTCTGAAGGGCAAGGGGAAAGCGCTCTGAATGAGCACAGTGTCATCTGCTGGGCTCTGTTCACACCCTCCTTGCCAAGCAGCCTCTCCCGAGGCTGGGAAGTGCCCCGAGGTTTGGCCCCCGCTGACTTCTGCTCCTGGGTGTGCCTCGGAAGGACGGAAGGACCGGGCCAGTGCTTGCTCAGGGAGGTCACTCACAAACTGCCTCATTGAGGTCAGTGCACCTCCTCCGACGAGCCGCTCCTGCCCGGGGCGACCCCAGCGGCCCCCACCACCCACATGCCACCTGTCTGGCAGCCCTCTGGCCGGAAGCCCTCAGCCCTCTGGGTGCCTGCCCCGCCATGCTCCCCTTGACCCCACCCCACCCCACGGCGGGGCCCGGCGGTTTCTGGCGATCCGGCACCCGCAGTGTGGGACCAGTAGGGCGGCGGTGCTTCTGGGCGGGTGAGGGGAGGCCCGGCCGTTCCCGATGGCCGGCAGCTTCCACTCTCCCTGCCTGGCCGCCTCTGGGCTGGGCTGAGACACTGTGTCCTGGACACAGGGCTGCCCCGTGGGGAGGACTCGGGAGGTGTGTTCCACCAGCCGGAAGGTCCGCTGGTGATGAGCAAGCCAGAGGACTGAAGAACAGGGCCTGTTGAGGGGAACTTCATTTCGGGGAACTTTCTGGCAGAAAGGATGCCACGTGTGGGAGGCAGTGGCATGGGGAGTGAAGGACCAAAATTGGACCCTGATGTCTGTCACTCACACTGGACCCAGGGGAGCCCTGTGGGCCTCCTCGCTGGGTCCCAGGGCTGACTGGGGAGGGGCTGCCCCTTTGCTGGGAAGCTAGAGGAAAACCATTCCTCACGGGGCGCCTGGGCGGCTCAGTCCCTTCAGTGTCTGCCTTCGGCTCCAGTCGTGATCCCAGGGTCTTGGGATCAAGCCCCGCGCCGGGCCCCCTGCGCGGCAGAGAGTCTGCTTCTCCCTCTCCCTCTGCTGCCGCTCCCCCGCTCATGCTCTTTTTCTCTCTCTCTCTGTGTCAAATAAACAAAATCTTAAAAAAAAAGGAAAGAAACCATTCCTTGCAAGGAATTTTCTCCTGAACACTACTTGTGGTTGGGGGAGGGGGTTCCTCCAGAGAAGTGGAGAGAGAGTGGCCCCAGGGCCTGCACTGGCCCCAGATGCACCCCCATCCTGCCCAGACCTTCAGAGGGACAAAGGGTCAATCAAAGAGTGAGAGCCCCATTCCCGGTGGGGTTCACACAGAAGCCGGTCTGGTCTGAGTTCTTGGGCCGGGAGGGTTGACAGACCTCTACTGTCTGCGGCCCCTCTGGTCGGGACCATGGAATTCTGGGGTTGGGGGTCCCGAGCTGTAATAGCCTGTTTTCCAGGCAGCCTGTGTGCTGGGGGGGGGGTGGGGGGGTGACCTTCATGGTTTCAGGGTCACCTGCCCCCGCTGCTGGGATTGTTCTCTCTGTCCTGGTCCTGCTGGCTTCCCCTGCCTGGCGCCCCTCTCCCTAGAGCAGGGTGGGGGGGTGAGGGAGGAGGAGGGTCGGTGCTCCCCAGTTCTCATAACTTCGTGCCTGGCTCCACCCACCGGGCTGCCCACCAGGGAGCGGGGGCCGGTTTCCTAGACCTCTTTCCAAGCCTTGAACTCCTCATCTTCGAAAACAAGCAGTTTCCGTTCACGTGGGGTGACTGACAAGGGCGAATGGGCAGTGTGCTTAGCCCTGAGGCCAAGCAGTGGCGGACTGGGGGTGGGCAGAAAGCTCCCGTCTCTGGGGGTTTGAGCGGCGCTGTCTGGGTGCGGGTGGTGGCGGGGGAGGGGGGGGGCTTCTGACCGGCCCCCTGCAGTGCACTCCAGGGGGCAGGGCCCCCCGCACCAGGACAGCTCGGGTGACTGCTCTCTCTGGAGCCCTGGGGCCCCGCGGCTGGCCCCCTCCTCCAGGAAGCTCTCCAGCCTCTCCATCCCTCCGTCGCTCACCCCCAGGTCCCCTGTTCAACCCACGGGACTTTGCAGAAATCAGGCTGGAGGAATTTATTGTTGGTCTGTGCCCTGGGACCGTGGTCACCAGACTTTGTCCGGCTTCTGGGCCAGAGGCTGTCTCCAGAGCGCCAGGAGGACAAGGACGTTGGTGGCAAACTGCACGTGGCCAAAGACAGGGACCCCGAAGCTGCGGTACAGGAGGCCGCCCACCGTGGGCCCCAGGGTGCGAGTCAAGGGCTGCACGGAGGCGCAGAGGCCCAGCATGGTGCCTGAGGGGCGGGGGCGGGGGGGGGCAAGTCAGGCTCGGCCAGGTCCCTCGGCACCACTGCCCTGGCCACCCACTCCCCAGACACAGCCCAGGCCTCCCCTGCCCCCTACCCCACCCCGTCCCGCTTCTGCTCCCCTGGCTCCCTCCACCCAGACGTGTGGGTCTGCTCCTTTTGGGTCACCCAGCCGGGCAGGGGCCGCACTGGCACTTCTCAGATGCGGGGCCGAGCCTGCGCCCTGCCCCAGAAAGTTCCCGAGCAGCACAGGAGGGGCCCGGGACTGGAGCCACAGGTCACGGGCCAGGCCCTGCCCTCCTAAGCCTACCGGGGAGATGGCATCCCAGCAGGGCCGGGAACCGGGGAGGGTGGGTGTGGGGCTGGGGTGCCAGGCGGGCTGACACCCCCAGGATCACTCCCACAGCCCCCGCTGCCCTCATATGGACGGGAGAGTGTCCCCCACAGGGCTGGGGAGGGGCCACCCACCTGCCTCTCTGCACCCACTTCCCAGGCTCACCTCGCTGCCTGCGCCCCCGGCTACCTGACGCCCCTGTCACCACGCCCCTCCCAGCAGCTGTGCCCTGTGTGGGCGCGCGTGCGTGTGGGTATTGTCAACAAGACATGTGCCCAGAGGGTCCCGGGCTCCTGGGGCTCAGAGCCCCGGTTCCCTCCCATCTCCCCGCTGGGCCAGCTGGGATGGCCTGGGGAGGCCCTGCCTGGGCTCAGGACCTGGCGTGGGGGAAATTTAAGAGCGGCTTCTCCCATCGCCCACACGCCCTGCAGACACCGGGGAGCAATTACCGCCCCCTCTGTGGTCTCGGGTTCCCAGGCTGGTGCTGGGAACCAGCTCCTGGCTCCTTCTGAGCCGAGGGGTGGTGCCTGGGGCTCAGGCTCCGTGTGGCCCCAGTGGCTTGGGTGTGCTCCGCCCTTCTCCCTGCAGGGCACTGCCCCCATCTCTCCGCGCTGCTTCGTTCCCCTGCCTCCTCCTGGCCTCTCCTGGGTTCCAGCCCACCACTCCAGGATGCCCTCCAGGCCCGGCCCACCACCCATCAGCCACCTGGTTCCCATCCGGGCCTCCAGACCTCACTCTGTCCCTTCCAGACAGAGGGGTGGATGGAGTGAGGGTCGGCCAGGCTCCCTGAGCTTTCTAGCCTGCAGGGTTCTTCACCCTCAGGCAGCCACAGGAGCCCTTGAACTCGGCCTGTCCCATGCCGGGACCATGCCTGCCAGGAGCCAGGGGAATGGGCAGCAGCCTGGGAACTGTCAGGCCCTGGGACGTGAGTCCAGATGGGAGACTCAGGCCTCAAGAAAGAGAGCTAGGTGCAGAGTGAGGGCCGGGGGTCCCTGTCTGGGGACACCTGTGTCCCACCAGATGGGGGGAGGGCTGGGGGCTTCGTGCCTTCGTTCACTCACTCAGGAAGCACCTGCACACACCCTGCACTAGGTGCCGGGGAGGGAACAGAAGACGGGCTCCTGCCCACTCCCAGGCTCGCAGGCAAGCCCCTTCCTGTGCTTACCACGCTCGGCCCCGCTGGGCTGTCTTCCTAACTGGCCTCTGCAGGAGACTTCCGGTCCCCACACATCCCTCCACACCTCGGCCCAGCTGGGATGCCTGGAATGCCGTCTTTCCATATCCTCCTTTTTAGTGAAATCCTGCCCATGCTTCAGAGCCAAGCCAGACACCACCTCCGGGAAGGCCCGACCCAGCCAGGTGGCGAATTCTGACCCGAGCCATCTTGCAGCCCCCAACCCCTGCCCCACTCACTCAGACCCAGGCCGCCCACCCCACTCAACACTCAGTGGGTCGGGGCCGACCCAGCCTGAAATCGGGGGGCTGCTCCATCTGAAACTGCCCAGAAAGCTTTCCAGAGAGGAGCCCTGGGGCTCCCCAGGGCTCGCCCCTCCCTGGCTCCTGGGGATGCGGCTCTCACCCGTGTCTGAGGCCGAGACAGCCTTGGTCAGCATGCTGTCGGTGACCACGTTGAGGGCACACAGGCTGAAGACCAGGCCCGGCATCAGGAGGCAGAAGTGGAAGACACTGGACATCAGGGCCTGGCAGGGCAGGGAGGCATGGCGACTGGGGGCCGCATGGGACCAGGGTGGAAGGGCCTCTCCCCAGAGTCCTATGGAGGGTGGCCCTGGGTGGGGGTGAGGGGCTCAAATGCATGCTGGGCATGTGCAGAGGGTCGGGGGATGGGCACGGGCCCCTGGCCGGAGCGGGGGACAGCCCAGAGGGAAATGCTCACCATGGCCAGTCCCACCACGATGAAGCCCAGCACGCTGGTCCGGAGCAGGGCCCTCTCCGAGAAGTGGCTGCTCAGCCAGCCAATGACCAGGCCCTGAATGACCTGGGGAGACAGGAGGAGGGGGCGGTGGTGGGAGGGCTCTGGACCGGGGGCGCCCCCGCCTCTGGGGACCTCCCTCAGGGTCCCCTCCCAACCCTAGCAGCCACCAGGTCAGAGTAGAAGAGTGGGTCCCGAAGTCTGCGTGTCAGCAGCAAGGGCTCTGGGGGCATGAGCTGGCCTGGGCCCCTCCACAGGCACCCCTCCGCTCACGCAGCCCCTCAGCGCGCCGGCGGGCCCCTCCAAAACCAACCTAACAAAACTGCCTCAAACCAGAACCATAGATGTCCTTTAAAAAGTCCTACTCTCAGACTTGCTTTTTCTTACATTTCTTTGTTTGCTTGTTTTTGTGAAGGAAGGTCTACTGGGCAAGCCCCTCAGTGCGGCACAGCTGGGGGCCTCTCAACAGCACGGGAGAGTGAACCTGGCCTCCGCGTTCATACAGACACCCCGACCAAAACCCTGGCGTGGTGCTGTTGTGCCTCAGTTTCCCTATTCACTTAAAAAAATCCTAAACTCCCGTGGCTCGCAGGTTACTACAGGGAACCAGAAGTTAACAAACAGGTCTGTCGGCTCACACCTGCCCCAGGGGTAACGCGGGCCACCTGAAGCCCCCGTGTTCTGTGCACCTCTCCCTAACACCGCCCAGAGCTGGGGGGCCTCGTACACAACGTCCAGCCTCTGCACGGACCCCCTGAGCAGCCCCCACCCCAGTCTGAGTAAATCCAGGTCCTTCCTGCCCTGCAGACCACCCCTCCCCGCGGCACACTTCCTCGGAGCCTAGCTCTCTGCCTCAGCCTGCTCAGCAGCCGGTGAGCTCCTGCAGTGCTCCCAGCCCCGGGCTGACTGCCCCGTCTAAACTCGCACCTCTGCCCTTCTGAGGACCCTATTCTCCTGCGGGGTGCTAGTCACCCTGACACATCAGATGTGTAGGTGGTCGGGGGCTTATCTCCATCCCCCCCCCCCCCGCCCTGACCCCGTATGATGGGAGCCGCCCATCACCGTGGTGGCGTGGCGCCCGGGGTGTAGGCGAAGGCGCAGCGGGGGCTCTAGCGGGAGGGTCTGCGAGGGACAGAGGGCTGCAAGTCCCCCGGGGCGGCGACGCCCTCCCCTCATGTTAGGACCATCTGGGCTGCCACTCCCCACCGGCCCCCAACCCCAGTGCCCCCCCCAACACCCAGGGAGGGGGGAGGGGGGCTGCCGTGGTCTCCCTGGGGTCGGGCTGCAGCCGCCGCACTTCGGGGTGGGGCAGGAAATGGTCTGTGGAGGGAGGCAGCAGGTGGGAGCCCAGCTGTGGGGGGCCAGGCGAAGGCATGGCTCAGCCTACAGGGGGGCTGCTGCTCAGACCCTCTGTGAGCAGCCCTACTGCCCCAGGGCTCGGGGGGCAGGGAGGCACCTGACACAGGGGGCTTCGGGCCTCTCTCTGGAGACACAAAACCCCACCTCTGCCTGCAGAGCTTCCAGACTCATCCGGAGCCCCAGCTGCCCCCCGGGGGTCGGCCACCATCCTTGCAGGTGCTAGAGCCCCAGGCTCGTCTCAGGCGGGGTCACCACCGGGCTCCTCATCTGTCCCCGAGGGTCTCGGGGGGGGGTCTGCTTCCCCAGCGGCAGCCACTTAGAACGGGGCTCCAGGGGCCCCCGACTCTGGTGCTGGCCCTGCTATTATTTTGTGTCTGTCGCTTGCTTCCCCGCCAGGCCGGCCCTCCCTGCCTGCCCGCGCGGAGCAGCCCCGGGAGCTGCTATTTTAGCCCCAGGGTCCCGATCAGTCCTGGGCCCAGGGGCGTGGGGAGCAGATGGCCTGGAGGTGCCGGGAATGTCACGCGCTTCCGGAGAGGTCCAGGGCTACCTGCCCCCCTGCCCCAGACGGTCCCAGAATAGCCCCTCCCGCACTCCGGCTGTTGGGCAGCCGTCCAGGGTGGCGGCAACACGTCGCCACCTGTTCCCACTGCCCCAGGGCCTGGTGCAGATGTCCAGGAGGAGCCGGGGCCTGGGAGCTGGTGCACCGGACACCTGTCCCACCTGGACACGCGTCTCGGGCACCTCCTGACGCGCAGTTCCCAGGCTCGAGGCATCTCACAAGGGCAGAGAGTGACTGTCACTCGGGTGGGGCTTCCCAAGGTGGCCAGCCTGTTTGAGTGCTTGGCCACATCATCACCCCCACAAGTCACGGTGCTCCGCCCCACTGGATGGACAAGGAGACGGAGACTCTGAGAGCTTGGGGAACGTGCCTGCTCGTGGGCAGGCGGCCTTGCCACGCGCCTCGCCACTGGGCGCTCCTCCTGCCCTGTCCCGTCTGCCGCGGGGCGCCCAGATGCACACTGGCTGGACCACGGACCCTCGACATGCTTCCAGACAGGAGGCCAAGGGCTCACCAGCCTCCACAGGGTGCTAGCCTACTTCCTCCCCTCTCAGACAAGGCCCCCCCAGGCCGATGGGTGTGCGCACAGGACTCAGGCCCATCAGTGGGAGCCTCGAGCAGGGAGAGGCGGACAGGCCTGCCTGTGAGGGGGAGCGTGTACCCCATGAGGCGGGAGGGCAGCCGGAAGCTAACTGTCAGCGCTGTGGAGAAACTGAGGCAGGCAGGCTGCGAGGTCCATTGCATCCAAAGACCCCTACGCACCCAAGACATGCCTTGAGCACTGGGCAGCCACTCACCATCTGGAGAACCCCGAAGAAGGACATGAGGTAGCCAGCCTGGGCAGCGTCCAGCTGGAAGAAGTCCATGGAAATGATGGAGAACATGACCATGAAGAGTCCTGGGAGAGGGGAGGAGGGGCTGCCTGGTCACCCCAAGCCCCTGGCCGTAGGGCCCACCTCCGCTGTCAGCCGGGCTGGGAGCCCTGGTCCTGCCACAGGGACCGACGGCTTTCCTGGGGAGGTGGGGGGCCCCAGGGCTGACAATGTGGGAGGGTGTGACCCCGGATCCACTGGTGGTCCCCGGAGGCCCCTTCGACTGAAGTCAGCCACTCGGGCCCCATCCCCGTGAGCCCAAGGAGCCGATCTGGATCTGGGACAGCTGGTGGGGGCCTGGCCAGGCAGCCCCCTGCGTCTGCCTTCACCCCCATGGACCCGACCCCAGAACCTTCGCTTTTGCAAGGCTGAGAACTTTCTGGGGGCGAGAGACGAACCCTTTCGCGCCAGCACGACACCTCCTTAATTTGGTCTCTGTGCTGTCCCCCAGTTAGAGGACCCCAGAGTGGGGCTCGGAAACCCCAGGGCGGGGCGCTGACGACGGTGTGGGAGGTGGGGGCCCTGCTTCGCTGTTCCTCCCCCTCCTCACCTGTGCAGCCGCTCGGCGTGAACCAGGGGCCATCTCACTTCTCCGGGGCCCATGTGACAGGCGATGGCACGGGGAGGGCGTGGAGCACGGGACACGGGGCGGAGGAAGGGGTCCGCCCCAGGCTCTGAGACTCACCAGAGGGGAAGCCGGACACCACCTTGACGAGGAACACGGGCAGGATGCCGGGCCTCAGCAGCAGGCGGCTGATGGCCTTCAGGTCGAACACGCTGGCCTGGGCTCTGCCTGGGGGACCCGGAGAGGCCGCTCAGACCACCGGGTGGCCCGCTCCCCGGCTCCCCGGCCTGGTCCCCTCCCCCTCTGTCCAGCTCTCCTGGGGTCCGCCTGTATTTGGCCCGTCCTCTGTCCCTCGCAGGCACGTCCTCCCTCCTGACCTCTCAGTCACTGGGCACAGAGGCATGGGGTCCTCTGCTGGCCCCTCTGTGGAGCCCTGACCTTCCCTTGTGGGCCCGGGAGGCCCCACACGCCCTCATTGGCACCGCTCTGCCCCCCACCTGGCGCTCCCCCAGAACCGCACTCCTGCGCACCAGGGTGCCTGCCACTTTGGGACTCAGGATCCTGGCTCTAACCCCACCCCGTGGTCCCTCCCGTCCTCCCCGGGCCTCCCCCTAACATCTGCCCTGCCTCCAGCCTCAGCCTCTCTGAGCCCCCCATGCTTTCCTCCCCGCCCCCCAGACTGCACCCTGCTCAGCTCCGGTGGTGTTGGCAGCCCGGAGACGCCCGGCACTCCAGAGCAGCTCACAGAGGGAAAGAGGGCGCGCGTGGTCCCTAAATTCTACCCCCTGCCCTGCATGCCTGTTGTTTGGAGCACACCCGCCTCAGCAGGTAGGAAGCCCCTGTGGACTCTTTGGTATGTCCTGGTCTTGGCCGACTCTCCCTGAAGGGAGGTCCGGGGTACTGGCTGGTGTGGCGGAGGGCTCATGCCTTATACTGGCCCAGCATCCAGGCATGGTGTACCTGGTGGGCCTCACCTGGAGGGGTGTATCTGGAGGGGAATGTCTGGAGGTGGGTACCTGGTGGGGCATACCTGGTGGGACTCACCTGGAGGGGTGTACCTGGTGGGCCTCACCTGGAGGGGTGTATCTGGAGGGGAATGTCTGGCGGGGTGTACCTGGTGGGGCTCACCTGGCGGGGTGTACCTGGTGAGGCTCACCTGGAGGGGTGTCCCTGGAGGGGAATGTCTGGAGGGGGTTACCTGGTTGGGCATACTTGGTGGGGCTCACCTGGTGGGGCTCACCTGGAGGGGTGTATCTGGAGGGGAATGTCTGGAGGTGGGTACCTGGTGGGGCATACCTGGTGGGACTCACCTGGAGGGGTGTATCTGGAGGGGAATGTCTGGAGGTGGGTACCTGGTGCGGCATACCTGGTGGGGCTCACCTGGAGGGGTGTATCTGGAGGGGAATGTCTGGAGGTGGGTACCTGGTGCGGCATACCTGGTGGGGCATACCTGGTGGGACTCACCTGGAGGGGTGTACCTGGTGGGGCTCACCTGGAGGGGTGTACCTGGTGGGGCTCACCTGGCGGGGTGTACCTGGTGGGGCTCACCTGGAGGGGTGTCCCTGGAGGGGAATGTCTGGAGGGGGGTACCTTGTGGGGCATATCTGGTGGGGCTCACCTGGAGGGGTGTCCCTGGAGGGGAATGTCTGGAGGGGGGTACCTGGTTGGGCATACTTGGTGGGGCTCACCTGGTGGGGCTCACCTGGAGGGGCAGCCTGGGCATGGGTGCCAACCCTTTTAGTGCTGATGGGGATGCAGGTGAAGCTGAGGACGGCTGCCACGAGGTTGGCTACAAGAGCCACGGAGGCTGGACATCGAAGCCTGGGGGTGAGAGTAATGGTCACACAGGATTTTGGTCCCTAGGTGTGGGATCTCCCCCATGGGCCCCTTTAGCCACGCTTAGGTCTCGACTGCTGAGAACAGCTCAAACCCCGCCAGCCACGTCCCCACAGCCTATGCCCTGGGGGACATTAGGTGATGGGATGAAGGAGCGGATGAAGCTGTCAACATGCCTGATGCTCACGCTGCAGCCGCAGCCTCTGGCATCCACGGCACGTGGGTCCCGGGTCTCTGAGGAGGGGCAGTGGTGGGAGCCACGAGCTGAGCCCTGGAGGGCCGGGGCGGAGTCTTCCAGGAGATGGTCGGCTTCCAGACTGCCGAGGGGTGGGAAGGCCCCCAGAGGACGGGCCTGGTGCATGTGTGGCGTGCGTGCGTGCGGGGGTGTGCGTGTGTGTGCACGCACCCGCTGCTCCCAGCCAGGGCAGGGGCGTCCCACACCTGGGGACTCAGGACTCAGCTCCAGGCCGGGTCTTCCCCCTGGAGGAGCCCCCTGCGCAGCCCTGGCAGAAGTGGGCCGGCCATGGGTCCTTCCCATTTGACAGAGGTGCAAACTGAGGTTCCCAGAAGCAGGGCCCTGTCCCCAGATCAGTCCTCATCCCTCTGGTGGGACTGGAGGGACCTCCTGGGGGGGGGGGAACGGCTCGATGGTGCCTTTGGGTGCCACGTGTCTGGCCCTTTGGGCTGATGGGGAACTACGTGCCAGGCGGCCTGGGGCCGGAGCACCAGGAGGCCGAGGGGCAGGGGTGCAGGGGGCTTGGGTTTGCCTCCGGGCTCCACCACGGGATCCCCACTCAGCTTTGTGAGGCCTCTGTCCCTTCCTGCTCGGTAGGCCTCAGGAGCCCCCAGCCACGGCGTCCCCTCTTCCTGCAGGGTGGGCACGCTGGGCTTGGGAGGGGGCTTTGGACGCCACCAGGGACCCAGACTCAGGCGGGCCCCTCAGCTTTGGCATCTGAGAACGTCCCTCCCCACCGTGAATCACTGCACGGAAACTCAGCCCCTGACCCCCTGGAAGGGCCAGGCGGCCAGGCAGGCCCGTGGCACCTGAGCCTGTGGCACCTGACAACATGGGCCCTTCTGACCATTGCCATTTCTTCCGGAGGCCAACCTGGTGCCCTGCTAGGGATGGAGGGGGGACACAGGAAGGAATGGAAACTTCGTACTGAGCCAGGCCCCTCTCTGACCTTCCAGGCTGGCACGGGCCTGCAAAGCCCTTCCCCTCAGCCACAGAGGAAACTCCTATACATCCTGCAAGAGCCTTTCTCCGAGAGCCCCTGGCACTCCACCCCCGTGGGCACTGCATCCTCTGAGAGCGGCCTGCTCCGTCCAATGGCTAGTACCTGGCCTTGAGGACAAGTGGGCCTGGGGGGCACCCTGCGCACCCAGGGAACATCAGACCATGGGACAGACATGTGAGCTGTTTGCAGGCACCACGTCCTGACCCCAACCTCACCAGAGCCCCCAGATCTGCCCTGTTCGGGGCCTCCGGGCGTAGACGCAAGGTGCCCTTGGCCCTCCACGGGGTGCCAAGAACAGACTTCCCCTGCCCCTCCCCCGCACAGCTCACGTATGTGCACACACACACGCACACGAGGGGCGCACACAGAGCTCCTACAGGAGACACAGAGAGGCCTTGTTCCACATGTGGTCGGGGGGCCAGTGGGGTCAGCGCCCCCATATCTCTGGCCAGGTCCTGCCCAGGCTCCCACGGGGGGTCGCTGTAGAGCTGACAGTTGCTGGCCCTCCCCTCCCCTCCCCCACTGGCCCATCTCTGGCCGCCCCCCGCCAACCTCCACTGCCCGGGATGGTGGATATTCGGGCTTCCTGGCCACCAGGCTTCCAAACAAACGGGCATTTCCACGGACCCACAGGTCAGAGGCTCAGAGGCCTGCGCTCAGTCCCCTGTGGATGACCGAGGCCGGCCCAGGCCGGAGCCCCCTCCTCGGGCTGGCAGGGACTGATCTGTGACGCGGGCAGGGACACCCGGCCAGAGAGAAGGGCCCTTTCTTCAGGACTCGCGCGTCACTGCTTGGGGCCTGGCGGGCAGGGACAGAACCTGCTTTCTTCACCAGATGCCCCGGAAATTCGCGGGAGCAGAGGCGGCCACTTAGATGGCTATTTCGGGAGGCTGGTGACAAGCGAGGGCCGGGTGGTGGCAAGGAGCCAGGCCCCTTCTTGTGGCATCTCACCCACCCCTTGTGTGAAGGCTGGTAAACCAAAGGGAGCATGGGGACCCTGGGGGACCTGGGGTGGGTGGGGGGCCCGCAGCTTCCCAGGGGACATGGGGGGGTGTCCTTCCACCCTCACATCCCCTCCAACTCCCCCAGGACAAATGCCAGAGGGGCGAGCAGAAGGCAAGGGAATGGCGGGCCAGCTCAGCCCCCCCGCCCCCCGCCCCTGCACGGAGGGCCGTCTCCTCTGGCTCGGTGCCCCCACCGGGCGCTGCTCTGTCCTCCAGGACACAGCTCGGCGCCTCTCCCCAGGGACCTTCGGGTCAGTGCGCCCCTGAGCACGGGGCAGAGTCAGCTCAGAGTCAGCTCCCCCGCCGCCCAGGGCCTCCCGCCTCCTTCGTGCAGGATCCCGCGGGATGGCCGCGCCCCGTTGTTGTTGGCTCATTGGAGCCGAGTACGAATTGAGTGTCGACCGCGGCGGCAGGCAGGCAGCGTTCAGCGGCTCTTTGTCCACCCACCCCTTTTGTTTTCGGTTGGATGGACGGACAGGAGGCCGGAGGGATGGAGGCCACGGAGGGGCTCTGGGCAAGACTCCGGGCACCCGAGTCTCTTTGTTCTTTTGCCCTTCTCTGCAGCGACCTTGCTGGGTGACCTCCCCTCCTCAGATGCAAATGAGGGCCGGACTCCCTGGGGGCCAGCCTCCCTGACACCTTGTCCCCAACCCCAACGGCTGCACGGGTTCCCAGGGGGCTGCTCGTGGCTGGTCACCGGCGCTGGTCGATCGGTCCGGGCCGCAGACGGCCAGCCTTGCCTCCTCGGCTCGAGGGCCCGCCGTTTGCCAACACGACGTTGTCAGGAGGGCAGTGGGCTGGGCCATCTGCCCACCCTGCACTTTTGTCCCCTCTACCGACCCGGCCCGACCACAAGGTGACAGTACTCATGAAGCCAACCAGGGCTGCCCTCGCCCTGCTCTGAGGCTCCCCTGGCCCTGGGGGGCTCAGGGCCTCCTGGGTGGCACACCCCTCTCCCATCCAACCTGGAGGACAGGCTGCGGTCAGCTGGGACCCAGCTTCACGTGACACCTGGCTGCAAAAGTCACCAGAGTCACTAGATGTCAACCTGGGGCTTGGGGTGCAGAAGTCACCCTGCCCTGCTGAATCCTATGATACCGTAGCTATAACAATGTCTGAAAACAGAAGTCCTGTGGGGCCGCTCCAGATTCAGCCTCCCTCTGCCTTCCAGGTGCCAGAAAAAAGGCCGAGAAGCCTCATCTAGCCTGACTCTTTCCAGCCTTCCGCGTTCCCTGAGCACCTGATCCCTCCATTTCCAACCACACAGGCCTCCAAGCATGCCCCGAGCTCCTCCTGCCCCAGGGCCTTTGCACAGGCTTCCTCTCTGCCCGGAACACTGTCCATCACAGCCCACCTTCCACAGCTGACTTCTCCCTCGCCTCTCAGGTCTAAGCTGGGCTTACTCTCAGCCAGCTGGGCCCTGTCTGGGCCCTTCCCTGTGCCCGGGACACCCAGGGTCCTTCTGCTGGGTCCCGTGGCGGGGAGAGCCTCGGTGAGCCATCGTGAGCACCAAGTGGAGCAGGCCGCCTGGCTGACCCACGAGTCACTCCTGTCTCCGTCATTCAGGGCAGCCTGAGTGTTTACTCATTAACTTCCAGAGGAAGCAGGGGTGTCACCGTGTCACTGGGGTGGAAACCCTCTGCCGGCAGGATAAGGCCTTCCCATTCCCCGGCCAGACCGGAGGCTGAGATAAAATCCCAAGTCCTCAGCGAGATAAGGGGTGTCGCAAATTCCCTCTGAGTCACCGAGGGCCCACCGGGCAAAGCTCACACCGCCAGAGCAGAGCCACTCACCGGCCAGCCAGTGCCCAGGAGGGCTGCCGGTGACACCGACGCAGCCTCAGTCGGCCTGTCGTCCAGGCTCTGTAGCTGGAGGCTGCCGCCGCCCAGTGCAAATCCTCCCCAGCCTCCGTGAACTGCTACCCTCGTGGGCATCTGCCCAAATCCCGAGCCCTTGTGGGGGACAGAGCCCCCGCTGTACCCGAGACTGTGAGTACAACAGCGCGTCCGCACTCAGCGAATGGGGGGCCTGCCCGCACTAACTCCAACAGTCAGGCCTGGAAAGGGTCCCCCCTTTCCAGGAATCCCTGGACCCTCTCCCCTGGGATCTGACTCAGGGCCATGAGTCACAGAGTGCCCCCCCCCCCCAAGTGACTCAGAGCCTGGGCCCTGAGTGGGGAGCCAGGCCTCCCAGCTGGAGCTCTGGGCTGAGCCCAAACCAGTTAAACCAGTGCCCTTCCCACACCCTGAGGCTGCCAAGGCCACTTCCTCTCTCCGCCCCCTGCTCCCCGGAGGTGGGGGGCATGGCTGAGGCCTTTCAGGGGAGGGGTCACAGGAGGTGGGGTGGGCAGGAAGGTGGAGGCCAGGGAGCCCTCACAATGTGCCCTGGTTTCCATCGAGGAAAGGGAACGAAGGTGCGAGGTGGCCCTTAACCCAGGAGGACCAGGAGACAGGGCATTGGCCCTTGCCTTGGGGCACTGGGGTCCTGGAGCCCACTTCCTCTGGGCCTTGGACAGGGAACCTGGAGCTCCATGGGGGAGACTCACTCTCCCGGGGACCTCAGTTTTCCCACCCATCAAAGGAGACATAGGGGCTACCAAGCACCTTATATCTTGGGATGAAAGAAGGCAGGGAAGCGAACGGATTGTTCTGGAAGGTAAGGGCAGGGGTGCAGGCAATCTTGGGGGCTGCTCGGGGAAGAGGGCAGTGAGTGGTGTCTTCTGGGCCAGCAGCTGGGATGGAGGGAAAGGAAAGTGATGGCAAGAGGGGACATGAGTGGGGCCAGAGGAGGAAGGTTCTGAACAGCCTGCACACCTCGGAGCCGTGCAGGTGGGCCCGGTTCACAGGTGAGAGCACCTGTCCAGGTGACCGTAGGTGCCCCTCGGCCCACGGTAGCGGGTGGCTGGGCTGTTGAGAGTCCAGGTGGGTGGGGCAGCATGGGGGGCTCCTCCCTGCCCCGCCTCTCCCTTTCCTGTCCCCTCTTCTCACCCCGGCCCCCACTTACATGCTCCCAACCCTCTTTCTGTCCTTCCTGGGGAGACTGAGGCCCTCTTTCTCTTGCCCCCACGGCCCCAGCGGCTCATGTGCAGACAGAACCTGCGGTCACTGCCACCCTGTCAGCACAGCGGGGCCCTCCCTGCCGTGACCCACGTGCCCCGTGACTTCTGGAATGTTCTCCTGGATCTCCTTCCCTTCATGTCCTCACTGTGCCCCCTCCTTGACCCCTGCTTCTAACATGAAGTGCCAGGTTGGGGCTCAGGGCTTGGGGCTTCACCTGAACCAGGTCCCAGGGCTTAAAAACCACCCAGGTGAGGACACGCCCCCTCTCCATCCATAGCTGCCTTGACCGCTTACTGGGCACCAGGGTCAGCCCAATGGAGACCCAAGGCCCACTGGCCCCAAGGATTGCTCAGATCTCAGCAAGGTTCATGGCTCGCCCAGGGCCAGCTCCAGAGTCCGGACACGGCCCTGGGCTCGCACCCGCATCCCACCCATCGGCAAAACCAAGGCCAACCCTGCCCTCTGCCTTCTACCCCCACTGCCACCCCTGGTCCTGGGCAGCTCCCCAGGCCTGCACAGGGTGGTTGGGTCACCGGCTGGCACTCGGCCTCCACCCACAGCTGGGCACCCACCTTCCAGACTGAAAGCAAAGACTTGGGTCTGAATGAAGGCCAGGGGCAAGGTCCGCTCCTATGAAAGAAGCTGATTTTGAGTGGGGGTTGGGGCCCTGGGAGAGGGGAGGAGGGACAGGGTGGGGCGCTGGTCGCCCAGCAGCGGAAACAAGGTGCCCCTCCCTAGCCTGGCGGGGCCTCTCCAGGGTTAGGTGTCTCTGGGTCCAAGGTTAATGTTCTTTTCCCAGGCCGCACGCTGGGGCCGCTGGTACAGACGGCTCTGTGAAGTTATTAAACCTCCAGAAGCCGGGTCCGGCTGCCCCCAGCGTCCCCAGCCCAGGGCCACATGGTGCTCAGGGGTCATGCTGCACCCCGCCTCCAGGGCCTGCCCTCGGGTTTCTCTAGGTCCAGCCTGATTTCCATGGGACCCCTGATGGCCGCGCGTGCCCCTAGCTGGGACCTCCTGGGGCCAAGGGGCCGGGGGCGGCCCTGCTCCCGCGCTTGTCCTGGAGCGCACCCTGCGGGGCTGCAGTGCGTGGAGAAGGTGCCGGGTGGCTGCTGCGGGGTGGGGTCGGGGGCTTGCAGTCGTGAGCCTGCCCCGGCCCCGCCCACGGCCGGCCCCGCCCACCCACTGGCCCCGCCCACCGCGTGGGGTCCGACGGATCTTCCTTCACCTGACCCCAGCTGCTCAACGTGCAGATGGAGAAACCGAGGCCCGGCTTCAGGCTTCCTGACCAGCACCCCCACCCTGCCTCCCGGCCCGCGCCACAGCCCCCCGCCCCGGGCCGGGTTCCCGCCTCTGCCACTCACCCGCACGCGGCGCTCAGGGTCCCGCCGAGCAGCGAGCCGAAGATCATGCCAACCCCGAAGCACAGGCCCAGCCGGCCCAGGGCCGCCTGCCGCTCCTCGGGCGCAGACAGGTCGGTGATGACCATCTGAGCGGCTGGGGGCGGAGCGGGGGGCTGAGTGGGACGGCCCCCTCGCAGAGCACCTTGCGGCCCAGGCCGCGCCCCCGCCCATCCCTCCCCCACTTGCTCCCCAGGCCACGTTCCCGTGTCACACACACCCCCCACCCCAGTCCTGCTCTCGGGCTCAAACTGGCACCCACAGGGTGACCTCCGTCCCACCCTCTGGCTCTGGCCACCCCCACCTCCCTCAGGTGGCGCCCTGGGCCCAGGCTCCCCCAACGTGCGCCCTCCCCACCTTGTCCTCCCGCAGGGGCCCTACCTGGCCCTACCTGGCAGCGCGTGCATGAGTGCCGCAGGCAAGGGCGAGACATAGAGCAAGGCCACGCCGGGCAGGGCCGGGCTGCAGGCGGCCGCCAGGATCAGGTAGAAGGCGGAGGACGCCAGGAAGCTGAGCGTGAACGCGGCCCGCGCCCCGCGCTGGTCGGCGAACCTGGGGGGCTCCAAAGTGTGAGCCTGGCGGATAGCAGGCAGGGTCCTCTCTCCTCTGCCCCTGACGCCCACCCTGTGGGGCTGCCGGGTTGCTAGGCCACAGGGATCCCCTCATGGCCGACGAGGTAGGCCTGGGTGCCGGATGGTCTGGGCGAGGGCCCCTCTGGGGGGCCCAGCTTCCCCATGCTTCCACTGGGGCAACTTGCAGGGACCTGGGGGAGTCTGACCATGCCGGACATCCCCACTCCCTTCGAGAATACCTTGTGGGGTCCCAATGGAGCACGGGTCTGTGAGTAGTACAGTAAGTGTCTCCCAGGGGCACCTGGGGTGCTCAGTCCCTTAAGCGGGTCAGGCCATGATCTCAGGATCCCCGGGATCTATCCCTGGGTCAGGCTCCCCACTCAGCAGGGAGCCTGCCTCTCCCTCTGCCCCTCCCCCTGCTTGCCTGTGCTCTCTCTTTAAACAAATAAATAAATAAAATCTTTTTTTTTTTAAGATTTTTTATTTATTTATTTGAGAGAGAGAAAATGAGAGATAGCACGAGAGGGAAGAGGGTCAGAGGGAGCAGCAGACTCCCCGCCGAGCAGGGAACCCGAAGCGGGACTCGATCCCGGGACTCCAGGATCATGACCTGAGCCGAAGGCGGTCGCTTAACCAACTGAGCCACCCAGGCGCCCTAAATAAATAAAATCTTAAAAAAAAAAAAGAAGTGTCTCCCAGGCTCCAGCCCTTTCTCCACCCACCCCCAAGCAGCTCCAGGAAACCCCCCCCAGAGCCCCTGCTGTCTGACTTTCCTGTCTCTGGAGCCCCTTTCCTGCACAGTTACCCTAAAGATCCTGCCACCTTGATCTGGCCTCCTCAGGGTTTGAGGGAGGATGTCTGCTGCCCTGTCCCTGAGCCCAGCGCCCCTGCCTAAGCCCAATGCCCGTCCCCCAAACGTCCCTGCACCCTGGTACCTGCCAAACACCGGCCCGCCCAGCAGCTGAAGCACGCCGAAGGCCGTCTGCAGGTAGCCGAAGGCCACAGAATCCAGGCCCAGCCGCCGGGTCAGGTACTGCAAACAGGAGGGGCCCACGGGAAGGGTCAGGGAGTCCGGGGTGTGCAGTGGGTCGGGAGCGGGAGAGGTAGCCCTGAAGTGGGGGGACGGGAAACCCTCTGACCACACTGTGGTGTGCCCGGGAGGGCCCCTCAGGCCTGGAACTCAGCTACTTATAGCGAGGAGCCCAGCTTCACTGGGCCCAGTGGTCAGGGAAGGCGGCTGCTGGCCCTCCCTCCCCTCTGCAGGGCACACCTCACCCATTCGAAGCTGCCTGGTGGACTGTAGCATCTTCCAGGCCAGCAAAAGATGGTCCCCAAATGCCCTGATGACCTCCAGAAGGTGGCCCATTTCCCAGCAGGACCTAGGCCTGCTCTTGGGGGCTCCCAGCCTCTGCTGGTGCCACTCTGGGGGAGGTAAAGGCCATGACCAGTGTCTCTCCAGAGAATGGGAGGGGTCCTGGGGACCCCAGATTAGCCCGCTCTAACCCTCTGACTTCAATATCCCCCACCCTGGCCTCTGAGTTCCTGGCCCCTCCCTCCGGTGATTCCCCCCTGTAATGGGTTGAATTGGGTCCCCCCCACAAAATCCTAATGCTCAGTATTTGGAATGTGACCTTATTTGGAGATAGAGTCTTTACAGAGGGAACCAAGTTCAAGCTGGAAGAGGCAGGAAGGACCATCCTCTGCGGGCTTCAGAGGGAGGCCTGAGACCCCGGGAACCAGATTTGTGGCCTCCAGTCTTTGAGAGGCAAACTTCTGTGGCTCTAAGCCACCGGTGTTTGGTGCTTTGTCATGGCAACCCCAGGAAACAAATACGCCTCATCCCCGACCCCACGCCCCGTACCCTCCCTAAGCTCAGTCAAGGGCATCCCTCCCGCCTGCCTTCTCTCTTGCCTGCACACCCCCTTCCCCAGTGCAGCTGAAGTCCCAGGGCACCGGGCAATCTCCCCTCCTCCTGGCAGGGGTGGGGCAGGGGGCCGGAGGGGGGCTGCGCCCCACTGCAGGAGCCTGAAGCCCCCCTGTCTGGTCTCTCCTGCTGGTGCACTTGACCGACTGGACAATTGCACATTCCTGTGCTGAGTCCACGCTCTTCCCCCGGCCACTGTAGCCCGCCTTCTCCTCGAACTCAAACCTGCCTCATCCTCCCCTCCCACCCCGAAGACCTCTGCTCCATGGCTGATGCTTCCACCCTTGCAAGGGTTCAGGTGCGAATCCTCAGAGTCACCCCTGACCACCCCTCTTGCACAATCACATCCCATCCTTCGGCAACTCTTGGGCTCAACCCTTACCACAGAACTCAAAGCCAGCAGCTTCCTGCCTTCCCCATGGCCAGCACCCTCCTGGAGTCCTCGCGGCCTTTCTGGGGCCTTACCTCCTCCTCTCTAGCTGCACTGTTCTCACTACTGCCCCAGGGCCTTTGCACCAGCCAGGCTTGCTCTTTGTTTCCTTTAAGCTTGCCTTCTGGGGGAGGCTTTCCTGCCCCCGTCGGTGGGCACTCCCAGCCCCTGCAGCGCGCCTTCTCTCACACGTGGCACGGTCTAAGGATTGTGTGGTCCGTGCCTGCTGTATTCCAAGTTCTGAGAACAGGATGCACGTAGTAGGTGCTCGGTGAGCATTTGCAGAATGTTCCACACTTGCTCTGTCTTCAGCTGCTCATTCATCACCCCCTGCACCAACCCTTCCGGAGGGACGTTGTGGCCCATTTCACGATGGGACGGTGAGGCGCCTGCCCAGCCCCAGGCTGCTAAGGAAGGGAGTCAGTGCCCCCTCGCACCCAGATCCCTGGGCACGGGCTGCTCATGACAATCCCCTGGGGGACGTTAAAAAGTGGCCGGCAGCTGTGCCAGGCCCCGCCCAGATGAGACGGGGAAGGCCCTCTGGGACTTCCACAGCCAGGCCAGCTCCACGGGGGTCTGCTGAAGGAACCAGCAGGAGGGCACAGGCAGGCTCTGCGGACAGCAGGTGGGCGGGCACCGAGCGCTGACCATGCCGCTTAGCCAACGGCCTATCACCGGGCAGAGTTCCAGCCCCGGGGGAGGCAGCAGGGAGGAGATGGGGCCAGCTCCGCCCTCACGGGGAGATAGAAATAATTTAATATCATGGAACAGGATGTGGGGCGTGGGCATTCTGCAGGAGGACTGACCCACAGCGGGACCTGGTTGGAGGGGAGGAGGTTCTAGGGTCTGGGCAGCTGTTGGGAGGGAGGGCTCCCTGTGGAAGAGGCCCAAGCCGAGGCCTGGGCACAGGGAGGACAGGAGCCGAGCAGGTGTTGGGGCGGTGGATCAATAGGGCAACGGTCCTGGTGGGGTGGAAGGGACAGAGCCAGGCCAGCCAAGGGGAGGGGCACTGCCACCAGAAGGGCTGCGTGGCAATGGGGGTGGCTCCCTACGGCCCCTCCCCGGGGCCACCATGCATCAGAGCACAGAAAGTGCTGATGGAGCGACCCAGAAGGCACAGTCCCCGGGTTCCCCAACGAGGGGCCTGGGCAGCCCCGGGCCCCCACCCCCGGCCCCTGCCATTGCATGATGGAAGAAGAGAGGGACAGTGGGGCATGCGGGTGGCTGGCTGCCCGGGGGAGGGTACTCACCGGCATGATGGAGAACCGCACGAAGAGGCAGGTGAGCTCCAGGGCAACCAGCAGGTGGGTGAGTAGGATGACCCGGGGACGGCCCAGCGCGCCCATCTTGCCAGAGTGCTGACCCTGGCCCCCGGGGGCTCCGGCTCCCCACAGCCCGGGCAGCTGTGGCGGGAGAGCCTGGACGGATCCGAGCAGGAGGTCAGCACAGCGCGCAGGGGGCAAAAGTCGTGTTGTGCTGGGCGAGGGTGCTGAGTCACGGGGCAGGAAGCGGGCAGCGCCTGGCCTGGCCTGTCATCGAAGAGAGGGCCTGTGGGAGAGGCCAGAGCTGCAGGACCCCCAACTGGGCTTCCAGCCACCTGCTATGTGACCTTAGGCCACTCTCGCCCTCGGAGAACGTGGCAGGTGGCCCTCCCCCTCCACCAGCGACAGCTCTGGGTCTGTGGGCGCACAGCTCCTGGGGAACTTGACACAGAAACCGTGCCTGCTAGTGTGGGCCAGGCTCCGTTCCCCCTGTGCCTTACACAGGAAGGCACCAGCACCCCATTTTAAGAGGGAAGCCCCTTTTTAGAGGCCCAGATGGTTGCTGGCTGCAGTTCAGGTAGGTGTCTCCGGCATGTGTGGGGCTTATGTATTTTGGGTCCTGGTTATTGGAAGGGGTTTCCTTAGGCCCATAGCGTCCCCCCCCACCCCTATGGAGCAGCTTCTGGAGGAAGGCTGAACCCCCATCGCCCAGTCCTCCAGCCAGAGCCCAAGGGGGCTTTGGAGTGGCCTGAGGGTGGGGTGGGGGCCACGGCTCAGCCTTCCAGGCCCCCCAGGGCGGGGCAGCTCCGCCTCACCTCCTGCTGCAGGGTCTTGTCTGTTCTCCAGCCTGCAACCAGCAGAAACTAGATTTCGTGGCTCCGTGGACGCCTCCACGCCTCCAAAAGAACACCCCATGGTACACTTGAGCCCCAGGGTGGCCTTCAGAGCCTGGGGTCCAAGGCTGGGGGTGGGGGCGGGTGACAGCAGGAGGAAACCCCAGCCACTGCCTCTGGCACCCTCCTCATCCCGGTTCGGGGAGGGCTGGGGGAGGCGGGTAGAGGCCGAGAGCCTCGGGTCAGGGGCACCTGGCTGGCTGCTCAGAGGCTCCATGCTGCAAGGGGTACGGTCAGGGGACGCCCTCTCCAGAGTGAGCTCTGGCACCTGCCTTGCCCTCCTAGGGTGAGCTCCGGCCTGGAGCTTCTGTTGCTGGGCCTGGGCGCCCATACTCTCTGGGTGGCCTGAGACAGCCTTCCTGGGGTGACCTGGGACACCGGCTTTCTTGGGGTGACCTGGGACGCTGGCGCAACATGTCCTGAGAGGCTAGGCTAGGTCTGCACAGAGACCCAGAGGAGGGGTGGGGGACAGGAGCATTTCTGGAAACAGCTCCGGGGTCTCTCCCACCTCTCCCCACAGACCAGTGGATGCCAACTCCTCACTTCACATGGCTGCCACTCCACCCCCCCTTGGCCGGGGCCACCAGAGACCCATGGAACGCAGGTACACCTGGCTTCAAGCGGTCCCTCGGTGGGACTTTGGGGGCTGGGGAACTGGAGTGCTCACAGCCACCCGGATCCCCTGCTGGCATCCTCGGGAGCACAATTCCCCCAATAAGGAACCAGACGCTGGTCCAGGACACTGCGGCTCCACCTCCAGAGCCAGGCCACAGGCCCAAATGTCAAAGTCAAAGTCCCCTCAGCCTGTGTTAACTCAGGGTACCAGGGGCCCGGCCAGGTGGAGCCCTCCCGTGTTGCCCAGGGACGGCCGGGAGGGTGGACCAAAGTCCGCGTGGTAGGGGCAGAGCCAGGGAGCCTGAGGCCTGCTGCTGGGGCCTCTCAGGGCAGGGGCTAGCAGGCCCCCACACCGCACCCCTCCTGTGTTTGAGGAAGTCTCCGTCCGAACAGTGCAAATGGGGGACATGTGTTTGTACCGCAGGATGGTGTCCCCCGTTCTCTGCCAACCTCAGGAGTTGCATGGAGATCCCGGAACAGGGGCAGGTGGACCAGCAGGGGTCTCCTGGAAGAACCGCACGGAAAGGCTGACCTGCAGAAGAGGGGGGACACGGTGTCTGAGATTTGGAACCCCTGGGCGGAGGGTTGGAGTACAGGTGGTTCTGGGCTCCGTGGGGGGCGGAGTGGGCGATGGTTCTGTCCCCAGGAGGCTCTAAACCCCCAGGGCCTGTGGGCTCCAGCCTGGCCACTTGCCATAAACCTGGCCAGGAGGTGGGGACATCATCTGGCCCCTTCTGGTTTCTCTGGGCAGGAGTTGGGGGAAAAGAGGCAGGAGAGGGAGCGGGGAGAGGGTCTCTGGTCTGCCCCAGGGCAGGTGGGGGCGGCGGAGGGCACGTGGGGTGGGCAGGAAGGAGCTGGTTACTCACCTCTCCCTTCTCCTGCGTCCAGCAGGGCCTTTGGAGGGCTTGGAACTGGTTGGAGCAGAAGTAATTGGCTCTAGCCTGAGTATTTGTCATGAACAGGCTCTGTGTGGGCGGGGAGCTTCCTGGTCCTGAGAGTGTGGGAAATCTGCCCTACGGGCCACACGACGAGCGGAACCCGGAACGCTAGAGTCCCCGACATGCTCTCCCTTCCCCAGAGGAGCCACCCCCACTCACTTAGCCGCTCAACACATGCTCCGCACTCCCCCGGGGCCCACTGCTAGCCCCCAGCTGCCTCTCCCAGAGACAGGCCGACAATTCTGCAGGGGCGAGGCTGATCCAGGTCCACAGGAGGAATCAGGGGCAGGGTTAGGAGGTGACACCTCCCAGGAGTCTTAAGGATAAGCGAAGATTGGCCAGGTGGAGGAAGGTATTTTGAAGAATACCTTCAAATGGGGGTGGGGGAGGCCAGATCTCAGAGGGTCTCACCGGCCACGCTGAGGCCCGGGGGAGCCCCAGAGGGCTGGGAGGGGGAGGCCCAGGGGGAGATGTGCCCTGGGTAGGGACCCTCTGGCTCAGTGTGCTGGAGGGTGAGACCCATGTGAGTCTCCCAGAGCTGGCAGGACCCCGGGGCCTGCCCGGGCATCTGAACTGGGGATGGGCTGCGGAACAGGCAGCCTCACTGACGCCGACCGGCTTTTGTTGAGCGCCACTGCGTGCTGGGCTCTGTGCCAGGTGCTGGGGATACTCAGCCCACAGATACGACTGCCCTGGTGTGGCTTGCATTGTAGCGAGCCTGAGAGTGCACGTGTGTTCATGCGTGTGTGCACGCTGGTGCCTGTACGTGTGTGTGTGTGTGTAGGTGCATATACAGGTATGCAGCTATGTGCAAGTATGTGCATATACGTGTGTGCAGGCGTGTGCATATATGTGTTTGTATGTGCATATACGCGTGTGTAGGTGTGTGCAAGTACGTGCATAGACGTGTGTGCAGGTGTGTGCAAGTACATGCATAGACGCGCGTGCAAGTGTGCACATACGTGTGCGCAGGTGTGTGCAAGTACATGCATATACGTGTGCGAAGGTGTGTGCAAGTACGTGCATATACATGTGTGCAGGTGTGTGCATATACGTGTGCACAGGTGTGTGCAAGCATGTGCATATACATGTGTATGCATGTGCATGTGTGGGTGTGTGCATGTATGTGTGAGGGGACAGATAATACCCGGTATGTGGGATAGGTAAATTATACGGTGATTGTGAGCGTGTGGGCTGTGCTCTGCATGCAATGGAACCCCTGCAGAGTTCTGGGCTTTCCTTATGTTCTTCCGGAAGGAGCCTCTGGCTGATGGGACCGACGGGCCTGGGCCCGCACAGGGAGACTTCTGCAGTCCCAGGAGGGTGAGGTGGCAGCGGAGGTGGGGGGTGGGGTTCCGCACACCCTGGGAGGGAAGAGTTGGACAGTGTGTCCTGATGGCCGGGGCATGGCCGGGAGAGCACCTGCAGTGTGGGCTGCCCTCGGCGGGGAGGTGGGAGCTTCTGGAGGGAGAACATGCTGGAGCTCAGTGCTCAGGTGGGTGGAGACGTGGGTCAGCACACAGGTGTAGGAGGGTGCGGTTTGGGGCTGTGGTCTGAGCTGGAGGTTTGAAGTAGGGCACTGTCCTCAGCGAGATGAGCCCCTTTGTGGGTTGACGAGGGGTCGACAGTGCTTGTTACTTTTATTATTCCCCGAGGCCCACCTCAAATGTTACCTCTTCAGGGATGCCCACAGGGTTTTGGCCAGGCCCCGGGCAGGACCAGGCCCCAGACAGGGTGGGATCTCTGCACGCTGAGGTGCAGTTTCAGGCCTCGGCCAGCAGGGGCGCCCGGACGCCTGCCGCCGCAGCTGTGCTCCGGCATCCGGCGGCCCCTCCCAGCGTGGGGGGGGAGGTCGGACTTCCGCTCCCGCTCGGTACCTGGTCCACAAGGGGCACCCCAGCCCGCTGCGGGCGTCCGGGGCCCGGCCTCAGCTCGCCAGCTCCTTCCCAGAGGCCGTCTGGTTTAGGGTCTTTAGAGGGCAGAGTCCCTTAGGACGTGTGACATGAGAGGCTGGGAGGGCAGGTGCCAAGGAATCTTCCAGAGCTGGAGTCTGTGAATAGGCTCCTGGGGTTGGGGTCTGGGCGGGGTCTGGAGCTTGTCCAAGGCTGGTTCTCTGGAGCTGAGTGTCAGGTCAATTCTGACTCACTCTGTGGGTGGGTTTGTGGGATTGAAGTCTTTAGGTTACAGTATGGCCCCATCCCCCAGGGGAGGCTCTGCTGGCTAGCGGGGGCTTCTCCACCGGCCTCTAGTGATCCAAGGGCCCCAGAGTCAGGCGGAAGGAGGGCAGAGGCCTGGGGTCCTGGGACAGACGAGCACTCGCCGTGCACGCACCGAGCTCTGCTCTTCTCCTGGCTGCATGCTGGGACACAGGGTCCCTCATGGTGAGTGTGGGTCACTCACTCCAGGGGCTCAAGCCAGCTAGTGGCCATGACCAAGAAGGATGAAGGCCTCGTTGGGAAAGCATGCGAGCAGGCTGCTGTAGGCGTCCATGGCGGGAGGCCTGCAGACTGGAGACCGGGAACCCTTCAGTGCAGTGCCGTCTGGGATGGTCATGGGCCTTTCCTCCCACCATGGTCTGGGCGACCAGAGCAGAGGAGGAACAGGGGACCCCGTCTTGGGAAACTCAGACTTGGCATGAGGCGCCAGTTGCCCCTGCTGGCTTGGGACTGAGGCATTTCTGGGACATGGGGCTTTCCAGGTAAAAATGGGGACAGTTCCAGACAAACCGGGATGGCTGTCACTCTCCCTTTATGTGTCCCTGGAGGCCAGACAGACTCATGCTGGACCTTGACCTGGAGGAAGGGAGGGAAGATGCTGGGGGGGGGGGCAACAGCGTGGGGATGGGAACCACAACGTCATGGGGGCCCCCCTCCAACCCCCTCGAGGGACACCTCGCCCTGACTTCCGTACTCGGGAAGGAACAACAGCTTCAAAGGAGGGGTGTCCATCCAGGGATGCCGGAGGGGAAGTGGCCAGCAGCTGGTGGTCTGGCCTGGCAAGGGCCTCCGAGGAGGAGTGGGAGGGCGGATGGGCTGCCAGGACTCAGGAAGAGACGGGTCTTTGAACTTCCCAGGAGAGCAGAGCTCAGGAAGAGCAGCCCCACACCTGTTCCCCAGGCTGCGGTGAGGAAACCAAGGCAGGAGAAGTGACAACACGTTTTGGTCTCCCAACAGGCACATGCCTGCGGGGCCTGGAGGTTTGCAAATGCCTCTTAGGTACCCGAACCTCCCCCAAGCACCGCCTCCTTCTGTCCCGGCCCATGGTCCCCCAGCTGGAAGGGGTGACACCATGTCTGACCATCCAGTCCCACACCCAGTGTCTTCTAGAACCTCTGTCCATTGGAAACCCGATAGAGAATCCATCCAGAAAGGAGCAGGAAGGACTTCCAGAAAGCCAGAGGTCATAAGCCCATGCACTCCTTCCTACTCTGGAGACCCGCTTGGCCACCTGGCCACCTCCCCCTGCCTGGATGGCACTTGTAAGGTGCCTGGCTGTCTGGTGTCTCCTGGGGACACAGCTACAGCGACATCTCGAGAATCAAGAAGCAGCCTCCCCTCTGCTCTCTGGGCGCCCTGGAAGCTGGCTGGGTGAGACTCTAGGGGATCTGGTGCCTCCCGCCCCAAGGCCCCTGGCCCCCTGCTCTGCACAGGGACGGTTGGCTCTTGCACACATTTCGGGGAAGCTGGAGAAGAGGGAGTGATAGCCGCAGTGCCTCACCCTGCCCCTTGCCCCCACGGTGCTCGACACGAGTCCTAGCCCTTAAAATCCTCCCTGGGGCCTGTTCCAGAAGGCAGTTGGCCCCTCTGCAGGCCAGCAGCCCCAGACCTGCCCTGGTTTATTCACCTGTTTTGGACTCCACCCACCAGCCTGGAAGCCCCTGGAGGGGAGGGCCCCCCTGAGGTCCCAGGGAAACACTCCTAGCCTAGATCCTGATTGGACATTGGAGGAGGAGGGCCCGCTCAAGGTCACGCTGCCAACAGGGGCCTGCCAGGCTACCATAGCTAACGTCCAACCCAAGGCAGTCACTTGCTCCACTATTTTCCATAAATCAGCATCCAGAGCGGCCGGGGAAGGGGGCTCCGCAGGGGGTCCAGCAGCCCGTGGGCCGGCAGGGTCTGTGCTCAGGGTGGAGCCCAGGGGTTATGGCCGGGGCTCCAGGGTCAGATCCTCTGGGCTGGCATCTCTGTGACTTCCCAGGTCTCGCTTGACGAGGGGCTCGTCCTCTCAAGACTGTTTCCCCACCTGTGAAATGGACAAGACCCGCCCCTGCCGTTTAGGAGCGTGAATGAGATAATGGACATGTAAGGTGCACGGCGCGGGGCTCCCCGGCCCGGCACAGAGAGGGTGCCCACAAGCGTCCAGTCCGGGGCTGGCTGAGGGCACTGCTGAGCGCTGGGCCTGAATGTTCGATGGACGCAGGCCCGTCAGAGTCATGGCCACCTCCATCCCATGGCCCCCCTGGACTCTGGAAGGGGTGCTAGCGCTGTCCAGGCTGCAGAGTGTATAAATACCATCACACCCTGCCCGGCAAGTTATTAGGGAATGCACGTGACTGGGGGGGGGTCTGAGTCCCCCCACCAGCCCACGTGCCTGCGCTCAGAGCAAATGTCCAGTTTATGATACAGCGGCAGCTGGAGGGGCCGCTGGTCAGGGCTGTGCATGCCCAGCCCTCCGGGTCAGCAGAGAGACAGTGATGACAGGGAGCGTGCTGGCCACTGTGCCCGGATGTGCGGACATGGCCCCGGAGCCTCCTCAGGAGCCTGGCAGGGGAGAAGGCGGAGGGACAGAGAGGTTAAGCGACTTGCCCGTGGCCACACAGCCAGTAAGAGGGCATTGCTCTGCCTGATTCCGAAGCCCCAAGCTTTGTGCCTCCGCTAGGCAGTGCCCGCTACCTTGCCCCCTGCCCCAACCCCCTTGCCACATGAATGCTGTCGGTACGGAGTGGCCAGCAGTGGAAAAGTCAAGGGGCTGCCAGGAGGAATCTGGGCCCACCAACACCCTGGGGGTAGCTGTGGGCTATGGCCATACCCCCTGTCCCCCCAGCAAAGGCCTCCTGCCTGCTCCCCTCCTACCGGCACCCCAGCCCCTCCTGGTACCACCCTCCCCGATGCCTCCTGCCCTCTCCTTCTTCATGCCCCATAACCCAGGGGTCCAGCGCTCTCAGACCTCGTCCTTCCGGGCCCTCAGCCCTGCCCTGGCCTGGGGCACCATCATTTCCTGCCCAACTGACTTCCATGATTCCTCACCCCTGCTTCCGACCTCTGCTCATGGCACCTGCATCCACCATTAAATCTCAGGACCCTGGACCCCAAGCCGGAAGCCTCCAAGGCTCCTCGATGCCTTTAAGATGTCACCAGCTCCTGGGCTGGGGTCCCAGGCCCCACACGCCTGGCCCTCGAGGCCCTCCCCGGCAATCCGGTTCATTCTGGGCTCACACGGTACCAGCTGTGACCGGTTTGGCCACCTCTCTACCTGGGATCCCAGCCCCTCCCAGAATTACCCTCCTCATCCCAAACCTAGGTGGGCTCTGATGGGGGCTCCTGCTGTACCCCACTTCCCGCCATCCTAGCACAGAGCACCTGGGTAGCGGTGGAGGCTGTGGGAGGCTTGGAGGCAGACCCAGGCCTTCCCTGCTGGCCCACGGGGCTCCCTTCAGCTGCAGGTGGATCTTTGGGGAGCAGCTGACAGAACCTGTGGGGCACAGACTTCTCTCCGGGCGTGCTTTCCTGTCTGCTGCTAACCCTAACCCTAACCCTAACCCTAACGGCGGGGCCCGGGCTCCCTGCCCAGAGATGGAGTTATGGTTCCTGGGTCAGTGGGCCCAGTTGTGTGAAGCTGCGGGAGCGGGTTGTTCTTGACCGAAGGCACCGGTGAGAGTGTCCGCAGGTGGCCGTCCAGGCTCCAAGGCAGGGGCCCAAGGAACCGGGGGAGGCCCAGGCCGGACTCAGGGCTCTCAACTGCCCGACTGCCCGGGGCTGCGACCAGCAGCAGTAATGCGGGGAGAGGAGTCAGATGGGGGGAGGGGCAGGGCAGGAGGAGGAGGTGGAGGGGGCTGAGGAGCCGCAGGGGGAGGGGACGGGAGGGGCCAGGCCTTACTTTGGGTCTTTAGCCTGGTTGACACTCCCCTTCCTCTCCCTGCTCCTTGGCCCCCTGGCCCCCTGCCCCCCCCCGACCCACTGGAGACAGGAGAAATCATGTGTTATTTCCCAGAGTGGTGTGGGTGGTAGCCCCCCCAAATACCTATGGGTGATGGGGATTTTTTTTGAGAAGGAGGCTTTCCCCCTGCACAGCCCTAACCAGCCACATTGGGCAGCCCGCCCCCCCCCCAATTTAGACTTGAGGAGACTTGAGGTCCCAGAGAGCAAGGCCCTTGCCCAAGTTCCCCACCAGGTGAGGGTCGAATGGGGTGGGCTGAAGGCGGCTCTGGGGTCCACCTGGGCTCCCTTTCCCCGTCCCCAGCCTGCGGGCAGGTGGGCGGGCTCCTGGCTGCAGTGTCACCCGTGGACACCAGGGGGCAGCAGGCGCCCAGCTTTCCGCCTCAGGGCCTGCGGCCGGCTGCCTCAGGGCTCAGGGGCTGACACCTCTGACGCCTCAGCAGACCCCCAAACCATGCCTAGGCCATCGAGGGAGGCGGGGGACAGGCGTCCCTTCTGCTGAGTCCCTACTCTGTGTGGCCTGCAGGGCACTGGGGAGGACTGGCCAGGGCTCGGCCACTTCTACCGTCTGACCTCTGTCTCCACCAACCACTGCTCACCTTTGAAACCCAGCTGGGGGGGAGGGGGCGGGGGAGGTGTGGTGAATGAATGTGGGGGGAGGCTCTCCTTCCCTGGCCGTGGCCGCCCGACTCGCTCTGGGGCCCGCACACGCCGTGTTGTGCTCGCTGCCCCTGATGCCCAGGGAGACCTCACCCCGGGGCCCGGTGGGCGTGTGGGCTCCTGCCTCTTGCCCTGCCCTGGGGCAGGATAGGGGTGCGGGGGGGGCCTCCGCGTCTCCTCCCTGGCTTTCAGGCTCTTCTCGGAACACCATGTGGGTGTGTTGGAAGCAGGGTGAGAGCTGGTGTCCCCAGCATACCCTGGGGATGGGAGCACGTCCCCAGCATGTCCCCAGCAGGACAGGGGAGGAAGGAAGTCGGGGGGCACCCGCTCACCCAGATTCATTCTTCCTGGTCTTTCCTTGGCAGAGTGAGCCCCTGAGCCCTGGGGACCTGCCTGGTCTCTGTCTTGTGGGTGCAGGGGAGGAGGGAGGCCTGGTGGGGCTCCGAGCTGGCCACAGGGTGTCCTAAGCCCTGCCTGCATGCCTGTCCCCCTACCCTGGGAACCCTCCCCAGCCCTGGAGGGTCTGTCTGGAGCCTAGGATAACCCATGGTCAAGGGTGTCCTGGGACGGTCAGTGCCGAAACCGGAACGGTCCTGGACAAGCGGGGAGGAGGTGGTCCTTCTGCTTGAGACTCGGAGGGGAAGGGGCCCCTGGCCCGTTGTGGGGACGGGGCAGCAGAGCCCTCATGTCCAGGGCTGTTCCCTGCTCCCTCCACACCTCCCCCAGGGCCTGCCCAGCCCCTCCTGCTAAGTCCTGGGGAGTGAGGACCCCCGGCCCGGCCCAGACGGGAGCACAAGGCAGCCCCTGTAATCCGAGCTTTGGATTCCCGTTGTGCGGCATGTGGACGCGTCACCGGAGGGAGGCCGGCACCTGCGGAGGACGTGCCTGGCAGCCGCCCCGAGAACAGCCCGTCCTGGGGGGGCTGGGGGCGGGGCGAGCCGAGCGCGGGAAGTCGGTGCGGGGAGGAAGGTTCTCGCTGCGCCGGCGCTGGGCCCTGGGCCAAGTGTGCTAGGAAACCACCCCCCCCACCAGCCCCGGCTCAGAGCTGGGCCGGCTGCCTGTCGCTGGAGGCTGGCTAGTTAATCGGTAACTCTCCACACTCCTCGGGGCCTCCGGGCCTCATCTTATGGGGGAGAAGGTGAGGCTCCGAGGGGCAGCAGCCTCCCCAGGGGTCTGGCCAGGCCTGTCCAGGCCCACTGTGGGGTGCTGCGGCTGGGGGTGGGGTGGGGGGTGGGGCAAGGGCTGGCCCAGCCCGGGGCTGTGGGGGAGGGGGTGGGGAATGGATGGGGCCCGCGGGCCTTTGGCCTGGTGGGGTACACAATGGACAGGCCAAGATCTACACAGGAGAGGGCAGACTGGGCTGGGCAAGAGCTTGGTCATCTCCCTGATGGGAGGCGCCTGAGGGGTCCGCCCTCCCGGGACTGGGCCACAGGCCCCCACAGACGGCCAGCCCTGGCTCCAGGTTTGGGGAAGGGCAGGGGAGGTTAACCCTGGCACTCTCGCTTTCTTTCCTCTCCTGCCTTTGTGCTCACCCTCCCCTCATGGAAGTCCAGGGAGGGGCTCAGGGCCGGAGAAAGGCACCGATCTGCTGCCCCTGAGCGCTGAGCGCTTGCTCGACGTCTCTGAGCCTCTGGTTTCTCCCTTGCAAAACAGGCATCAAAATGCCTCCCTGTACGGGTTCTTGGAAGGATTAAGTGAGGCAAGGAGCTGCGCCCGGGTGCAGGGCGGGCTCAAGGTGTCTGGTGCTGTCAGCCTGGGGAATGTGCCTCGGCGCCTGCAGAGCAGTCCGGGAGGCCTGCAGACAGACGCCCCTCGCAGGGTCCCTGGGGGCACACCGGGGGCGGGCCCCAGGACACAGGCTGCCCTCCTGGGCTTCCAGAAGCAGCTCCACACGGCTCCCCAGAAGGAGGGGGCTTTGGGACACCCAGAGTGGAAGTCAGCCACCAGGCGGCAGCACGTGGCCGAGGACGGCGCCTCCCGGCCCGCCCAGCTCTGCCACTCGCTTGGGCAAGAGTGTCTCCCCATCGAGCCTCAGTTTCCTGGACTGCAAAAGGGGCCCACTCCCTTGGCACTGGGGGGCACTGCCAGGGGAAACAGCCCCGCCACGCCCTGGGTTAGGGGGTTAGCTGCCTTAAGCCCTGGAGCAGGACCAAGTTCTTCAATCTGCCCAGGCCTGTCTCCTCATCCAGAAAACGACACCCCAAACAGGCCCATGCCATGCAGGGGAGTCGGGGGTGGGCAGCGCTGGCGGCTGGGACAGACAAGCCCCCCCGCCCCCCGCGTGTTAGTGGCAGTCGACCCTTATTTCTCACTCCCATCTCGGTCAGGTGGGTGTGCAGAGGGAGCTCGTGGCTCTGCTCCCTGGGGTCATTCGGGGCTTCAGCCACCCAGGGGCTCTGCTGTCCCCAGGAGTACCTCCCTGGATGCCCCCGCCCCACCCCCGTCTGGCTGGCAGAGCAGGGACAGGAGGGGGCGGGTTAGCTTGGTTGGTGTGGATGGGCCCCGGGCGGGAGGGGGTGGGTGCCTTTCTGCTCTCCTGTCTGTGGCCAGCACTGGACGTGTGGCCCCCCAGCTGCCGAGGGGCTGGGAATGTGGTCTTTGTTCTGTTCGGTCAGAGGAAGAGGAAATGGTTTGGGGAACACAGTGCTTTTGCTTGGTCGCTCCTCCGCTGGACTGGGTGGTGAGTTCAGAGAGAGGTATGCTGGAGAAGCCAGCAGGGGGCCGGGCGCCTGCCGGGCTCCCCCACTCCTGAGTGGGCAGGATTTGGGGTGCTGGGGCATCCCGGGCGCCTCTCCTTGCTGCTCCCCGGGGCCAGTACCCCCTCTCTGGTTCTGCTGTCTGCCGCAACAGAGTACAAACACTGTTCCTTTTGTTTCTTTTTCTCCTTGGAATATATTTTTAATTACAAAAGTAGAGCTTGGTTATTGTACTCAGACAGAGGTTTGCACACTTGGCGGGGGGGCCCTTGGGGTGGAGGCCTGGGCCTTCTCTCAGACTCCCAGCCCCCAGCCCCTCAGCTGTGCGCCCCCAGGTCCGTCCCCGGCTTGGGGGAAGGGACCCAGCCACACTGTTGGGACCGGCAGGTCAGTGAGCTGATGGGTACCATCCTTGACCGGATTCAGGGTCACATACTCAGAGAAGGTCACCTCCCTGCCCTAACAAGCCCAGGAGGGGAGGTGTCCTCGCGGCCCTTGGAGAAAGAGAAGCAGAAAGCCCTGAGGGAAAGCAAAGAGAAAGCCAGGCAGCGGGAGGAGGGTGAGTCAAACCTTGCTCCCTCCCCCACTACGCGTGGCCCTGGTGGCTTCCCCAGGCTCCCGCTATCAGCTCCGTCCCCCTCCCTTCCCTGCACAACAGGTGAGGCCCAGAAAGGGGATGCAGGAAAGCTCTCCTGGGCAGCGCTTGGCCCCAGCGAAGAGGGGCCGCTATTGCCACACTGTGTGACACGAGGTGTGGGGGCCTGCCATTCCCAGTCCTTGGAGGCAGGACTCAATGTCACAATCCGTTAGGCTTATCACTGGGAGGGGGCCTGGGACCCACCTGTCTGAGCTCAACTGGCCCCCATGGTGGTGGCAGGGTGGGCACCAAAGGCAGTGGGAATGGCCCTCTAAGCCCAGCCCCTGACCTGGACAGTGCTGGGGGAGGGCAGGGTCACGCAGGGGCCTGGTGCAGGCTCGGCTCCTGCTCATTTATGAAGCACCTACTGGGTCCTCTGCCCTTAGGGAGCCGAGGGCAGACAGGTGTTCATAGCACCAGGCAGTCCCTGCTAGGGAGGAGAGCTCGGACTCCCCTGGGTGCCTGGAGCAGGCGCTGGGAGTGGGGTGGCTTCCTTCCTTAAGGAAGGGAGCCGGCCTGGAGGCTGAATCTGGCCTGGGGGTGGGCTACTTCCCCAGCCTGCCCTCCTGGATAGCTGGAGCCAGGGCATCCGGACCTCTCGGGAAATCCTGGGGGCCACCTGGTTCCACATTCTGTGGTCACTACCGGCTGTGGCCCTGGGGAAGCTGGTGTGACCTTGGCACCAGGGCTGGGCCAGGCCTGCCTCCTTCTAGCCCCAGGCCAGGTGACGTCAGCCTGCTGTGAGGAGACCACAGAGCTTGGGGGATCTTTCTCAGTTCCTCTTTACGTTCCTGAAGATAGAAAATTGTAACATCTCAATGCTTGTGGGGAATGTGGAATGCAGTGCACAGAACAGAATAAAAACCAATCATGAACCATCGCTTGGTCCTCCTACCAAGACCCCAGCACCCTGCCCTGTCCCCTCCGTTCCCTGCGCCAATGCCCACTCCTGTTTGTCTCATCGCCTCACTTCAACCCTCGCCTCCCCTGGACCCAGGATACCTCCTCCAGGACAAATTTGCACACTATCACACTGTCCCATCCCTGGGGAGTCCTGGAACCCACCCTGACCCTGTGGGGAGGCAGTCTGGCTGGGGTCGGGTCAGCCTTATTTTTCTCGCTGGGCTCATGGGCTCCCCCGGGCCAGGGGCTGACAGCTCAGGGCTCTGCTGGACCCTCCACCAGGTGCCTGACCCTGCCCACTCCCCCAGCCCAGGGCTGCTTTTAGCTTGGGGTGGGGTGGGGGTGGGGTGGCTGGAGGCAGTTCCTAGGCTCCCCGCCCCACAACAGGCTGGGCCAAAGGGAAAGCTGCAGAAAGGAATGGTCTCCCATGGCCTGGCCCTGCTGGGATGAGAGCCTCCAGGGAGGACCTGGGGCTGTGGCAAGGCCCGGCGTGTGGGGGAGAAGGGGTCTGGGTCCTGGCAGGTCCTTCCCTTTCCCCTGACAGCTGGAGTAGGGCCCTCTGGCTCGCGTGCCCCATCATTCTCAGGGTGTGTTTTCTCCCAACAACCAACAATATTTATTGGGCAGGATGAGGGGGATGCTAGCCTTCCAGGACGGTGGGACAGGTTAGCTAGAGCGGAGCTGCCCACCGCTCACCCCCACCTCCCACCTGGGGGTTCCCTGTGTGATGGGGGATAAAGCTGGCCCAGAGGATCAGTATACCCAGTCAAGACCCTAGGCTAGGCCGGGCCAGGCCCACCCCACTGGACAAGCCTCTAGTGACCTATCCAATACCCCATCCAGGGATAACAGCCTCCAGCCAGTCTGGGCACTCAGACCTCTGGCATTGTGTGGCCGAAGCCTGAGAGGTGCCGGGCACCTGGTCCACGACGTGGTGGGCATAGCCCCGGACGGGCTCCGCCTGTTTCCCATCCACTGAGCAGGGCTGGGCAGGCTCCCAGATCTGGCTCAGGACTCCAGGGGCTGAGGGCCGGCTCTCCAAGGTGTCTGAGACTTCGCCCTGTGGTGGGGGGGCGGGAAGAGTGGTTCGAGGGCCTTAGGGCCAGCAGGTGTGTTAGGGCTCCAGGTGCGCGTAACCCCGCCAGGGACTTAAGCCCCGGGCGCCGCAGGCCGCGCGGGGGCAGCCGAAGACCCCATCTCGCTCCAGCTAGGGACGAGATGCCCGCGGCTGGTTCAAGCCCCTTCAGCTGGCGCTGGAGGCCCAATGGTGAGCACCGGCGGCGGGGCTGGCGCCCCCGGGGGGCGAGTCGGAACTGCCCGGACGCCGGGCCCCGCCGCGCCGATGAGGGCGCGCCGGCCGAGGGGGCGCCCGCGCCACCGCCGCCGCCGCCTCGCAGCCCCCGCCAGCAGACAAAGGAGCCGGAGGGGGGCGGGAGGGGGGGGGGATGGGGCGAGGGGGCGGGGCGCCGCGGTGTCACGTTACCGCCCGCAGCGCCCTTTAACTCGGGCCCCGCCCCGCTCACCGCCCCCAGCCCGCTGCCGCGCGCGGCCCGCGCCCCGCCAATCGGCCCGCGCGCCCCGCCCCGCCCTCGGGTGGGTGTGTGCACGCGGCCAATGGGCGGCGCGCGGGGGCCGGGCCGCCAGCGGGGCGGGGGCAGACCGGCGCGGGCCAATCGCCGCGGTGTTGTTGAAACTGAAAATACTACATTATGCTAATCGCCGCGGGGCCCCCGCGCGGGGGGGGGGGTGGGACCCTCGCGTATAAAGGGGCGCGCGAGGGCTGGGCGTTTCACAGGCCAAGTGCTCTGCGCTCGGTAGGTGCCAACCAGGCCCGAACGAGCCGAGCGGGCGAGGACAGGCACTGAGGGGGCGCGGCCGCCGGCCGGACGACACCGCAAGCGAGACTCAGGAGCAGCCCAGGGCCCGACAGCCAGGTAGCCGCCGCGCCCGCCCTCCCGCCGCGTCCCTTTGCAAATGCAGACTCCGACTGCGCGGGGTCTCACTTGCGCCCGGCCTCCGCCCTCCTCTCCTCTCTTCCTCCTCCTCCTCTTCCTCTCCTCTCCTCTCCCGTGGCCCCGGCCCGCGCTGTCCCGGGCCAGGTTCGACGTGTGTCTCCGCAGCGCATTGGCAATGGAGCGCCTTGTCGCCCGCCGCACCTTTCCCCTGTTCGCGCGCACCAGCGCCTGCCGCAGCCTCTTCGGGCCGGTGGACCACGAGGAGCTGAGCCGTGAGCTGCAGATCCGCCTGGCCGAGCTGAGTGCCGAGGACCAGCGCCGCTGGGACTACAACTTCCAGCAGGACGTGCCACTGCGCGGCCCCGGGCGTCTGCAGTGGACCGAGGTGGACAGCGACTCCGTGCCCGCCTTCTACCGCGAGACGGTGCAGGTGGGGCGCTGCCGCCTGCTCCTGGCGCCCCGGCCCCGCCCGGAGGGCGCAGGCGATAGCCCGCCCCCCGCGCCGCCGGCCGATGAGCCCCTCGACGGCCTCGGGGAGGCGCCGGCGCCGCCGTCCGGCGGCCCGGTGGTGGCTCCCGCCCCGGCCCCAGCCGCGGCGCCGCAGGAGAGCGATGAGCAGGAGGCGGTCCCGCCGCCGCGCAGCCAGGAGCCCCTCGCCGAGCCGCTGCACTCAGGGATGTCGGGGCGCCCCGCGCCGGGCACTGCCGCTGCCACCGGTAGCGCCGCCGCCGCCGCCACCAATGCCGCCGCCGCCGCTGGAGGGGCTGTTGCCACCACCGCCGCCGCGGGAGGCGCCGCGATCAAGAAGCTGCCCGGGCCTCTCATCTCCGGTGAGTCCCGCGCGGCCCCGCCCCGGCCCGGCCCGGCCCTGCTTTGTCCGGCCGGCCGGGCTCCCCCGGCCTCGGGGGCCTCACTTGGTCCCCGCCTCCTCCCGTGGCATTAAAGGGCCAGCAGCGCGCTGGGCGCGGCTGCGCCCGCACCCCGTCCCGCCCTGTTGTTGTGCTCCCGAGCGGCTGGCGCGGGAGGGATGGGAGAGCGCGCGCTCGGGCCCCCTGGGCGCGCGATCCTCGCTCTGGCCGCGGGAGCCCCTCCCCGGGCGCGGCGGGCGCGGCGGGCGCGGCGCGGAGGGGGTTAAGCGCGGCGGCAGCCCCGGGGGGCTTGGCCGCGGGACAAGGAGAAATGCTTACACAGCACATTGCGCGGGCGACGTAAACAAAGCTGACCCGCCGCGGACCTCGGCGCGGGCGGGGACGGCGCCCCCACCCCGGCCCCCTCTTGGGTTCCCCTGCCGACCCCGCCCTGACCGGCTGTGCGCGCTGTCGCCCGCAGATTTCTTCGCCAAGCGCAAGAGACCCGCGCCCGAGGCCAAGGCGTCGAACGAGGTTCCCGCGGGATGCGCCGCCCCAGGCGCCGCTCCAGCCGTAGGCTCGGCGGAGCAGACCCCGCGCAAGCGGCTGCGATGAGGTGGGTACCGCCCCGCGCGCGCTGGGCGGGGAGGGGTCGCCCTGCGGGGTCCTCGTGGCCACCCTGTCTGTCTGTCTGCTGTCGCTCACCGCGCCTCTCTCCCGCAGCGTCGCGCGTAAAGAGCCCTGAGGGAGCCCGCTGGGCAGCGGACAGGACAGGAGCGCGGGGCCTCGGCTGGGACCGTCCATGTAGCAGCAACCGGCGGCAGCTGCCACCGAGCAGCGTTCGGTTTCGTGTTTAAAATTTAAAAAAAAAAAAAAACTGTGCAATGTATTAATAACGTCTTTTATATCTAAATGTATTCTGCACGAGGAGTACACTGGTCCCAAGGTGTAAAGCTTTAAGAGTCATTTATATAAAATGTTTAATCTCTGCTGAAACTCAGTGCAAAAAAATGAAAAAAGAAAAAAAAAAGGAAAAAAGAAAAAAACATGTATATTTGTACAAAAAGTTTTTAAAGTTATACTAACTTATATTTTCTATTTATGTCGAGGCGTGGGCCGCTCTGCCACGCGATAGCTCGGTTATTGGTTATGCCAAAGGCACGTCACCGCATCTGGTTATCGACAAATGTAAATTTATTTTTATAGCGGACTCTGGGGGGAGGGGGTCGCTCACAAGCTGTAGCTGCCGTACAAGCCCATCTAGCTAGCAGTTCTCTTCGCGCTTTCGCTGTCTCTTTTTATTATTATGATTATTTTAAACTTGAAGACAAATTTGTTAACATGGTTCCTGAGCCGTCTGCACCACTGCCCCGGCCCCTCGTCCGCCGGGTTCTAAATAAAGAGGCCGAAAAACGCTGCAAGTCAGCTCCGTGTGTGCGTGAACTGCCTCCAGCCTCCTTCTCTGGCACCCCCAGAAGTTAGGGAGATAGGACAGTGGACACAGGGGGCAGCCCAGCTTCTTTCTAGGCCACCCGTCCCAAAGCGACAGGGACTTTCTCCTGGTAGGGCAGGCCCACCACCACCTGCTGCAGGCCCCTAAGTTAGGGATGAGCGGCCCCGCCCTCTCTGTCACCCCTTCCTCCTGCCCCCCTCACGTGCGGGGCTGTGCGTCGAGACTCGGGGTGGGGGGCTCACTGCTTCCCCTGTTCCAGGGAAGCCACCCACACTCCAGCCGCCCTGGGCTGAGCCCCGATGGGGCTCAGGTGGGCACTTGTGGGGGATGGGCCAACGCCCATTCCCCCCCCCCCCCCGACTGCCGCCGCGCCTCCTGGGAACCAGGGCTTTCAATTCTTCAAGCCTCGCACAGGGTGGAGCCCCAATGGCTCTGGGGTTCCCAGCTTCGTGGGCCAGGGTCCACCGGGGTCCGGCCAGAAGACCCCCTGACGGGTTCCGGGCCTGTTTGCGCTCGCAGTGGGGGAGGGGCGGCCCAAAGGCCTGCGAGGGAGGAGGGGGGGAGGGGACGCGCCATGGGCCAGGGAGGGGTGGGGAGGGGTGGGGAGGGGTGGGCTCCGGCTGAGGAGGAACTCGAGGTCGCATGCAGGCGCATGCACCCACCAGCCTTCTGGTTTCAAAGTACTCCCTTTCAGTCGAAAAGAGGAGGTTTATTTTATTTTATTTTTTTATAGCTGACCTATAAACCTCTGAAAATTATGGCTTACAATGGAAAGGATGACGTGAAGTAGCACAAACTGACGGCTGGCAGTATTTGTGCTGGTGCCTTGGGCCAGGAGAAGCAGGGGCCTGGTGGTGTATTTAAGTTAACCGTTTTGGGGCTGTAGGCAACACCAAACGTCCCCGATGGCTCAGGGACAAAGGCTGGGCTCAACCCTTGAGTCTGAAGATGCATCTAGATGTAATTAACTTCGTCTCCCCCTCAAGTGCCTAAAAGGGCCTGGAGGAGGGAGATGGGGCTGGACAGGTCACTGAGAAATACCCCAGCAGTGAGAGTCGGGGGGCCTGGCCCCCCTCCAGCTTCCTATCAGCCTGATTACAACGTGGGAATTAGGCCTGGTTAGACCTGACATCAGGCTTCAAGCCTCTCCTGTCCCACCCCCTCCCCCTGCAGTGTGACCACAGCAGGGGGGGAAGAGGAAGCATGATGGCAGTTGAGGCAGGAGCGGGGGCTGCTGGGCCTGGCACCTGGCAGAGTCCCCTGCACTCTACCTGAATCTGGCAGGAGAGGGGCACCTCACAGTCCCCAAGCACAGCTGTGCCCTGCTCTGCACACAGCCCCGGCATGAGAGCCAGGGGTGCAGCCCAGCTGTCCCTCCCCGCTTCCTGCTGTCACCCAAGGGTGGCTTTCTCCAAAGCAGGGCGAGTGCTGCCTCCCCATGGGAAGGTGAACAATGCTATCGTTTTTAGAGGTGCCCCCTGCCCCCCAGCAGGAGCTGCTAGCAGATACCTAGAGGTTGCTCTCCACAGGGAAAAAGCATCAGATTTGGAGCCACTGTGTGACCCTGGGCACACGGGGACCCGGCAAGCCCTTCTTTCCCTCGGTGGGTCTCCGTTTCCTGCCTTTGGTGCCCTGTGGTGGTCATATGAGGATATGAGGGACACAAGAACCTCTGGTGGCCCCCAACTCTCTTCTCATCTGTACTCGTGACGGTGAGAATGGGCATGCGCCCTGCTGTCACAATGGGCCCGTTCCCCTCCGGATGCCCAGGCCCTGCCCGAGCCCAGGGCACCCGGGAGCAGACTGGCCGCCGGCACATGTGTGGGGATCCATGATGATGATGATGATGATAGTACTGATACAGCCACAGCCAGGCCAACCAGTCTTGGGGCCCTAATGGCACGAGCTGAGCACAGTTCAGCGAGATCTTACCAACGCAGGCCCGCCATGTTCCCCGTGTGAGGAGGAAACTGAGGCATGGAGCAAGTTACCGGAGGGCGAGTCACTGACCTCGGCGGGGCTGCATTGCCCTAGCCTGTCTCTTGGAAGGCAGGCATGAGATGGGGAGGGAAGCCAGGCCCCCTGGGCTGCAGGAGGGGAACGTGAGCTCACATGCACAAAGCGTGGAGCCCTGCGCCAGGCACACACAGCAGGCGTGCAGTGAACGTCAGGGGCTCAGACGATGTGTCTTCTTCAGGCTCCCCCAGGCACTAACTGAGCGCATGCTGCAAGCCAGTCACTGTGCCAGGCCTCTAGCCACATGGCAACTTCATGCAGACTGGGCTGGGGACAGATTGTAGAGCCTTTAACTAGGCAGAGGCTGGGAATGGGCCGCCCCAGGCAGGGGTGGGCAAGGTCGCTGCAGGAGGGGAGGGCTCCATGTGCACAGGGGGGACAGTGTGTCTGAGCTGGAGGGTCTGAATGAGTTCGAGAGTGGGGCGAGGGGGCTGCCTGGGGGTCTCTTCTGGCTCCGGGGGGCCCTCGGCCAGCCTGGCTAACAGGCACCTAACAGTGCCTTTTGGGGTGTGGCTGCCTGGCCTCCCCACTCTCTGTTCTTTTCCTCCGGTCTTCTGGACCTTCCTGGGTCTGATGAGCTGGGGTGAAAGGTTGGATTTTATCTGTAGGCAGTGGGGAGCCCCTGGGGTGACAGAAGTTGCAGCAATTTTAAAAAGCGTGCTGAGGCTGCTGGGTGGGGAGGGAGGCAAGGGTCAGCAAGGGGCTCCGGCGGCCATCCAGGCAGAGGTACCTGGTCGGCAACTATTCCAAGGGCCTCCAGTGTGCCACACACCACTCTGGGCACCGGAGACAGGGCGGTGAATGAAAGGGACCCAGTCAGTCCCCGCTTGCAGGAGCTGCCTCTGTTGTGGGAGGTGACGTAGTGAAACGTGCTAAGTGATCCACAGCAGAGGTGGTCATGTCACCAGTAAGCGGAGCTGAGCCCCCGTGTCAGGGCAGACGGTGGGGGGCTACTGTCTAAAGCAGGCTGTGCCAGCCCCCCAGCAGGTGACATCTGAGCTTTACAAGGGAGGGGCACACACCACGAGGATTCACTGGGAGAGGAGTTCTGGGCAGAGGGCACAGGCGGTGCAAAGGCCTGGCGGCCTGGAGTGTCCATGGAGTGATGGGCCAGAGGGGCTGGGGTGCGAGGTGGGGTCCAGGGAGCTGAGCTGGGCTGGCAGGGAGAGCGAGCGGGACTTGCTGGTGGGCTGGAGCGGGTATGGGAAAACAGGTGGGGCGTTTGGGGCTCCCGTAAGTGGGAATGTGGGTCATTCTCAGAGCTGAGGAAGCCTTTACTGAGAAGAGGAGGAGGGGAAAACAGAGACAGGGCCCCTTGTTTTGGACATAAATTGTCATCCAGGCCCTTCCCTGCCCCGATTCCCATTCTCACCAGGCCTGTGGACCCCAGGATGCATGTTTAGTGCTCAGCCCTGCCAAGGGGGTGTTAGCTCTCCCAGGCGAGGACTTTTGGAGCCACTGGCCTGGTCGCCAGCCAGGACACAGCTCGCCCCCAAGCTCAAGAGCGCTGTTTCTTAAAAGTAAATTTATGCACCATTATTAACTAGAGTCGATATTTTATATAAGAGGTCACTCTCGGTGGTGTGCGTCCTGTGGGTTCGGACAGACGTGTGATGACGTGTGTCCACCACCACGGGGTCACGCGGAGTGGGGTCCCCACCCTAAAGCCCTCTGTGCCCTGCCTGTTCACCCCCCCAAACCCTGACAACCCCCAATCTCTGTCCCGTCTCCCTTGTTCTGCCTTTTCCGGAATGTCGTAGAGCTGAGGTCGCGGCCTGCAGCCTCCTCAGACCAGCTTCTCTCACCCACTGGTGCTCATTGACGGTTCCTTCATGACCGTTCTCGGCTCAAGAGCTCATTCCTTTTCAGCGCCGAAGAAGATTCTGTTGGCTGGACGGACCACAGTTTATTTGCCCACACGCCTCCTGAAGGACTTCTTGGTCGCTTCCAACTTTGGACAATTATGGATAAAGCTGTGCAGGTTTCTGGTGTGGACACACATTCTTAACTCCACTGGGCGCATCCTGAGGAGCATAACTGCTGGGCCGTGTGGGCAGACCGTGTTGGGTTTTGTAAGAAAACACCACCGCCCCGCCTTCCAGAGTGCCCCCAACTAGGCACTCCCAGCAGCAGTGAATGAGAGTTTCTGCCCAAGGCACTGTTTTAACAACGTTTCTCTTGTGAGGACCACACTGACCACCAGATTTTAGGTGAATTAAAAAAAAAAAAGGAAAGAAAGAAAAAGAAACCTCATCACAGTTTAGACACAACAAGGACAAAGCAAAGTTAAAAATGCACACGGACGACAGTGGCTTTTGGTGAGCGCCTCACGGGTTCCATGGGGCTGGGACGGAGAGCCTGAGCGGGTGGTCAGCTCCTGGTCCAGCTGGTGCTGGTAGATTGCAGTATTGTCCCACTATTTGCTGCCCTGCCTTGCGGAAGGATTCTGCATCTCCTGCGGGTCGGGACCAGACTTGGCCGACGAGATGTGCTCGGCGTGACATAGGCTGTGGCTAGGAGCCACACCCTCGGGTGCCACCATCTTCCCTCTCCACCCGGAGACCCGCAGGGTCCCGACAGAGGCTGCTCCTTCCCACCAGGGCGGGGTGGCCCCAGTCTGGAGGTGGCCTCAGCTGCGGATGTATTTGTTATACAGCGTGAAGTACACTGAGCTGACAGACCGCTTCTTTGAAGATCCCAACCCACTGTTTTAGGTTTCCAGGAAAGGCACGAGGGCCCGACGGCCTTGTCAGGTTGTCCTGGATGCTTGGATGGGAGTCCAGAGATTATGGAAACTCCTTGGTGGGCACAAGCTCTGTACCATCTCGTCTAAGGGCTGGAGGCCGGGTCATGGAGATCGGCAGGGCTCCCCGTCCCCTCCGGCCGTCTTCTGTTCTGTGACCGCTTGTGCTTTGAACAGTGTCCAGGAGGTGAGGCAGAGAGCGGTCCGGGCAGAGGGGCTGCATGTGGACCCATGGCGTGCAGCAAATGTACACATTTGCACGGCTGCTGTGACAGGGACCCCGATTCTGCCCGAATTGCTGCGTGCCATGCCCATGTGTTCGTCCCCACCGTGGGGATTAATCACCCTGAGCTTTCCTGGGGCAGCAGAACCGGTAACAAGCTTCCGAGTGAATGAAACCCCATGCAGCCGCCCCCCCCCCGCCCCGTCCCCTACCACTGCACAGTGTGGCTGGGCTGTCTGGGGCCCGGGCTCTGGAAGCCAGGCTCATGTCCGCAAGCCACAGTGGACCGACCGTGTCAGTGGTGGGTGGGACGGAGGCATCGATTCACCTCTGCAGGGGGCTTGGCAGCCGATGGCTCAGGTGAGGTTTTCTCCAGGGCTGGCTGTCGGTGGGAGAGAGCTGCCTCGGCTGGAGTCGACCCCTTCCCCCGGCAGCCAACTCCACCGACTGGTGGATGCGGGGCACAAAGCCCGGCCCCTTGCCTGGAGCACACAACTCTGAGCAGCCGCCCCAGGGCTCCTGGGGCCACTGGCCGAGAGCTTTGTCTCATCCATCTTCCCTCCCTGCCTCCTCCCTCCCCTGCAGGGGTGTGCCCAAGAGCATCCCTGACGAAGCCTCCTGCACATGTATGCACACATGCGGACACATGGAGACACACACACACACACCATACAGAAACATGCACACAGACACACAGACAAATGAATATACACAGACACACACAGAGGCACATATATAGACACACACATGTCCAGTAATTCTTTTTTTTTCTTTGACAAAGGAAGAAAAACATCAACTTTGGGACTTAGGCACAGACTCAAAGATGGAGCTGTGTGCCCACGGGCACCCCTAAGGAGGCCCAGTCACCCTCCCTGGGGGTGTTTAAGACCCGGAGTGAGTGTTTCTAGGGGTGGTGGAGACGCAGATTATATCGCTGAGATACGCTCCCTTGAAATACGAAATGGAAAGGCCGCAGTGGCCCGAGTGGCATCTGCTTTGGTCTTAGCTGTTGTCTGGAAGCCCTCGGGTGGGGTTCCTCCTTGGGGCAGCTTCCGTGTCAGGGGGCCCTGAAGTGTGACCACGACTGTGCTCCCAATGCTGGGGGCGTAAAGTCAAGTGAGCACGGGCATCTGGTACCTTCTCTTCCATTGGCATGAGAACACCTGTTCCAATTATTTCTTGCCAGGTGAAAACTGTCCCGGTGCTTTGCTGTTTAAAACAACGGTCTTGTTTATACCTATGATGTTATGAGTCAGGAATTTGGGAAGTGCTGGCAGGTAGTTTGGTTCTGCTTTATGGGGCATCAGCTAGGGGGGTTGGATCGGGTTGGAGGGGTCAGCCTCCAAGCTGGTTCACTCCCACACCTGGCCTAGTGGACCGGCTGCCACTGGGGGGCCTCCGCCCCTCCTCCTGGGGCTTCTCCACGGGCCGCCTTGGGCTTCCTCACAGCATGGCTGCTGGATTCAGAGGCCACTGTCCTGGGAGCTGGGCAGGAGCTGCAGCGGCTGCCCACCCCACCCCCCCACCACCACCTAGCCTGGCCATCGAGCAACAGCACCTTGGCCTCATCCAGCTAAGTTGGTGACTTACAGAGACCACCCAGGACCCAAGGGTGGACACCCCTGCCCTGCTTCTCCAGAGAGTGTGTGCCCACCTGGGCCATCATGCCCCTCCTGGAGTACGCAGAGCGGGTGCTCCATCCCCAGCATGTGCTGGAGAGTTTACTTCGGGACTCATCAACCAATGATGAGCTCAACTAAAAACAGCATTGTTCTCCTTTTGCATGGATTCTCAGTAATACAGAAAACCAGGCCACTGAGTACTTCTTGGGTTTGAGCTGACCAACACCAGGAGTGGTGTTCTGCTCAGACATCAGAGCTGGGTGCAGTCCAGAGGCAGAGCTGTGCGCACAATTGTGTGCGTGGACAGCACGGACGCCTCCTCTCTAAGACCACGGACATGGTCCCACGATGACACTTGAGAAGCCCTTCTGCCTCTTTTTGCTGTGTGCCTGCTTGTTTATACACGCGTGTGGGTGTGTATGGTCACACTGTAAATATGTGTTCATATGGTGTGTGTGTTACACGCACACACACATACCGTGTATCACACACACACACACACCGTGTATTACACACATATACCGTGTATCACGCACACACATACCGTGTATCACACACACGTATACCGTGTATCATGCACACATGTATACCGTGTATTACACACACACACATATACCGTGTATCACACAAACACAAATACCGTGTGTTACGCACACACACATTTATGCATGCCCACACATACTGTGTATTAGGCACACACCTATACCGTGTATCACAGACACACATATACCGTGTATTATGTACACACATACCGTGTATTATGCACACACACATAGTGTGTATTATGCACACACATATTTACCATGTATCACACATACACATATGCTGTGTATTATGCACACACACATACTGTTGTATTACACACACACACACACCGTGTATTATGAAAACACACGTATCGTGTATCACACACACACACACACACACCATGTATTACGCACACACACATACCGTGTATCACACACACACATACCGTGTATCACACACACATATACCCTGTATTATGCACACACATGTATCGTGTATCACACACACATATACCGTGTATTACACACATACACACCATGTATTACGCACACACACACATACTGTGTATTACGTGCAAACATATACCATCTGTTATGCACACACATATACTGTGTGATACACATACACATTTACCGTGTATTACACACACACACTGTATATTACACACACACTGTGTATTAGGACCACACATATATACTGTGTATTATGCACACACACACACACACACTGTGTATTACACACATTGTGTATTATGCACACACACACACCGTGTATTATGCACACACACAGTGTGTGTATTACGTACACACATATTTACCATGTATCATGCATACACATATGCTGTGTATTATACACACACACACTGTTGTATGACACACACACACTGTGTATTATGCACACACATACTGTGTATTACACACACATATATTGTATATTACGCACACACATACCGTGTATTATACACACACATATATTGTATATTACGCACACACACATACCGTGTATTACGCACACATATACTGTGTATTACGTGCACACACATACCGTGTATTGTGCACACACATACTGTGTATTACGCACACAGATACTGTATATTACGCACACACACATACCGTGTATTACGCACACACACATACGGTGTATTACACACACATATACTGTATATTACGCGCATACACATACCGTGTATTATGCACACACACATACCGTGTATTACGCACACAATTATTGTATATTACATGCACACACATACCATGTATTTTGCACACATATACTGTGTATTATGTGCACACACATACCGTGTATTATGCACACACACATACCGTGTATTATGCACACACACATACCGTGTGTTACGTGCACACACATATATTGTATATTACACGCACACACATACCGTGTATTACGCACACATATACTGTATATTACGCGCACACACATACTGTGTATTACACACACACACTGTATATTATGCACACACACATACTGTGTATTACGCACACATATATTGTATATTACGCACACACATACCATGTATTATACACACACATATACTGTATATTACGCACACACATACTGTGTGTTACACACATACATACTGTATATTATGCACACACACATACTGTATATTACGCACACACACACACATACTGTGTATGATGCACACACACATACATTTACATACTTTCTTTCATTAACTTTGTGGCTTCTTTAAACTTACTGAGCACTAGATATAGTATCATTGTACCCCCTTGAAAGAATCCTTGCGGGAGCTCATCATCATGCACAGAGTTAATGGAATAGTGCGTAGGTTCTGTGTACTCACTGGCTAGTGCTGACGATCATCAACATTTTTCTAATCTTGTTGATTTGTTTCATCCCTCCAGCTTTGAACTTTTTTTTTTTTAAACTGGATCCCAGACCCTGTGTCCTCCCACGGGCGGATCTTTCCTTGCGGCGGGAGCAGGCCTCATTCTCGCAGGTGCATCCTGGACCCGCGGCACCGAGGAGTGCGCCCTTCCCTGCCTTCCATGCACTGCCCCCCAGCTTTGTCCCGGAGTCATGCCTTTCCACCTTACTCCAGAAGAACATTGTTCACTTCCAGGGAAGGCCCCGTGCTTTGTTTGAAAATGACACAAATCGGCTGCTGACCTCATGCCATGCCAGGTTTCCTGAGACCCCTCGCCGGGGACCCATCTAATGATGTCCTCACTGCCCAGAGGGCCTCGCTGCTTTCTGGCTGTTTTTGTGGCACACCAGCTGTGGTGGACAGCCCCTGCGTGTGGAGGCCATCCCACGGTTGCCCTGGAGCCCTGGCTTGTCAGCCTGTTGCTGCTTTTCAGGACCTCTTTTGAGCCATTGGCCCATCTCTGGTGACCGCGATCATATAAACATGGAAGTGTCACACGGACACACCATTGTGCACAGACCGATGGCAGAAGGCACATCTGCAGAGCTGATGGGCAGCTGCCCGGCCGCACCGCCTGGCCCTTAGGACCACAATGGGGTCACACGGGTGGTGTGTGTGTGGACACAGATCGTCTCCCTTCCCCTTGAAAGTGCCACCTCCCTGCGGCTGCTTCCCAGAAGGGCTCCTGGGGCGCAGTGAGGCAATCATCAGGTGGTCCTGGGGACCCGTGGGCAGGGGCTGGGGTTGGGGTGGCTGGTTCCGGGCCACTGTAGAAAACAGGCAGGGAGTAGGTACCAACTCCAGCTCGGCGACTCCAAGGGGTCTGCTCAGCTTGTTGGGGGCGGGCAGCAGGGGCAGGGAAGCAGCGGGCGTGGGGGGAGTTGGGGGTGCGGGTGGGGGTCATGACCACCAAGGGCTGTCTTCTGGACATCCCCCTCCTTGCTGGGCTCTCACCCTGGCCCCTGCTGGTCTCTCTGGGGTGGGGCCCCTCCATGGTGAGGGAAGCAAAGCTTGAGCCCCCTCCCCTCTCTGAACCTCGGTTTCCCCTCTAGGAAAGAAGAGCAGGGGCCTCTGAGCTCAACGTTCTTTGGGTCTCTGAAGCCCACGGTTTGAAATCCGTGCCCCTCTGCGGCTGGTGTGGACCCCACCCCATGGCCCTCCTGGATTCAGGCTCGGAAGACCTAACCGGACCCTCTAGTGGGAGGGAGCCCCCCACCCTGGAGCTCTGGGGCCCCATGGTTTTATTTGATGATCACGTGGTTTATTACCTAACCCCGGCACTCACTCTCGGTCCTGAGAACTGCCAGTGGTGGTGGAGCCAGGACAGCGGAGGCCAGAATGAGTCTTCCTGTCACCTGCTGTCCACTGACTGAGGTGGGTCAGGTGCCCCTCCCCCAGGGACCGCTCCCCGCAGGCAGGGCCTGGAGCGACTGACCCACAGCCTCAGCCACGCCATTGCCTGGCTCCGGTCCTTGTGGGAGTCTAGCTGTGGGTTGAGAAAAAGGCAAGTGTCTGTCTCCTCTGTTGTCTGGTGCAAATCTCCCTCAGCCACTGCTTTCCTGTGCCAGGAGATCCTTTTTTGGCTTATTATACCCCAAAGGGGCAGGGGGTGGGACCTGTGTGGCAGCACCTGGTTCCCACTTGCCCTGAAGATATTCCTATTGGCACTGATGGTTCTTTAAGCCCAGAGCCCTGTGTGTGAAAGAGAGAGAGAAGAGAGAGAGAGAGAGAGAGAGAGAGAGAGAGAGAGAGAGAGACGAGACCAGACGGAAGGAAAAGGAGGGACGGAAGGAAGCAAGGGGGAAGGAAGAGAGGAGAGGGAGAGAGGGAAAGAGAAAGGCACCATTTCAGTTCTGTTTGTTTTTTCTTTTGGTGTCTCCTCTCAAGGGTTTTGCTTTTTCAGTTTTCACTTGCTGCTTTGGGGGCTCCCGGGGACCACTTAGGGAGCAGCCTCCAGCCCCCCCCCGCTGGCTCTCACACCACCCGTGACCCCGGCTGGCCCCCCCCACTCCCCTCTCCCGCCCCCCAGCTCACCCTGTCAGGGAAGCAAGACGAGCAGCAGCCCCCGGCTCAAAGGGGGAAAGCCGTCAGAAAAACGGGGCACATGGGTCTTGGGGGGGCAGATCTGGGTGAGTATCTGGGGAGAGACTGGCATCCCAGGGAGGTGCCTCTTGGGGAACCCCAGGCCCCGGCCCCGGCCTCGGGAGAAGGTGGGGAAGGTGGGAGGAAACGGGGCCGCTGGGCGGCCGCACGGGAGGAAGCAGAACCGGCGTCAGGGCGGGGCCGCGAGGAGGAGCCGAAGCCACGCAGCCTGGCTGGTAGAAGTCACTCGAGGTCAGAAATGCCCAAGCAGGAAATGAGATGCAACTTGTAAAAGACATCAAAGGAAATGGAAAACATTCTTCTAATATGTCATGGAGAAGGGAGGGAATGGGGAGGATGCGGCCCTTTATTGGGGAGGGAAGGGGAGGGGAGGGGAGGGGAGGGGTGGGAGGAGATGGCACCAGATGATGAAAATCCACAGAGCCAGTGACCTGCCGTGGGAGCCAGGACCTCTCGGCAGCCAGGAGACCCCAGACGCAGGTGGGAGCCCTCTGGACTTGCCCCTCTGCCTGGCACGCCGGAGCAACCCCAGCTAGAGCTACTCCAGGGTCAAGGAGGCTTCCTGGCTCGGGGTGCACGCTTGGGGGCCACCAGCACGGGGCCAGCGATGCCAAAGACCTGGAAGCTGAATGCATGCCCTTTCCTGGAAGGAAACACTAGCTGATTTGGTGTGCCCACACTTGCAGATATCCCAGAGCGCCCTGCTGCCAGGACATGTCCAGGAGGCTGCATCTAGCCCCCTCCATGGAGAGGCACTGTCCGTCCAGCCGAGGGGGTGCTGTGCTAGAGAGAGGAGCTGGCCTCGGCACCTGTCCACAGCCAGGAGTCACCCCTCCCCCTCTCAGGTCCAGGCGCATCTCCAGTGCCCACCTGAGGTTGGCTGTCTGGAGTGGGGCCCTGCTCCCCGACTCTGTAGACTGTGCCCCCAATGAGCCTTAGCTGATGCCACACCTGAGTGCCCCCCAGGTGGGAATGCAGACCCGGTAGTATCTCCTGACAGCTTTCTGCCTGTCCACCTTCCAGGAAAGAGATTTGCGGCCACCAAAGATGTTTGCATCAGGCGAGATATGAGGCTCCATCACATGAAGTGGAGGGATTAGTGGTCAGAGCCCCCACTCCCCAGGCCTGGGCTCTGATGAGTGTGTGCCTTGGAAAAGGCTTGCCCCGCCTCGCCTGACCACCCCCACCCCCAGCCGGGGTCCACGAAGGTGACCACAGGCTCCAAGCTGGTTTTCTTCAGGATGGTGCTGGGTGCACCTGTAAGCATCAGGAGGTTAGAGGTGCGAATTCAGGCTCCTGGGAGTGTCCCTCTGTTCAGCTGAAAGCCTCAGCCCGTCCTCTGAAAAGGGCAGTGGCTAGGCAGTGCTGGGGCAGGGGGCGGCTGCTGGCTGTGGCAGGGACAGGCAGTGTCAGTCCCTGCATTTAAGAGTTGACAGGTCCCCAACTTCTCTGGGCCTTATGTGGCCCAGTGAGGCTGAGACCATCAACCTCGGCAGGGTGGAGCTGTTTTCTGGGGCCCTGGGGGAGCAGCTAGGAGCCTGCAAGCCCTTCTCCGGAGAGGGTGCTTCCCCGGCTCCCAACACCATAAACTGCACCAGCAGTCAAGGCTGGAGTTCAAAAGTTCAAGGCTTTGGTTCAAAGGCAGCCGGAGTGGGCACCCTGAGCCCAGAAAGGCGGGCAGCCGCCTGCTGGGTGCGTGGCCGCGCGGGCGCCCTGCCGGAGGGACCGCGCGGGAGGGTACTGGCCATGAGAGGGGCCAGCAGCCCCGGGGCGCAGGCCTCTAGGGAGGGGCCGCAGCTGCACACGGGCGGGCGGGAGCGCAGCGATGCCCGGCGGCGCGGCCCGGGACTGACTGCGGACGCGGGGCGGCGGGCGGAGCCTCCCCCTCCGGCTGCGGCCGCTCCGCTCCCGGGGTCCGCGGGGAGGGGCGGGAAGGCAGCTGGACGCGGCGGCGATTTATGGGCCTTTCAGGCGAGCAGGTGCCTCCTCAGGCCGTCCATTGTCTCGCCGGGCTCACAATGGGGCCGCCGCAGCCGCAGTGCCCGCCCCCGCCGCGGCTCGAGCCCTGCACGGGCGCGATGGCACCGGGCGGCGCGGGCCCGTGGTCCGTGCGCCGTCGGTGCGTCTGTCCGCGCGGCCTCCGTGCGCCTGGCGTTGGGAGCAGGGCCCGTGCGCCCGGCGTCCGTGCCTGCGCACAGCCTGCCTTGCCAGGCCTGCAGGGACCCCGCGCGCCGACGGTGCGCCCTTGGCCTTGGCGCCCGCTCCTCCTGCGCCGTCGGGCACCCGGCTCGCCTGGCTGGCACGGCCCGCGCCGCTGCGTCCCGGGCGCACACACAGGGGCCCATTCTTCCCGGCTCCGCGCAACCATATGGCAAATCCGCGTCGACACAGCAGCCCCCGCTCATTCAGGCGCAGAATGTCCCGCAACAGGGAACAATCACAACTCTGTTCGCCTCTATTATGGATGCGAACGGGCGAGAAAAAAAAATCATTTAACTCCAAGAGATAGCCAGCTAATTACCAACCATATGTGAGCCCGGGTTCAAAGCGGTGCCGAGGAGTTCATTCGGAATCGGGGCGACTTTATTAGGTATAGAAGACAGATGTCCCGACAGCACACGCATCACAGAAAATCGTGTCAGGGAGTTCTTGAAATGTCCGGGAGAGCTCTTTAAATATTAAAGACCCTGCCTTGCTGATGGGCTGGGCCGGGGTCCTCGGGGAGCCCTGGGCCCAGGAGCGGGACTTAGCAACAGCCACTGTGGCAGACGCTGGCCCTGCGGGGGAGGGGGGCCGCGGAGGGGTCGTCCTCCGCCCCCTCCGCTGGGCTGGGCGTCTGACGCCTGGGCTCAGGTGCTCCCGGCACCCCAGGGAAGTGCAAAGGGTGCCTCCAAGGACCAGGGGCTGGCTGTTGGGACAGCGAGCCCTCCCCACCCCCCAGGAGCTGGAGGGAAGCTGCACTTGGGAGGGTCTGGGGACCCAGGCCCAGGCGGACTAGCTGGGCTGAGCACACACTAGGTCTTCCGTGGGAGATGACTGAGTGAGTGGGTGAGCGAGCCAGCCGGTGGCAGCCTACATGACAGGAAAATCCCTCTGGGAGGGGGGGGGAGTGGGGACGATCGGGAAGGAACAGCCTCCCGATTTCTTTACCAAGAAAAGAGCTTCTGGCCATGAGCCTCATTCTTGGAGGAAGGAAAAGGGAAGGCGCATTTGAGAGAGAGAGAGAGAGAGAGAGAGAGAGAGAAATCTTGCTCTGTTTTCCATGCAATGCAATTATGTTCCAGCTTTTTCCCCTTGTTATTCTTTTAAGCCAAATGTCTGAATAAAAGGATTATTCCCCCACCCCCCCAGGACCGTGGGGGCCACTGCTGGCAAGATTAACCGCCCCCATGGCTTCCGCATTTCTTCTATGAAAGTAAGTGAGGTCAGCTGCCATTCATTGTCACAGCATATATATTTGAAAATTTAAATATTTGAATCAAAGGAAAAAGGGGGATTTGCATTTCTGCCCAACGCGACAAGCGCGTTCCGTGAACACCGCACAATGGAAACGTTTCAATCGGAATGAATTGTCTCCTCACAGGAGGATTCTGGATAAAGGCGCCCAGCGCTTTCCCTTTTGTTTCTTCCGCTTTTGTTTTGTGTTGGTGTTTTTCTTTCCTCGGACCCACTCCAATCCAGGAGGGTGTTTTCTGAAACTTGGTGGCTGACTTTGGTTTCGAGGACATAAAGAAACACGGAGAAACTCACAAGAAACGTTCACATCAGAGGCCTCTCTGGCACAAAAGCAAAATTTAATTGAACATGTGCGGGTGGAAGAAGAGATATGGGGACTCCCAGGGCTGCTGGAATGGGCTAATCAGCTGACTCCAGCTAGACTGGATGCGCCCGCTAATGGAGCCCCCGGCTGGTGGGCGGGAGGCCCAGCCCTGAGCCCCGCTTGGCCCTCCAGCTGGGACCGATTCTCCAGGGCACCGAACCCCGCAGCCAGCCACCTAGCCAGACCCAAATTCCCACTGTCCCCAGTTAGCATTAGGGACACACAGCCGTTGGCTCTCTCTGCACGTGGCTTTTTTTTGTCTTGGCCTTGGGAAATGGCATTTTGGGGGACTCCCCGGTTTTGAGATGTGTCCCTGGTATTGAGATGATGCTTCTGAAGGAGACCAGCTGGGAGGCGGCTTCATGCACGGAGTCAGAAAAGGTCTGGAAGCTTGGGTGTGGGTGTGGGTTTCTGTTGGAGGCCTGGGATGTGGTCCCTTTGTCCACCCTGGCTGCGTGGGGCTGGACATGGGTCCTCCCTCCCCTCTGTCTAGCTGGGGTCGGGGTGGACACCGGGCACAGTAGTCTCCTAGGGCAGCTGTAACACAGTCCCACACACCAAATGGACAGAATCTACTGTCCCCCGTCCTGGAGGCTGGAAGTCTGAGATCGAGGTGTTGGCAGGGCCAGGTCCTGAGGCCTCTCTCCTTGTGTGTGGGCGGTCGTGCTCTCCCTGTGTCCCCATGGGGTGGTATCTCCGTACGTGTCTGTGTCCTGATGTCCTCTTCTTGCAAGGACCCCGATCACACTGGACCAGGGCCACCCTAGTTCCTCTTTAAAGGCCCTTTCTCTAAATGAGGTCACATTCTGAGGTACTGGGTGTGAGGACTCCAAGGAAGGAATTTTGGGGGCGCATAGTTCTGTGTATAACACTGGGCTTCCATCTTGGGTCTCCCGCCCTGAGACCCGGGGTGCCCAATGGGGAGCTGCCCTGTCCAGGCCTCTGGCAGCCTGGTTCATTCGAGAGTTGGGGCTGGGGGTTGGCTCAGTGATTGGGGTTCATGACTAATGCAACCTCCAGGGCCTCCTACATTTCAGAGAGGCCTCGGGGGCATCTGGGGACTGCCCCCCATTTGGGGGCACCCCCTGGACTGGATATTCTCCTGGAGGTTGCTGTTTCGCCCGCCTGGCCCCCCACGCACACTGAGAATTGGGCCTGGCCCCCTGCGCGGCCACCCTGCAGGCCTCCCCCTTGGTCTCTTGCGCCTGGGCTCTGGATTTCTCTCCTTTTTTCTGTCATCACATTCGTGCTTTTTGTGCTCTTTTCTCAAATCCACCCCCACCCCCAAATTCCTAAATCCAAATAAAAGCCCAGTGGGGGCTGAAACATGATGTAGAGTTCACAGCTCTGCAAGGTGACCTGAGGCCGGAGCCCCGACGACGTTGACCTCCGTTCTCGCCCGGCCACGGTGTTGCTGTGTGACCCCCGCTGGTTTTTTTTTTTTTTTTTTTTACCTCTCTGAGCCTTGGCTAGCCTGCTTCATGGCCAGCAAAGTGCCGGCCTGTCCCACAGGCAGAGAGAGAAGGACCTAATGAAAATGGCTGAAAAAACACTCCAGGCATTTAAAAAATGTCACGTAACTGCAGAATAGTAACGACAACAACAATATACTCTGGAGTTTTGCTGGAACTGAGGGCAGGCCTGAGTGGGACTGGGCACGTAGTGGGCATGTCCTGGCGCCCCTCCAAGAGGCTTTAATTACTGAGGCCCACCCAGGACTCGGGGGGTCCTGCCGCCAGACCCCCATGCAGGGCTGCCCCCTCCCCGCTGGTGGGGCCAGCTCACAGTCTGGTGCTTTTTATTTTTATAATTTCTAAAATGAAAATAGCCTTGTACTTTCCCTGATTGTAGAAATATACGCTCATTGTAAAAAAAAAAAAAAAAGCAAACAATACAGAAATGTATAAAGAAAAAAGTAAAAGTTCCTTCAGATGGATTCTCTTCCCTGGAAAGAGTCATGGATGACAGTTTGGGGCTTGACACAAGTTTGAGACCCACATTTAGTTCCCGGGTTCACATTTTAGTACATATTTTAAAAGCTTTAGAGTACATATATGTATACGCACATACGTTGTTTTAATCTCAAAATATTTAACCACGATGAGAGGGTTAAGAGACCCATAATGCGAGTGCGGCAAACAAAGGAGCAGACGAATGTTCAGGAGAAAGGCTTCAGTGAGGCTGGTGACTGTACAAGATGGGAGAAGCTGGTTTCCGTCTTAGCAAGTGAGGCGAGCGCTGGATGTGCCCAGCTTCTGGGCGTGGGGGACACTGCTGTCGAAGAGTGGCATCAGGAACGGGAGGAGACGCAGAGGCTCCAAGGAAAGACACTGGAGTGAAGACCCGGCGACCAAAGCCGTGGGTCCCGGTGGTCAGCTGGCTGGCGGGGCTGCAGGTCCCAGGACACCATGCAGGGCTGGGTGGCTCAGGGGACCAGGAGGAAGATGGAAGTCTCTGGTTCATGATGCGCCTGCAGGGGGTTAAGACCACACCATGTTTGTCTCGAAGGGGTCTATAAATCCTGTTTGAACGGTTTCCTGGAAAGAAATGAAAGGGGAAGGCTGAGGAGGGCACCTGTTATTTCCACACTGATAGGAAACGGTTTCCATCCCATGGCCATGGAAACTTCCATGGTGCATCCTGGCTGCGCATTTCCCACGATCCACCCCCTGCCCATGGCTCATCCCTGTGTTGGCACAGATCCTCGGCAGGCGGGATAGGCATCAAGGGTCGGCTGAGCCCTCTGGCCCCAGCCTGAGTGGCAGCAGGAACCCTCGTAATGTCCCCCAGAGGGCCAGGCCGTGCTGGATGCTGGGCACCCCTAGGGGAGGGTGCTGGGGGGCTCCCCCAAGGAGCCAGGTGAGGGAGGTACCCGGGGACTGTTTGGGAAGAGCAGCCCCTGAGGGGTCCCCAGGTATCAAGGAGAAGGTGCAGGTGGAGCGGGGCTGGAGGGAAGGCACTCCAGGCAAGGGGCTCAGCGGCCGGGCGGCGCCAGGGCTAGGCTGGTGGTGACTGCTGGCTTCGGACCTGGCCAATGGATCATCCCTTTGCCTGAGCAGGTTACAAAAATACAACAGAAAATCCGAGGAACCCACGGGTCTCTTTTCTTTCTACTAGAGGCTCTGGCCTGAGTTATGTGTCAGGACTATGTGCTGGCCGGGAAGCGGACCATCCTCCTGTCTCCGGGCTGGTGGTGCGCCAAGTCCCTCACCCACCAATGCATAGGCTTTCCAAGTTTGTGGTGGAAATGCTAAAAGGTCACCGAGGGACCTTTCCCATCATCCTCTCATTCATTCATTCTCTCATTCACTTATTCATTCTGTGCACTCTCCCAAACCCCAGAGCCCCCGTCCTCAGGCCAGAGCCGGCTCTGGGCACAGAGCTGCGAGTTGTGGGGCGGGGGGGGGGGGGGGGGGGGGGGCGGCGCATCCGAAGGCACACTGGAGCTAGAGGCATGGGCTCTCGCTGGGGCTGGAGATAGTGCAGGAGGCGGGACTCATGCCCTCCCCACCAGGTTGTGCACCCATGGCCTGCCCCATTTCTGGGTCCTGAGGGAGGGGCGTCTGTCGCCTTCCTGTTGCTTCAAGCCGTCCCAGGACCCCGGCTCCAGTTAAGAGTCCCCGAGCCTGCCCGGACTTACCAGGCCGCCCCCAGGTGCCGCCTGCGGGCGAGGGCTTGCAGTCGTCGGGAGCGAGGGCCCTCGGGCAGGGGTTCCGTGGCCACCCCTCCCGCCCCTCCCCCGCGCCCGCAGCCCCCACCGCCCTGCGCGTCTGTTTGGAGAAGAAAGCGGACCAATTTGTTTTCATTCAGAATCACTTAAGATCCCATTTTGGAGAAATGAAAAGAGAAAAGCGCGCTTCCCGCGCCCGGCCCGCTGGGTGCCCGCTCGTGCCCGGCGGCGCGCTGGGGGGGCGCCCCTCCCCCGCTTCCTCCTGCCCCCTCCCCTCTCCTCCCGTCCCCCTCTCCCCACCCGGGCCGCGGCTCCCGGCCCCAGGGCAGCCGGCCTGCAGGCCCCCGGCGGCCAGGCCGCGCTCATCTGCATGAAGCGCACACTCGCGGCCCATCTGCAAAGGCGCAATTAAACGCGGGGGGCGGGGGGCGCCCGAAATTAGCATTTCCGCGGCCATCTGGCGCGAGGAGCGGGCGCGGGCCGGACAAAGGGCGCCGGGCGAGGGGAGAGGCGAGTGTGCCGCGGCATTGACCTGCAAATGAGGCTTTGTCAGCGCATTAAAGCTGGCCGGACCCCCGACCCCGCTCCCGCCCCCCGCCGCCCGGCCCGCGGCCCCTCGCGGCCCAGGCCCCAGCACCCGGAGGCCTGGGGCGGCCTGCGCTGCGGAGCACCCCCCACAACGGGGCCGGGTCCTACCGCGGGCAGCGGCTGAACCTCCGTCCCTGCCCCTGTCATTGCCCCTCTGGGCCTGTCCTCACCCTGCCTGCCTCCTGGCCAGGGTGCTCTGGCCTTGCTGGTGGATCCCCACTGGAATCCTGGCAGGTGGGCTGGGTGGGGGTCAGGTGTGGGAAAGTCTGCATTGCGGAGATAGTAAAACCTGGCCTCCTAGCCACCGGCACAAGTTTTTGGTATTTTTCTCCATGGTATTTAATGCCCCCAATCTTTGAAACCCATGACTTTCAGGGTGGTTTACAGGCCTTCCAAGTCGGGGGCAATCTCTGGCGATGGGCACGATGCTTTTCAGCCTGGTGACCAGGGCTCCGGCCACAAGCCAGGGCTCATTATCGTGAGGCTCCTTTCCTCGCCACGGGCCAAGGCCTCAAGGACTCAAAGTGTGCGAGGGGGTGTCTGAGGGGTGTGGTGAGACTCCCAGAACCCTCAGTAGCACAAGGAGGCTGCAGAGAGGGCCGAGGGTGCTGGAGGTGGGAGGCAGGACCGGGAGCCCTGCACACAGATGCCTGGGTCACTGGTGCCCTCTAAGTCCCCTGCACTTTTGACAGTATTGCTCAGACTCTGGCACTCTTCAAGGTCTCAGGGTGGTGCGAGGCGCAGAGGACAGCGTGTGCCTGTCCCTGGGCCTCATTTTCCCCAGGTGGACAAATGGGAGTCTTGGTGGTCCTGTTCGGCACTGTCCATCTGTGACTACTGTCCTTCCTCCCCTTCAGCACCAGCTCCCAGTGTGTGGAGGGAGCCCCTGGCCCAGACTGAGGGCCACGGGGAGGTTTCCCGCAGGAGAGGACAGGGACGGCTGTCCATCCCTGGGTTAGCAGGGTGGGGCTGGGGCCTGGGCTCCGCGTTCGGGTGTATGAGGAGGATGCTGGAGAAGCAGGGAGGGGCCGAGTCGTGAGGCTGTGCGTGCTAGATGGAGTCATGATTTGAGGGGACCCTCAACTGTCCCCCTGTTAGCAGTGGCCAGAATGTCTGAGACCTCAGGGGTCAGATATGGCCTTCCTCAGGTTTTCCTTCTGGGGTGCTAATATCCTCAGCAAGAGCAAGCTTAAAGCTGAGCAGTCAATAACACGCCAGTGAAAACTCGTCTGCCAACTAATTTTCTTGGAAATTAGGGGTCCAGGGACTAGTGTGTAAACACTGAGCCTCTGGGACGGGAGCGCTCAGACTGGGGGGGGGCATGGTCAAGCCCGAGCTCCCTGCCCTGCAGCCGTCCATCGGGCTGTGGGAGTGGGGGCTCGGGGCTCTCCCACCTGTCATGTGGCTGAGTGACCCTCGGCCTCGTTGGTGGGCCACGCGTGTGCGGTGGTGCAAAGGTCTCTGGCCTGGGAGCCATATGGGACTTGGGTGGGGCATGTTTCCACCTGGGTCTCGCATTTTTGCCGTGTACCTGGGTTAGAGTAACCCCCTCCTGCCCTTATCACCGGGGTCCTGGGAGGTATGGCGCCTGGGGCGTGGTGACGCCTGGCACTCAGGTCTCCTTCGGGAGCTGGAACCTTCATCAGACAAGGATACCTGTGTAAGACGCCCCGAAAGCAAAGTCAGGTCAGCCATGATGATGTTGAGGACGGTGGTCCCATCTGTGCTGGGTCTGTGCTTGGGGCCTGGTGTATAGTACCTGTTCTTCCAAATCTCTGGGGCTGTGCCTCTGGGGTGCAGAGAATTTCAGAAACCTGCTCTCCTGATACTGCCTTCAAAATTCTACAGAAGTGGGATGTGGGTAAGGGGGGGCTTTGGGGGTGGGCAGGGCCTGTGGGGCGAACCCTGGGGGCTCGTGAGGGACTGCAGCATAGCCGGTGTGTGGGGAGGGGGCTGGAAGTGGGTGTGGCTGGACGGCAGGTGCAGGTGTGCGCCCTCTCTCCGTGGTTCCTGATGGGCACCTCCCGTCCCCCAGGGTCAGGTCAGGTCCAGGCCCAGTGCCCAGTGTTGGGAATGGCCGCAGCTCCCTGCTCTTGTCCTCAGGAGTTTGTGGGCCCAGCTGAGCTGGCTTCCTGCAGATTGGCGGTTCAGAGACAGATGCCCAAGGATGCTCTCTGTTAGGCAAGCCCTCCGTCATTCACTGAAGGAGCACTGCCATCTTTAGGGGAGACCGGCAGCAATGGGCACCACGGGCTCTGAGAGGAAGCCCAGGCCATGTATGGTTGGCCCTTCGGAAAGGCTTCACGGAAGGAGGGGCCCTGTGCCCTGGGCTGCGGTGAGTGAGTAGGAGTTTGCTAAGTGGAGAAAGGGAGCTTGGGCCGATGTGGAGGGTAGTGGTGGTGGTGGCGGCCGTGGCACTTGGAGGGGGAGTAGCGTGGGAGGAGCCGGGACAGCTGATGATGGGTGGGTTGGGAGCGTGGGGGCTGGGCCTGGAGACTGGCCTCCTCCTGCCCCGGGGTTTCCAGTCTCTGCTTCCTGCAGCGGGCTGAGCCGATATTCATGCCTGCTAGCTCCAGGACTGGCTCTTTTCAGGGTGACCAGCCGTGCAGAAGAGCTGAGTGACAGGCAGCTCGTGGCCCTGCCTTTGGAGAGCAGGACTGTGTCTGCGCCGTGTCCTGGCCGGGGCTGGATGCCGGAGTGGGAGCCGGCGACAGCCTGGAGGGCATGCCGATCGCGGGCCCTCGCGGTAGAACCTGGGAGCCCCGGCTGGGAGCGCAGGATGGCATGGATGCCCCCGGGGCCCGAGCCCACCTCCATTTCCCTGCTTGCTCCATCGTTCTCTTCCTGCCCGGCCCATGCGTGGCCGGCCGGACAGAAGACGTGGCTGCTGGAGAGCCTTAGCTGGAGCTCTGCTGGAAGAGAGATGACCTCCTCCGCTTGGGGGTCAGCTTGGCCTGGGGCTGGAGTCCATGAGATTGCTGGCCACACCCAAATGCAGAGGCGATGAGAGACGGATGGGCCCCAAGTCACTCTGGGCCTCTCCTGCAGGAGAGGGAGGGCAGGGGTGCGGGCCACCTCTCTTTGCCTATCCACCTGCCTCCTAGACTGCCCCCCACAGCTGTGGCCCACTTGTACAAGACGTTCCAGAATCTCTGTCTCCAGGGCGGGAGGCTGGTTTCCGCAGCCCTCACCCCTCCTGGGGCTGCTCACGCCCACTCTCCTCCTCTCCCCCCACCACCCCTCCCTCCCATCACGGCTGCTCGGCCCACTCTCCTCCTAGGCTACCTCTTCCAGTGCTCCTTCACAGGGGACCCCTGGGCAGGGCAAGGGGCAGGCCTGGGGAGCCAGACACACCAGGCACCACCCTGCTCTGCTCCTCATCTGTGTAGGAACTTGGGCAGGCAGGTCCGGTGCTCTGGCCTTGGGTTCCTCACCCATAAAATGGGGACAGCAAGGCCTGCCTGATGTGTTGTGCCCAGGCAGGAGGACTGTGTCTCTTAACACTGGGCTTGGGGGGGTCCCTGGGCTCCCTCCCCGCCCCCCCACTGCCCCGGGCTGCTCGCCGTCGTTGGTGAGGCCCTCGAGGTGGGGCGGGGTCTTGCCTGCTTCTGCTCTCGTCTCACGCCTGTCCTGGGACCCCCTGTCCACAGCCGTGGCCCCTGACAGGCGGTCTGAGCAGCACTGGCTCCTGGGGGCTGGTGCCCAGGGAGGGAGGGCCCAGGTGGGGGAGGCGGCCGCCAGGTCAGGCCAGGCCCGCTCCGGCACGGGCTGAATGGCGCTCTGTCCTGCCGCCTGCGCCTGTCATCTGCCGCTGGGATTCGGTTTCCTGGAGCTGGTGCGGCTGCAGGTGGATTCTGTGAGGCCGGGTGACCTCGGAGCCTGGAGCCCGAGTGTCTCTGAGCCAGGCGGGGGCTGGGGGGTAAACAATGAGGCCTTTTCCCCGGGGGGGGGAAATGGGGGAGCAGGCAGGGGGAAAGCAATCTGCCCGCGCCCTCAGGCCTTGCGGGCTGCTGGAGGGAGAGGGGCTGCGGGGCGGTGGTGCCAGGTCTTGGCAGGGGCTGGAGGGAGGCAGGGCCAGCCAGGCGCCGGGCAACAGAAGCCGCTTGGACACACGCGGGGTTTTGGGGAGCGTTTTCAGGGCATGACTCTGCCTGCTTCACCTTGAGGCTGTCGGCAGGGGGGAGATGGGCAGGGCTGGGGGAGAGGAGGGTGCGACCGGCTACCTGCTGGCCTCTGGCCTCCCCATGGCCGCTCAGGTTCTGCAGGAGGTGAGGGCAGGGACAACCCTCTCCGCTCACTTGGTGGGAGGCAGGGGTGCTCCGCGGTGAGGAGGCCGTGAGAGCAGGGGATGGGGACTCAGGATGGGGGTGCTGGGGCAGAGACCGGAAGTCGCAGGCAGCTGCGTCCGAGGGATGTGGCTGGTGTCAGAGCCGGAGAGGGGCGCCCTCAGCGCTGTGGCCACTGCCTGCGAGCCTGCAGGCCGCCCTGCCCCATGGGCCGACTAGGGGCAGAACCGGGGCTGGGGGGCCCTGCTCTGGGAGAGCGACTGTGGCTCCCGCCGTGTGGGTGGGTGTGGGTGTCCCCCAGGGGGGCCCTCAGTAGCCACAGCTCAGAAATAAGTGAATGCCCACTGGTGGGGGGGCGTGCTGACATGGTTACGGCGGGTGGACGGGGGAAGGTCGAAGGCTCTGCAGCCTCCTTAGTCCCACAAGGAGAACGCGGTGGCAGGACAGCCGGAGCCCCAGGCACTCCCGCGTGAACTTGGACCCAGGGGCCGCTGCTGGGAAAGTGTGCGTCTGCTCCTTGGCCTCCTGGGAGGAAGGGGTGGGTCGAAGGGAAAAGAGTGGGCTCTGAAGGACCCCAGCTGGTGGGGCGTCAGGGGGCTGTGGGCCTGAGAAATGACCCCCAGAACATTCAGGAAGCACCTACCGTGTGGCCTTACTGAGCCCACCGAACCATGTGGGGTGGGACACAGTCTCACCCACGTCTGACAGATGGGGAAACCGAGGTGCAGAGAGGTTGCGTTCCTGGCTTCGGAACGTCGGACGGCTGCTTGAGCCTCAGTTTCCCTTTCTGTAAGTGGTGGTTCTCAGCTGTTGAGGCTTGGGAAGGGATGTCTCCAAGGTGTCTCCCAGGAGGGGCTGTTTGGGATGGCCTGGCGCCCACCGAGGAGACGGGCAGCTTGGTGTCGGACGCTGAGTCGTAGGTGAGGCAGGAGCCCACAGGCCCGGCGTGCAGGGCTGGCCAGTCAAGTGGAAGGCCCAAGTCGATTGTCGCGGCCTCTTCTTTTCCTCTCCAAAGGCCTTTTGACGAGGTCCTGTGGACGGGAGAGTGAATTTGATTAAGACCCTTTGAAATTACTTAATGACATTACCCACCGTCCCGACAACCCCTTTAGAAAGCTTTTCTCCAGGGGCCTCCCGCCTCCCATTCCAGGACGGGCCCTTCTCCCAGGCGATGCTGTGGACCCCGGGGCCCGCCCAGGCCCCAGCCCATCAGCGGGTCAGGGCCTCCGCATCTCCTCCCCGTCAAGTGCCTGGGGCAGCCCTACCCCAGACCCGGCCTCTCCCAGCACGAGCCTCCTCTCCCTGGGCCTGCCGATCCATCTCCGACCTGTCACCCCCATTGTCCTTGCAGAGGGGCTGCGGCCCCGCCTTCTCGGGAGTGGGCTGAGGGCTCCCTGCGTGCGGGTCCTTGGCCCCGGTGGGGGTGTGCCGGCCCGGGGCTGAGGCTGACAGGGGGTGTCCTGTGAGTAGCTCCATGAGGCTTCGGACGCCAGGGCGTCGCGGCCTTGCTGGGGGTGCTGCTCAACCCTTTGGCCCCTGGGCCCCTGCTGGCCTCCCCTGACCATTCCAGAAGAACGGGACGGAGAATAATGAGGCCCTAGGCATAGCGTTAGTCTAGGCGCCGCCCGGCAACTTTGCTGTTCAACATTGATTTGCTGTTGAGACTGGTACCCGGGGACAGATCTGCGGTGCCGAGGTGTATGAGGGCACATCCTGCATACCGCGGTCCATATACACGCTCCTCCCTGAGCTCAGGGAGCTCCTCCGCTTAGGCAGGGGCCTGCTGTGGCTTCTTTTTCGCTCAGGGCCCAGCGGACAGCTCTGTGAGGTTGGGACCAACTGAAGCTCAGAGACACCCGGGGCTCTGCCCAAGGATGCGTGGCCAGAGAGTAGCTGGGCCAGGACGGGAACAAGAGGATCCGTGGTCTCTAGCTCTAGTGTTTTCCTGTGTCCCCACTGCCTTGCCCCACATCCCTGCGAAGCCCATTCTTGCACATGTGGGTGTGCGTGTGAAAGCTAAGAAACAACCAAAATGAATTCAGTGGGGTTTGGTAGATTGAATCAACCGTCAGGCTTGTAACAGATTTTTGAGGTTCTGGGGGGGGGTTGGGATGTTCTTACGTGCAGGAGCAATGGCAGCCCTGTTGGAACCAGTGGGCATGACTTGGACGCCCTGGCACATGGCTGTATGGGGCAGTCAGAGTGCTTCCTGGCTTCTTGGCCCACATGGACCAGGGGAGGAGCTGTGTTCAAACTATGGTAATTCCCTGCACCCTTTTCTTGGACCTGGCCTCTCTGGCCTTGCTATCTGACCCGAGAAGGCCCCTCTTGTTTGAGCTGGTCCGTCCCTCCCTGCCCTCCGGCTTCCTGGCCTGGCAACAGACTTCTCTGCTGCTGGAAGTCCCGTTTCTTCTCTGGGGCTTTTCCAGTGCAAATTCGTACAAGTAAGTACCACATCAGGCCAGCTCGGCCCTGGGCCTTGGTTTCCCGCTCTGCACTGGGGGGGAGGACCCATGTGCCCCAGGGCTTCTCTGCTCTCAGTACAATCCGTGCACCCCACGAGCACTCCCAGGACCCCCTCACCGCGTGTTTTGCCACTTCCTACCCGCTTCCTGGGGCAGCAGGCTGGCAGGAAGATGGGGCTGCCGACAGGATTGATCCCGGCAGCCCGGGTCTCCCGCTTTGATGTTGCTCAGAAAGCTCACATGCTTCCTATAGGCTAAAAAGTGGGGGAGAATTTCGCTGAGCCGGGTGCAGAGGGGGCTGGGTGGGAGAGGAAGGGGGTTTCTGAGTCGGGGGCAGGTGGGAGTCACTGTGGTGTCTGAGGGACATGCTTTCAACTCCATTCTGACCACCCCACCCTCCCCTGCAACCTGAGTCCATACCCAGGAAGCAGAAGGAGGCCAGACCCCGACAGACACCAGGACGGACCTGTCGCTTCTCAGGCTGTGGGACCACTGCCCAGACACGCATGAACCCTAAGCCTGGAAACAGGTGAGGGCTGAGAGGGTGTAGCTCTGCCTGCAGGGGTGGGCTCTGGGCCACAGGCTCAGAGATGATGGGAGGGGCTCTGAGGTCCACCCTGCGGCAAGCTGTCTCCCCTCCACCTTCTGCCTTGCTAAGGTGCTTGGGGTGCTGGGGACAGTGGGAGGGGTGAGGAAGCAGGGAGGCCTCATCCTCAGGAGGGCCAGAGGACAGAATCAGGCCTGCGAGGTCATGGAGGGACCTGCTGAGAGAGAGGGGTCCGGGGCTCAGAGTGGACCCCCACACCCTGCCACCGGCTTGCACCTGAGGTCTGGGCAGTGGGGGGTGGTGTCCTGGCTTCAGAGGCCTTGGGACGGGGCAGGGTGGTGGCCCCTGCTCGGTCGTTAGAGAAGATCGTTTCTCAGGCCAATGTCTCTGGCTACTGCAGAGAGCCCCCAGCCCACCCTCCGTCCAGGCCTGGTTTGCTGGTGCTGGAGGTAACCCCTCCCCCCCACCCCGGAGCAGGTGAAAAAACAGCAGCTGGCCGGTGAGGTCGGAGGTCGCCTGCCTGGGGGCTCCTGGGCTGCCCAGCGGCAGGGCCCGCTCTGCCCGCCCACCAACACTCTGCAGGACAATGGCTTGGAAAGGGCCCAGGTGGGGGCTGTCGCCGTCCAGAGAGCCCTAGCCCCGGGCTCCTGGCACTCCGAGGTCAATGGAAACTGGAGCTCTGTTTGTCCAGCTCTGTGGACGAGCACGCTCCAGGCCCAGCTGCCAGGGACCCCTGGGCCTTGGGGGCCGCAAGGATGGGGCCAGGGCCAAGAGGGGGTGCCACCCTTTCAGACCCCCCCAGTGAGCCACTGGGGTCCAGGGCTTGGAGGTGGTCCCAGGATGAAACCAGGGCATTAGAACAGGTAGGTTTCCGGTGAGCTGGGGAGCGCCCGCAAACCAAAGAGACTGGCTGTGTGCTGGGAGGTCCCGGTCCCTCCAGGTGATCCAGCAGACGCCCCCAGGAGGATGCTAGCTTGGGGCTGTGTGTGGGGCCGTCCCAGGAGCCCCGGCCACATCTGCCTTTTGCCACCCCATCCCCCACCCCAGCTGTCTGGCCACGCCAGTCAAAACACCTGCCTAATCGCCTCCTCAAGGCACTGGGTGGTGGACTCCCCTCCCCCGCACGTCTATCACCTGGCACTGCCTGGCGGTGCCCTGCCCGTGTCCAGGCGAGCCTGCAAGCCCCCCGCGCTGCCAGTAGCCCCTTTCCAGATCCTCATCTTATCCCTTAATATAACTGGCATGTCCTGAGTCGCGCTGGGCGTTCCTGGGGGCTGGCCTCCCCTTGTGGTCTGAGAGTCCCAGGAAAGCCTCTGGTCTGGTGGCCCGCTGGTGGGCACAGCTCCTGACCCCGGCCAGGTGGGTGCTGCCATGCTCACGGGTGGCTTGGGACCTGACACAGGAAGAAGTGGGAGGTTGGCCTGGCCAGAGACTTGGGGGCTCCCGGTGGGAAATGCCAGGGGTGGGCGGGCAGGGCTGCTGCTCCCAGGGCCTCGAGGGCCAGCTTGGGCGCAGGACCGGGGCAGCGGGCTGGGGTTGAGGACAGCTTGCTCTGGCTTCCAGCGGGGGCCTGGGGTGGGAGGCAGGAGGGTCCAGGAAGCTGCTCTGAGGGCTCATGCCGGCCTGGCAGGAGGGGTGCATCCGGCCCCCAGGCATCTCCCAGGCTGCTTGTCTGGCTGCCTTTATTAAGCACCTACTGTGTGCCAGACCTGGGCCTGGAGCCTCCAGGTCTTATCTCCCATCAGCCCCTCCCGCACACCCTTTGGAGGGGCACGGCTACTCTTCCCGTTTGACAGATGTGAGGAGGCAGGAGTGAGGTCCTGCTTTGCCTCTCTGCTCCCGTCCCGTGGCCCAAAGACTGGGAGAGCCTCGGGTTGGGCCGACACAGGCCTCAGATACTGGCCCCCATGGCTGAGCCCAGCGCCTGTGAGGTGCCACCCACCTGCCTGGCTCCTGAGGGCACACCCGGGGGGGGCGGGAGGGGGTCTGGGGCAGGAGGGGTGCCCCAGGAAGCGGGCAGCAGGGCAGCACCCCCCAGCTGCCCCCACCCTGTTACCCCAGCAGATGCTCCTAGCACCCATTGGACACCGAGCACCTCAACAAGGGGCCCAGTTTGGAGACTGTTGGGCCCTAAGGCCAGGCGCTGCTGACAAATACTCATGGATACTGTGAGCAGCGAGAACCAGGCAGCCGCAGCGGGGCCCACAAAGGGGCTGGGGGAGGGGGCGTGCACGGCCCGGGCTGCACTTGCCACCGTTGCCCGGGTGACGGCCCTCTCCCGGAGAGGTCTGCTGGGCCATTGTCCGGGGCACACAGGACGTGTCATACACCAGATGGCCGTGTGCTGTCTAAGTCAGTTATCGGGGGACAGAGTGAAGGAATGCGGCCGGCACGGCGGCCCGGGGCACCATCTGTTCCCGCAGACCGCGGGCACCGGGCGGGCATGGAGCACCCGGCCGGCCCAGCCCAGCCTCCACCGCGGGCTTTAATTAGCTAATTCCATAATTGGGCTTTATTTCAGGTAAATTGCATTTCACACCCGAGAGGGCCACAATGGCCCGTCCAGGAGTGAAGCACTCGTGGACTTTGTGTGCAGTCGATAATACGGGAAACAAAGCCGGGCTGGGTGCAGGGGCCGTGCCCTGCCCAGATGGGCGGCCCCGCGCCAGGCACACCGAGGGCCGGGGGGCCGGGGGGCCGGGGCGCCACCGCGGAGGGCCCTGCTCTCCCGCCAGCCGCTTCCTGGGGTTTCCACAAATATTTACCCAACAAGGAAACAACAGCTTTTGCCTTTCCAGTAATTGTTGCCCCTGTCCCTCCCCTGGTGGGTGCAGGCGAGGGAGGCCCCAGGCTCCGCGCTGCCCCTCCTGCTCCCCTCCCCCCCCGCCCCCGCGCCCAGGCCAGATATCCAGGCCCCACGGCAGGAGACCCTGGGGGGCACCGACCCAGTGGGGCTCAGCAGAGCAGGACCCAAGGCCCTCCCTTCCCACTCCATCGGGAACCTGGGTTGCCTCCTGACACGGGCTGCCAGGTGCTTCTAGTAGCCTTGGCACAGCCCCGTCCTCCAAAGGTCAGCCGCCCCCCAGCCCTTACGGCCTGGGGATGCAGGTGGGCTCTGGAAGGGGAGCAGGGGGGTGAGCAGTCCCGGAGGACTGAGGAGCAGTCAGGCGGGTGTAGCAGGCTTACCTGCCCCCGCCCCGGCCGAGTGTGTGCCCGCATCTGTGAGCCGAAGGGGAGAACTTGGCTGGGGGGCCACGCTGAGTGCCGGGGGTGCCCACGGGGCAGGGTGAGGGCGGGCTAGCTCTCCCCTGGCATGTGCCTCCAGCCTGTTTGAAGCTGGGCAGGCCCAAGGGAGCTCCAGGCCTGGAAGGGGGCAGGCATGTCTGTGCGGGCGCTCTGGAGCCCTAGTCACTCCCCGCACCCACTCCCATAGGGATCCTTAAAGATCCTGGAGGGTGGGCCTGGACATGCCCCACTGCCAGGGTAGAGCTCCTGGGTCCTTGGTCAAGGAGGGCCCTGGCCTGGGAGGGGCAGATGGAGAGGCCAGAGTGTGCCCCTGAGGCGGTTACCCCCCCAGCACCACACCCCAGCACCCCCAGGCCTGGTCCTGGCAAGGTGCCCGCCTTCCCCAGGGGCTCGGGGGAGCTGCTGGGAGATGGGCAGTGACCACATCTTGACCACATCAGGTGGTCAGATCTGCCCCAGGGGGAAGCCCCGGGACCGCAACGGCCCTGATCAGGAGGCATGCCAACCCGGGCTGGAGGCTTTGACTGGATCCATGGCCTCAGTGAGCTCTCTGAAGCCCGGCCCCCTCCTCTGTGAGATGAGTTCCTATTCAGCAGCCACCTGGACGCCTGCCCCTAAGGAGGCCGTGGGGGTCCTGTCCACCAGGCAGGAAGGGAAGGTAGCTGGCCCCGGGAGGAGGTGTGGGGCGCAGAGGCCCATAGGTAGGCGGCAGGGGAGGGCAGGGCCCTGTCCTCTCTCCACCAAGCCCTGGGGCCCAAGAAGTGAGTGTGGAGCTGGTGTGAGGGACGTGGGCCTGGAGGTCAGGGTCCTGGAGCTCTACCCCCGATGCGCGTCTGGGGACAAGGACCTCGCCCGTCAGCCCAATCCCCTCGAGGGGTCCCAAGGCCTGGAGGGGGCTGCTTCTCAGGGGGGGCTTTGAGCTGGGCCACAGACCACAGAAGTGACTCCAGTAGTGGCGAGGGGTGAGGGCAGGAAGAACATTCCAGCAAAGGTGCCAACAGAAGCAGAGCCTGGAGGCCAGGCCATGTTTCTGGCTGTGTTCTTTCCCTCTGATCAGCTCTTGTGGGCAGAGCTGAGCTCGGTGCTGGCTACAGGGCTGGGGCAGTAACAGCCTGGCCTCAAGGTGCTTCTGGGCCCCTGGGGCCGGGGCGGGGAAGGCTCCTCCCAGAGAGCTGGGGGCTCCGGGGCTCCTCCCCTTCCCTGGGCCAGTGCAGACGGCAACGAGGGTGCTCCGGAGTGTTGAAAGCTGGGACTGCAGCTCCGCAGGAGGACGGGTTGTCCCAAAGATGGACCGCGCCCTCGGGGATGAAGGCAAGGGCAGGCCCGAGACCAGCTCCGTGACTCCACGTTTATTAGGAAAAGCGCCACAATTAAGAATCAAAATCACACTGTGAAGCTCATTAAAACAGATTCCAAATCACCACAAATTATTCTGATTTCCGTGAGATGCGACGCCCAGGAGCAGCCCCTGTCTTGTGCAGGGGTTGTGACACCCTTATGCCACCCCACCCCCGGCTGGGGACGGGGCGGCGGTTCTGTGTGTCTTTCTAGCTGCTCAGACCTGGCGGGGAGCTGAGGTGGGGGCCGCGCGCAGGGCAGGGGGTGGGCAGGAGAAGCTGCCAGTCCACAGTGGGGCACAGTCCACCCCCAGGGAGCACTCTGGGCACCGTGGTGGGCCGGGCCCTCCTGCCGGACGCGGTAGCCTCAGGGTCCCCTCCGTCACAGCCCTGGCCCTCTGAGCCGGTGTCTCTGTGGGGTGGAGAACACGGCCCAGGCCTGGGGCCCTCTGAGCGGGGCCGCTAGGCCTTGATCATGGGCATCCTCGGTTTGGCACGGGCTGGGCCAGCCCTGCCCTGCCTGCCTCCTCCCCGGGTCCTGGGTTCGAGTTTGAGGGTGGGGTACCCGTGGACCCTCTCCTGACCATCCCTCTGTCTCCCCCCGAGGAAGGGCCCAGGCCCACCAGGGTGGGCCACACACCTGTGCTGTTTCTTGACCATATGTGGGCTGGACCAAGTGCCTAGGATGCCTGGCCCCCCGGGGGTCTAGACTGAGCCCTGCCACTGTGTCCCAACTGGCATACAAATGATGTGGGGGGCCATGGTCTCAGAGCTGAGAGGGGCCCCCAAACCCAGCCAAGTTCTAGTACCCGTTGGCTGGAAGGGTGGCCTCGGTGACTCCTCTAAGTGCAGGCTCTCAGGACGGCGTGGCCCCTGGGGGGTCCGAGGCCTGGGAGGGAGGGGCTGCTCTCTTGGGCCTTCGAGGAGATGCCGGCGACCTGTGGGGTGGGGTGCCCCTGCTGGGTGGGAGGTGGGCCAGGCTGAACAGCCCCGCCGGCCCTGCCCTCACAGGCCTGGGGCTCCAAGCCCCCATCAGGACCCCTCGTCGGGGCCCCTGCGGGGCACAGTCAGCTGCTCATAGGTGGGCAGGGTGTTGCTGGGCAGGAAGAGCTCGGGGCTGATGGTGCTGCAAGGCCGCAGGGCCTGGGCCCCCCCCTCGCTGGGGGGCCGGCCGCCTGGGGGGCCGCCCTGGTGCAGGGAGAGAAGCTGGTGAAGCAGGTCTGTGATGAGCACCAGCCTCTGGTCCAGCTGTGTCACCTGTGGAGAGAGGAGCAGAGGTGAGTCTTGAGTGGGAGAAGCCCAGGTGTGCAGATGGCCTTGGGGCCTGGGCTCGGCGAGGGCTGGGGCAGGGCAGGTGCCCAGGGAGCAGGCCCGAGGGTCCCTGCACACGTGAGCCGTGCACAGGCCTGGGTGTGCGGGGAATGTGTGTACGTGTGCGCGGCCCCCTGTGTGTGTCTGCATTTGCAGAGACCACCCCCCTTTCTCCTGTAGGTGGACCAGGTGATTCCTCCTGGGAAGGGCTCAGGGGTCGCAGGGTAGGGTCCGTCTTCCACCTGCCTCTCTGCCCCCCTCCCAGCAGCATCACTGTCTTCCCGGTGAGTCCCCACCCAATCAGGACCCCATCTGCACCGATTCCCCCGGGGTCAGGCCGGGGCGCTCTTTCTGGCCACGTGGCCCAACCCCCTTTTATCAGAAGCCTGACCCGCTCTGAGCTCTGGGGCTGCCAATGGGGAACAGACGGGTTCACCCTGGGAGACTGGAAGCAAACGCAGGGGCAGCATGGGCCGGGGCCAGCGGGTGCGTCCCCCACATTGCCTGCCGGGGGCTAGGAGTGCGGGGGCTGAAGGCAGCCCCGGGCAGTGCGGGGCGGCCCGGTGGGGTCAGGCGCTGTCGAGCGAGGGCCCTCCCCCCCGTCCCCCGCCGCAGGGAGTGGGCCAGCAGAGGGTGTGGAGCCAGCGAGCCGGGAGCTTGTGGGGTCCAGGCATGAGCCAGGGTTGCAGGGCCTTGGGGGTGACTCCTTCACGACGTGCGTCAGAGAACGAAGTAGGCCCTCCTGCTGCTGCTGTGGGTGCCTGGAGCACCCGGAGGACTGGGAACGGAACGGTGCGGGACGGAGAGGGGGCCGGCTCTACCTGAGGGCTCTGTCCGGGGCTGCCCGGGGCCAGCCTGCTTCCCGAGACACCCCTGGGCCCACCGCTGGCCGCAGCACCCCTTCACCGGGACCAGGCAGAGCTGGGTGCTGGCTGCACTGCCCTGGGGAAACTGCTCTTGAGTGAAGTGGCCCTAAACCCCGTGAGGGCTGGAGGAGCCGGGTCCCCAGGGCGGCCGGCTCCAGAGGCGGGTATGGCAGCCCACAACCCTCCAGCCCACCAGAGACGCTGAACTGCAGGGGAGGGGCGAGGAGGGAGGAACAAGAAGAAAAGAGGGGTCTCCCCTGAGGAGCCAGAGGAGTCCCTTACCCCGAGCCCCTGTGCCAGGCAGGGCAGGATGGGGGCCGGGAGGGTTCCCCGTCCTCAGCCCTCCCCCTTTTGGAAGGGCTGTCTGGGAGGGGGGCTGTGCCCTCCTCCAACCCAGGTGACCCATCTTCTCAGCTTTGCAGGGCTGAGGCCGGTGTAGTCTCTGCCTCCGGCCGGTGGCCCTGGCTCTGAGAACTACCTCTCTCAGTCCCCCTGGGACAGCTGCTCGTCTGAGGCCCCATCACCCGGGGCCCAAGGGGCTTGATCCTCTACTTTCCCAGATAAATCTGATGCTGGAGCCCAGGCGATCAAGGGAAGGGGTGCAGGGCTTCTCTGGTTTGGCTGGGGTGGGGCCCGGGGCTGCTCAGCTCTCCTAGCCCCCAAACTGAGACCTACACCCCAACCCACAGACACAGACCCTGAGGCCCCAGGAGGAGAAGGGCCTTGCACATGGTCACCGGCTGGGACCCCTGCCTCTCCCATTTCACCCCTGCAAGCCCCACCCCTGGGCTTCCATGCTGGGAAGACACGCTTGTCAGTCCGGGAGGGGTCAAGGCTGATGCAGCCAGACCTGGGAGGCGGTGAGGGTGTGTGTCGGGGGGTCCAAGCTGAGCTCAGAAGGCTGGGTGGACACTCACAGTGAGCAAGGCAGGAGGGGACACGGGGTGGAGGGACTTGTCTGCGGTCACACCTAAACCCCACCCCTCTTCCTGGCCCGAGATCCCCTGGGGCCCCTTAGTTCTACTACCTGCGGGTACCCTGGGAGGCCCCCGGGAGGTCACCTGCGCTCCCCAGGCCCTGCACACGAATGGCTTTGAAGGAGGCACGTCCAGGCATGGCTCAGTGTCATTTAACCGTACAGGCCCCAGCTCGGGTATCAATTGGTTTGGCATTAATTAGAGCCCCAAATACATTACAGAAGAGAATTTGTGGTTTCATAAATTTTCACTCTACGGCACTCGAACATCTGTTGGAGCCCCCAGATGTGTAAGTGGGTATGGAAGCCTTTACAGGGTGTTCTTGGACAAAAAGGAAACAGAAGTGTGGTTGGGATGCAGGAGGGGTGGGGGCGGCTGGGCGCAGCCGGGGGAGGCGCTCGGCCCGTCCCGCCACCGGGCACTGTCCTGCAGGCCATACTGGGGCAGGCAGGGGTGCAGTGAACGCCGGGGGTGGGGGTCAAGCCTTCCAGAGCCCTCCCAGCCTCTCCCCCGCTCCCTGAAGAGCTAGGCCCCCTCCTGGTGCTTGGTGGCCCAACTTGGTCCCCCCCCACCCCCCAGGCCTGCCTTGGGCTCAGGTGCTGGCACTGAGTACCCCACATTTGCTGTGATTGCCCAGCCCCCCGGGCCGACGTAGTCAGACACTCTTCTGCTCCGGGGCAGGGCCTCAGGGTGGTCCCAGGATCCATGCAGCAGCTCCTTGGCAGGGGCCTCCCTCCTTCTCCCTGGCCTGCGGGCTCAGGAGGGCCCGAGCCAGGGTGACGGGCAGGTAGCTCCCGTTGGTCGCAGGCCCCGCTCCGTCACTTCTCAGAGAGGTGGCCCCCGAGGTGGCCTTGTCCCCCTCCCTTCTCTGCTTGAGCACAGCGTGCCTTTCTCCCACTCACACGTAGGGTGGGGGTGCTCAGTGGCCAAACCCCAGCTGCAGAGAGGTGCGACCACCTGGCGGGTGCCCAGGGCAAGGCAGCCCCGCACGGGACTGCGACGGCGCTCCCCAGAGCCGTGGGGGCAGATCGGTTTTGGGGATCTTGGACCTCATGGTTCCTTGCAATCTGATAGAGACTGAACGGACAGGGCCGACAAAGGGCCCTTGTTCCTCGCCTCGACTCACCAGATTAATAACCACAGACGACGCACGCGGCCCTCCAAGGAAAAAAAAGCAATTAGAGTAACAGCTAGCGAGAGGACCCCGGGCGGCTGGTGATCAAACCCGAGGCGACGGGGTTCCTGTGTGATGTGGTTATGAATTTGTTTTCAAAAGAAAATCTTGAAAAAGAGTCTTTCAAGGGAGATTTTTGCAGGACCTGTTCAGCCTTGATGCCGGCTCTCGACCTGCCAATGGCCCTGGCTGTTCCGGTGGGAGACGAGCAAAAGGGGGGCCCACGGAGGCCTGGGGCTCGAGGGGAGGGAGCCCCCGGCCCCGAGAGGCAGCAGGTGGTGCCCTGGCGTCTGCAGGTGGGGTGGAACCTCCTCCCGGGACATCCCAGAGCCCTCTGCGGGGTCCCCGGCGAAGGTCACCTGGGCCCTCCTATTTGCAGACTGCCCTGGACCCACCTGGGCTGTAGGGAGCTGGGGGGTTCTAGGCTCAGGGCTGGGCACACAGGAGCCCAGAGCCCCAGCTAGCTCACCCTGGCACGCACAGTGGGCACGTGCACAGTGACGTGGCTGTGATCACTCAGCACGTCTGCATACTGGCTCTGCCTTCCCTTCCTCCTCTACCTGCCCCCTCATCCCTCCTGCGGGCCTCTGGCTCTCCCTGGCTCCCCCCCCCCCCAACTGCACAGACACCAGGGAGATGCGGGAGTGAAGGGCTGGGGCATGGGGGCTGCCGTGTGGCTGCCGTCTGAGCCCATCAGACGGGTGATGCAGCTGAGGTCCAGTGGTGCCTCAAGTCCCTGGAGACACAGCTGGGGGCAGGTCTAGGAGGGGCTCAGGGGAGGGGTCCCCGGTGCCACCGTCCCAGTCCCCATTCTGGCCAGGCCAGGAGGGAGCCCTGTGCTGGAGAGCTCAGGACAGAGGCCCACCTCCCCTGGCCAGGGCCCTCGAGCCCCAGCCACACCTCAGAGTCTCATGGGTGGGCGGTGTCACCCTGCCATCCCTCCCAAACACACAGAGCTCACTAGATGCCCCCAGCACAGGGTGGGACATGGGGGTCTGAGGAGTGAACTCTGATTGGTGGATAGAAGTGTGTGTGCCCGCCCCATGAAAGAGCCTGGCCACACCAAGGGGTCCTCGGGCCCTGCTGGACACAGGAAGGGCTTGGTCTGAGAGGGGTGACCCCCCACCCTGGGCCGCAGGGCTGCTGAGCAGATTACAGGAGGTTGTCCTGCCCCCCCCAGCCCCAGGACTTCTGAGTTCTCTATCCCCATAGAATGCCATGCTTGTGCCCCCTTCCTATGGGCATGGCCCTTGACCCTCACTCCAAAAGCTGCTGCCTGGTCAGGGAGGGTGGCGGGGGTCACAGGGACCTATGACCTCTGCTCCCTGTGCCCTCCAGCCCTTGTGGGTGATGCCGAGCTCCCACATCCCCTGAGAAAAGCCACAAAGGGGAGGGCATCGGCTCCATCTGGGGCCTGCCTGCCCAGAGCCCTCCCCACTGACTGACAGGAGGGCCACCCCCCCATCCTCTGACCTGGAGCACACCAGGCTCAGACCAGGGACGCACCCAGCACCTGCACATGCAGCCCCAGGCTGAACTCAGACTGTGAGAACACAGCTTCCTGCACCCCCCGTCTATGTGCTTCCACCTCTCTGGGCCCACCCTGGTCCTCCCGAAGTCTCCTCATCTCGGGAAAAGGCTCCAAATCTCAGCATCACGCTCGGCATTCTGTCTGTCGGCAGAGCCTGGGGGACCCCTCCATGGCCAAGCCCAGGCTAGGTAACCATGCTCTCTTACTGGGACAGGTGCAGTAGCCTGCCAGCCAGCTTCCCTGCCTCCTCCAACATGCTTCTACAGGCCTTTCCGAACACACGCCGGGTCCCGTCGCTGTCTTGCTCATACCCTCCCGAGCTGCCATCCCACTGCTGGAAGCCTGAGTCCCTGCGTGGTCCTCTGCATGCCCCCCTTGGCTCTCTGGCCTCCCTTCCTCCCTCCTCATTCACTCCACTGCAGAGCCCTCAGCTGATCCTCACACATGGTGGCCTTCGTCCCCACTGCTCCAGCTGCCTGCACCAGTCACCACCCCCAAGCCCCCAACGAGGTCTCACCAGCATCGCCGACCTGAGGTCACCTCCCTCCCTTGCCACAGCCCTCCGGATCCCCCCTGAGCAGCCCATATTTTCCCCCAAGACACCGGGTGTGTGTTTGTGTCTCTCACTAGAATCAGGTTCCACGAGCCCGGGGACTCTGCCCTTCCTCGCCCTCGCCAGCACCGGGGGGTGGACACAGCCAGGGCTACATTGCCCAGCAGCTGGACTCCAGAGCCCCCCCCCCGGGGACAGAGAGGGGGCACAGGGTGCCTGTCCGCCTGCCTGGGGCGAGCTGTTCCGGGATGTCCTGCCCAGCCCGGCGCGCGCATGTGGCCCGCAGGTCCGCCCCTGGCGCTGGGCCTCTGACTCCTCAGGGCTCGGGAGCGCCCCTCCCCCACGGCAAGAAGCCGACAACAGCGCCCATAAATCACCCTTTCGTTAGGGCCCGTGGGGCTGGGCCGTCTTACAGAGCTGGGTATGAGTGGGAATAGATCACAGCGCTTCATAACGTCCTAATTTATGGCAGGAGACGGTGTAATTGTGTTTATGACTTTGTTTTAGTGCTTTAGCTCTTGGAGAAAACCCAACCGTGTTTCTAGCGGCAGAGGTTTTACTGCCAGTCCCAGGGCCGCCGCTCTGCTGGAGCTTTCCGTCCTGCAGCGAGGCGCGCACCCACTGCTGAGGGCGCGGCCACGCCACAGGGTCCGATGCGTGGGCCACGGAGCCGCGGGAGGGCTGGCCTGCGGCCTCGGAGGAGGTTCTGGGGGTGTGCGTGGCACTGGGTCCGGGTCCGAGGGGAGGAGGCCTCGGGCACTGGACGGGCCGCCTGGGGTTTTGTCCGAGCCTGGTGACCTTGGCCGAGTCCCTTGGCCTCCGAGGCCGGCCGGTACATGTGTGGGTACGTGTGTGCGTGCGCATGCACACCGGGCTTTCTGGGGCACGAAGACCGTGCTGGAGAATGCACGAGCCGCCCCAGGTGTGATTTTACACAGGTCACCATTCACTAAAATGTTCCCCGAGCTGCCGAGGGTACAGGCGTATCTACCAGGACCTCTAGGCCCCTGGGCCTTTGCATGTGCCAAGGACGTGAGCTCCCCTCCACAGTCCACGATGCTGCTGGGACAGAGCAACTCAGAGGCTGAGCAGCAAACCCCCCCCCCCCCCTCCGGCAAGGGGGCTCTGTTGAATGCCAATGTCTTCTAACAGGGACTCATGGTCACCAACCCGTGTCCTTCCGCCTGTCTGCCAGCGCCCTCTGCTCGGGCGGAGGCCAGGCTAGGGGTGAGCCTCGGCTCACGGGGGCAGGAGACACGGCAGCCGCTCGTGTCATGGTGGGGTCGATGACTTGGCACTGGGCTAAGGTGAGCGTCTCCGAGGCCTCTGTCCTAGGGTCCGTCCCTGCGTCTCCTGCTATCTGGGCTGCAGGGGGGATGGAGGAGGCCACGCTATGGCAGGTGTGGACTGAGCCTCCGCCAAGGTCAGCCACGTCTCAGCTGGGCCCTCTGCACAGCGTGACCGAATGGCTGAGGACCCGGTCAGCGCCCCGACCCAAGAGCCTTCTAGAGGTCTGTCAGTGCCTGGTTGGCCCTCGCTAACCACCCCTCAGGAGTGCAGGCTGCTTCCCTCTGAGAGAGCACCATGACAGGGAGACTTCTGCCAGCCCCACAGACACCTGCTTGCTTGGGGGCCGCCTCACAGATGCCCAGGGTCTGCCAGGGAGCTCAGCAGTGCCTCGTTCCAGGCTGACCGTGGGCAGGGGTCTCAGGGTCATTGCACCTGTGTTCACCAGGCCGGCACAACCTCGCCCACCCTCTGCGCCCAGCCCTAGGACCTCCCTCTGCACAGACACCCCCAAGTCTCGGCCCCGGCTCTGTGCCCTCCCCGGGGCCCCAGAAGCTCGCCTCCACCGACATGCGGGCCTTACAGCACCTCAGCACAGCAGGTCACAAAGAGAACTGCACCCAACCTTGTCCTCCTGTCTCAGGGTTGGTGCCGGCCCTCCCATAGTGCAGTGCTCAGCTGGGGTCCCGCGGCGCTCCAGAGCGTGTGCCCTGAATCCCACCCCTCTCCTCTCCTTCTCTGACACCCCAGCCTGGGCCACCCGCATCCCTCGCCGGCACTGTCGCGTCCCCTCTCACTGATAGGCTTGGCTCCCTCCCATTTGGCCTAGACAGCTGCCAGGCTGAGCTTCTCCCCGCTGACCTGAGCTAGCGCCCTCCGCAGAATTCCTGGCAGGTGCACCCAGAGTGCAATGTAATCTTTTGCAGCCCCCTCAGTCAGTCCTCCCGGACCCCCTTCTCTCGGATCCTGAGCACACACATCCCTCTTGATCGTGCCCCAGGGCCTTTGAACGTGCTCTTCCCTCTGCCACCATGTCGTAGAACCGCAACTCAAATGTTGATCGTGCCCCAGGGCCTTTGAACGTGCTCTTCCCTCTGCCACCATGTCGTAGAACCGCAACTCCAGTGTTGGCAGCGGCCTTCCCTGACCTTTTCAGCCAGGAGCCTCCTTACTGAATCGCTCACGGTTCTACTCATAGCTCTCACCACTCCCCAGAATGTCCTCGTTTGCTGATTTGCTTGCTCATGGCCCCTTCCACTCCACTCACTGAAGGCTCCTGCGGCCAGGCCTTTGGCCACACTGTCACTCTGGTATTCCCAGACGGTCTCCCGGAGCCTGGCATGTAGTGGGTGCTCTGTGAACACGTGTGGGATGGAGCCGGTGCTCTGTGAACACTTGCTGGATGAGGAAGTGAGGTCCCCTGACATTCTCCCAGGGCCCCAGTGCCAGGCAGGAGGTGCAGAGGTCCTCCAAGCCCAGTGCTTGCTCCCTCCCTGGCTGACACTGCCGGCCAGGTGTTTTCATTGTCATTGATTTATCAGGGCTCTTTGTATATTAAGGAAGTCTGTCCTTCCACACGTACATCACAAATGTGTTTCCCTAGTGTGCTATTTGTCTCGTGCAGTGGTTTATGGCAATCATAATTATTATTTTTTGTCTTGCTGCACAAAAATCTGACTCGTTTGCTTTTTCATGGAGTGGGAGCTATCCCTCTTTTCCTTTATGGTTTCTAGATTTCTGTGCACATGTGGAGTGGCCTTCCCCATTCCAACACTGAAACATTTTTTCCTAGTGCTTTTTGGATTTGTACCTTACCCATAAATCTTTGATTGGCGTGGGACTGATTTTGAATGTCAGACCACTGATGCACCACATTTTACCGAATAACCTACCTTTTCCCCACCGAAACAGAAGGCCCTTTTTACATGCTAAGCTCCTCGTGTCCCCACGAAAACATGAGTAATGGCGGCCTTATAACACACTCTGCTCTCAGCCATCGGTGCACAGCAGGGCCCTTCTTTCTGGAGGTGAAACCCCTCAGTCGATCTATCCCGGGGGGCCGGCCGGAGAGGCTGTGAGGGAAGCGTGGACCAGCTCACCTGGACAATGCCAGCGCCCTTCGCCCTCCGCCCTTGGCCCTCGCGGTCTGAGGGATCTGGTTCCTCTGCTCAGAACTGGGAGAAGACTGTCCTCTGAGGTCTGAACAGACATCCCATCGTGGTGGCTGGGTGGGGAGGGGGACGCTGTGTGGTCTGAGCCCATCACCCACCTGTCAGCCCCAGCCTCGGGCCCCTGGTCTGTCCCTGCTCCTGCCCCGTGAGGAGCATCCTCCTGGGCTGCACGTGGCTAGTGCCCTTAGCTCGTCTGCACTTCTGCTGTCTCCTCCAGGAAGCCTCCCGGGTTCCGTACCGGAAGCACTGAGCTGCCACCCAGGCCCCGGCCTCCAGACCTCACACACCTGCTTCTTGCTGCCCCCCATCCCTCGCTGCCCTAGGATGAAAGCCCTGCAGGGTCTGTGTGTGCTGTGTTCATCGACGCAGTCCATACTCCTGGACCCTCGGCCCCCTGCCCTCCCCCTGGGCCTCCGCTGGGGCCGACACATCCACAGCCCCACCGAGCCCCACCGAGGCTGCTGCCCGTGGACTTCCAGTAACACCTGAGGGAGGAGAAGGCTCATGAGACATGGGGGGGGGGGTCAGTGGTAGAGTTATAGGGGCCCCAGAAGGAGACCTGGGTGGTGGGGCCAGGACCCACAGCTATCAGGCGGGTGGGCTGGGGGGAGGCCCTGGGTGGGGCTCGGGCCTCCCTGATGGGCTGGGCCAGCCCCTCACCGGGCCTCCGGGGGGTCCTGCCAACGGAGGCCGAGCAGGGGCGGCCGCCTGCCCTGCCCACGTCCGGCAGCCCTAGGCTGGGCCGACACAGCCTCTCTGCTTGGGGGGGGGGGCGGCGGGCAAGCGGGAATGTAGGGCAGACTGGAGACGGAGGCTGGAAGCGAGAGGCCGTGTTTGTGTTGGCGGCAGGAGGCCCCACCGGCATCTGATTCCCCAACCCCCCGCCTCCCCTCCTGCACTGCCCCTCTGACGGGCCTCGAAGTCCCGGAAGCCAGGGGGACGCCGGGCAGAACACTTTGTACCTGGAGCCAGCGAGTGCCTGGCCGCCTCCGCCAAACTCCGGGCTGGGTGGGAGGGTGACACCAGGCCCAGCAGTGGCTGGCAGGTGGGTTCTATCTGCCAACGGCCTCTTGGGCCGGGCCCGGCCACCCCCACACCCCCACCCTGAGGCCCCAAGCCCACCAGCCTCCTGGCCACCCAGCAGTGCCCCCTCGACACTCAGCTCACCCTTCCTGCAGCTCTCCCTGGCCAACGCCCCAGCTGCCCCCCCCACCGCCGCCGTCCTCACAGCCCGTCCTTGCTCCGAATAAAGCCCCTGTAGGTCTCCCCGCTGCTCTCGGGATAAAGACACAGCCCCGCCTTGGCCACAGGGTCCCTCATCTGGGCCCTGTGTCCACCTCAGTCACTGCCCCTTCATGCCCCAGGCTGCCTTCTTCCAGTTCCTTGGATGTGCCGTAACTCTCCCTGCCTCAGGACCTTTGCACCAGCCGGTCCCATTTCCTGGAAGAATCTACTCCTCCGCCGAGCCCGCAGACCCTTCTCATTCTTCCAGCCCCAAGGGGAGGGTCTCTTTCCTGCTCCCTCCTGGTCCACCTGCCGGCTTCTCCCTGGTCTTCTCCTTCTAGCCCTGCAGTTGACCGGGGTATCGCTTGCATTGTCTGCTTCCTAAACATCTGTGCTCCCAAAGCAGGGACACAGCCAGGCCATCCGTGACCCCTCACTGGCTGGGTAACTCTGGGCCCAACAGGGAGGGGACAGTGGGGCCATCCCGTAGTGTAGGGCAGCTGTGAGGGTCCCGTTTGAGAATGGGGGTCCGTGAGCATGTGGCTGGGTCTCCTGGGGGCAGGGTCCAGCTCCCCTGGACAGCCCCTCAGGCCTGTGAATGTCTCTGGGGGAGAAGACCCCACTGTGTCCCCCGGCTCCCCAGCACCTCACAGCTGCCTCTGACCACTTCCCTGTCCCCTGACATTGGCGGCACCCCCAGCCTGGTGGACAGTTCTCTCGGGCCACGCTCGCTGTCTCTACTCAGCCTGGGACCACGTCCTCTCTCGGGACACTTGCACCAGCCTCCCCGGCTGCTCCCCGACAGCACCCACCCCACCGCCTCGTCCCCGGATGGCTGCGGCCCGTGCACCCACGCCAGCCTCTGGGAGAGCGCCCGCTGTGCCCCGTCCCCGGCCCACGGCTCTGCCCGGCCACAGTCCTTGCCTTTAGACGAGCCTGTTCACCAGGTTTGTATGACAGAAGGACTCTTCAAGAACACTGTCCCCCCAAAAGTGAAAACGTTTGAAAGAAGCATCCCCTTTGACCAGGCCCACCTTCCCTGGGTCCTCTCCTCTCCCAGGTCGGCGGCGCAGGGATCTGCTGTTTACCTTGCAGCCCCGGCAAAGCCCCGGCTTGTGCACGTGGTGCAGAATCCCTCCGCGGCAGGTTTTAGCGTAAGTGGTAACATGAGATACTGTGGCTCTCTACTTGCTTGTTTTCACTCAACGCAGGTTTGAGGTCGCCTTGTTGAAACATGTCCACGGAGCTGGCTCCTCAGGGCGGCCATGCAGGGGGCCTTCCCGTGGGGGCTCGGGGGGTGTCACGTGGCCAGTGTCCCTAGCGGGGCGGGGAGGCCGAGAGCTCGGCTGACGACACCCCTGTGCCCACCGCAGGGGATGCCGGGGAGGGGACTCTGCTCCCGGAACGGGTCTTCTGGGGGCCGTGGCCAAGGCCGTGCTCTGCAGTGGCCCTTCCACGTGGCCCCCGCACCTGCCGTTCTGCCCCCGCCGCCCCCTCCGTGCCCCTGGGGCTCACAGTCAACCCTGGAGCCACGACCCTCCCCTCCTGATGAAGGTTTCTGCTTCCTTTATTCCTTTCCTGGGATGGGGCCTCCCCGTAGATGGGGGGGGGGTCTCCTATGACCCCGGCTCCAACGTGTCTTTTTTTTTTTTTTTTAAGATTTTATTTATTTATTTGCGAGAGAGAGAATGAGAGACAGAGAGCACGAGAGGGAGGAGGGTCAGAGGGAGAAGCAGACTCCCCGCCGAGCAGGGAGCCCGATGCGGGACTCGATCCCGGGACTCGGGGATCGTGACCTGAGCCGAAGGCCAGTCGCCCAACCAACTGAGCCACCCAGGCGCCCCATCCAACGTGTCTTTAACCCCCCGAGACCACTGACCCGTGACCGAGCACCTCTGTCCCTTAGCCGTCTCTGTCACCTTCCCCACCCCGTAGCCTCCAGGAGGGATCACTTCTGTCTGGCCGTGTAGCTCCCCGGCCACATCCAGCCCAGGGGGCTCCCCGGACTCAGCCGGCCGGTCCCCCTGCCGGCCCGCTCACCCCCCACTGTCTGCCGCCTTCCCCAGAGCCCCGCACCCTTCTCCGCTCTGCCCCTCGAGGACCTGCAGGAGAGGGGTCCTCCGCCCTGGCCTGGACTGTCCTCGGGGCCGTCCAGCAGCTTTCCGAGGCCGTCCCTCTGAGAGCAGCCACCCGGTTTAGCCCTCTCTCCCCTCTCCAAATCACCAGCATGCCCCTCCCTCCACCAGCAGACACCCCATCCCCAACATCAAAACGAAGGAAGCCCTCTCTTGATTTTGCCATCTGTGGCCGCGGCCGCCCGTCTCTCCCGGGCCCAGGCCGCAGAACCCCTGCCTGCTCGGCCGCCCCTCCAGGGTGTCAAGGCGTGTGGGACTCAGCGAGTCCTCTCTGGACCTGAAGTCTCTCCCAGGCTGCTCCTCTCAGGGCTCCCTGCTTAGCTAAGGGGTCAGGGCAGCGATCCTGGGGCCGCCCCGGCTCCTTTCTCTCACACCTGCCATCTGACCCAGCCCCAGAGGCACCAACATGGTCAAGGCTGGAGACCTTCGGGGCCCAGCAAATCCACCTGGAATCTGAGCCTCCTTCCTGTCCCCCACCCCCACCCCCCACAGCCGTGGCTCTGGGTTGAGCCACCAGCAACTCCTGGATGCCACAGGTGCCTCCCACCTACGGTCCCAGGGCCCCTCTTAGGCCTCAGGGGAAGGATGTTAAAATGGGGGCTCCCTATACCTTCAGTGCCAAGGCCAGGGTCACTGTTGGGGCCTTGAGGCCCATCACAATCTGGTCACACCTTCCTTGCTGCCCCTGCTGATTTTGCTCCATCCTTGTGGGCCTTCTGTGCAGGCTTAGTCCTGCCACAGGCCCTTTGCACCCGCTGCCAGTAAGGCAGGCTCTCGGCTCAATGAGCTTCAGGCTGCCTCTGCCTTCCTTCAAACATCTTTTTTTTTAAATATTTTTATTTATTTATTGAGAGAGAGAGAGAATGGTAGAGAGAGAGCATGAGATGGAGGAAGGTCAGAGGGAGAAGCAGACTCCCTGCTGAGCAGGGAGCCTGATGCGGGACTCGATCCCGGGACCCCAGGATCATGACCTGAGCCGAAGGCAGTCGCTTAACCAACTGAGCCACCCAGGCGCCCCTCTGCCTTCCTTTAGATATTTACTCAGATGCCCCTCTCAGGGCCCGCCCTGGCATGTCCACGACCTATCTGCTGCCCTGTCCTTGGCACTCCTCACTGTTTGGCTGACTTGTCTCCTTTTCTGTCTCCGTCCACTGCAGACGGTCAGCTCCTTGAGGGGGGGAGCTCCTGCCCCGTTGCTTGCAGCTGCTAGCCCAGGGCCCGGCACATAGTAGGTCCTCAGGGAAGATGTGCAGAACGAGTGAATAACCAGCCCCGGACGCCGGAACTCTTCACAACCGCTCCAGGGAGGGGGCGACCAGCAGAGGGGCTGAGGGCCTTGGGCTGCACGAGTGTGCAGGCACATGTGTGTCTGTGTGCACACTCACAGGCTTCCACCAGAGTGGGGCTGAGGGCTGCGCTGGGTGTGGGCGCTGGGGGAGCTGGTACCCGGAGAATTCAGGGAGGGGGGTGCTGGAAGAGCTGAGGTACAGACTGGCCGCCCTCAGTCCCTGGGGGGCCCTGCCTGCCCTCTAGGGGCCGGGGCGTCCGGCCTCACTGCTTTTCCCGCCTTGGTCCTGGCCTGGAGACAGCAGTCCCATGACTCAGCAGGGCTGCAGCTGCGGCTGACCTAGACGGGCAGGCAGCCCCCGGCCCCCCGGCCCCCGGCCCCCCGGCCCCCGGGCCCCCGGGCTGGGACCCAGCACAGGGCCGCTCCCCCCACCCCCACTTCCTGCTCACGCTCCTAGGACAAGATTCCTTGAATCAGTCTCCCCTGAGGCTGGAACCAGGTTGGAGGCTGGGGCCCCAGGGCTCTGGGCTGGGGTCCCAGATGGGGGCTGGGTGGCCAGGCCTGGAATCTGGAATCCGGCCCCTTTCCTGGCACCTGGAAGAGTCTTGTGGGGCGGGAGACGTGGGACGTGCCCGATGGCAGGGCTGCGCCCCCTCCCGGAACCTGCCTTCCTAGGGAAGTCACGGGGGTCTCCTCCCCTATAGGCTCAAGCCCAGTGTCCTGCCTGGAATTTGAGGCCCGGCTGGGGGCTTGGGTGTGCCTTCCGCACCTCGTGGGAATGACCGCGCCCTCCCCAGCCTGTTCCCTCCTGACTTGTGAGGCCCAGAGCCCTGAGCCAGACGCCCCCCAGCCTGTCCTCTCTCTGCCGGGGGCTGGCTCCCTGGGGCAGGGGCCTCGGCATCTCAGAGGCAAGCCCCACATCCACGCTCTGGGTGTTGGTGCAGCTGCCGCCCCGGGCAGATCCCTCTGAGAAGCGGCAGCCCCAGCAGAGTGGGGAGAGGGCCTCCCGGAGGCTTGGGCTGGGGCGGGAGTGCATGAGAGGCTCTGTGAGGCCTCCCACATCTCTAGCTGTTTCTCCAGCTATTGAGAACAACGAGGGCCCCTCCAGGGCCCCCTCCGTGGCATCTCAGCGCCATGCCCAGCACCCCACCTTCTACCTTGCCCGTGCCCTGCCCACCTACCCCCTTCAATTCCCTCACCCTTCATGGCTGGGCCTGGGGTGGTTCCCACATCGCTGGGTCTGGGCGCCTCCCCAGGACCCAGCTCACAGGGAGGTGCAGGTCTAGGGGGGCCTGGGTGGTCACCTGCCTCAGCCAGACATGGTAGGTGCTCCGTGTCATGTGTGGGGGTGGACCCGAGCCTCTGTCCACCCCCAGCCCGGGTGCCCAGGCCCTGGGCACACACCCTGCGGCTAAGCGGGGGTGCTGCTGCGCCCTGCCCCCACCCTGAGACCGACCGTCTGGGACGTGGGTGAGGAGGTGGGGGAGCAGGGTGGGCGGGCAGGAAGTCGCTGGGGCTCCAGGCCAGGCCCCGAGTGCTCCAGCCCCATCTGGACATATTTGGCAGGTCCTGCTCCCTCTCTGCTCCCAGAACCCCTCCTTCCCAGGCAGGCGGACATTCCCAGCCCTCCCTTCCGTCCCTGCTCCCTGGCCCACCTTCCCCCCACTGCTGCCTGCAGTCCCGCCCTGGGGCCCCCGCCGGTAGGTCACATGGGCTCCCCTGTTCTGTGGTGGGGCACAGCCGACGGCCCCGTCAACGGTCCAGGCCTGGCCACGTGCAGACGTGGGACGTGGCCCTTGGTCACCTATCCCAGCTTGTGCTGCGGGCTCTGTAAGACAGGAATGTGAAGGGGTGCTCCAAGAGGCGACGGAGGGTCAGGTCTGCCCGCCCCAGGACCTGCGCCAGTCTCTGACCCCCTGCACGGCAGCCTCCCCCCGGTCACGGGGACAGTAGTTCACGTTCACAGCCACTGGCCAACAATAACAGTGCAGGGCCAGGCGGGCAGGGGCCCAGGGCAGACCCACAATGAGGTGGCCGTGCCCAGGGGCCCCTCCTGGAGCTCAGGTGACCCACTGATCAAGGTGGTCTTCAGAGAGGTGTTGGGGGAGGGCACAAATCCCCAGAGTTCCAGGGTCCTGCTTGGGGCTGTGTCCTAAGAGGTGGGGCTGGGGTCTGTGGGCAGGTGGGGGGCCTGGCTCAGCCTCTGCCTCCCCCATCCTCATGCACCTTGGGTGGAGGCTAGGAGGGCTGCAGCAAAGGCCGCCTAGGCCAAGAGAGACAGTCTCTGGACACAGGGGCCTCCCTTAGCCTGGTTCCCTGGGGTTCTAGGGCCCACACTAGCCCCTGAGTGGTGGGCACTGCAGGGCATGGGCCCTGTTCTGTGGCTTTTGGGCCTCTAATATGCTGGCTTCTCCAGAAGCCCATAGACCTCCCACCATCTGGGGAAATGAGGAGGGGTCAGGTCCTCTGCCTTTCTACGTGGCCAGCTCCTGGGGGACTCCTGTGGTGCTGTGGGGAGTCATATGAACCCTCGACCCAGAGCTTCCCCTAATCACAAAGGCCCAGCAGCCCCTCTGCCAGCCTCCTGACTCTGGGAGAGCTGTGGGTGGTCTCCTCCCCCACCTGGCAGGCAGTCCCGTACTACCTAGGGGCACCTACCCACCACAGACAGGAGGAGTTTGCATGGGGACCAGTCAAAATGGAAAAGCAAAGAATGATGCTCCTCAGCATGGCGTCGCCTCACCCTTATGGACACTTGACCAGGCCACCTGCAGCTCCTGCGCAGGGTACAGCATCGCCCCTTACTGCCACTCCCCTGCACTCTTGTGCCCACCTCAGTCCAGCCTCCACACCAAAGCTGTGACCTTAGGGAGCCCAACTCCGCCCCTGGCCAGGGCACCAGTGGTGATGGACGTGGGGTATCCTCGGGAGCTCAGAGACCCGAGAGCCGCTGAGTGGTGGGGGCTCCCAGGAAAGCCCATAATGCTCGGAAGGTGAGCAGGAGTGTGGGGAGGCCTCTACCCAGGAAGGAGGCTGGGGGCTGGCTGGGGGCCCATCTGGCCCAGGCTGACCTGAGGGCTGATGAGAGATTCAGGCCCCATCCTGTGGCTCCTGGCCCACCCTTCCTGCTCTTGGGGCTGGGAGGAAGAGCTCCTCAGGACACCGGGTGTGGGGGGGACCCTCAGGGACCAGATCGGGTGTGGTCTGCTGGCCTCCAGAAAGACCCAGGTCACCTACGGTCACAGCCTGCAGGTTCCCCACTTGTGCCTAGATCCAGGGGCCTTGGAGACCATCCTTGATACCACCTGGATCACAGCTCTGGGAGGCCCATCTGGGCAGGAGCCCCTCTCCTTCTGTCACCCTGAGTTAAAGGTGGGGAGTGGGTGCCCACTAGTGAGCCCTCCTCTCTCACTGCTGGCCCCTCTCACACCGTCCCAGCCCTCCGGCTCCGGTCCCAGGCACCTGTCAGCTCCAATTCCGCCCACGGAGCGAGAAGTGCCCGCCTCCTTACCCACCCTTCGGCTCTTCCCAAACCTGGCAACACACCCTCCCCGTTCCCCCTCGAAGCCCCTGCTCCTCTGCTGACCGTCTCCTCCTCCTCCTCCTCAGCACGGCACTGCCAGACCTTCCATTCGCCTGCACCATCACTGCCTCCGTTCTAGAGTGTTCTCACCACCGGCCAGCAAACCCACTTGAGGAGCTCCTATGGGTGCCATCTCCTCCATCCCCAGAGGCAGCTCCCCAACCCTCTCAGCTGTCTCTTGGCTTTACCTTAGTATTTCTAAGTCAATGGCTTACACTGATTCTTTGCTTTTGCAGTTTTAGGCATTACCTAGTGACTGCCTAACGTGGAGGATGAGAGATTAAGATCCTCTGCTTTTGCCATTCCCCTATCCTCTCAATATGTTGCAGTTCTAGACTAAATAAATATTTTGTGGGGCGCCTGGGTGGCTTGGTAGGTTAAGCGTTTGCCTTCAGCTCAGGTCACGATCCCAGGGTCCTGGGATGGAGCCCTGTGTCAGGGTCCGTGCTCAGTGGGGGTCTACTTCTCCCTCTCCCTCTGTGCTCTTAGTAAATAAACACAATCTTTAAAAAAAAAATTTACTCTTTGCATTTTGTGTAAAAATTATGTAACTTTATATGCCTACATAAATGAGGTTTTCAGCTGAGTCATGTGGTCTTCTATGACTACAACTTTTTGTTTTCCCTGGGATTAAGAATTGCCTTCATGTTTTACTTAATTTTTTTTTAAGATTTTATTTTTAAGTAATCTCTACACCTAATGTAGGACTCAAACCTACAACCCCAAGATCAAGAGTTGCATGCTCTACTGATTGACTGTCACTAGCTCATTCTTGAACTTTCTGCCAGAATTGTAAAACTTCTATTCATTCAGTTGAGAACACCAGCAATCTATCAGCTTTATTGTTTTTTTCTCCTAGAAATTTCTTCCTACGGTCCTTAGAGGACTGGTTGCTCTTCAGGCCTGCTGAACTGCTGTAATACTAGAACTTCTTTCCCCCGCATGTTGAGAATTTTCTTGGCTGGTTGGTCTATCTCTCTCTCTCTCTCTCTATCTCTCTATCTCTCTCTCTATCAATCTATCATCTATCTATCTCTCTATCAATCTATCATCTATCTATCATCTATCTATCTATCTATCTATCTATCTATCTATCTATCTATCTATCTATCTATCATTTATCTATCAACTTTTTGGTGTTGGATTCTCCTGGTTCTTGGATCCTCTGCTTGTCTTTTTTGGTTTTCCCTTCATTTTGCTGAAGCACATCACCAAGTAACTTTCACTGGTGTCATTGTCTTGGCAACAGCTGGGACCCATCCCTTGCCCTGAACCTAGTCTGTCACCTCTGCCAACGGTTTCTCTGTGCCCCCTCTGGTGTCCCCACCCCATTCACATGGCAGCTCAGATGCATGTGAATCAGAGCGTGTCCCCTCTGGGCTTAGAGCTTCAAACCCCCTGCACCTTCCCATCAGAGTCCATCTCCTCATGGGGCTGCTAGGCCCTGCCAGCACTGCACCCTCACTGTGTCCCACTCGCCAGAGTCCTCTGTCCCTCACCCTTGGACCTCAGGACTGATGTCCCTGGCCCCTTAGTAAAGGTTTGTTGAACGATGTAGGGAACAGTTAAGCAGATGAGTCAGTGCAGCCTTCAATATCAGAAAGTACGGGAAGCTTCCAGGGCTCTGGCAGGGGTCAGAGCCTGGCCGTCAGCACCATGAGGTGTCAGGAGGGCCGAGGACGGCTGGGGCAGCCCTTCCCCAGCTCCTGGGTGCCCGTCTGGCTCATGAGTCTCTCACTTGGTTCCTGCTACCACCACCGACCCCACTGCTCACTCACTGGGGTTTTCTTCCTTCTGGCCCTCGCTGCTCTATCCTTGGCGCTTGTGGGCTTCCTGCTGGTCCCTCCCTGGGCCGAGCTTCCTGAGAAAGGGGTTTGCGCGGCCTCCCTAGCACCTGGCGCAGCTCCCGGCACATGGTAGTTGCCCGAGCCACTGGTCGATGGATCTGGGGAGGAAGCAGATGCCCTGCGCCCCTCTCTGTGCTCCCGGGGACCCACCGGTGGCGGGGCCGGGTGGGCTGGGCGAGCCTCCCTCCGACCCCAGAGCCATCTGCACACTGTGGGCACCTGGCCGCTGATCGTGGGAGCAGAGGGAGGAAGGGCTCAGAGGCCAGGCCTGGCGCAGCCTCCAACACTGCCGTCCTCCCGAGTTTCCGTGACTGTCTGTGCGTAACCGCACGGCGGTTTCCATCAGCGCTGCCAAGTGGCGGCTGCCGGGCCTGGCCACGGGTTCTGATCCCCAACAAGCCTGCTCTCTGTCAGGCAACCCTGGGAAGCTGGGGAGCACTGGGGGCCCGAAGGGTTAAGCTGCCCTCCACCACCCCGGTCTCAATTTCTCAATTTTTCAAAGGCTGGGCCCTCTTTCCTTCCAAGTCACAGCTGACGTGAAATGTAGCCTTAAAATGCAGCTGACATGAAAAACAATAGCACTCCCTCGGAGAGGTTCTGCTGTGGGCTGGATGGCCCCCCGCCCCCCAATAATTACTCAAGACATTGGCATGAGCCAGGCCTGGTTAGGTAACAGGCTGCTTGCTCCGGAGACTTATAACTCACAGGCAGTTACACATGATCTCCGCAGACAACAAAATCGTTTCCAGGATGGCGGGGAGGGTGAGGCCTCAGGGAGAGGGTACGGGGGGCAGGAGGAGCCTAGACCAGGCCGGGTGGGGGTGGGTCCCCGGGAGGGCCTCTGGGGGGCCCCCGGGATGCAGCCTGGGAACTTGGGAGCCAGGGAAGCTTCTGTGGGAAGCTGTTGCCTTGCTCCTCTCTGCTCTGACCACCCCCCCACCCGCACCCCAGTCTCTGGAGCGTGCAGCCACCCCGGTCCAGTCCGTTACTGAGGAAAGCACAGGAAAAACTCATTCACACTGAAGTGTGAATGACTAACTGTGTTGGGAGAATTCCCTCCTTCTCTGCAGAAGATAATTAATTGTCTGTTTACTGTCCATGGCCCCATTGTACATTACTCCCTCAAGGGCAGGTCCACATACTTTCCCCCATGTTCCCAGAGCCTAGTACATAGCAGACATTCAGAAAATATTTGTTGAAGACAACATCTAACCCAAAGAAGGAAGCGCCAATGGTGTAACTTCAGGCACTTGGGGTGGGGCCTCCTGGCAGCAAGTGCCCAAGGGATGCTGGCAAGTGGATGCCCGTAGACGCTCCTGCCCCCCTCAGCGCCTCTTTCTGACACCTGGGCCCCGGAGCTCTCCCACAGGAATCCCTGGAAGGATGCTGAGCTGGGGTGGGTGGAGGACTCAGAACGTGTGGGGTTGGAAGGCCCTCCCTCCCTTCCCCGCCGGTCCAGGTCTGTGCTCCGGCAGCTGGGCAGCAGGCCCAGGCTCAGGGACCCGCTGTCTGGGGCTGCAGTGGGAGGGAGGCTCCAGTGTGGGCCCGGCCTCGGACACCCCCCAGGGAAACAGCTGCTCCCACCCTCTCTAGGTCTATTTTCCTCTGTGACCAGCTCTGGGCACAGGATATCCCTCTCTAGGTCCATCTGACCTCTGTCTCAGGCCCAGGCTGTGGTCAAGCGTGCCACCTCCTGCACCAACGCCATGCAGAAACCGACACGTGGACAGTGGAGCAGGCCCTTGGCTCCCCTCATCGGGCCCCTCTGCCGGCTTCTGTGGACTCCTGGCTGTTCTTGCCCCAAACGCTCCCCCACCTCGCCCAGGCCCCTCAGACCACGGGAGTTTCTGAGGCACCTCCTAAGCGGCAGCATGCGGGGGCCTGGTGACCAAGGTGGTGTGATTTACATCCCCAACCAGCACAGGGCCCAATGAGGTCAGAGTGGAGTCAGAGCAAATACGAAATTCCACAGCTCTGTGTGGCCATACCCAATGGGGTGGACCCATTGTCTCCTGTCCTCTGGGGGGCATGGGGCACCCCTTTGTGAAGCCAGCTCCCTTGAGCTTCGGGGGACGCCTGAGCCCCGGCTACAGCCTGTGCTCCAGCATCTGCTCGTCCTTCTGTGGCCCGTGGATGGTCCAGTCCTGGCTCACTGTCCTGCCCCTGCAATCTCTTGCTGGTGACCCTGTCCATGCCCCTTCTTCAGAAGTGCCATCCCTACTGCTCTCCAGGGTCCGTGTCCCAGGTCGGACCTCTCCTCTGGGCCTCACGCCCTGACTGCAGGCGGGCTCCCCCATGCAGGCATCTCAAAGACCCATCACATCATCCCCTGCCGTGTTCCTGCCTGGGGACCACAGTGGCCTCCCTTCCCTGACTGCATGGCCAACCAGCGCCTGGGGGGTGGGCTTTCCTGATGATGCCCCTCCCTTTCCCCCTGACCCAACCACCACTCAAGGCTTGGTTTTTGTTCCTAAATACCTCTTGCTTCCACCCTTCTGGTCCTCTCTCCCTTCTCCCTCCCAGGACCTCGGCCATGGCCCCTCATTTGTCCCCGTCTCCCCTGTCCCTTTGCAATCACATCATGTTCCAGTCAGACAGCAGCCCTTCTGGGAAGAGGTGACTACATGGGGGTGAGTGTGGCCGGGCTCAGTAACCCAAAGGACAAGCTCACTGTACAGCTTACGAAGAAGAAGCAGCACATGGGGCCCAGGTTGTGCCCTGTCCCACTCATGGGACAGCCGCTTGGCTCCCCTTGGGCGGTTCCCTCATCAGCCTTAAGAAACATGCACACCATGAGATTCCCCCATGTATCAACTTTAGACATCCTTCCTTGCAGGAGATGAGGATGGAACTCTCACACCATTTTATGATTCTCGGGCCTCCCATTTCCCCATATAGCTTCACTGTTATTTTGATTCAGTCCAGTGATCTGTGCCCAGTACTTGGTTCCCTTGGAGCCACAGGGTCCATGGTCTCCCACTGTGTTTTCTAGCAATGCCTTTGTCACCACGATGCTCTGCTGTTTCAGAAGTCCTGCTGCCCCAGGTCTACTTCTAAGCCCACCCCACTCATTCTCCTGGGAGGCCTCCCCTGGAGCTGCTGTCCGCTGCTCAAGCCTGGGCTGGGGCCACCCTGCCTTTTCCCTGCCCACCTCCAGGGCCTCCTCTGTTCTGGTTTCTCCCACATTTTGCTGGGGCACACTCTCCATAACTTTCGGAGAAAAGGCATGAAAAGAGAATTTTATGACTCTTGAGTGTCTGAAAATATGGCACTCTTGACGGACACTTTGGCTGGGTATAGAATTCAGTTTTCCTTCAGAAGTCTGAAGGTGTTTCTGTAAATCTCTACTGAGGACCAGCCAGCGGTTTGGTAGGTCACCCGTCAGTTCTTTAGGAAGATTCCTGGGAGTTCCAGGGTGGAAGGGCATGAGGACACAGTGGTTACTCTATCTAGCACCAGGTTCTTGGGTGGCCCCTCCTCTCATTTACATCCCCCCCCAACCCCCACCCAGCCTTCTCCCATCTCCCTTCCTGGAATGTCTGGGAGTTGGGTGGTGGGTCTCCTTGGGTCGACCCCATGCTTCCTGGATGTTCCCTCTTATTTTTCATCTCTCTGTCCTTATTTCACTTTCTGGGAGATTTACTTCAACTGTTACTGATTTTTTTTTTTTTTTTTTTTTTAATTCAGCAGCCTATTTTACATTTCCAGGGGCTCTTTCTCATTCTCTATTTGTTTCTTTTTCACAGCATCCTGTTCTGGCTTAATGATTACATTATCTTCTTGAATTTCAGAGTGATCTTGTAAATGGAGAGCTCTGTTGCCTTACGTCCTTTGGGGTACCCCACTGTCCTCACTCTGAGAGGACCCTCAGGGTGTAGCGCTGTCTGGCACTTCACCTCTCTCACCCCACTCTCTCCCTTGGCCTGTGCTCAGCCCTCTACTTCCACTCAGATCCACAAGCCAGGCATGTCCCCTCCTGCCTCAGGGACTTTGCATATGCCGCCCCTTGTCTGGAGGCTCTCTGCATCCCTCTGCGTAGTCTACCTAATTTCCATACATGCTTCGTGCTCAGATCACAGGGTGCTCCCACAGGATGCCTTTGCTAACTTGAGACAGGGTCACAACCCCTGTGATATGCCCCCCAGCTCTCTTTATAGCACTCAGCATGGTTCTAACTGAACGGCTGTCCCCACTCTCTCCCACCTCCTGGAGGACAACCCCCACGAGGGCAGGGTCTGGTCCACCTTGTCTGCTGCTATACCCCAGGGCCTGGCACCACGCCGGTGCTTGTATCAGTAGTCTCACTGCTCCTGTGACAAGTCACCACACACTGAGGTTGTACGCACTGACTTACAGCTCGGGAGGCCAGGAGCTCGGGAGGCTAAAGTCGAGGTGTCTTTGGAGTTGTGCTCCTTCTGGAGTCTCCAAGAACAAATCTGTTTCCTGCTTTTTCAAGCTTCTAGAACGGCTGCCTTCCTTGGTTCATGGCCCCATCCTCCACCTTCGCAGCCAGCAGCCCAGCATCTTCTCTCCTCTCCAGCCTTTGCCTCCATTGTCACAGCCCCTCCTCTGACTCTGACCCTCCTCTGGCCCTCTTGTCCCTCTGACCTCCTCTGTCCCACAAGGACCCTTGTGATGACACTGGGCCCATCTGGACAAGCCAGGGTAGTTCCCATCTCGAGATCCCTTACTCAGTTGCATCTGCAAAGTCTCCTTTGCCATGTGAGGTGCCAGGGAGTATGTCAGGGACATCCCTGGGGCCGGAGTGCTCATATGCACTTGCAGGGAAAGGACACGGTTCCAGTGGAAGGTGCCTGGGATCTCCTGGAGGAAGTGCCCTTCCAGGGGACACCTCAAGGACCAGCCAGGTAAGGGGGTGTGTCACAGGCAAAGAGATGAAGGTGAGCAAGAAGGTGGCATCTCTGAGCAGTCAAGGACTTCCAGGGGGAGGTGGTGAGGGAGGGTGGTCAGGGCCCATCTCAGAACTTCAGAAGCCACCATGAACAGGCTAGAATGACAATAAGGGCAGGGGACACTGTTGGTGGCCATGGGGGTGGAAGTCAGCACGATTCCTACCTTCCCGGGGTTCTTCTGCAGACCACTCCTCCTTGGTGTCCCCTAGGCTCTCTACCTGTCCTCCTTTGCTCTGGCCCAGGTCTGATGACCTCCCATCCCCTCTGAGCCAACCTGGCCAGCCCCTGTGTGTCCCCTGACCCCTGCTGCCAGAGCAATGATTCTGAGCACAAAACGACCACCCCTGAAACCTTTCCAGAGTTTCTGTTGGGGCTGGTGTGAAGACCCAAGGTGCAGGATTCTCACTGTGTGCCCCCAGACTTGCCCCGCCTGGCCCTCGGTCACCTTTCTATCCATACTCCTGCCCTGCAGGAGGCCTTTACATGTGCTGAGAGGCAGAGGCAGCCTCAGACTCCAATGCTCACATTGTAACCACCTCCCGAGTGACAGGGTCTCACCTCCTGAGATGAGGAGTCACCAAACACTGGGGGAGACCGACCCTCCCTGTGGGGCAAGAGCCACGCTGCAGGGGTGACCTCACACCCGAGGAGGGTGAGCCAAACCGGCCTTCAGATTAGATCTGATGTCCTCAGAGAGGCCGAAGGGCTGGGCGTCTGCAAACAGAAAGGGATCGAGGACCCTGTCTGAGAAAGTGGCGACGGAGCAGGGTATGAGCAGTGAGCGGGGAAGGGTGAGGGCCCCAGAGGCTGAGGTTCCAGAGAGAGAGACAGGGAGAGGGGCCAACCTAGCGAGGAACAGAGCCCGTTGCCCAGATCCGTGGGGAGGACCCATGTGCACCCGGAGTGCGGAGCGGGAGAGATCAAACAAAACCAACACGTCATCAGGAGATCCACAATGCTGTTGGCAGCTATGGCGCCCTCGTCAGAAGCTGACAAACCACAGTGGGGAAAACAAACAAACAAAACGAGGATGTGGAGGAACTGAGTGCCTCCGCGAACACGTCCAAGTCAGTCGGCAAACCAGCCTCCACACGTGCACAGAAAGGTCACAGAAACGACCTCCTCAGGCCCCCGAGGAATAGTCCATGCATTTCCAAGAGTCCATACTTTGAAGTAAAATGGGACATTAATAACCAAAAGGGAGAGACAAGACTGATACCCAAGGAGCTTTACAAGATGCAGTTCTAAATGATGCTTTGGATAAAGAGAAAATAAAATAACAATTAAATCCATCTGGAAAGATCCACAACAAGAGTTATAACATATTGAAACCTGTGGGATGGGCACCTGGGTGGCTCAGTTGTTAAGCGTCTGCCTTTGGCTTAGGTCATGATCCCTGGGATAGGAATGGGTCCTGGGATCGAGCCCCGCATTGGGTTCCCTGCTCCGTGGGAAGCCTGCTTCTCCCTCTCCCACTCCCCCCTGCTTGTGTTCCTGCTCTTGCTATGTCTCTCTCTGTCAAATAAATAAATAAACTCTTAAAAAAAATAAAAGAAACCCGTGGGATGCTGCCAAAAGGGTATTCAGAGGAACATTGATAGCATTTTAGAAAATCAGAAAGGTTAAGGATAAGCTTCAACTCAAGGAGGTAGAGGGAGAACACCAAAATAATTGTGAAGAAAAAACAAGAGAGGATAAAGGATGATATTAGCAGAACAGAAAACTTTTTATGAAAACAGAATCAACCAGTAAAAACAAATGCTGGTTATGTGGAGAGCCAATAACACACATAAGCATTAAGCAAGTAACAAAGAATTAGGAACAGAGCCGGGGAGCAAGTCTAGATGCAGAGTGAGTTGAATACATCATGTCCTATAAAACTAAAGACTTGATGGGACGGATCCCTATTTAAGGAAAAATTACCCAAAGTGGCTAACAGAGGAGAAAATCCCAAAAACTGAAGGCCCCTGGAAGAGAAGAAATGATAGTCACTTCCCCTCCTCCAGACGGGCTCAAGCCCAGTTTTTGGGGGTGATTTCCAAAGAAGCGCCAAACATGGATCCCATGCAAAGTGTCCCAGTGTACAGGAAAGCCGGAGCATCGCCTAACATAGGAGATAAAACCAGGCGCCAAACCTGGCCAAAGCCAGCTGCAAACACAGACGACACCCGCCCCCCCACCCCATCACCACAGCAACATTTTAACACAGCAGACAGGATCTGGAGGCTCAGAGGTGCTTCTAGAATGCAAGGCCAGCTCAACCCTGGAAGCTGAGCAACACACTAGCTCACGCGGTCTGCTTTGGCCCCGCTCCTGGCTCAGGTGTGTTTTCAACCTGACTTCCACTCCCGCTGTGGGCCGATGGGTTCTGGGCTGTGACTCCCGTGCCCGAGCTCCCAGCCCACCCCGATTGTGCCAGCCCTGTCTGCCCTCGCTTGTACTCTGGTGTGTTGTTTGTCTGCATCCCCTCAGCCCCCAACTCAGGGCCAGGCGCATGGCAGGCACCTGGGGAGCCCCTGCGGCGTCGATCTCGTGTTACTGTAGTTCCACACGGCTGTGTACAACCTTCCCCGCCAACCATGGTTCTTGCACAGATGGGGTGTGCCCCTGGGATGGGAGGGGCAGAGGGATGGGTGCACAGTGGGATGGGAGAGGATAGGAGGCAGCCAGTGGTGATGCCTGAGACCCCAGCCTCCCTGCTTTAGCGAGCTGAGGTGGATGGGAGCGGAGGGTCCCCAGGATCTGCAGGTGCAGGAGTTCAGGTGTTCCCGAGTTGAACCAACCCATGGATATAGGTTGGCATTCGGATGACCTCTCAGGGGATAGAGAGTTTAGGGTTCTGGCACAAGAAGGTCAGGAATGCTTCCCTGGGAGCCCCCACCAAACGGCTTCACCGTGGACTTGAGCACCTGCTAGTCTAGCGAGACCCACCCCCCCCAAGCGCCCCTGGGCCGTGCACCCCACAGCCGCAGACCCTTGCGGGTACCTGGCTGGCACTCAGGAGACATGGGCGGAGCCAGGCTGGAGAGAAGCCCATCCTCAAAGGAACCAGGAGGACAGGGTCTGGGGCCTCTCCGGGAAAGGCCCCAGGCCCTGCATTCCTATCCCAGGGCTTTTGAACCTGCTCTTTCCTCTGCCTGGTCTCTGCCAGGCTGGCTCCCTCTTGTCATGTTGGCCTCAGCTCCTGAGAGACACCCTTGGGCCTCCGGTAGGCCCCTCTATCAGAGCCCCCCACATTCTTATTGTTATCAGAAGTTTGTCTTGCTCACTCGTGTTTCCCTGATTCCTGTCTGTCCTCCCTAACAGGTCACAGCCCTTGGGGGCCGGGACCCCCGTGATCTTGCCCGCCACTGATGCCTGGAGCATGCAATGCATGCTGGCTGAATGAATGAATGAATACGGGAATGAGCGAGGCCCAGGAGAGGACACTCCTGGGTCCAGCTGGGCAGAAACTCTCTGGCTGGTCTTTTCAAAGGGACGGGAGAGGCCTGACCCCGTCCAGGCTGGGATGGGGAGCATAACGAGGTGGGGGCCTGCGGGGCTGGGGCGGGGGCTGCATGACTCGGCTGGAGGCTGGGCCCCTCACGCCACCTGCCTTCTGAAGTGGCAAGTGGGCTGCTGCCACCCACACCAACACAAGTCTGCTGACCCGGGGTCAGCCGGAGGGACGCCTGTTGGGGCGGGTGTGGTGCGGGCCGTGGCGGCAGCTGAGTGCAAGGCCTGGCGGGCTTGGGGGAAGGCCTGGGGAGGGGGGCTCCGGGCAGCTGGTGCTGAGGACCTGTGGCCTGACAGGTGGGCCGGGGTGGGGGCTCAGCAGCTGGGCTGCTAACAACTGGACTCAGGGTGGGCCCCCCCGGGGGCCATGTCACGGCGCCTGAGCTGTGTGCACAAGTGTGGGCCGTGGCGACCACAGGGGACCCGGTGCAGGAGAAGGGACAATGGGGGTCCCTCTGGGCCCCTCTCCACAGTGGTGACATCTGATGACGGCCCCCAGCATCAGGCTCAGACATGCCACCAGCTTGTCCATCTGAGAAAGGCCGTGGCCTGCCTCTCTGAGCACTCCTGGGCAGCCCTGGGGTCCGCACACTGAGGGGGCATGCGAGTGCAGATGTCAGGCGGAAGCAGGGTTCAGCACACGCGGGTCCCGCTCTGGGGGACAAGAGAGGCTGGGCTCCCTCAGCGTGGGAAACAGCCTGGAGACGGGGGTGACTGCGTGTATTTTTGACAGTCCTGCAACTTCCCCGACAAGCTACTCACTTAGATGTTACTGTGTATGTGCCAGAAAGAGAGAATACACGGTTTGTGAGTGATAGTCGTTCGGGAACAGCAAACAGTTAAAGTAGGTTCTCCTCCTGCGGGCCTTCTCAGGGCATTTAACACACAGATAAGCATGTTCTGCACAAAGCTGAGGGAGTGGGGCACAGTGGGGAAGGGAAAGTGTCCCAGAAGTTTCCTGAGACTCTTCAGACCACGAACCCACGACCCACGGTCGGAACTCTGAGCAGCACGTCCCAAGGATTCGAGTTTCCTTAAGTGCCTTGCTCCGCCTCTGCTCTGGACCCTGCGTGGGAAGGACTGGCCCTGAGCGTGGCTCTGCCACCTGTCCCCCCCCCCCCCCACAGAAGCTCCCACGGCCTTTGTGGAGCTGGGACAGCCCCACTTGATGCCCCGGGCTCTACCCCGTGGCCACAGACCCCCGGCTGGGCCTTGGGAAGGCACCAGGAACTGAAAGTGGGGAACCCGCTCTTCCCCGGGGCGGGTGGAGGGAGTGCAGGGAGGGCTGGCCGGCTCAGCCGGGATCCAAAGGGGTCCCGCCGGCAGGGGCGGCTGCCACGGTGGGGTCAGCTTCACTCTGGGCCACTGGAGTCTGTACAAGGCTGGGAGGGGGGCGCTGACACGGCCCTGGTCCTGGGGTATGACGGGGGTTCAAGGTAGCGCTCAGAAACTGGCTGAAGCCACGGAAAGAGCCGTCGTGGGTTCTGTCCAATGTAGTTAAAAACATCTGACTGTGACCACAAAAATGCTGGCATCCGGGCCTGCTGCAAAAACATTTTCATGTGAGATGCAAACGCACTGCTGCCTAAGGAGTTCGTGCGTTAACCCTTGGAAGGGAGCGTGCTCGGGTGGCGCCGTGGCCTGGGCCCCTGCAGCGACGAGGCCGGGCACAGTGCTCCCACACCCGGGGCCAGCACGGGGCGTGCAGAAAGCCGCTGGGCTCCGCTGCCCCGAGAGCACCCCGCTCAGCCTTGGACCTCCATGTGCTCACGGCATGGGGACAGCTCGGTTTCGGGGGCGACTTCCAGAGGCAGAGGGGCAGCCCCTCCTGGGGTCAGGCCGTAGCTCACAAGCACACATGGCCCAGTGTGTCAGGGGCTGCGCACGGGGCGAGGTGTGCGGAGCAAAGTCTGTGGTGCTTGGGGGGCATCCTGGAGTTGGGGGAGAGACGCGATAACCAAGGCAGTCACATTCCGAGAATGGCAGAGGGTACCTGGGGGTCCCAGGGGGCCTCTGAGAGTGCGGCACGCCTGAGGGATGAGCGGGTGGCGAGGGCTCCCAGCGGCAGTGCGCAGCCCGTCCCGGGAGCCACGGCCCCGCGGCCCCCCTCGGGTGAGTGCACCCCTCCACCGACATGCTGGAGTCTCAGCATGGTCCTACCACGGTGGCTCGCCGGTCCTGCTCCAGGACCGCAGGGAACGGCCCGGGGGCCTGTCCTACACCAGGGCCTGGCTCTCTGGGAGCCATTCTTGGAAGGGTGATTGCGGGGCCGAAGGGCCAGCCGAACCCCCATTCTGATGGCCATCGAAAGCCTCCCCAGACAGGCAGGACAGCCCCGGGTGCTCTCATCATCACCAGCACTGAGCACTACTCTCCTTTCCAATCTTCGCCAGTCTGCCCTCTACGGCCCGCCTTCCCAGGCCTGATTCTGGGGGCTCCTGGCCCACCGGCTGTCTTTGTGGCCGTGGCACTTTCTCAGGCTATGTGCGAGCCCGCCGCACGCCATGTCTGTGCACCCTCTCAGTGCCATATGTGGCACGGGGGGCGCCCCCAGAACAGGGAGATCCAGTCTCACTCCCCGAGACAGGACGTGCTGGGAGGGGACGTGCCGAAGGGCCTCGGGCCTCATTGCTCTCTCCAGGCCAGGCCACCAGCTGTCCACATTCATCTTGCACGGGCGACCCTCACCCAGGGCTGTGTGCACACCCTGGCCCCCCAGTGCCAGGGGCTGCCTGCCAGGGAATGTGTCCAGCTGGTCCAGCCCCCCAGGCCTGCCACCCCCCGCCCCCAACAGGTGCGGGGTGACTCAGCACAGGCAGCTGTTGGGTACGGCCTGGAGACCCCTGAGCAGCCTGCCCCGGCTGAGGGTGGGGCCTCAGAGTTCCGGGGGAGTCTGGCGGGAGGGGGTGGGGGTAGTTCAGCCCGGGGCCTTGGGTGCTCCTTCTCTTCCCCTACTCTTTCCCGAGCGGGTCCTTCAGCACCTCCTGCTCCTTTTCGGCCGGCGCAGGGGTGGGGGTGGGGGGTCTCCAGGGAAAGGCTTGGGCCTCTCTTTTGTTTGTGCTGGCCTGGGACTGGGGGGCCTGATGGTGCCAGTGCCATGTGACGGTGCTGGCGGGCCAGGCTGTCCTGGGGGCCCCGTCTTCCGTGGGGTTGGCCACTGCAACAGGATTCTGTGTCCCCACTCCCAGAGGCTCTGGAAGGGGCACCAGGTACCTGGATGTACAGAGAAGGAGGAGCTCTAGGACCTCCTTTGACTCTGTGGGCCAGCAGAGGGGCCCCAGCATGTCTCTTCAGCACCTAGAGATGCCCACAGAGCCCCTCACTGAGCCCGGGGTCCCCTGGGCCCTTGCATGGGTGTGTACGAGACAGGGCTGCAGACTGGACTCACACTTTCTCACCAGCCCCCAGCCAGCCCCGGACGCAGGGGGTCAGGCAGGCTAGGAAGCAGATGGGGAGCACCTTCTCACCACCAGGGAAGAGTCCTGAAGGGAAATGGCTCAATACTTAGGCCTTGGCAGTATGACAGAGTGGTTTGCTCTGAGGCAAATGGAACAGGGAGGGAAGGCGGCCTTGAGGGCTCGGGGCCCACACATTCCTTCTCCGAGGAATCCTTGCTTGAGGTCTACTCTACTGAGTTTGCTTGTTGGCTCCCTCTCTATCTCCCTTCCATCTGTCCATCTGCCATTCCATCCATCCATCCATCCACCCACGCACCTACCATCCATCCCTCCACCATTCCATTCCATCCATTTGTCCGTCCATCTGTCCATCCATCCATCCATCCATCCATCACCATCCATCCCTCCACCATTCCATTCCATCCATTTGTCCGTCCGTCCATCCATCCATCCATCCATCCATCACCATCCATCCCTCCACCATTCCATTCCATCCATATGTCCACCCATCTGTCCATCCATCCATCCATCCATCAGCTTCCCTCCCTCCCTTCCTTTTCTTCCTTGCTTCCCTTTCTTTCTCTTTCTCCCCCATCCACGCAGCCCTCGTTCCTCCTCCCCACCCACGCGCTGCCCACCCACATTTGCTCACACCACCCCGCCCCCACCCCTGCCCCAGGCCTGTGTGCCTGCTTTCGTTCTTTCTATAAGCAGTTAGCAGCTGCCTCCTGTGTATCTTGCAGCAATGACAAGAAGATCAAAAGGCCTTGATGACGCAGCCACTGGACTCTGGAGTGACAGTCTGCCACCAACTAAAAATAGACCAGGATCAAGATGCTGGCCTTCTCTCTATTCCTTCCCTGTCTCTAGTCCCTGCCTCTCTCAACAGGGGACACACTCCATGTGGCCAAATGGCCCCAGATCAAGGGCTATCATGGGGACAGGCACAGGAAGTGTTGTCAGGGCTTGGTGACCAGGTGTGGGGTGGATGAAGGGGGTGACTCTCAGGGTCTTGGCTGACATTGTGCATGGGGCCGTTTGCTGAGAAAGCAAGCACCCAAGGCAGCCAGGCTTGGGGGAGGAGGAGGAAGGACCTGGTCTTGGCCCCAGTGAGTGTGGGGAGCCAGGGTCCCCAGGAGCCCCAGTGACTGTGGAGCACAAAGGCACACAGATGTGGGCTGGGCCAGCGCTGGGGTCCCGGGATCGTGTGGCCTTCAAGTGGCCCCTGGACATTTATGGGGTGGTCAGAGCCCCCACTGAACTGCCCAGGGCACTTGGGAGCTGGGACAGATGCCGTCTGACTCCCACCAGCCCCGTTGACCTGCGCCAAGAGGAAGACGTTGGGTGGGGGGTGGGGGCTTGATTTGGCCTCTGTTCGTGGTTAATTCATTCGGACTGCAAGGCCAGCACAGAGTTTGCTAGGCACTTACTACCCACCAGGCTCCGTCCTGGGCACAGGGCTTTGGGAGGGACAGTCCCACACCAGCCCTGACATGGTGGAGCTTCCATTGCTAGTGGGGAGCCAGACACCCCAGCCAGGGCTCTGGGGGCAGAGACCTGACTGCAGTGAGGGGGACCAGCACATCAGCTGGGGGAGGAGCAGGAACGGCCACGTGGCTGGCTGGCCACGGCCCAGCTCTAGCGTACCCTTCGCATGGGCCCGGGGGCCTTGAGGACGGACCCCCAGGAGGCTGGCGGGCCAAACGGGAGCTTCAGGCAGGTAAGGCTGGGAGGGACGCGTGAGGCTGCAGGGCCCACGGGCCGTGGAAAGGCGCCTGGATTGCATTCCAGGAAGAAGGGGCTTTGAGCAAGGAGCGCGTGGTCTGGTTTATGTTTGAAACGTCCCTCTGGCCACTGCGTGGAGACAGGAATGTAGGGGGGAGAGGGAAGGCCGGCGCCCCTGGGGATGGGCCGGCCCTCATCTTTGGGAAGGAAGGCTGCATGTGTACACGCTGTTCCCGTCGGCCGGAAATGCCCTTCCGCCCCTGGCAGAGGCTGCAGAGGAAGGAGGCTATGTTTCCAAATCCATCTCCCCATTACTTAGGACCCGTGCCCCCCGGGTGCACTGCTTCTCTCTCTCCACACCTCTGCTTTCTCAGCTTCAGATGACCTTAGTAAACCCACCCGCCGGGCTATGGAGAACCTGACTGACCTCAGGGTCCACCTCTTCCAGGCAGCCTTCCCTGGGTGCCCACGGCTTAGGTGGCTTCCTCGTTTGGGGCGTCCTCTGCCCTTTGGGCATTACGGGGACAGTGGGCACACTGCAGCCCCTCACCTCTGTGGATGGCTAGCCCAACAGACAAGGAGCTCCCTGTGTGAGGGCACTAGGCCTTGGCTCCTGCCATGTCCCCCAGCAGAGCCAAGAGCCGGATGCCCGAGGGCCGCTCCATAGGACATAAACGGTGGTGAGTCCATCACTGTGGCCCAGGCCACGGCCCCCCAGGGCCCTGGCCTCTGCAGTCAGGGACTCAGGACCCCTGTGAGTGTGTGGGGGGTCTTAGTTCTGACCGTCCAGACCCTGTGAGCAAGCAGGGCCTGCCTGTTTTTGCTGATAGGATGGTTGTGTATGTCCCAGGGTGGCATCCAGCCAGGCAGGCAGCAAGGAGCTGGGGCCTGGTCCTGCTGTCAGGGTGGGGCTGGGAGCAGAACCCTCCTCCCTGTCCCAGATCACCAGCAGGGATGAAGAGAAGAGGGAGAGGGGGAGGGAGGAGGGAGGGAGGAGGAAGGGACGAGGGAGGAGGAAGGCAGGGAGGAAGGAGGGAGGAAGTCTGTCCACATGGACTCAGTGTGTGCGTGCAGGCCCAGGCAGATGGCTCATACTCCCGCATCCCGCACAGTCCTCTCTGCTCCGATCCTGGGGTGGCTGGGGGGGGGGGTGGTCCTACACCAGAGGCAGGGGTGAGGCCCAGAGGGGTTTGGAGACCCTCCAGAGTAGGGGTGTTGGACGAACTACAGGATGCGCAGATCAAAATTGGGATTTTTAGATAAACCATGGATTTTTTTAGTATAAAATGTTGTATGAAATATTCGGGATATACTTACACAAAAACCCCTCATTCATCTGAGGCATCCTGTGTTTTTTTTCTCTTTTTCTTAAACTGGTGACCTTCTGGAGGCCCTGCATCTTGGGAGCGGCTTCCAGACTTGGGTCCCCAGCTCTTCTGGGCTACGAGGCCTGCTTCTGGGGTGCGGCCCCGTCTCCCTGCTGCTGGGACTGACCTGGCCTTTCGGCTGCCCCGTCAGAGCAGCGCTGGGGATGGTGGCTCCGGGCCACAGCCCACACTCCTCACTTCCCTCTGCTGTACTCAGGTCCTGCAGGCCCACCGGGTCAGAAAGTTCCAGCCCCTCAGCCTCCATTGTCGGCTGGCGGAGGTGGGCCTCCTGTTCCTCTGTGGGGAGGCAGGTGCCAGGGGGAGGATTCTCACCGCACTCCCCTGGTCGCCTTGCTCCGACCTCCAATCCTGGAAATCCTGCACAGCCAGCGCAGAAGGCAGCCCAGCAGAACGGACCTGCCACCCAACATGACCTGTGGGCTGTTGAGAGCCATTTGCTACCTTCTGTGCCTCTGGGCCCTGGATCCAGGTGCACCTGAAGCTGCTTCACTCTGGGATTTGGCCAGTAGGGGAGTCAGCACATTGCCTTCTTTGTGCTGGCAATTTTGGGGGGAGTTTCTATTTCTTGAAATAGAAAGTAGGGTTTCAGGACCAGATTTCTGGGTGAGGGCTCAGTGCAGGGGCACGGCTGCCCGATTCGGCTTCCCCAAGGAGGGGACGGTGCAGGGGGCCCTGCGGGGCCAGGCTAAGGGGCAGCGAGGAGGGCACAGCTGGGGAAGGAGAGAGGCGGGCACGCGGTGCTGGGCGTGGGGTTTGCCTGGGGGGGGGGGCCGTGCGGCCACTGTGCTCTGAGCCGGGAGGGCTCCGAGGGGCCGTCCGCCCCCACAGCCGCCCACAGGATGGCGCACACGCCTGTGAGGCCCCTCCCGCGCCACCCTGTTTCTCAGGACCGCCACAGGGCGGAGACCTGGAACCGTCCGCCCCCATTCTGCAGGTAAGGAAACTGAGGCTCAGAACCCTGCCTGGGGTCGCACTGCGGGTTAGGGGCAGGGCTGGGGCTTGAACCCCCGCATGCTGGAGGTTGACCGCCCATCAGAGTTGGGGCTGGGAGCTTAGGAGCAGGGTGTTAGGGACCGAGAGGTGGGAGGTGCCGTGCACTGGCGGAGTGACTCTGAGCCCCTGGGGGATGGAGTGGGCACCTCTGTCATTGTTGTGACAATGTACTCGAGCCCTGAGCGCTGGTGACCCTCTCCCCTTCCGATTACATTACAAATAGGGTTACAGTCTCAGCCATGTGACCTCTCCCTCTGCAGACGAGTTGCCCCTTCTGGTCCTTGGAGCAGCCCTGTAGGCCCAGTTAGCAGAAGGGGAAACTGAGACTCGGGGAGGTCTAACTCCTGTGTGGCCCCACAGATGATGTTGAGGTGGCCACCTAAGCTCACGTGTGTTGGGCTAGGCACCATGGGAAGGGCTTCAGCAAGGATTCTGTGTTTAATCCTTACCGCCCCGGGGGTGTCTGGGCAGGTTTCCCCAGATCCAGATCCTGTCATAGGGGAAGAGGCCCACTGCCCAGACCACAGACGCTGGGACAGCTGAAGGTCACCCTAATGGGGACCCCTGGGGGTGGTGGGGTATGCGCCTCGGGCCGACTACCCTTGAGGGGCGAGGGCCCGGGGTCTTACCTGCCACCCCTCTCCTGCTGCTCTTCTGGCCCCAGTGCTCAGGCAGCTGCCCCTCTACCTCCTGGGGAAGGGAGGGCCATGGGGACAGGAAGAGCCATTGAGCTAGGGCCAGAGACCGAGGCTCCCCCTCCCTCCTGGCGAGTTCATGCCCTGATCTCTGCTGGTTGCAGACATCATCGGCAGAAGACCCCCACCCCGCATCGAGAAACTGGAATGGGGGTGTGCTGCTTGGTGGTGTCCACTCCTCAGACCAGAGCGTGCACGAAGCAGGGCAGGGTTCTCTCTGGGCCCTTCCTTGTTGGCCTCTGCCTCTCCCATCTGGACTCGCTCAGCTGCTAAGCCCATCACTACTGCCACGCCATCCCTCGTCACGTCCACCATGCCCACCAGCACCCGCTCTCCTCTGAATGGTGGTCTGCCAACCCCTGGCACTGCCTTGCCCAGGACACCCCCAACACCACAACCTCAGCACATGGGCAGGATGACCACCCAGTGGGCACTCAGCCACCCCTCGGCTCAACAGGTAGGTCCACCTGGGCGCTTCTGCCCTGCCCGGTCCCTGCTGCCTACCCGGCGACGCCAGAGGCCCGCACACGGGCTCAGGAGGACATTCTGGCTGCATACACGGAGTGGTGACGGTGCCAAGGAGCTGAGCTTGGGAACACCGAGAGGGACCCAGCTGATTCCCAACCTCGAGAGGGTCTCAGGCTCAGGGGTTCGCACCGGCTGGGGCGTGGGGAGTCCGGGCTATCTGCAGACAGTGAGCCAGGGCAGAAGGACAAGGCTTCATGAGGGAGGACCCCATGCTGGGCTGTGCAGGCGGGTGGCAGGGTGTGACAGCAAGGGGGTCCCCTGGCCAGGCCGTGGCACAACCGAAGTGTGTAGTATGGGATGGAGATGTGCTGGGGACCATGCTCGTCCTGGTGAGCCGGGGCCTGTGGCCATGGTGAGCCAGCCCCGCCGAGTGCCGTGCCAAGAAGTTGCCTGCTGCACCAAGTGAGTAGAGGGGACCGGACGGGACGTGAGTCTCTCAATCCTGTCCCTCTGCCACACCGGCAGTAGACTCCCAGCCGCCAGTCCCGTGCTTCCAGATGAGCTCTTGGAAGCAGAGCCTTAAGCACTGTGACATATGGTGTCCCTCAGTGTAGCGGTTGGCACCCCACCCATCACAGTTAACGCAACCTAAATGCCGGCAAGCCCATCCATGCTCAGATCCCGAGCAAACATTTGAAAATGCTCGGAACATGAAAGAGGCCAGGCTGACCAAACAGAGACAGAGGATCAGGAAGCGAGGTGATCTCAAGATACGAAAATGTATCTGGAATCCCCAGAAAGATTCCAGGAACTGTTACACCCACCAGGCAAGGGCAGGATTAGACCACGAATGTGAGAGAGCAAGAAGACAGGAGGCTGAAGACAGGGTTGCTAATAGAATGTCACAGACGAGCGTAAAGTCGAGGACATAATCCTACAAATAGAAAAGAGAGAAAAGAGACATTGAGGTTTCATTTAAAATGTCTTCCATCTGGTTAAAAGGAATTCGAAAGAGATAACGGAGATGATGTCATGAAGGACATGGTCAGAAATAATAAAGAGAACTTTCTGGAACTCAAGGACTAAAGTGTCTGCAGGATACTCAGCACCCTCAGTGAACAAAGTCAGCCACAAAGGAACCTCACTGGGAAATGCAGACCCCTAAGGCTGGAATGTAGATAGAGAAAAATTCCAGGGAACAGAAATAGGGAAGAGCCCTGTGGAAGGCCTGGGGCTAAGGCAGGCATGAGATGTCTCCATAGCAAGTCTGGAGGCCAGAAGCCCTCGGGACAGATCTGCAGGATTCTGAAGGGAAACTTACAATTCTATACCCGGTTAAACTATCAATAGGACGCAATGATTGAATGAAGACATTTTCGGACGTTCTGAGGACTCAGAACACTTACCTTCCATGCCACGCACCTCTTACCGGGAACGCACTTGAGGTTTTTCCAGAGAACGGAGGAAACAACCAGTAAAGAAGACACGAGATCCAGGGACAATAAGTCCAACCTAGGATAATCATAAAGGCAAGTTCTAGCATGATGCTAGGCAGGAGGCCTTGGGGGGAAAAGCCCAGGTTAAATCCAGACTGGGGTAGGAAAGGAGGACTCCAGAGGGAATGTGGCCAGGACACCGGGGGGTCTGAGAGACAGGGCACCAGCTTGGATCTGGGCACATGGAGGGGACCAGGGAAGGACGGCAGGAAGTGGGCAAGAACTATGGGACCCTCCAGAATCGATCACTTGAGAAAGAAATTCATCCGACCAGGAGAGTAATCAAAATTGAAGTGAAGAACCGAGGGGTGGGCAGCAAGGTGAGCCCCGACGCCACCTGAATGCAGAATCAAGATAAACCCACAGCGGGGAGTCGGGCCTCTGAAGGGCATGCACATGCTAGAGGCCTGACCACTGTCAGGACCACAACACTGACGTGACTCACTCATACTGGGAGGCAGAAAGGGGGTGGGCAAGATTACAGCATCGCTCAATACCACATGAAGTGGAAAGAAGACCACAAAGTCCCACAATGACTCCAACTTCCCACATTTTATAATCTTCCCTCCCCCCCACCATGAACCTGAAAGTGATGTTTAGAAATGAACTTCTCCTTTGGTGAAGAAACGTTTATCTAAATTCAGCATATTTTGGTTTCACCTTTTTTTCTTTGTTAAGAAAAATGAATAAATCAAAAGTAGCTCTATCATATTCATAATAATTACTGATGGTATGTCTGTTTGTCTGTCCATCCAACCATCCACCCATTCTATCCACCCACCCACCCACCCACCCATCCATCTATGGATACACGGATGCATCCATCCATTGCCCCCTCCTACAACCACATACCCATTTATCTGTTCATATATCTACCCGTCTATCCACCCATGTTTTTTTCTGTGCAACATGCAACGCAATGTCTCAGAACGCTGCTCCCTTCACATTAAAGATGGGTGTTTCTGGGATGACAACGGATATCCTTAGGGACAGAAGGGAAGCCCTGGAGGTTTTCACTTTTGTTTTCTGACTTTCTGTACTGTTTGGATTTTCTAGAAATTCAAGTAGAACTAAAACATCTATCCAAACACTTTCATTGAATAAAATTAACGGTAGTCATCTATGGAGAAATTAGGGTCTTCCTTTTGTTTTCTCCTCTGGACAGCTCTACACTGAAGCCTATTAATAGCAACTCTGAGAGCTATTTTCAGATGCCCCTCCCTCGGAGGTCTCCCCCGGTCCCCCCTCGGTCACAGTGCCCTGTTCTGCTCCTGCACGGCCATTATCCGGGTCTGTAATCACACGGTGTATTTCTGACCGGGGGCAGCCCCACAACGCCGGGAGCGCCGTCCTGCCCCTGCGGCAGCTCTAGCACACCTTCCCTGCCTGAGACGGGGCGGGAGCTCGGGCGGGTGCTGGGGGGGCGGACGCTGCGTCGGCCTGGAGGCGTTCACTCCGAGGGGCAGCCCACCAGGCTCTCGAGGCCCCAAGCAGATGGCGTCCAACCTCTGTCTGGCGCTGGGCAGTGGGCGGGGAAGACAAACCCACAACAGTGCCCACAGTGGTGCCCACAAGAGGGGGCGGGAACCGAGAGCTTCCACCTTGCCACGTGCCGGGCGCCAGGCCAGGTGCTCCACACACAGGGCTCCAGGTAATCCTGGCCAGGGGCCCGGAGTTAGTGTCCCTGTCTCCTCCTTACAGATGCTGAAACCGAGGCTCAGAGGGGCTGCGTGGGGTGCCCGGGGGCGCGCAGCTAGGTAGTGGGAGGGCAAGGGTCCGCATCCAGCTTTCTCTGCTGGGAACGACACTCATATCACTGACAGGAGAGATCGCGGGGCCTTGGGGAGCTGGGCCAGGAACGGGGGCTTCTAGATGGTGATGGGGGAGGTGCGCGGGCTGGGGCAGAGGTGAGAGCTGGAGAGGGGAGAGGTGGGTGGCGGCCAGGCAGTCAGGGTTAAGGCAGGTTCCTGCGACTGGGGCAGAGGAGCAAAGAGCGAGTGACGGCGGGAGAGGGAGCCGGGCCCAGGGGTGCCACGCCAGCCGCCTGCCCCTGTGCCTGGGCCCAGACTGCTCTGTATATCCCTTGGCTGCTGGCTCCCAGGGTTCTGCCTGGGGTGGGCAGGGTACCTGCCTCAGTCCTCTTACCCTGGCCAAGATGGCTCAGGAGCTGTGCAGCCCCTTCTGCACAGAGCGGGACACTGTGGCCCTGGGCGGGCCCTGGGCAGGCGAGGCTGGGCTGCCCTCTGTGCCCCGGACGGCAGGGCCACGGTCCTCCAGGCCAGGTGGTCGCACAGAGACAGAGGCAGGCGAGGCCGTGGGGTGGGCCATCCCTGGGAGGCCCAAGATGCGAGGTGCGGAGAGGTCACCCCACATCCTGGTCTGCCCCCCGCCCCAGCTGGGCGGCCCCTGAGGACTGCAGGGAAAGGGGGCACAGAGAGGTCACTGAGGCCAGCATGTGGGGGAAGTCAGGGAAGAGAGCGGGAGAGAGCGGAGTCGGGCAGACGGCTGGGAGGCCGGGGAGGCCGGGGAGGCCGGGGAGGCCGGGGAGGCCGGGGCGGCCAGGCACTCCTGGCAGGTCTGGGATGAGCTCGGCCAGGGGACCGTGCTGGGCCGCACTGGGCCTGCCTTGAGGCCATGCGTCCCAGGCAGGACCCCATGCCGGGTGCCGAGCAGGAAGGCCCCGCCAGGCAGTGGCCGGCCCAAGGAGAGCCGAGAGCCCGCGGGGAGTGTTCCAAGGAGAGATTTATTAGTGAAACAAAAGCATATTTTTTCAGGCAGGACTGTTTGTGCAGTTACCTCATGACATCGCCTTGGCCCGGGGCCCAGAGCGGGCGGCGGGGAGGCCTCGCAGGCGGGCGGCACGAACCGCTCCCCGCGCTGGTCCCCACGGCCGTCCTTATCTGGTCCAGGACATCAAAGCGGGGGCTTTTCATAAGCGAATTAAAATAGCACACCAACAGCACAGGGCCGGGCAGACCCCGGGCCAATTAGCTCCGAGGCGGGCGGGAGGCCTTTCAGAGGGAGGCCGCTCTCCTCAGGAGCCACTGCAGCTCGTCAAACTCGATGAAATATTTGCCCAAAGCTCATTATAATAATGAACCTGCATTTCTTTCCCCAAGAGAATAATTAGCAGACTTCCAAATGGCTTAAAGCGGCAATTTAAAAACTGCCCCCCCCTTCACTGTCCCATTTACTTCATTTTGGGACAAGGAAATGTTGGCGCCTCTGGGAAGAGCAGAGACTCCCCTGCGCCTGAGCGGCCACTCAGCTGGGTCCCTCCGCCCCTGGGCCTCTTGCCTGTCTCTAAACGGGGGGCCGGCGCAGAGGCCGGACAAGCTGAAGGCCTAGGAGGGGCTTTGGGGCTGGGGCTGGGCCCTGCTTTAGGGAAAGTATCAGTCTCCGGGGGGCGCAGGGTGGTCCTACCCACAGGAGGACCCCCAACTGGGGGAGTCACCTTGAAGGGGGCCCTGAGCCTCGGTACTCTCCTGGCAGCCACCTGATGGTGCCCACCCCGTGGAGGGAATGGGTTGGGGCACGTGGTCAGGAGGGGGAGCCCCGGGGAAGCACCCTCCCCACCTTACACAAGGCCCAGTGGCTCCCAGCAAGCCAACAGCTACCACTACGCAGCGGGCAGCACAGAAAAGTCCTCATGCCCGGCCCCTGACCCAGCCTGGACGAGAGGTCGAGTGGGTCCCGGGCCCCCCAGCCCAGCTCGGGGTCACCGCCCTTCTCAGACAAGGTGGCCCAGTGTGCAGCAAGGACAGATGGGCCAGGGTCTTTCTGCGGGGGAGCCCCCCAGAGTCTCCTCCCCTCCACGTTTACTGCTTACTCCTTCCCACTTGTTGAGAAACAAAAACCACTCAGGACAGAATGTTTTGGAAAATACAGGAAAATCTCCTCAAGCCGGCATCTTGATGCCCATCCCCCAGAGACAGACGGCAGGGACGGCCCACGCCCCTGTGAGGGGCTGTTTGACGCACACACACGCGCACTGCTTGTAGGGGCCGTGCAGCACCCTGTCCAGCTCCGAGTCACCTCGTACACCAGGCCTTTTCCCGGGTCACTGGAAGTTTCAGTCGTCCCTAATGCACAAACGTTGGCCGTGTGCTCTGTTTCTGATTTTTCACTGTTCAAATAAGACTGTGATCGACCAGTTTGCACGAACGGGTGTTCAGGGCAACTAGGATTTGGATTTGTTTTTAGGGGCGGACTCCTGGACAGAGGGTGACAGGGTCCCAGCCGGAACAGCAGTCTTGATACACGTCACTGAAACACTTTCTGGAAGGGGTGCCGGTGTCCAGGCCCGTCTCATCTGGGCATCACTGGCACAGAGTTTACATTCATTTCTGCCGAACTTGCATCTCTCCACTTAGGTTCTTAGAGCGAGGGTTTGCAAACTTTTCTGTGAAGGGCCAGGTGGTAAATGTCTTAGGTGTCGAGGGCCTCGTGGTCTCTGTTATAGCTCCTCGACTCTGCCGTCGCCGCATGACACGGGGGCCAGACATGGATCCTACACGAGTGGGCGTGGCTCTGTTCTAATAAAACTTTATTTACAGAAGCAGGTCGGGGGCCGGATCAGACCTCCAGGCTGTGGTTGACCAGCCCTGTCTTTGAGGACAGAAGGAGTAAGGCATCTTTTCTGCCTTTGTGACCCTTCTTTTGTGAACCCTCTTTCCAGTTCCTGGCCACCCCCTTTAGTGCTTTTCTACTAAAAACCGTCTTTCCATTGTCACCTGCGGTTTTTGGTGAGTCGGGTCGGGCGGGGAGGGGGCCCATGGGGCTGCAGCCTCGCTCCCTGCTTCTGGCTCTCAGCCCCATCATGGAGATGGTAAAGGTCACCTCTGTCTGCTGCCCGTGGGCTGGAAGAGTGTGTGTACACACTCTTCCTACTTGTGCCTTTTCAGTGGTTTCAGTTTTGTGTCTACGGCCTCCTCACCTACGGTGTTTTGTGCGCCTGCAGTGATGCACCAGCTTAATTCTCCCCCCAAACAGCTGGTGTCAACAGCGTCCCGTCTGGTTTGTGACGCTGCCCCGTCTCCCCTGTGCAAAGACCGGAACCGAGGTGTGCATGGCTCCCCGCACCCCGCCCTTCCGCCAGGAGCGCACCCACTCGGCTGTGCTCGCCAGAGCGCACCCTCCTGTCCAGCGCCACCGCGCCACTGTGCTTTCCGCTCCTGGCGCTCGGCGCGCTGGTCAACCCGTGGGCCGCTAATGAGCTCCATGACCAGTGGTGCTGGAGTGCTCCGAGCCTCAGTTTCCCTCTTGCAAGGTGACATCACGGAGGCCTATGTCTGAGAGGAGTCACATCTGCGGGTTGGGTGGAGAGCCGGCGCTCGGCATGCTGGGAACAGGGTACCCCATTCCCCATTATCTTCTGACTGGCGACCGGCTATCGTGGAGAACCAAGTGACCCCTAAAACACCTCAAATTTAAGATGCAGAAACAGTTCCTGGTTTTTTTCACACCCAGGGGCACACACACTGCCATGGCGGGCAGGAGGCCAGCCCCCTCTGCCTGCCCCTTGGCCCTCAGCTCCTCGTGGCCCTGCCCTGCCCTGGCCCGGGGCTCCACACGAATGGGGCCCTCCCAGGTGGCTAGCGCAGGTGACCCAAGATGGCTCCCCCCCCCCCCCAGCCCCGGGGCTGGGTTGAACGCCACTGGTTTGGGGCTGTGGGATTGGCGGCTGGAGCTAGCTGCAGGCATGGGGGGGCCCCCTGAGCACCCCGTGTATGCATGAGACTGCAGGGCAGCAAAATGGGAGCGTGTGGGGCCGAGCTGGGGGCAGGAGGGTAGGGTAGGAGAGAGACCGGGAGAGGCGCAGGGGAGGTGGCAGAGAGGACAGGAGGAAGAAGGGCCCCAGGAGTTCCCTGGGCAAGTCTGAGCAGGCGGCAGTCCCGGGCATTTGGGGGGCAGGCCGTGGGCAGGCACCTGAGCTGTGTGGGGGGCAGGCCGGGGCAGGCAGGGAGGAGAGGGGCCGGCAGCAGGGCTGCAGAGGGCACAGGCCCAGGCTTGCGAGCCCCAGTCCTGGCAGGCTGCTCTGAACCCCCTCCGAGCCCCCTCCCCAACCCCAGCACACAGACCCTCCCCTGACATGCCCACCTCCTCCTCAGCCCTCCCCAGGATCAGCACTGCCTGCAGGGGTGAGGTTGGCGGGGGGGGGGGTGGTGGAGGGGTACACCAGCTCCAGCTCCCGACCACAGCACAGGGCACCTTAAGAGTTCCTGGGGACTTAGGAGCATTCTCCAGGGTGCGGGGGGCACTGCGACCCCCTCTGGCTAGAGAACATCTCTTTGTATGCACCACAAGCCCTCGGCAGACAACCCCCAAACACACAGTTGGGCTCCCCTCTCCCAGCCCTGCCTGTAGGGCTTGCCGGCCGGGCTCCCACCCCGGCCCATCCCCGCCTTGGCTGAGGCTGACCCTTGGCCAGGAGTGTTCTTGCCTCGCCAAGCCCTCGCTCCGCGCAGGCTAACGCGGCCCCTCGGAGGCCCTGCTGGACTCATGAACACGGTTCAGTTCTCTGTGATCAGTTCAGACAGCCCCAGAATCCTCCTGCAAGGCCACGTTGGACCCTGGGTGTGTCCAGTGTGGGGCCCTGGCTGGGGGCTGGGGTTGCTGCAGTCCCTGTCAGCTCTGTCCTCTTCTCAGCCTCTAGGTTTGAGGGTGCCACAAGGCAGGTGCCCCAAAGCCCAGCTCACGTCGGGACTGTGCTGCTCACCTGTCTTCTGCTCATGGGCAGTGGCCGGGGCAGGGCGAGTCCTGGTGGGTCTCATGGACACACTGACGCTGGGTAGGGGCCCAGGGGTGGCTCCATGGAGCCGATGAGCCCAGAGCACCGCCTAGCCCACCGCCTGGCCACGGGCGTGGGAGCCAGGCTAACACGGGCCATGCTGAGGGTCTGCCAGGAAGGCTGGGCACTTCCTGGGCCCTGCTGTGGGGCCTGAAGGGGTGGACCTGGGCTCTGGCTGGAGGACCTGGGTGGGTGGCGGCTCCCCGGCCTGCAGGGGGAACAGCCGGGACCCAGCCCTGGCTTCACTGTTTCCAGCCCATGGGCTTGAGTAGACAGCCCTATCTGTGCTCCCCGCCCTCTGTGATCCCCACTTTCTGGACCTGGAGCCTCCACTGTGGTTCTAGAGGACACACCAGGGCCCCTCTGTCCCCTGGAAAGTGCCACGCTGGGGGGAATCAGCTTCTGCCAGGCCTGTCCTCACTTCTTGGGGACTCCAGTGGCCCTGCGCTGGTGCTTTTAGGCAGGGTGGCCACCAAAGCCACCAACCCCAAAGGGCAGACCTTAATGAGAGGGCATTTAGCTGAGGCCTGAGCCCCAGAGGGGTGGCTGGGGGTCAAATGTGACCTAGCTCAGGCATGGCCAGTGTCTCTGGTGGGTTTAATGAATAAAGGGGCCACCTGCATCCAAGCGGGGGCCACATTCCAGGGCTGGCCCCTCAAGATGGCAGTTAACGTTGACAAGGTCTGGGAGGCTGCGCTGGAGCCCCGGTCCTGCTGACCAGGGGTGGGGAGGGGGCCAAGGCCTGGGGCCAGGGTCTGGGTCCACTGTCTTCCTGTTCTCTTCCTTAGTCTAGAAGGTTCCACACAGCCTTCCCCAAGGCCAGGGAGTGGTTCAGTGGAGGCCTTGCGTTGCTGGTCACAGGACCACCCCCATCCCCGGCTGGACCCCCTTGAAGCAATAATGGCAAGAACCCCTCCCTGGAGGGAGCCTGTCCTAAAGCTGAATGCGTACCATCCTACCGAATCCTCTGCTTCTTCTGAGTTGGGGTCTCTCATCATCCCCATTGTCTCGGTGGGTAAATGGAGGCTCAGAGGAGAGGTGTGAGCTGCCCAAGTCCCAAGGCTAGTCAGTGGGACACAGAGGAGCTGTCTGGGGTCTGGAGGCAGGAGAAGGGAGGAGCTGAGAGCTGAGACCGAACCCCACCCTGGGCCCCAGTGCTGGGCGGGGCTGCCGGAGGTCTGGCCCCCACTGAGAGGGGTGGAGGTCAGGCCACCTTCCCTGTGGCTGTCCCGGTCACTGGACGATCCGCACACAGACCTGCGGGCTCTGGCAGGTGCCTGTGCTTGCCCAGGGTCAGCAGTGTTCTTCCTGTGGGCCCCCAAGGGGCCACCTCGGATAGTGGGGGCTGGGGTCCTACAGCTGGTGAGCAGGAGGGTGGGGTCTCATGCCTGAACCCAAAGCTTCCCACTTTCCTGACCACTGAGGCCAACGAAGGCCCAGACCCTGCTGGTGGCTCCATCTCCCGTGACGGGCCCGGGGGGGCTGGGGCCTTGTGAGGTCATTGTGCTGCCAGGGAGGGGCAGAGATGGGGAGCTGCCTGGACTCAGGTCCCCTCACCATGTGCAGGGGCTGTCCTGCCCTCACCTGGCCCATGGGCATGGCCCCAAGGGTCCCCAGGTCTCCCTCCCTAACCTCCTGCTTGTGGCCCCTGCGCCTCACATGTGGGAGGAGATTGGGGTGACGTTGGGCTCCACGCTTGGGTGCTCCGGCTGTGGATGGGTGGTATGGACCGAGCCGCGTCCCTCCCAAATCCACATGCTGAAGCCCTCGCCCCCAGTGATTGTATTTGGAGATTTGGAGGCTAAATGAGGGCAGAGTGTGGGGCCCTAGTCAGCTAGTGTCCTCGTGCCCGGAGGAAGCTGTGCGCGGACTGTCAGAAGGTGACCGTTCGTGAGCCAGGAAGCGTCCTCAGCAGACGCCAGCCGTACGGCAGTCTTGATCGCGGACTAGCAGTCTCCAGAGGTGTGGGGAGCAAGGGTCCACGGTTTAGGCTACACGGTCTGTGGTGTTTGTCACAGCAGCATGCACTGACCGATCCAATGGGCCAGCCAGCAAGACGGGGAGCCGGCCATTTGGGGCCAAGGCGGGTGTGGGGGCCCCTGGGGGAATGCCAAGCGCGCCACCTTGTGTGTTTCCACCGCGAGATTTTTGGGGGTGTCCTGTTGGAGCGGAAGAGTGCATGCCTCCAGAGTCCTGCTCATGGGATATACCATCCCAGCCCCCGGCAAGGCCGTCGAGCCACCACCCGGTCCCATCCCTGCCCACCACCACAGGCTGTCACTTCTACCTCTCAGCAGCTTAGGTGCCACGTGTACCTGCCCGTCACCAGCACCCACTCTGAGCGGCTTGCTGATCCCCTGCCTCCCCTCTCCCTTCTGGAACGTTCTCCAGACTGGGCAGCCAGATTGGGCTGTGTGATCCTGTCTTCTACCCCTTGGGTCTGGCCCCATGGTCATGGCCTTGTGAGCACGAGCCACACCAAACCCTCCCCTCCTGTTCTGGGCCCGCCCGTTCTCTGCTGCCCGCCACAGCTGAATTATTTCATAACCTGGAAAACCATGCTCACCTGTCATCCCCGGTGAGCGCTACGTCCCAGCTCTGGGTGTGCCACCTGGCGCATCCCCAACCCCCAAACAGCCCTGTGGCTGTTCCCGTCCCCCACTTCAGGGCTGAGGAAACTGAGGTGCACACGGGCTGTGCAACATGTCCAGTTGTGTGAGTGCTAAGCAGGGTGTGGATCCGGCAGCCCTCACCCTGCCCCGCCTGCCCCACGAGCTGCCACCATGGACCATGGCCCGATGGGCACGTCCACTCCGGCCCCTCCTCACCACCTCGCTGGGCCGCGCATCACATCAGAGGGGGCCTGGTGCAGAGGGGCTGCTGCGGGGGAGTACCCAGGTGGGGGCCAAGGCAGGGGAGAAGGAGAGGGGCTGCATGGGGGTGTGGGGGTCTGGGGGTGGGACCCCTGGAGCTTGGAGGGGCAGGCGTGGAAGACACGCCCTCCCATGGCCACACCCCTCCAAGCAGCCTGCCAGGTGCTTGGCCACCACCTGTGCTGGGGACCTCACTCCTGCTGTGGACATCTCTGACTACCGAGAAAGTCTTGTAAATATTCCCGATGTCGACCCAGAAATCCCACTCCTGGAAGAAGAGACACCCCACAAGGGGAGAGAGTGTTGGAGCAGGTTTGCCATAACAGGATAGACCATGGTGAGCGAGTGCAAACAGCTCCAATCCAGCCCGAGGACTGGGTGCCCTAGTCCCTCCGAACTTGCCCTCCGTTTGGGGCACGACAGAGGCACACCACAGGCACACACGAGGCTCCCGGCCCACCCCTGCCACCCTTGTCTGAGAGCTCCTCTCCTATACCTCCCGGCAGGTGCCCAGCCTCCCGTCTGCTCCAGACACAGCCCTGCCCCAGGGCCTTTGGTCGGGCCACCCCTCGGCCCAGAGCCCTCCTCCCAGGACTACCAGAGGGAGCTGCTTCCTCCCTCCGCCCAGGTCCCCGTTTCTGCTCTGTGGTCAGGGAAGGGCTGCGCCTGGTCACTGTGTCCCATCCCTCCTCCACCCCTTTGCATGGGTTCCCTCTTCCTTCCCTCCCTCCTCTCTTCCTCCCTGCCCTGTTCTCGGCCCCTCTGACCCTTCCTCCATTGCAACCCCAATAATGGCCCAAACCAGCCCCAAAGGAGGCATACACAAGCCCACAAACTAGCCCAGCCCCTGGCTGGCTGCGGAGGCGAGAGCTCAGAGAACGCGCGACCAATTTATAAACAATTTTCTCCGTGACGATTAAGTTACCTTTCCCCCAATAGCTGCTTAATTTTCTTGTCAAAAATACACAGTTTTCACATTTGTCTCGCTGCAAGGGTAATTAATTTCCAGACCATAAGTAAGAACTTAATTTGATACCTGCAAAGATTATAAACTATTTCAAGCTGTTGTTTACATGAAATCAAGAAAGATTCGCTCTGTTTGCAATTATGTTAATGAGGAAATAGAGTGGGTATTTTTTTTTTTTCTTTTTAGGGAACTCAGCAACATTTTGCTGTTACTGATGAATTAGTTCAAAAGGGTCGCCTGTTGCCTCAAACCCCGCCATGGCTATTTTTAAGGTGACCCTGGCTGGTGAGGGGTCCTGTGGCACAGTCGCGTACCCAAGGAACGCTTTTGTGGGCTGGGTGAGTGCTGGGGACTGGCCTGTCCCCAGCTTGTTGGGCCTGCAGGTGGGACTGAGCAAACTCATCCATGGCCCCTTTAGACGGCGGCGGCAAGAGGAAGGACGGAGGGTGGGCAGCAATGCGCCCCAGCCCCCAGGCTTCCGTGCCCCCAGCTCCCCATTGCTCACACGGTGCACATGCCCAGAGCATCCCGGGCTGGGGCTCAGCACAGGCGGAGGCTGGGTGTGAAAAGCTTCCCCGTGCTCAAGAACGGGGCTGGAGCCCAGGAAGCATGGAGGAACGGGAGCCGGCCCCACAGAGGAGGCAAAGAGAGACTTCGAGACATACCACAGCGCATTCAGAGGTGTGCAGGGGAGGCTACTGGGGCCCCAGCGTGAGGGCCGAGGGCGGGCAGCAGAGACGGGGTGGGCTCGGCCCTGGGTGCTCTGGGGGTGGGGGGCTTTAGGGGACACGGAAGACAGGAGTGGCCGTCAGAGGGTCCTTGGTGCCAGCTCAGCCTCCTGCCTGCCAGCCCTCACGGCACAGAGCTCTGCCCAGCTGCCCGCAGGTGGGAGATGCGGCCGAAGAGGGATGGTCCGCAGTCACAGATCACCACTAGGGAGGTGTCAGGCCTCCCTGAGCCTGCCCGGCACGGCCTGCCTCGGAGCCGCGGGCAGAGTCCTCATAAGTCCCAGCATGCTGGGGACAGCCCAGGTGAGGCGGGAACTACGTCCCCCTGTGGCCCCGTGGATGGCGTGCCACCGCCAGCCACCAGCCGTGCATGGCAGTCTCTCCCACGCCCCAGGGGAGTGAGGTCCAGGGGGACAGGCACCGGCTCGCTCCACACAGGAACCGTTCCCGACTGGATGAAGGCCGCTTGGGTCGGCACCTGCCCTGACTTCTTGCTCCTGCCATGCCGGCCAGGGGCTGGGGGCAGGGACGGCGCAGCAACGGGCTCGTGTGTGGACAGGGACAGGCCCTCAGCGGGGAGAATGGCCCACAGCCGCTGGCTTCCTGGGGGGACCCGCAAGGCCTTGCCGCTGCCCTGGGCCTCGGTGTGCTCAGTATGGGGGACCCAGCTCAGAGGCAGGGGGGCGTGCAGTCCTGAGTCTGGGCCGGAGAGACACAGGCCAGAGGGACATTTCCTCCATGACGGGGTAGAGTTGTGACAGCAAACCCAGCAGTGAGAAAGCCGGAAACAAGGGGTGTTTCTCAGGCTCATGCGGGCCGAGGAGGGACGGGGCTGGGAAGGCGGGGGCGTCTCCCCTTCTCGCCCGCTGAGTGCAGTGAGCCACATTGTGTAAAGCATGGTTTGGGTAGGGAGCCCACGGACGGGGCTGGACAGAGGGCCGGGCAGCGTTCTCCTCACTCAGGGCCCTCACCGGGGACGATCCCGCATCTCCTCATCTAGAACACGGGGCAGTGGCCACACGTGGCCCTGATGGGCGGCGCCTGCACGTGGAGGTTCCTCACCAGCCGGGGAAACAGAGGCTCCCCCCGCATTTACAGAGCTGAAAAATTAGACGGTTTTCCTTGCAAACGGGCAGGGAAGATGTGGCTAGCTCTGAGGCCGGGGCCTGGGGGGTCACCATGGCAATGGAAAGCTTGAAGCCAGCAAGAGCAGGACAGCGCTCTGAGCTCTGGGGACCCTGGTCAAACCCCGATGAGCCCCGGTGGTAGCATCCAAGGGTCTGCTTGAGCCAGGCAGGGAGCCGGCCTGGACCCGGGGTGGGGGGCAGTTCCATGGTGCCCACCTGTGCCCCAGGGTGACTGTTCTCTTAGCTCTGGCTGTCACTGGGTGCTGGGCGTGGAGGCCGGCAGGCTAGAACAGAGGGAGATGGAGGGGGACAGAGAAGCCAGTTTGCCTGATCCCCCGGGGCCTTGCCGGTGGTGTCCCCAGCGAGTGGTGCATCCCTAGATGGCAGGACCGGCTCCTCCTCCGGCCTTCAGCACAGGGAGGCCCCGAGAAGGCCACGGAGCCTCCCCACCTGTGCAAGCTGCTTCTGCCCAAGCCACGAGGCACCCACGGGTCAGGGAGACCAAGGCAGAGCACGGTAAGCTGGCCTGCGTGCTGGTGAGCCAAGCAGACACGCGAGCAGGGGGTGACCCACCCGGGCCCCCGCCCTCCAGCCCTCTGCTACTCTGCAGGGTGTGATGAGCCACACCCTCCCACCCATGGGCATCTTCTTGCCTTTAAAGGAGAGCAACCCATGGGCTTCCCTAAATTTCCACCCACCAGGAGAGAGGAACTTGGGAGGGACAGGCACGGGACAGGTGTGGGACCAGGGGTGGTGGCTGCGGAATTCACCTGCTCTCACCCTCTCCCACCCCCAGGCCCCAGAGCCTTTGCACAGGCCACTCATCGGGACACTCTTCCACCCCACAACACCCTCCATCTCATTCCCTCCTGTGGCTCCAGGCCCCCGTCCCCTCTGCTGCCTGCCCCCCTATGTGCTCCACGGGGCAGAGGTCAGCCCGTGCCACTCTGGGGGCAATCCCTGCAAGCAGCTGGTGCCCAACGGACATAAGACGAATGGACGCGTGTGTGCCCGCCTGCAGTAATAGTTCAAGAGGCTTCCTTTCCTGCTCCCGTGACTTCTGGTCCCTCTGTCCAGACCAGAGGGGCCTCAATTTCTAGGACACCCATGGGTGCTGGAGATGGTACAGGGCTGAGAAGACACTCTCTGGGGATGCTGCTGACATGATTTCCACCCTGGTTTCAGGACGCGACCCCTCTTGTAAAAAGGTAATGTCACAAAGCCTTAAAACCAAGACCCCGTATGTCTGCCGGGTGCGCCCAGGCTATGACCACAGGCACTCTGCTGGGCCCCATCGCTCTAGTTCTTGGGGCTGAGAGTGCCCAGGTGACAAGGGTCGTCTGGATGTCAGTACCTTGGGCCAGGGCCTCACAGTGCTGCAAGGAGCTCCTGCCAGGGGGTGGGTGCTGGTGGTCCAACAGGGTAGGGGTGGGTGGGGTGGGTGGGCCCTGCTGGATAGAGTGTCCCTGTGCGGCGGCAGGCTGGCCGGCCACCTCGCTGCCCACACAGACGGCTCTTTATGTGTGAGACCTGACCTGTGGCTCCTGGCCGGCAGGGAGCAGAGTGGGGGCTGTGCACGCTGACCGACCTGCATCCCAGGGCGCGGGGGGGTGGGGGGGTGGCAGCGGGCACGGAGGAGGCAAGGGAGGGGGCGCGCTGGCTCCCACAGGTCCTCCGGCAGCCATACTTGCTCCTGTCCGGGCTGTTCTCCATGCGCCAGAGAAGCATCGCTAAAGACGGGAGTCGGCTCTCTGCCGTCCTTGGCCCTGAAGACCCCCTCCTTCCTCCAGGGATGTCTCGGGCTCTTCCAGGGGCTCCCAGGGCCTGACGGTCTGCCCAGCCCTTTACCTAGGTGCCCCGACCCTCCAGGCTCCTCCTCAGCCCATGGCTCTGGCCACACTGCTGCCCGCTTGCCACTCAGACAACCAGGCATGGCCCCACCGCAGGGCCTTTGTACGGGCTGTGCCCTCTACCCCGAATATTCTTCCCCCAGGTATCCACATGCTTTGCTCCCTTGTCCCCACAGGTCTTTCCTGCAGACCAGCAGGTCCACGTCCCACCTGGACACAGAGGGCTCCTCCCGAGTGGGAGGGAGGTATAAAGCCTTGCCCCTCACGCTATCTGGGTGCCTTTTTGCCTTCCCGAGAGCAGGACCCGTGACGGGCCTCGTGTACTGAGCATTTTCCTGGCGCTGGACCCACAGGCATGCCCCACACACTGCTTGCCTTGTCTGTTCAATGGCTGCCATTTCACAGACGAGGATCTGGAAGTCAGAGGGGCCCCCAGTTTGAAAAGGGCCCCAAGGAGCTGGCCTTCCCACTCTGTCTTCCCTCCTCCTGCGGCCTCTTCCAAACTTGGGGCGGGTTCGAGGTTACTCTGCTCTGGGCCAGCACGCCCCCACCTCCCCACCGCTGCCTTGGGGCAGCGGTGGGGAGGGAGGGCACCGAGGGCTGGGAGTGGAGGAGGGGGGAGGGGACCCGGAGCGGAGGCATGAATGGATGCTCGGGTGACGCGGGCGGGAGCAGCGGATGAGGAACGGGGTGGGGAGGGAGCACGCTGCCAACCCAAACAGCCCAGCGCGCCTCAGCCCCGTGTTCAATCCACAAAAATTTCCATCTGCCTCTGGAGCACTCGGAACCCGGGCAACGAAAGGCCGTACGCTCGGCAAAATAAACACCAGCTCCGCACGGCGACTCCCATGCGTTTGCAGCCCAGCCTGAAGGGCCGCGTCAGCCATTTTGTGGACACCGGCCTCCGAAGAGAAGGAAAGCCCCATGCCTGTGGATCCCAGAGGCCCGGGCAGGGTGGAGGCCGCCCACTACTTGCTGCATGTGGCTTTGCGGTTGGGGACCTGCTGGCGTCCACCTGCCACCCGGCCCCGGCAGGCGAGGGCTGCGCTCGGGCCCCACCAGGCCTGGGCCGCCGTGGCTGACACCCAGTTCCCATCCCTGGATGCTCCCAGACATTCATATCCCGTCCCCAGCCCAGCTCTGGGACCCCAAGGGGTGGTGGCCGCCAGCGGGCTGGGCATGGGCTCACTGCTGCCGGCCCTCGGGGCCCGCATGCTGGGGCCCGGGCCAGCTGCCCCCTCCCAGGGTGGTGGGACAGCCCTGCCTCCGGGCTGGGACATCTATTTTTGGTGGTGACCAAGCCACTGCTTAATATGCAGGACTGGCCGGGGGCAGGCTGTGCTCTGACCCGCAGGGTGACAAGTTTAAAAAAGGGCCCATTTTGATCAAAATACATGTTTTTCTGAGGTCGGCCAAGGCGGCTGGGCAGGGTTGGCCTCAGGGACAAGGCTCCAGCCGCCCTCATGCCTGGGCCCCCGCAGACGGCCTGCCCACCCCGACTCTCCCAGCTGATGCTGTTGATGATATGCCGCCCGACAGCGCTCACGGAGGGCCGGGGGCTGCCGCGCACCGCCCGCTCACCCCTATGCATGTCAGCCCGCCGCCATTCCCTGTCCCCAGCCTTGCTCAGTCAACCCACAGAAGTTCACATGGACTCAAGCTACATTTTTCAAAAAATGTAAATTTCCTTTCTGGCCAATATTTGTGACCTATAAATAGAGTCATTCAGGAGAGGCCTCGGTGTGGGGGCGGGGCGTGTGGGGGCGGGGACCGTCCCCGGGCAGACCGGAAGGGAAACGCCCAGGAAAGAGGGAGGGAGGTGTGGAGGAAAGAACAATTCTCGGCAACTGCTGAAGCCACAGAAAGCAGGAGGCCACGGTGCAGTGGGGAAACTGAGGCTCAGGCCCAGAAGTGAGTGGAGTCGGAGCAGAGCTTGAACTCCCTGACTGGCCCCTGCGCCCCACTCCCTGCCCAATGGCCGGCCCACTCCCATGCCTGCTCTCTCTGAGCGGTGCAATCAGACACCCAGATCCCTTGGTTCTGGAACTCGCCGTACTTCCTTGTGCCACAGGGCCTTTGCACAAGAGGTTCCTCGGGCCTGGATGTGGATCAACCCAGGAATTCTCCATAGCACTTGGCCCAGTAGCGCTAATATCACCCCCTCCACTGACAGACTCATGGGGTCACTGAGGCCCTGATGTGACTCACTGGTTCTCATGGTCAGTGAGCCAAGGGGGCAGGGTTTGAACCCAGCTGCTGGCTGCACAAGTACAAAGGGAAGGCCGGGTTTTGTCCTCTGTGAAAAGGGGAGGGGGGATGGGAAGGTCCCTGGGCCTTTCCACATGTGAGTGGGAAGCCTAGGCCATCAGTCAACCAGGAGCCAGACATGTGCAACCTGAGAACACACGGGCATGGGGGCCCGGCTGCCCAGGCTCAAATCCCACTGAGGCAGGACTGCAGGGAGGGACGAGGCTCCGGGTCCATAAATTAGGTGAAAAGAGCCAGCCCTGGAGGCACCTCTTTGGCCTAGCTGTTGGCAACTCTCTGGGAAGGCTCTGGGCCTCTTGGGCATCGGGGGGTGTGGGCAGAGATCACAGGCGACCAGGCCTGCTTGAGTGGCCCTCAACATGTGCACCTCTCTCCTTCCCACCTCCCTGCCTTGGATGGAGGAGGAAACTGAGGCTCAGAGAGCAGTGAGCCCTGTGAGCACCGGGTGTCTCCCCATGGGCTCCCCCAGGCCGTGCTCAGGCACAACAGCTCTGGGTTCCCAGAGATGGGGACCTGCTGCTGGGTGGGACGCCATGCTCTGTATCACTGCTTTCCACGGAATACCCCCAGCCCCAGGATCCATGCCAGAATATGGCTGTTGAGGACCTACAGGCATTCTAGACCTTCCCATCCCATCGAAGGTGAGACTCGGGCCCCTGTGGGCCTTTCAAGGCCAGAAACAGACTTCAAAAGCCAGTACTCACATTCCCTCCTGGGAAGCCAAGAGGCATCTGCTCCTGCTGGCCAGGAGGGAGTGGACTGGGGGTCAGTAACGGACTGACCACGAGGTCAGCCTTCCTGCCTCTTGCCTTCGCATCTGGAGAGGCCCAGGCCAGCATGCTGCCCTGAGTGTCAGCCCTGACACAAGGTCCAGGGTCCAGCTCCAGGCCAGCTCTGACCTCCGTCCCACAACCATGGCCTCTTGGCGGCCAAACCCCCTAGACATCACCGGGGCCTGTGTGTCTCACCCCTGATGGGCGGGGGGGGGGGGGGGGAGGTCTAGAATGCCTGCAGGTCCCTCAGAGGCCACCTGACCAATGCTGTCATTTTGACGAGGGGGAGACTGAGTCTCCGAAGTGGGAGGGCCGTGATTCTCATCTCCGGCCAGGAACTCAGCCTCACGGGTGTGACTGGGTCACCCTGATGCCCCCAGCCGCGATGGCTCACCCAGTCCTCTGACCTCTGTGAAGGGGGTCCCTTCAGATGCAGCTCAGAGCATGGGGATGAGGGTGACGAGAGGAGTGGCTCAGATGGCAGGACGGACCCTGCAGATGACCTACGGCTGCCTGCTGGGTGCCAGCCCACGCTGGGCGGCCAGACGGCCTCTCTCCCTGGGTGCCCTCTAACCCTGCTGGGGACTTGACCCCCAGAACCAAGCCCCGCATGAGGGCTCGCTCCCTGGGGCCAGGGGCAGAGCGCTGAGCCGCTGGCCATGCGGTCATCCCCTCAATGGCCGGCTGCCGCGCTGAGGAGCGCCTGGGCAAGGGCAGGCTGGCCGTGGAGGCCACCCCACGCTCAGGTAGGCCGGCCTGGGGCACGGGCGAGTCTGCCGCCTCTGGATGCCCACGGATGGCCGGACAGATGTCTTGACCCACGGACGGCTCCAAAGGTCCCTGCTCCTCCCATCACGTGGCTGGAAAAGGGCCATCCTGCTGGGACGCCATTCCCCAAACTCCTCTGGGAAGGGCCAGGCGCCTCGTTCTCACCAGCGGGGCGGGGCAGAGGCCAGGCGCGCATCACTTCCGGCCTGGTCTTCAGGCCTGGAGGGGGCCTGGCCCCCGCGGACGGCCCCCTGCCCCGTCTGCGCACCCACCGAGGGGAAGGAGGCTCAGACCCATGCCCAAGCCCTAGCGTGAACCTGGAGGCCTGCAGAGGGGGCCGTCTGGGTTGGAGCCCTGGGGGTCGGTCCCGGTGGGCGAGCGGCCCCAGCGGACAGAGGACCAAGCACCAGAGCCGTGCCGGGGGTCCTCCTATGTAAGTCCCCAGCCCCGGGGCTCTGCTACCCCGGGAGCGGGCCTGCGAGCCACAAGGGCACGTGATCTTCTAACGTTAGCAGACGATGCCGGACTCCCATCCAGAGCTCCATGGCCCCGTGACCCGCAGCCCCACCAGCGAGGGCCGGGAGTGCCCGGGTCCCCACACGCCCGCCAGCACAGCGCATCCCCACCCTCCTAAACTGTGACATCAGCGTGCGCTGCCCCGGCCGCTGCTGAGGGTGGGCATCCTCGCTTGGAAGGCCGTTGGCCGAAGCTGGGCGTTCTCCTGAGAGAAGCCTCCCGAGCCCGGCTCCGGGCACGGCCCGCGGAGGCTGCCCTGGCCGTGAGAAGGCCCGGCCCGGCGTCCCAGGGGCCCCGGGCAGCCCGGGCCCGGAGGGCTCTGACCTCAGGCTCCCTCCAGGAGCGCGCGGCCGCCAGGTCTCCTGGGCTCGTGGGGTTCGGGGACTCCCCGGCGGGCCCGCCCACCTCGGCCCAGGACTGGGGGTGGTGGCGCTCAGCGTCAACTGACGCTTTCATTATAGGTTTATCTTTGAAACCCTAGACAAAACAGGGCTTGTGTGGTTTGACTGAAGAGCCAGCACCTCAGGACCTCGCCATCCACTAAGACGGCTCCTCAGGAAAGAAAAAATACACTAACCTTAAAATAACCAGTTCCCAGAATAGCAGCTAATGAAGGCTTCTGAAGGGGGCCCTTTGATCAGCCAGAGCCCACGCCTTCGCCTATTTACGGCCCTGTCACTCAAGAACAGTTCCCCAGCACAGAGAGTGGTGCGGGGGAGGGGCAGAAGAAAGTGGGGGGGCTCTGAAGGGGGGCCTGTCGTGGGAGCGCCCCCACCCCGCCCGACTTCCTGATGTGACCGGCCGGAGCTGGCGGTGAGGGGCAAGATGGAGCCCAAGGTAGTTGGTGTTCTGCAAGCGGCCTGGCAACGCGGCCTCGCGCCCTGACCACTGCTCCTGACGGCCTCCTGAGAGCAGAAGTCGCGGGAGGCCTGGCGGGCGGGACACAGATGTGGTGGAAGGACCAGAGTCCCAGGCAGGCAGTGGACAGGGAGGTGTGCGTCACGGGCTCCGGGGGCTCGAGGCAGGGAATCCAGGGAACATTCTGTGCAGTGTGAGCCGAGGGGCCTGCAAGGACATGCCCCTGCTGGGGACGTCAGGGCTTATGAGGTGCCCCTCGTCTGCCTGCGTCAGGCACCCTCTCAGCACGGCGGTGCTCATGGGGCCCCTCCCTGGGTCCCCCTGGGTTGGATGCTGGGGGGGGGGGCACACGAGAGTGGCTGTGTCCAATAACCATTCAGCAGCCCCACTGGGCCCTGATTACCTGCTATGTGGCTCATGAAACCAAGGAATTGAATTTTAATTTGATTGAAGTTAAGCAAATTCAAATTTAGATTTAAGTATAGACCCCCAATTCAGTGATCAGAAAACTTTATGTTTAGAATGACTTAGGCAAGAGAACCTTTTTTAACTGTACGTTTTATATCTAAATGCAGACCGAGTAGTTCTTAGGAAAACGTAGCATCCAAACTGAGATGTTCTGTAAGCATGACACACACCCAGCTTTTGAAGAAATCATGTCAATCATCCCAACAATTTTTTTTTAATATTGATTATATATGGGAGTGATGATATTTCCAACGTATCGGGTTCAGTAAAATATATTATTATAGTGAATCTAATCTATTTTTTTCTATCTTTTCAACGGTGGCTATTAGGAAATGTTAAGTTACGTCTGTGTCTCCCACTAGATTTCTAGTGGACAACCCTGGCCTAGACTGGGGGTCAGCAAACTTTTCCATAATGGGCCCAGACAGTAAATATCATCGGTGTTGTGGATCCCATTCAGGCTGTCTTCCGTTTTAAAAACTGTTTGTTTGTTAGTTTGTTTTAAACGTGAAAACAGGTCAGGGCTGATATTTGGCCCAGAGGTCCCGGTTTGCTGGCCCCTGGCCCAGAGGCCCCTAGCTGAATTAGGCCAGTGGGCCTCGGTATAATTTAGTGTAGGAAGGAAGGAAGATTCCTCCCTTTCCGAGGGGTAGAGAGATTGTAGGAGTGGATCCTTCTCAGTCCAGCCTGCCGAGGGCTGGCGGCCCAACCCAGACCCCCTTGAGTTCCAGCATGAGACCCACTTACGACTGAGACCCCAGGGACTGGCATAAACCAGCCCTGTTGCTACCGCCCAGTCACTCCCAGGATCACGGGGGAACAGGACGCAGCAGAGTCAGGAACCAGTCTAGGGAGCTAGGACCCGGCAGCCATGAGACCCAGGCTTCCCAGAAAAACCCCACCTTCAAAATCCTGATTCTGTCTTCTGACGAGGACAAGAGCTTGTCTGATCGCATGTTAGAGAGAGAGTCTCACAGGCATTAATGAGCTCACCAGGATGTACGGGAGGTGAGAGGCTGAAGGTGCAGTGAAAGTGGGACCCACAGAGGGAAGAGTTGCCCTGAAGACATCTGATGAGCCGAGCAAACATGGCTCTCACGGGTGATGGATGGCATCCAAGCCCAGGCCTGCCCCAGGTGGGGAGTCTTACAGCTCAGCCCTACATAAAGCTGGGGCCTTCCAAGGACTCTACATTCAGTGTGAGGGTCAGTGAGAAATAACCCACTTCCCAAAAAGACTATCAAGAAAATTGCCTGCTGCTAAAGGGACCATATTTGCTCTGAGAAATCACATCCACACTTAGCTTGGAAGCCCAAACGCACACTTCCTGGGTGTATTTCTGGAAAACTTTGAGCCTAGAATTTAAAGTCTGGGATGGTAGTACCCCCACATGTGTAGCAAAGGAAGAGGTAGCCATAGATCCTCCCTGAGACCCTCAACTCCGCTAGGCCTCAAAAATATCCACAGATAGGGGCGCCTGGGTGGCTCAGTCACTGGGCGTCTGCCTTCGGCTCAGGTCGTGATCCTAGGGTCCTGGGATTGAGCCCCACATCGGGCTCCCTGCTTGACAGGAAGCCTGCTTCTCCCTCTCTCACTCCCCCTGCTTGTGTTCCCTCTCTCGCTATGTCTCTCTCTGTCAAATAAATGAATAAAATCTTTAAAAAAAATACCCACAGATAAATTTTAAGATACATAAACTTAAGATTTTAAACAAGAAGACCCTTAAAGGAAATGAAATACTACGAATGAAAACCAGCAAGGAAAAAACAAAGACCAGAGAAACAGACTCACTTAGAGTTTAGACACCAAAATTAACAGAAACAAAATATACAACAGCCACGTTCAATGCACTTCAAGAATTTTAAGTTTAAATATACAAGTGAAGATACTATAAAAACGATCTATCAGGTATGAATAAGAGCCAAATAGAAGTTTTATAAACAAAAAAATAATTGAAATTAAAAATTCCTCAGACAGGTTTAACAGCAGATCAGACACAGTTGAAGAAATAATTAGTGAATTGGAAAGTGGATCAGAAGACATTATCCAGAATATAGTATAGAGAAACAATCTGATTTTAAAATGAGAGAGGTTAAGAAGCATGGTGGGGAGTGAGGTGGTCTGCCACATGCCTCATGAAAGTTCCAGAAGGAGATAATGAGCTAATTTTCTTTTAGCTTTGGCTAAAATCTGAAGAGCTAATGACAGAGTAATTCCTAGCTCATGCCAGACACCAAATGACAGATGAAGGGAACTCACTGAATTCCAAGCAGAACAAACAAAAGAAACTCCGTGAAGACACCGTGGTGAAAATGCAGACGACTAGAACCACAGGAGCGATCTTCAAAGCAGTCAGAGAGAAGAGAAACACTGCCTTCCAAGGAGCAAGAGCTTGTCTTCACCTTTGTTCTCAGGACTAGCAGGATAAGCCGAAGAACAGTTGGATAATATTTTCAACATGCTGAGAGAAAACCGTTTTGGTAACCTAGGGTCTAGAATTTTATTCCCAGTGGAAATATTTTTTAAGAACGACAGTAAAAGAAGTCATTAAAAAAAATAAAATAAAATCCGAGAGAGTCTGACTTTCGATGAAGGAAATTCTAATAAACACTTCAGCTGGGAAAAAAGTGATCCCAGATGTAAGATCAGAGATGAAAAATAAATGATGAGTGACAAAAAAGGCAAACAGACGGGTAAATTTAAACACATATTGATTGTATGAAACACTATTATTTATGAATCATTGGGTTAAAAAATAAACATGATTGAACTAAAATATACAACAACAAAGAATATAAGTCAGCAGGAGAGTGGCTGAATCTAAAGGGTTCTAATGTCCTTTTATTACAAATGTAATAAAAAGTAACAATTAACTCTGCTATATATCCATTTAAAACGTTCTAGGTTGACATCTACAAGAATGACAATAGAATATATAACTTTAAAACCAGTAGAAGAAAAAGCAGAATGAGAAATAACCATCAACCCAACACAAGGAGCAAAATAAACATTAAAAGTGGGGCAAAATAAACATCAAAAAATTTAGTACAAAAAAGAAACACAAAATATATTGCTAGAAATCAATCCAAATATCTTAGAAATTACTTTAAGTATAAATGTGTTAAATGATTAAAAAAAAAACCTCAGCCATTAAGTGTTTGCAAAAGACATCCAAAATGTGTGCATAGGATTGAAAAGAAAATAACTTAAAAACCTGACACCAAAATAAGAAAAAAAAAATCACAAGAAAACTACAGATCAATATTCTTTATGAATACAGATACATTCTTAACAAAATATTAGCAAACTAAATACGGCAACATATAAAAGAGATTATAAACCATAACCAAGTGGGAAATGCAAAGTTAGTTTAACACCCCCAAACTGGGTATTACATACACCGTATTAATAGCATAAGGGATAAAAACCATGTGACCATCTCAAAAGATGCAGAATGGGTATTTGAGAAAATCCAACATCCATTCATGATAAGAACTCTGAACATGCTTAGAAGGAAAGATCCTCAACCTGATAAAGACCACCTATGGGAAACCTACAGCTAATATCACACTCAATAGTGAATGACTGAGTGCTTTTCTCAATTAGATATTATCTGGCTAGGGCGCCTGGGTGGCTCAGTCGTTAAGCGTCTGCCTTCGGCTCAGGTCATGATCCCAGGGTCCTGGGATCGAGTCCTGCATCGGGCTCCCTGCTCAGCGGGAAGCCTGCTTCTCCCTCTCCCACTCCCCCTGCTTGTGTTCCTGCTCTCACTGTCTCTCTCTGTCAAATAAATAAATAAAATCTTTAGATATTATCTGGCTACTTCTAGTCAACATTTTACTGGAACTTCAAGCCAGTGTAAATAGGCAAAAAGAGAAATTAAAGGCATCCAGATTGGAAGGAAGTAAAACTGTCTTTATTCACACATGACATGATTCTATATGTGGAAAATCCTAAGGAATCAACAATAACAACAAAATTTACTAAAGTTAATAACAGCAAAGTCACATCTCCAAGTGTGATATAAAAATTAAGAGTATTTTTATATACTAGTAATAATTCAAAAATGAAATGAAGGAAACAGTTCCATTAACAATAGCACCAAAAATCATAAAATATTTAGGAGTAAATTTAACAAAAGATGTGTAAGAATTGTACACCAAAAATGACATCACTGGAAGAAACTAAAGTATGGAAACTAAGGAATGGAAGGCTATAACATGCTCATGAGTTAGGAGACTCTATATTCTTAAGCTGTCAGTTTTTCCCAGATGGATCCATAGGTTCAACACAATCCCTATCAAAATCCCAGCTTGCTCGCTTTCTTTCTTGCAGTAGAAACTGACAAGATGATTCCAGAATTTGTAGAAAAATTCATAGGACTTAGAATGAGCAAAACAATTTGAGAAAGAAGAAAAAACCTGGGAGACTTACACTACCTGATTTCAAAACATACCATACGGCTCCAATAATCAAGACAGTGTAATGTGGATTTGAGGACAGGCATATAGACCAAGAGAATGGACGTGAGAATCCAGAAATAAACCCATATATTTATGCTCAATTGATTTCTGACAAAGGTGCTGTGACAGTTCAATGGGAAAAATAGTCTTTTCAACAGAAGGTGCCAAGGCCATGGGATATCTATAAGCAAAAAATTAAAAAATAAAAAAAAAATAAAGGAAATTAACTTAGACTTGACCTCACACCACACCCCAAAATTGACTGAAAATAAATTACAGACCTAAATATAACAGTTAAACCCATAAAACTTCTGGAAGAAAACGTTCATGGCCTTGGGTAGACTATCAAAAGCATGAGCTACACAAGAAAACATACACTGGACTTCATTAAGATGTAAAACATTTTTTTTAAAGAAATGATGAAGAAAATGAACAGACAGCCACAGAAGGGGAGAAAATATTTGTAAGTCGTATCTCTGATAGAGGACTTGTGTCTGGAACACATAAGCCACTCTTATGACTCAGTAACAGAACAAACAACTTAAGCAGGAAAACAGGCAAGAGAGTTGAATGCACACTTCACCAAACACGACTATGAATGTCGAATAACCACATGAAAGTCTGCTCAACATCATTGGTGATTAGTGAAATGCAAATCAAACCCACAATGAGATGTGATCACATACTCACCAGATCGGCTAAAATAAAAAAGACCACCCCTACCACATATTTGCAATGATACAGAGAAAGTGGAACATTTGTATGTTACTGGTGGGACATCAAAATGGTACAGATCCCTTTGGAAAACAGGTCAAGTTTTTTTTTTTTTAGAAAGTTGAAAAGAAACTTACCATAGAACCCATCAATTTCACTCTTAGGAACCTAAGATGTGACAATGTATGTCCATACAAAGGCTCGTAGATAACAGTCCACAGCAGCATTACCTATAATAACCCCAAACTGCAAACTATCCAAATGTCCATCAACTGGCAATTGCATAAACAAAATGTGGTCTATCCATACAACAGAATACTAGTCAGTATTAAACAGGAAAGAAAAACGTGGCACAACAAAGATGAACCTCAAGAACTTTACATTATGTAAAAAACAAAAAACAAAAAAACAAAAACAAACCCTAAACTCAGAACACCACATGTTGGACGACTCCATTTACATGAAACCTTTACAAAAGGCAAATTTCTAGCCTTACAGAAATTTAAGGAGGGCGCCTGCGTGGCTCAGTCAGTTAAGCATCCAACTCGGGTCATGATCTCAGGGTTTTGAGATGAAGCCCCATGTCAGACTCCATGCTGGGCAAGGAGTCTCCTTAAGATTCTCTCTCTCTCTCCCTCTTTCACACACACTGTCTCTCCCCCTCCCTCCCTCTCTAAAAAAAGAAAAAAAAAAGAAATTTAAGGATACAAAGACAGAAAGACCGTGTCTAGGGGTGGGAACTGGCAATGATTGCAAATGGAATTGAGAGAATTTGGGGGATGCTGAAAATGTTCTAAAACTTAGGTTTGACGATAGTTGCACATCAAATTAGAAATTTACTAAAATCTGTCGCACATTTACATCACATGAACTTTATGGCATGCAAATTATACCTCAGTAAAACTTTTAAAAAAAGATGTGCAAACAAAATTAATAGACGATAATAGACTTTAAGGGTAAAGAAAACACTGCTGGATATAAAGAGGAGGCTGTGTGATTATAAAACACTGAATCCAGCAGCGATGATATAAAAAGTTGAATATATGCATCTAGCCATAAGATCTAAAAACACATAATGCAAAAACTAACAGAAATATAAGGAAAATTAGACAAATTCCCCACAGCAGTTGGAATTTTGAGGTATTTCTCAGTATCGATGGATCAAGGAAATAACAATATTCCAATCAGAATATAGATTTCAAGAAAACAATTAGCCAGCTTGTCCTAATGGATGTAAATATAACCTTGCAGCTGACAGGGTCAGAATACACATGGTATTCAAGTACAGAAGGTCCATTTACAAAAATGGATGACTTATTGTGCCATTAAACATGTTTCACAGTATTTCAAAGGACTGGTGTCACACAATCACTTTCTGTGACAAGCAAGCAATTAGAAAACTCTCACAAACCTAACGATGACAAAAGTCACATTGTAAATAGCTGCCGGGGCAAACAAGAGGTCATCACGGAGATGAGAAAGATGTATACGTGAATGGACATTAGATTCAAATGCTACATATCAAAACTGGGGGATGCCCTTTAAGTGGTAGTTAGACAAAAATGTACAGCCTTAAACTCACACCTTAGAAATCTAGGAAGTCTGAAAATTAGTAATTATCCAACCTAAGAAGTTAGAGAAAGAGCAATAGAGGCCAAGTATTTAGAAGGAAGAAAACAAAGAGAGGTCAATGAAACAAAATCAAAACTTACAAGAGTGAGGATCAATAAAGTCAAAAGTTTGTTGACAATATTAATAAAATTGGCAAATAGCTGGCAAGCTTGACCAATGGGGGGAAAAAAGCGAAGGCACAAATAAATAATACTGGCAATAAAAAAGGTGCTTAGCTACTGATGATACGGACATTGAAATGATAATGGCAGTAAATTGGAAAACTGAGAGGAAATGTACAGATTTCTAGAATGTACAACTGAACAAAACTGACATGAGAAGAGATAGAAAACCTGCTGTCCCATAACCGCCAAGTCTTTGACTCAGAGTGTGAAGTCTTCCCATAAAGAAAGCACCAGGCCCGGATGGCTTTACCTTTAAATTTCACCAAACATTCAAAGGGGAAACAAAAATTCCGAATCCCATATAAAATGTTCTAGAATGTGGAAAAAGAGAGAACACTTCCCAACTCATTCAGTGAGCCTCACGTACATTTGACACCACATCCTGATGAAGATGGTACAGAAGGGGAGAATGAGGTTAGGTATGTATCTCATACATAGATGGCAAGGCAAAAACCCTGAAGAAAACACTAGCAGGCGGATTTCAGCTGTGTCTAGGAAATAATGCATACTTTGAAGGGCTGGTGGGGCCGGAGTCCACATGGATGGCTGGACAATGGTTGCAGAGGGAGATGACCAACACCTAGGCCCAGCAGAGAGGCCGTGGGGCTGAAGAACCGGGTGAATGGCATCTAGGTGGCTCTTGGGGGTAAGCAGGGAGGGGTTGTTGGGATGACAAGGTCTCAGGCCAGCTGGTAGCTGGTGGTGGGCGGGGGGAATGGAGGAATCCCTCTGGGCTGAGGACAGAGCAGGAGGAGCTGTGTCTGGGGCAGACGGCAGGTCCTGGGTAATTGGGCTTGTCTGGTCCAAGGGGAGGGCAAATGTGTGCTCAGCAGAGGGGTCCAGGGCCGGTGTGCTGTGGAGAAGGGGTACTCCCAGGCTGGGGGCATTTGGGTCCAGGAGAAAGGTGTGCCTGGCCAGGGTTCTAGGACAGGAGGCTGTGGAAGGAGCGTCAGATGGTGGGGGTGGGGGCCCCTTCCCACCCACGCCCTCTGAGCTGGGGCCTGCAAACCCAGGCCTTCCCTGTGTCCGGCTCTAAGCCATGAACATTTCCGGCAAAAACAGAGAAGAAAGAAATCCTCCCAGCCCACTGTGCTCCTCATATCAGCAAAAGCAGTATGAGCTGAGCTTGCAAAATAAACAGGGCTCAACATCAGCCCTGCAGCCTGTCCTGGGGACTGAGCTAAGAATACGCACGGGGGCGGAAGGTTGGAGCAGTCTTCTCCACGGCTCCCCAGAGAGCCAAGGGGACGCCTGCCTCCCGAGCAGCTCTTGAGGGGCTGGGGGCTGGGCAGGGCTGGTGTTCTCAGGACTCCTGTTCCAGGGCCTGGCCAGGCCACTCTGTCCTAATCTGTGCCGCTGCTCTGGCCAGCACAGCCCGTGGGCCTTACCGCCTGCTCCCCAACCCCCGCTCCCCAGCTTGGCCCTCCACACTGCTACCTGGCTTCTTTTCCAACAGGCCCCTCAAGGTTTCGTGTTTATGAAGCACTTTCTGGCTTCCTCTGTCTCTCTATCTCAGCTCCCCCACCCACCTGTGGCCTCCACCGGGACCGGCTCTTCACCGGACCCGCTGTGTGACCTTGGGCAACTGCTCAACCTCTCTGGGGCTCAGTTTCCCCACCCGTAAGGAAGGATTTATTTGGGCAAATGAGGGTCCTTCCTTCCCAGAAGGAGAACAACAGGAAGGAGCACGTGGAGGCTCTGGTGATTTTTAAACAGAAGCTGGCGAGGAGCTGCTCATGCCTTTCCCTTTCACTGCTAAAGGGAGGCCGGTGGGGAGCCGGCCTGAGACACGGGGAGCAGGTTCCCAACTGTGTGGGGGTGAGGCCCGTGGGGATGCAGCCTGTGGGGCGGGAATGCCAGTTTTGCTCTTCACAGCCTTGGAGCGGGGCGGGCCTCCACAGCCCAGCTGAGCCAGGCCAGGGACAGGGGCGCTAGGCACCCCAGGAACAGGCGGGCGGGGCACTCTGAGGTGGGGGGAAGCCCTCTGGCAGGCAGGAGCTGTGACAAGGGCTCCCGCGAGCAGGAAGTGCCTGGGACCCTTCTCCCCCTTGTGGCCCTTGGCCTGGACATAAGGGAAGGGGGCTCCTTGCAGGGAAACCGAGGCACCACTGGACAAGCTGAGCTAGCTTTCCCTGGTAGCTCCCTGCAAGCGGACAGCCCAGCCTCCTGCTCTCAGAATTGATCTGCTCCCGAGAATGGGGACCAGCAGCTGTGCTCCCTAAATGTCCTCCGCCCCCCCCTCCAAGCCCGTGTCCCGCAGCTGAGTGAGCGCGCCTGGGATGGGAGCTCCATCATAGCTGGGCCAGAGCCCTGCCTCCCAGTGTGAGGGCCAGGCTCCTGTCCCGCCCGCAGCCAGCCCCGCGGGGTCGGGGACGGCCCGGGGACTCTGGCCGGCTGGCACTGCTGCAGACCTGCTGGGCCCCGGAGGGCCGGGGGCGGCTGGATTTCCTGCCTCCGGCTTCCCGCAATCAGCAGGATTGCTCGGGGGTTGTTTATGGTCCCCATGGCCCTGGTGATAACTGTGATAACACGGGCCCGGGACGTGCCACCGTGCCCTCTGGACCTGGCGAGGCCCTTTCCCAGGGTCTGTCGCTGAGGAGGCCCGGGCCAGCAGCGGAGGAGGGCCGGGGCAGGCTGAGCCCATCCCTGCCAGCCCCTCGAGGGGCCGCGGGGGCTGCGATCCGGCACAGAGCACGGGCTTGGGCACCACCTGGGAGACCGCAAGCAGGTGGGTCCGGCTCTCAGACTGAGCCGGTTCCTCACAGCAGAAGGGGACGGAGACGGCACAACCCCAGTCTCCCTGGTCACCGTGCATGTGGATGTCCCAGAGTCCTCACGGCCCAGCGGTCACCCCTCTCCTGGGGGCCGAGCCCACCGGGGGCTTTGTTCCCAAACCTTGCCCCCAGGGATCAGGGACTCCGGAAAATACTTCCCTTTGTTGTTCAGATCTGAAGAAACGAGGGCGTGTACGTAATTCCCTATCCTGGAGGCCGGTGCAGGCCCCACACTGACCGGGGCCAACCAGGCCATCCTGGGGGTCAGACCCGGGCAGGCAGCTGGATGTCTGTTCCTCTAGCCTCAAGAGGGGGCGCTGCTCCAGGAGACCCTACCCCCTACCCACGGTCACCCCCAGAGGACACCAGGCTCTAGTCTGAGCTTCAAGGGGTGGCCTGCCCTGAGAAGCAGTGGGCGGAGCATAAGAAAGCTCTAGAACAGCAGGGCAGGAGGTCAAGGAGAGGTGAGCGCATCTAGAAGCTGGTGCAGCAGCGGCCACGCCCAGGGCCGCTGGGGCAGGGAGGCCCGTGCACCCAGGGGCCACCATGAGTCCCATCAGCAGTGGGGGCCAGTCAGCAAAAGCTCCTTGGCCAGGGTGCCAGGGCTGGGTGAGGAGGTTGGACAGAGGGGCCTGGGTCTATTCTCTGCTCTACCTCGGCTTCCTCTGATGTCTAGAAGCCCCCCACAGGGTGCCTGGCCTGCTGTACTGGGGTGGGCCACCAGCAGCTCCTAGCGGGTTATGCCAGCCCCCAGCCCCTGGCCCCGAGAAGAGCGCGTGCTGAGGATACCCTTGTTCAGTGGAGGATCCCCAGGCCTCTGATACCTGTCGGCTGCTGATGTGACCTCTCCTGCTCACATCCTGCCAGATAGGGCCATCTGCCACTGGGCCATCTGCCTGAGAGCAGGCCAGGTACCTGCCTGGTTGGGGCCTGCACTGCCCGGGGGGCCAGGTCCCCTAGCAGGCCACATGTTGGGGGTCACACAGTCTCAGCTGGCTAGGCCCAAAGTGAGGGCCCCTGTGGGCACCTGGACAGTGGTTCTCCCTCTCTCTATCTGGGTCCATCCGGCGTCATGGCCCCACGGCCAGCAAAGGTCAGGGCAGATGATGCAGGTGGGGAAGGGGTGATGTTGCAGGCCGGGGCCCGGGGTGGGGTGGGGACAGGGAGCTGTGCCCCTGCCCTGCCTGCCCAGCTTCAGCAGGGATGGAAGTGGGCCAGAGCCCGGGGTTGCCAAGGAAACCGGGCAGCAGACACAGGCCCTGCCCAACAAAATCCCTCTATTTTTAGTCTCCCAGCTACTTTCAGATAAAGCCCGTGTAGACCGACGAGCTGTCGGGCAAGATAACGGCCCCCTCCAAACCACGGACACTTCACAGAGTGGGCCTGAGCCTGAGAAAGGCTCCCTCGGCCCCCCAGGACACCCCGGGAGGAGGCTCCCACGCTGAGAGGCCCACAAGCCTGCCGGAGACATGGAGGCATCCCGGTGGCCGAGGGGCCCGTGCTTGAGCAGAGGGAGCGCGGGCTTCACGGCAGAGGAAGACCCCCAGGCCCCGCGTTCCACCTGGATACTGAGCGGGGCCTTGGCCAGCACGGAACCCCTCCCAGCACGGTCTGCACCCTACCGTGGAGGGTCCTTGAGCCTGCAGCCCCAGCTCCCCGCCGACGCACCCCGACGCACCCTTGTGCCACTCTCAGCACCTCTGACCTCTCTGAGCCCACATGGCGGTGGTGTAGACGGCACTGCCCACCCCACCGTGCCCTGGGTGGCCTCAGCTACTCCCGAGAGGGGCCTGGGGGCACCGGGCCCCACTTGTCAGTAAGGATGCCGCATGCCAGAGGTCCTACAAACCAGGTCCCAGGGGATTGATGCCCGCTTCGTGTGGGGGAGTGGACATGAACCCCAGCTCAGGGAGACCCATATGAAACGCCCTGAGCACAGGCCGGGGGGCAGGGAGGCCCGCACACGGGTTTGGGACACAGGTGGGAGAGTGAAGGGCTGCTGTGGCCGCCGCCCCAAGGACCAGGACCGTCATCAGAGCCCGCGTGGCCCGGGACTCCCGCGCCTACCTTGTCTTCCACCCGGTTCAGGCGGGCCCCGATGGTGTTGCTGCCGCGGTCCTTGCTCTTCTCTGTGGGGTGGAGCACCCAAATCAGGGATGTGTGTGTTGGCAGCATGGGGGTACTTGAAGGGAAGGGTGATGGGGGGGTGGCCTGGGGTCAAAGGTCTGCACTGTGAGCACCGCCACAGTGGGAACCCTGGGAGGCGTGGGGGGTGGCTGGGCAGGGTGCCCCGCAGGGCCTTGGAGAGCCTGGCACACAAGGACGGCACGGCCCTGCGGGGGCTGCGGGCATGTGTGGACGCACCCCGTGTTACGGCACTGTGTGGATACGGCGTGTTGCAGGGGCGGAGGGTCTGTGGCGACCCTGCGGTGGGTAAGCCTGTGGGTGCCGTTGCCCCAACAGCATTTGCTCACTTCCTGTCTCTGTGCCACATTTTAGTAATTTGTGCCATGGTTCAAGCATTTTCATTATTCTTTGTCGTGGTGATGCGTCATCTGAGACGAGCCCCACTGGCGGCTCAGGTGACGGCCGGCACTTATTAGCAACAGTCCTTTTGGGTGAGGTCTGCTGGTTGGTTTTCCCAGATGCAGAGCCGTTGTACACAGCGGACTACGCTAGGGCGTAACTCTAACTTTTATCTGCCCTGGGAAGCCCTGAAATTCTTTCGACCCGCTTTATCGCGATACTTGCTTTATTGCGGTGGTCTGGAACAATCCTGCCGGATTGCTGACGTGGGCCTGAACATTCTGCGTGCCCCCCCACCCCCGCCCCCGCCACGCTGGCCTCGCCCAGCTGCCCTGCCATCCGGCCCCCGCTGAGCCGCGGCTCCCACTGCAACTTGGGTTGGGCGACCCACGGAACTGGCCTGGCCCCGTCCTCCCTGGAGGGAGCCGTAGGCCTGGTCCGGGGAACACGAGGGGTCAGGGCTGGAGAACGGCCCCCGCCCTGCTGCTGATGCTGCTGGCCCCTCAGGCCCTCGGGGCTGGCTACTCACCTGCATGGTGGTCACACCTGGATCTCTGAGGGCCTAGAAAAGCCCACTGTTTAAAGGGATCCTGCACTAATGGAAAATTCCTTTGTAAAGCACATGCCTAGGCACTTGGTCCAGGGTGGGGTCCACCTGCCCCCTCTGCGTGTGGGCCTGTCCTGCGCTTCCAAGGCCCTGGTGGCCCATTCTGAGGGGGAGAGGCGGGTGTGGGTGCCGGGGGGGGGAGGGGGAGGCAGGGAGTCTTGATGAGGAAACCCACCTGAGACGGAGATGAAGAGGGAGGGCTTCCCGATAGACTGGTCCAGCCTGGGAGGGAGGGAGGGAGGCAGATGGACACCAGCTCATGCTCGGCCCAGACACCACACACACACCCAGCCCGTCAGTGGGTGGATAGGCCAGGTACCCAGCAGGGCAACAAGCCACCCACCCCTCCTGGGGACACCCACCATTGCCACCCACGAACCTGCCACGGGGCCTCACGGGCCCCAGAGGCCCATAGTACTGTGGGGAGCTCAGAGGCAAGGGGCAGTAGTTGGGCAGTCCCTTAGGCTTCCTCCCTGGGCAGGGCAGGGACTCAGGACAGCCCCGGGTCCCGTCATTGCTTTGTAAGAGGCCCAGGCCAGGCACCTCAGCCATGCTCAGAGAGACCGGCCTGAGAATGGCCCTTCCAGGGTGAGGCCCGGTCACGGAGCTGAGAGGGCTTCATGTCCCTACAGTGGGTTAGCCATGGTAGGGGGCAGCCTGACCTCTGGTTGTGGTCAGGACGGGCACAGTGTCCCAGCCATACCCTGGGACACAGCGGGGTGAGGTTCCCAGGCAAGCCCACCAGAGAGGTACAGCTGGTCTGAGCCTGTGTAGGCCCTGAGACCACACTGCTTCCATGGGAACAGCTCTCCAGGCTGGACACTGGAGGCTGGACGCTGGCGTCTCCCAGTGGTTAGGGTTCCGGGCTCCAGGTCCAGGACGGGGAGGCCTCAGACGCGTAGCCCCGGGGGGCGGGACTCTGTGCGGCAGGCCCGGCCTCCCTCGCTCCGGGGTGCTGTGGTAGGAGGTGGGCGTGCGGGGTATCCTGCGGCTCTGTGGGGGCGGCTGGCTGCCGAGCCGGTACCGCTGGAGTGAGACGGTAGGGGATCCCCGCCCAGCCACCCCCCGTCCTTGCAGATCGCCCCTGGCGCCCAGGCCCACCTTCTCTGCAGCTCTTTGATGCGCACCATGAGGTTGAGGTGGCCCTGGGAGTACTGCTCGATGACGTCCCGCACGTCGTAGGGTTTCCGCGCTTGCTGCAGGCCACAAAGACCGTCACTCCCTGTGCCGCGCCCGGTTGGCCCAGCGCTGCCCGCCGGCAGGGGACCTCTCAGGGACTTAAGGAGACCACCCCTGTGGTGCAACGGGGCTGTCCTGGCCCAGGGCGCGCGCAGGGGCCCCCTCACCCCCAGGCCTTGGTCTCTGGGGCTTGGGGATCCCAGGCTGGCGACTTGGCCTCTCTGGGCCTTTGCTTCCTGCCCACTCACTGCAGGGCCCCTGCCTGCTTCCCCTTTGCAGGTTACCAGCCCCTGTTCTTGGGAAGAACCCGCCCAGCTGCTGGACCAGGAGGGGCCCAGCTTTGTGCAACCACTGTCTTCCCGGCCCCAAGCTGGGCCCTGACACTCGCACAGCTCTCTGGGTGGGGGAGAGCCTGCAGAGGTGGCCCTGGGTGACAGCCCCGCCTGTCGTGCCCGCTCTCCACGACAGGCTGCCTGCTGGGGCTCCGAGGCTGCCAGAGCAGAGGGGATGCTCCCCCAGCAGGCCTGGGGCAGGGCAGGGCAGCTGACCCCACGGCACCTCAGCTTGGCACCAGCTCTGAGCCCATGAATGCATATGTGGCTCAGGTGAAATCACCAGAAACCACAACAGAGAGAATGAGGCGTCTCATGATGTCGGCAAAACCTCAAGCCACATTTATGGCCCCGTTCCCAGGAGCCCGTGGGCAGAGGGTCTCCCCCAGGTAGCGGCAGGCTGGCTGAGTGGGGGGGTTGATGGCCCAGAAGGCCCTTCACCCACACAAGCCAGGCACTGGTGCGTGGGAACACAACCCCTCTATCCAAGGGGCCACGGGGACGCCTGGTCGGGTGGGGCCCAGGGCCTCATCAGCACTGGAGTCCACATTAGCCATGAGCCTGGGGTTACTGCCTCTTGCTGGGGAGGGCAAAGCCCCGGAGGCAAGCCAGATAGCTTGGCGGAGGAGGCTGGCCCGGGGCAGAGGCCACGAGGAACGAGGTTCAGAGACCCACCGAGGGTCTGGGCCGGGTCTCCTCCCCGGGGGACCCTGGGGACATGTCCTCCCTGCCCAGCAGAGACCTACCCCTTCTTGCGGTGCCCCCCTCCCCCTGAGACGGGGGCTCCCCTAATCTGATGGCATGGCCAGCCCTGCTTTCCCAGAAACATGGGGTACCCCGGAGGACACCTTCTTCACATCCCGGGTTGCACTTCTGATGTGCCCAGGGGCTCTGCCATCTACATGGGCAGCTCGGCAGTGTTCTGGCGGTGCCCCCGCTAGGATTCTGGACTCAGAATTCCAAGGCAGAGGCCTTCTTCCTCCCAGGGGCTGGAACCCAGAAGTCCAGGGGGTCCCTGTCCTCCCACGTGACCTACCAAGTGGGGCCCTCGGCCCTCACAGGCAACACACAACCCCTCTCTGGGCCCCAAATCAGGCCCCTGAGGTTGGTGGGGAGGGCTGGGATTGACCTGATCTTCCCCAAAGCACAGCTGTGTCCCTGATAGGACTTGCCACCCTTGGGGCCCATGCTGGGCTCCAGAACCACCTGCATCATCTTGTGGGCTACATCCAAGGCCTGTCATGAGATCATAGGGGCGGGCATGGGAGAGGATTCTAGGCGGACCCTCTGCCCCCCCCCCCCCACGCTCAGCTGAATGATAGTCATAAGAGCAACACTTAGGTACAGGCTAGCGATAATGTCCCCAGATCTTAGTTTTTCCTTCTGCAAGATGGGGGTGCTGAGTCCCACCCCTCCCTTCTGTAAGATGGGGTGCTGAGCCCCGGCCCCCTTCTGTAAGATGGGGTGCTGAGCCCCGGCCCTCCCTTCCGTAGGATGGGGTGCTGAGCCCCGGCCCTCCCTTCCGTAAGATGGGGTGCTGAGCCCCGCCCCCCCTTCCGTAAGATGGGGTGCTGAGCCCCGCCCCCCCTTCCGTAAGATGGGGTGCTGAGCCCCGCCCCCTTCTGTAAGATGGGGTGCTGAGCCCTGGCCCTCCCTTCTGTAAGATGGGGTGCTGAGCCCCGCCCCCTTCTGTAAGATGGGGTGCTGAGCCCCGCCCCTCCCTTTGTAAGAGTCTGTGGGCCTCCTCAGTGCGCACGCAGAAGGTGGCCCTGGGTCATGACAGTCAGCCTCCCGAGGGCCACAGGGCCCTGTGAGGCCTGAGGCTCTTGCAGGCACGCCAGCGAGGTCTGGGCCAGGGCGCGGGCTGCGTTCAGAGCTCTGGGGGTGCGGGCCTGGCCTGGGGCGGGGTGGAGCACAGTGCTGGGCTGGGCCCCCAGACAGGCTGGAGAGCATGGGCCGTTGCCTGTAGGTGAATGTGGGCACCTGAGTGTGTCAGGAGCTTGTGTGATGCACATGTGTGTCTCTGGGAAGGCCCGAGAGAGAGCGTGAGAGAGACGGGGGGAGAGTATGAGCACGTGCCCGAGGGTGTGTCCGCAGGAGAGGGTTGGCGGCTGGACTCGGCTCTGGGGGGCAGGGGGGCTCAGAGCCCAGGCCACAGAAGGGTCAGTGCTGCCTGGCTGACCCCCAGGACCCATGTCCCGGCGGGGCCCCAGGCGCCCTGAGACTTATCTTGGAGCCGCTAGTCCCCCCGGGTCTGGTCCGCACTCCTGGAGGCCTCTGTCAGGGGCGGCCTGGGGCCCCGCTGGAGAAACCATCTCCGCTCGTTCTCTCCAGAGCTCATTTCCTCTGGCGGCAGCAGCAGGAGCCTGAGATGAGCCGAGATAATGCAGGGCTGTCCAGAGGGACCGATGGTGGACATGGGAGTTCAAGGCAAACTGGAAGGGCTAAGAGCCTCTGGCTCCTCCGGCCAGACACAGGGGCGGCCCGCCGGGCACTTATCGGCCAGGCAGTGAGGCAGGGGGGCGGGGGTGGGGGGCGGAGGGCCACCCGCCACGTCTGCAGCCCCTGAGGCCGGGGGCGGGGGCGGGGTGCATGCAGACAGACAAACAGGCTGCTATGGGGGAAGGGAAGACATCCCTGACAGCTGGGCCTGGGGTGGAGGCTGCCCTGCAGCCCGCAGAGCTCCTCACTGCCAGGCGCCCCCCGCCACGGCCGCTCCCCCCGTGGGTCCCTCCTCCCTGTGGCAACAAGGGCCAGCTGGTGAGGCTGAGGCCGCCCCAGGCCCCCGCTTTGCTCGAGAGCCTCTGTACCCCACCAGGGCAAACAGGGAGGCTCTCAGGAGCGTCTCCATTCAAAGGGCCCCACCTGCTTTTTTCAGGGGCCCCAAGGGTCCTGGGCACAGGGTGGGGCAGAAAGTAGGGAAGGTAGGGTTGCCCGGCCTGCCTCTGGGGATCACTTGCAGGGCCCTGGCCTGTGTCCGGCAGCAGGAAAGGGGACTCCCAGCCTGGAAGGAAGTACGGGGCCCCTGCTGATGCCCACGGGCAGTTTCCTTGCCCGCATTTCGGGGACAGGGTGCTCCCCAAGTCAGCTCCAGCCATGGTGGGTGCCCATCTGCCAAGGACAAACTCTGTCCTGAGCTGGAAGCTGCCCACGTGACCCCTGAACTGGGCCTGCCAGAAGCCTCAAGTTTCTGCCTGCTGTGCTGGGTGCCCCTAAACCCGGCAAGCCCACTGCCCACCCTGGCACAGCCCCCCAGTTCCCGCTGCGCCTCGGGCAGTGGGTTCTAGGCTGCCTTGCAGGGCCCTGCTCTGGAGCCTCAGTGGCCTGGCTTCTCGGGTAGGGGCCATCCCCATTCTAGAAGATTCCCCACTGACCCCCCTCCTGAGTCCCGCCCCCTGCTCTACCAGGTTGATGTCTGGGGTTTTAGTTGTCACGGCTAGGCTGCTGGCCAGTGAGGGTACTACATCCTGGCCCTTCCCAGGGCCTCCCCCATGCTGCCCAGAGTGGACCCCTGCAGGGGCTTCTTGCAGCCCCTTCCCCACCAGGAAGGTGCTGGTGCTGCCAGGAGGTGGGCCCCTTCTCTTCCAGTGCCCCTTCAGCTCCCTGCCCTTCCAAGCTGCCCCTCTGCCTCTGAGAAGGCAGGCCATGGACTTCAGATACTCTAGATCTCTGGGGCCATCATGTCTTCCCCAGGATACCATCAGGGGGACCTCCGGGGGCCAGCCAAGAGTGGCATTTACTGTGCCTCATGTGTTTGGGCAATGAGAAGTCCCAGGCCCTCGTGGGACCCTCGGCACAATTTGTCCCAGTTTGGCGGTGAATGGCCTCCCTGCCCGGAGGCATCAGGCGGGCAGGCAGCAGAGTACCACCGAGGGACTGTGTGTGCGAGCCACCCCTGAGACGGTGGCCAGCTGCTGAGCCCCGAGGGCTGCACACGGCACTTGTCAGAGGGAGGAGCACGGTGGCCAGGCCTTCTGGAAGGAGAATGGACGCCCCTGAGGGTCCCCATTTCTGAATTCCACATGCTCTCAGGGTGAAGGCTGAGCCAGGGACCTCCTCAGACCAAGGACTGTCCCCACAGCAGAAGGAAGGAGCTGAGCCTGCTACCAGCTGGCTTTCTCTGGGGCCCTTCGGCTCCAAGGGCTCCAAGGGGCGGCTGCAGAAGACCTGGCCCTAGAGGGAAGGGGATGGGGAAGGGCAACCCTCCGGCTCCAGCCCCACCAATGGAGGAGCCCTTCCCTCTCCCTGTAAAGGGGAGGCCACCCCCTGGGGCACAGGCAGGGCCAGGCTACCCTTCTGTTCTCCTGACTCCCATTGGGGGAAGGGGGAGAACAGCGCCAGGAGCATTGACTCCAGGGGACAGGGCTCTGGAGTCGAGGGGACCCCACTTTCTGCCCAGGTGATGTGGGGCAGGCTTGGTGCCCTCTTTGTCACTCCCGAACCATCTGCCAGTCTATTAGGGGAGAGAAGGCTGAGTCCCTGAGGCTCTGCGTGCATGCAGCTTTAGGCTGGACCTCGGGGCAGGGTCCTTCCAGGGGCGCGCTGTCTTAGAGACGAACAATGAAGTCGTTTCAGGGTATTTGGTGAGTGAAGGGTCAGGTCTAGGGTGTGGCACGGTATGGAGGCCTTGTAGGCTTTGCCGTGGGTGGGAGAGGAGCTCCCGCACCTGGCCCAGGGCAGAAGGGCTTAGTGTAGGACTCACCTGGAATTTCTTCTTGGCTACAAAGTACTGCATGCGCCGAATGACCTTGATGGTGGCCCGGTGGTGCTCCCGCAGCCTGCGGTGGGGAATGGAGGAGGTGTGAGTGGCCCCCTGTGACCGTCATCCTGTGCCCAGCACTTTCAGACGCTTGGCGCCTTCCCAAGTGTCTCCTGCTGCATGCGGGCCGGGCCCTTCCAGAGACACGGAGAATGTCCAACCCCATGGGATGGAGGACTTCAAGGCTCCATATTGGTGGGGGAGGAGGGCAGGCCAGAGGCAGGAGACTTTTAATTAGCAGGATGATCCCAGAGGGACCCTTGCCTTGCCCGTTGCTTGGAAATGGTGCGGGAGTCAGTGTCCTGGGTTCACACGGGCTGTGCCTCTGATGCACAGAAGAACCACGGAAGCTTCTTTTCACCCTTGGGCCTCAGGCTCCTCACCAGTATAATGGGGAGGGAGTGCAAACAGAACGCGCCCAAGGCCCCTTTCAGCTGGAACATTCTATGTCCCCACACATGGGCACACACTTGGAAAATGTAGGGGCTATAGGACAAATTAGCCAGATAATTACTACCTGAGTCACTCTGTCAGGAGGTTGCATTGTTTCCCCTCTCAAGTGCCTTCTAGAAACCTAGATCCTTCTAGAAACAAAGATCTTTCTAGAAACATCAAAAAAGGAAACATGACTGATGACGTGCATAGAAAAAAGTCTGGAAGGAACTACACCCACATGGAGGCATTGGGGCTTTGGCCACCAAGACTGCATGTGACCAACCCTCTGCCAGGAACAGTGCTCTGCCCTGCATCTTTTATACGCTGGAGGAAAACCAAATTATGTGTAGGGAGATAATATCATGGAGCCTTTACATATTTTTATACTGAAAAACCTGAAAGCCAAGGGAAAAAATAGACCACAGAAACAGATCTTGAGGTGTGGCAGATTCAGTGGCCCAAATGCTTGTAGCTCCTCTGTCAGGAGATAGAGTTGGTTTTCTCACTACTTGAATTTGGGCTGACATTGACACTTGCTCTGACAAAAAGAATGCTGGGAAGTCACACCGTGTATGACTGATGTGCTCTTGGAATGTGGCCACGTGAACCAGACTGAGCTGGGTGGCTGGAGAGGCACGCCAGTCAAGAGTCAGTATCAGGGAACAGACATGGGAGTAAGGCCGTCTCTGACCATTCAGCCCCAGTCGGCCTCCAGATGACTGTATCTGCATGAACGTGCACCCAAATCCAGCACAACAACCTCCCCACGGAGCTGACCCCAAATTGCTGACCCACGGAATCGTGAGCAAGAAAACGAGTTGTGGTCCTGAGCCACCATATTTAGGTGTGGTTTACTAGGCGGTGATAGATTGCAGATAAAGAAATTAGGAGCCCCACATGGGACCCAGTCATATCAAGATCCTCAAACATATGGTGCTGGTTTGGAGACCAGGCACTGGGCAGATGATGGAAAAAAATGGCAGATCCTAAGATGCTGGACCTCGAGCATGATGCCGTCATTAATTGGAGGATACTCTGAGGTGTCCTGGAGGGGTGAGTGAATTTTTCGCTGGGAGGAATGTAAAAAGTTATGGCCCAAGGGCAGCCTGGTGTGGATCAAAGATGGGTGCAGATCATGGCGGAAGTGGACCATGTTCTCAAGAGCCCTCGTAGCTCCCACTGTTGTCCTGTCAGAATGCTGCAGCCACGTGGACGTGTCTGAGCCAGGCTGCTGGAAGAGCAACGTGCAGGAGAGCTGAGACCACCCGGTCCTGCCGAGCTGCTGCTCGGATGAACCCAGGGGAGACCACCCAGATGAGCAGCCCAAAATGCTGACCCACCGGCTCACGAGCAAACAGATGGCTGTGGTTTGCTTCAGAGCTTTTAGATAAAGACTTTAAAATAACCATGATTAATTGGTTCAAGAAGATAGATGGAGTATGTCACCCAAGAAATAAAATCTGTATTAAAAATAATAAAATGGAAATTCTAGAACAGAAAGGAACTATACTGGAAATTAAGAATGTAGCAGACGAATTTGATAGCAGAGGAGATGCACAAGAAAGGAATGCGTGTGAACTGAAAGGGAATTGCCAGGTGGGGGCATGGAGACAAAATGGAATTAAACATACTGAAAAAAGGCAAGATGTGGGAGATAGGATTCCTATACACGTGGAATCCCAGAAGGAAAGGAGGCAAAAGGGAGACTCAGTGGCTGAGAATTTTCCAAAAATGATGGAAGACATCAGGCTGCAGATGCAAGCAGCTCTTTGGATCCCCAGGCTTATCAGAGTAACACTGCTGAGACCAAAGGCACGGGGAATGTCACAGAAGCAGTGCAGAAGGGGATGGGGACAATGACACATTATCCTGATGACTGGCTTTTCAACAGAAACGATAAAAGCCAGGAGACATCTTTTTTTAAGATTTTACTTATTTATTTGAGATAGAGAGTGAGAGAGAGAGAAAGCATGAGCAGGGGGAGGGGCAAAGGAAGAGGGAGAAGCAGGCTCTCTGTTGAGCAGAGAGCCCGATGAGGGGCTCGATCCCAGGATCCTGAGATCATGACCTGAGCTGAAGGCAGATGCTTAACAGAGTGAGCCACCCCGGCGCCCCGCCAGGTGCCATCTTTAAAGTGCTCAAGGAAAATTACTATCAACTTAGCATCCTAGACCCATCAAGTATACACTTAAGGATGAAGAAGAAATTGAAGTAAGCAAATCCTGTAGGATTCTACTCAGATGAGATCCCTAGAGGAGTCAGATTCAGAGGGACAGACAGCAGGGTGGTGGGAGCCAGGGGCTGGGGAGGCAGACGGGGAGTTGGTGTTTCGTGGGGACAGAGCTTCAGGTTCACAAGATGAAAAGGTTCTGGAGACAGAAGGTGGGGATGGCTGCACAACATGTGAATGTGCTCAGTGCCCCTGAGCTGTGCAAAAGAATGGTTAAGATGCTATATTTTATGTTATGTATATTTTACCACAATAAAAAAAAGAAGCTGAAACCAAAACCAAGAGAATTCACTGCTAGGAGAACTGCACTGGAAGAATGATTCAGGGGACAGGCAGAGAAAAATCATCCCAGAAGGCAGCATGGGAATACAGGAAGGAGTTAAGAACACATAAAAAGGACAGATTTATGAGAAAGTTTCAATTTGTATTGACTGAAATGGTAATGCTTCATGAGGTTTAACCATTACTAGAGACAAAGAGGGATATTTCATAATTTTAAACAATGGTCAGTTCGGGAGAAAGGTATCAACCCTAAATCTGCATGCACTTAAAAACTGTATACATACCTGCATCTGTATATGCAGAGCAGAAACACATGATAAAAATAGCATAAAAGGCAGAGGGTACGGATGGGGTCACACAGCTGTGAGTACCTCGGGCTGTAGGGAAATGGTAGAAGTGCTAATCTGAGGTCGACCCTAATGAGTCAGGGTGTCAACCACTGATAGAATAATGGAACTATGTAACAGTGCCAAGTTAACAGAGAATACAAATGAAATAGTATCGATATTTGATTAATCCAGAAGAAGCAGGAAAGGAGATAAGGAAGAAGTGATGAGACAGACCTGGAGTGTAAGGCAGTGGAGTACATGCCCTACAAGGGGACAAGACATTTCAGTGAAAGGACCAACACTATCAGACAGGGTTCAAAAGGCAACTTGATGTTGCTTATAAATCTATATATAAATCTTTATACAAATATAAAGACAGAGAGGTTGATAGCGAAATGATAGAAAAATATATATCATGGTGTAGGCCAAAGGGAGCTGGTGTAGGTAAACTTTATCATACAAAGTAAACTTTAAATATGACCAGAGACAAAGATGGATATTTCATAATTTAAAAAGCTGTTACCCTGGTAAGAAGATCTCAATTCTAAATCTGTATGTACCTAAAAACATAACTTTAAAATATATAAAGCAAAACTGGCAGAACTAAGAGGTTAAAAAGAACATGCAACAATCACGGTGGGAGATTTGAATATACCTCTGTCAGTAGCTGATAGAAGAGCAGGCAAACCGTCAACAGAGAGATGAATTTGGATGACATGAGTAGCAACTTGACCTAATCAACGTTTACAGAGCACCGGTCTCAGTAGCTGAAGAGTAGTACATAAGCTTTCCAAGTGCACATGGAACATTTACCCGAACAGACTATACACCGGGCTTTAAAAGCAAGTTCCAACAAATTTCAAAGAAATTCAATCATATCTGTATGTTCTCTGACTGCAGTGAAATTAAACAAAAACCAATAAGAAAAAGATAACTAGAAAATCCTTAAGTGTTTTAGAAATTAATCTAAATGACCCAAGGTCAAAGAAGAAATCTAGTAAGAATCAGAAAGTATTTTAAATTGGATAATAATAAAAAGGTCACCTATCACAGCTAAATAAGTGGGTGAGGTACCATGAAGTAAAGTAAGTGCTTAGAGAAAACCTACGACCTTAAACGTATACATTAGAGAAGAGGGAGGCCAAACTCTTTTTCAAGATGTTAAAAAAATAACAAATTAAACTCAAAGAAAGTAGACAGAGATAATACACAGTATAACTCAATGAAATAAAAAATGAACATTACATTAAAAACATCAACAAAGCCAAATTTTGATTGTCTGAAGAAACTAATGAAATTGAGAAACTTTTGGCAAAAGTGACTGGGGGGTAAGGGGATGCAAATCACCAATGTCAGGCATCAAAAACAGAACATCTTTACAGACTCAGGAGTTAAAAACTCTATTCAGAGGACACTGTGTACAAAAGTAATTTTGATAGCTTAGTTAAAATATGTCAATTCCTTAAACATAATACATAAAAGCAGACACAAAAAGAAATAAAAAATCCAAATTTCCCATAATCACATAAATTAAATTAGGAATTTTAATAATCTTTGCATAAAGCAAACTAATAAAACCTTAAGTCTAGGTGATTTTACCAGTGAATTCTTCTAAACATTTAAGGAAGAACTAATACCAGTTTTATATAAATCTTCTGGAGGATTTTTATGAAGCAGCATATCCTTTATATCAAAACTGGACAGGATATTTCAAGAAATAAAAATCACCAGCCAATGTCTCTCATAAACACAGAGGCAAATATCCTGCCCGTAATAGCAACAAACTAAACCCAGCGCTGTCTATAAAGACATGTGATCGATGAAGTTTAATTCAGTTATCCAAGGCTGGGTCAGCATCTGAAAATAAACCCACATAATTGGCCACAGAATAAGTTAAGAATAAATTATATTTGTTCTATAATCACAGAATAAAGTCAACAGAATAAGTCTAAGGAGAAACATATAATCAATGCAAAAGATGCAGAGAAACATTTGATAAAACTCAAGAGCCATTCCTAATTAGAAACACGACTCTAAGGAAAGCAGGAATAGAAGGGAACTCTATTATGCAGAAAACAAATACAAACACAAAACAAGACAAGACCCAGTAGAGTGAACGTCACACTCAATGGTGAAATATTAGGACACGTTCTTTCTGAGAGAGGGAGCAAGGCAGGGTTGTCCACGGTCACCCTTTCTACCTGATGCCGTCCTGAGAGTCTCGGCTAGTGCGTCAAGGGAAGGAAAAGGAAATGAAAGACAGAATCACGGGACAGGGTAAAAATAAAACCAGTTACTTGCAAATGACGTAATCATAGATGTTAAAAAAAAAATCTTCAGAATCTTCAGATAAACTCTTTGATTGATAAATGAAGTTAGCAAGAACACCGGTTTCAAAGACAACATACAAAAATCACTGGTAGGTCTGTATGTTAGTAACAATGAGGAAATAAAACAAAAAGATGCCAACAACAGAAGCATCAAAAACCATAAAATGCCTGAGAATAAATCTACTGGAGACGAGCAAGGTCTCTACACAGGAAAGAACCAAACATTAGTGAAAAAAAAGGAAAGAAGCCCTCAATTAATTCAGGATATAATGTTTATGAGTTGGAAGTTTTAATATTTGTAGGGGCCAATTTTGAGGTATGGATTCAATGTGACTCCAATCAGTCTCTGAATGCTTTTCTTTTTAAATATTTTTTTTTGGGGGGGGGAATTTCAAGCTGATTCTAAAATATTTATGGAAAAGTGAAGAACCAAGAGCAGACAAGACGATTTTGAAGAACAAAGTTGGAGGATGTACACAACAGAGTTCAAGGCTCACTGTCAAGCGTCAGGGATGAACACCGGGTATCACTGGAGGTGGTCTTAGGTTGCACTATTAATAAGGTGGCACTAGATTAGACTGATGAACGCCTCAACGGAAAAGAATGAAACATCCAAAGGTGAAAATGCTTATATGCGTGGTCACCTGGTTTATGACCAAGGCACTGTTTCAGTCCGCTGGGGAAAGAATGTTCTTTTCAATAAATAGCCCTGGGACAAATTGGACATCCATATGAAAAAAAACATGAGCTATGGATCCCTGCTACACACCAGTTACAAAAGTAATTCCAGTGAGGGCAGAGACCTATAGGAAGGCAAAGGCAATCAAGCCTGGAGAAGAGAACAGCAGAGCATCTCCGTGACCTTGGGAAAGGCCACGATTTAACAAAACTCAAGAAGCACTAACTATAAAAGAGAAATATGTGACAAATGGGGCTTCCTTAAAGTAAAGAGTTTCTTTCCATCGAAAGACATCATTAAGAGAACGAACAGACACTTTACAGGCTAGGAAAGGACATTTTCTGGGAAAGGACTTGTATCCAGAATATATCTAGAATTCCTATAAACCAATAAGGAAATGACCACATGATTAAAAAAAAAATAGAACAAAGATTTGAACGGGCACCTCACCAACAAGGGATGTCCACATGCCCATGAACCAGTGCTCAACACCATTACTCATCGAGGAAATGCTGATCAGAACCAGAATGAAGCACTTGCACGTACTTGCTACCGTGGCCGGAATGAAAAAGACCGACGATGTCGAGCTTTAGGGACGATGGGGCCTAACGGACCCACCTGTGCTGCTGGTGGGAGCGTGGGCTGGTGTGACCACCAGGCCTGGCGGTAGCCCTGGATGGGCCCATGTCCGGGCGCAGCATCTGTCTTTCCAGATACACACCCCAGAGAAATCAGTGCACCTGTCCGCCAAAAGGCAGTACCAGAATGTTTACAGCAGCTTTACTCCCAGAAAATAAAACTCAAAGACAAACGTCTACAGCAGCACAGAGAAGCAGATGGCGGTGTGCTCCTGTAAGGGAGTATCGTACAGCGCTATAAAAGAACATGCCGCTGACACCCACAGAGGACCCCGCCCTGGCCACTGGGGCTAGCTGGTAAACCCCTGCGGGTGGGTACCTGGTCTCCGGGCAAGACCCTCTGTGCCACTATGGGGTTCCAGCTGGGAAAGGGGCCCTATAAAATCCAGGCGGTTCTTGTGGCCTCAGCAGAGAGGGCGTGGCACCCCATGGGCAGGGGAGGACACCCAGCTGAGGGCGATGGGGCTCTGAAGCTCTTGGCTGCGCCCCAGCTGTCAGGCTGGCCAGCCTGCAGCCATCAGCCGGCCCACAGTTGGCTCCAGTTCCAAAAAGGGGGATCCCCGGGGCCATAGAAGGCCTCATTGCACCAGGGAGGCTGGGGTGCTGCATGGATAAGCCTGAGGAATCTTCCTGGACGCATGGAGAAGGAGAAGCCGTCTTCTTAGGGTCGTTCAGGTGTGGGCCCTCGTGAAGACTGAGGCTCAGATGCACGCAGAGCCTTTGTCCTTCCTTCTCCCCCCTCCCCAGGCATCTTCCAGCCCCTACAGGGTGCAGGGCCCATGGTCAGCCCCAAACCAAACGGCCAGGCTGGAAGGCCTCTGGGGCCGAGCTCCCAGCCAGCAGGTGGAGGGAAGGCCAGCAGACTGGGGGTGCTGGGCCTGGGGGCTGTGGAACCGGGTTGGCGGGCGATGTCTGTCCCGCCAAGGTGCTGACAGCACAGCAGGGATAGGATGGCTGTGGGGCAGCTCCGGGGGACCTTCAGGCTCTGAGGGGACCTTAGCCTTGCCTGGGCACAGGGTTCTGCCTGCTCCGGTGTGGACAGCCTGGGCAGGGACGGGCAGAGCCTGAGGGAGGGACCACCAGCAGCCGGGTCCCCGCCCGCCCCCCACCCAGCCCCCAGTGCCGGGCGGCCCTCTGATCTGCGGGTGATGCTGGCTCGGGTGCGGAGCCGGCTCCGTATCGCCTGAGACGAGCCCATCGGACGCCCCAGCCTTCCCTAGCTTTCTGCCCCAGGTGCTGTGGGTGCTCCCCAGGACAGAGTGGGTGAGCCCGGGGGCAGCGGGACACAGAGCGGCGGGCGCAGAGGCCGGCCCCAGCTTCTGTTCCGAGCGCAGCGCCGTGTCAAGTGTTAATAGCACACTTCTGTGCAGGAGGGGGCAGCAGCTTATGCACAAACTCACATACGCACTTGCGCACTCGCGCACCTGCGAGCAGGGCTTGGAGGCGGAGCTGACTCGGGCTCTGGGAGGCCCCGGGTCGCAGAGATTCCCCCTCTGGGGGGCGGGTGCTGGCCTCACAAAGCCCTCACCCAGGCCTGAGACGGCAGGGGATGTCACCCTGGCCTCATGTCCCTTACTCTTTTCAATCACCTGCAATGACGTGGGGGCAGGTGGAGGGCTGGGGCTTTACGGACACCTCTGCGTGAAGGGTCCCCCACTGACCGCGACTGCCACAGCCTGGCCACGGCCTGGGGTCCCGGGAGAATGCTCAGGGCTCCTCAGGTCCTGCTTCACTCAAACAAAAGACCGTGGCCGGTGACCGCTCCAGCGGCTTCTTAAAGCTGCTCACCTCGGCCAGCTCTGCAGAACAAAGTCACGGCCTTTGTGACCAAGCAGCACCAGCCAGGCCGGCAGAAAGCTGGGGCTGGGGTGCCAGGGTCTGGCCCAGCTCCGCTCAGGCCTACTCTGGGCTGGCTCCTGCACTGGGGACAGCCCTGCCCGCCGGCCTCCCTGCTGGAGGCAAAGGATTCCTCGGTCTGTAAGGGACAGGTCTGTCTGGCTCCGTTTGAGGAGGGTTTTCTCTTCTCTCTGTGCTGCATCTGGCCTGGCAAGGTGGTGGCCTCATGCCTGTTTCTGGTGCCTCTGACACAGGAACAGGCAGGTGGGACAGGTGACAGGATGCAGACCTGGAGACCCCTGCAGGAGAGCCCTGGGCCCCGGTCCCCTCGAGGTGCTGAGGCTGCAGGGTGGGTGCCCACCTGCCTGGGCTGCGCCGTCCTCCAGACCTTTAGCTGACCCACCTACTAAGGGGAGGGTGGACCCATCTGGCCACCCCGACCGGCTTTGGGAAGGCCGGAGGGCCAGGGTCTTGGGTGGGGGCGGTGGTGCCACACAGCCCCTCCTCTCTGCCCTGAGAGAGGAGAACCCCTCACTCCTACGGAGACAAGGACTGGGTGGGTGCTGGATTTTGTGCTTCGCTTTTTTCCCATTACTTGATAGGGTATGATTTTCCTTCTTTAGCCTATTGATGTGATGGCATTCCATTAATTGATTTTTGAATGTTGAACCAGCTTGGCTTATCACTTGGTTGTGGTGTTTCATTTTTTTATACATTGTTGCATAATTAGTTGTGGTTTTTTAATAATATAAAAAAACCCCCAGGAACCCACCGCTCAAAATAAAAGCTAGACCCTGACGGCCCCCAACTCATTCGTCCTCCAGCCTCAGCACCCTGGGTGACCGTCCTCCCAAATCTGTGTTCCTCACATTCTTGCTTTCCTGTCGATGTCATTTTATCAAATCTACATGTAGTCCCCCTCCCAGGCATATATTTTTTATTTTAGTGACTTAGACCTCATAAAAACGCATTATGCTTTTCCTTGGTATGATGTTGCCAAGAGCCACACGGCTCTATATCACTCTGGTTCGTTTGTTGGGAATGACGGAAAACACTCCGTCGTGTGGATATTCCGAGTTCCTTCGCGCTCCTCCTGCGACAGGTGCGTGGCTGGAGGCCAGGCGTTGGGCTCGCGGAGAGCACCGTGGCAACACTCGACTACCCTTTTGGGCTAGGCACGGACTGGCGTTTCCTCTGGTGTCACCCAGGCAGGCACGCGACCGCTGGGTCATCGGCTGTGTGGATTCGAATTTGGTAGGTGATGCTACACCGTCCCTCAAAGTGGTGGTCTCGCCGTGCACGCCCCCAGCAGTGTGGGAGACCCTGTGCCCCACAGCCCAGCTGCTCCCCCAATGATCAGCCTTCATCACTCACGCCAACAAAATGAGTGTGAATAGGGCCTTCAGGCTCCAACTGGCTCCAGGCGCTTCCTCCACCGGGAAGGCTGAGCACGTCTCTGGGCCGTTTTTCTGTTTTGCTACTTGGGCTCTTGATGAGTTAGACGTAAGTTGTCTATATAGTTTCTACCTACCTACCTACCTACCAGTTCTTTGCTTTCTTTTTTTTTTTTTTTTTTTAAGATTTTATTTATCCATTTGAGAGAGAAAGAGAGAGAGCACAGTGGGAGAGGGACAAGCAGACTCCCCACTGAGCAGGGAGCCCGACATGGGACTTGATCCCAGGACCCTGAGATCATGACCTGAGCCGAAGACAGACGCTTAACCCACTGAGCCCCCCAGGCGCCCCACCCCCAGCAGTTTGTCACTTTATGTGTGGGGAATACCTGCTCCCGTGGCAGGCAGAAAAAGGCTCTCTGAAAGATGTCCTAACCCTAGAACCTGTGACAATGCTACCTTATAAGGCAAAAGGGACCACAGATGGGATTAAGAGTAAGCGCCGTGAGATGGGCAGATTATTCCGCGTTCTCCGTCCGGGCTCAGGAGATGCTAGAATCCTTAGAAGTGGAGAGGCTTTCGCAGCTGTGGCCAGACAGTGGCAGCGTCCTGTGGAGGAGGACGGGGCTGCGAGCTGACGGCGGTACGTGCCCCCAAAGCTGGGCTCGGCCCGGCGACGGCTTTCCTGTGAGGGCCGCCAGGAGGAACCAGCCCTGCGATGCCTCTTAGACCCGTCAGACCGTGTCTGACTTCTGATCTGTGGGACCCAGAGACCATCAGCGTGGGTTGCCTTAAGCCACTAGGTTTGAGGTAACTGGTTGCAGCAACACCAGAAAACAAATGCAAATCCTAGTTTCAAATCACCTCCCTGTCTCTCAGGTGCCTTTTGAGGAACTGGAGCTCTTATTTTCTAGCAACAACTTTATCAGTATTCCTCTGTCCTAGTCAACGTGTTGGGGTCTTGTACAAGAAAGAGTTCTGAATGCCCAGATTCGAGAGTTACTAAGTAACCCGCGCGTTCTGAGAGTTGTAAGGATTGTATCTGAGTTGTTGTATACGGTGTGAGGCAGGGCCCTTTGCCTCTTCCCTTGTGGATCGCCACCTATTACAGTGCCCCGAGGTGCCATTGGCACAACCCAGAGCCTCCCACTCGGGCTCCCTGCTCCATCCCCCAGGGCTGAGTGTCGACTCTCACACCCACAGCCCAGCCTCACACCAAGTCCTGACATCAGGAGAGAAAGATTTTTCCTGCAACCTTGAGAAGGTCTTTGTTCCTCTCGGCTCTGAGCTTTTCCACAGACATTTTAGACTCATCATGGTAAGTCCCACAAGAAAACCTGTTGGGGTTTTTACTGGAATTAGAGTAAATCTATCAATCAAGTAGGAAGAAATGCATTGACATCTTTATAATGTGGAGTGTCTTATCTTGAGTATGGTATCTCTTTCCCTTCATGAAAGTCTTACTGGAGAATCTCTAAATATAGCAGAACTTGGTTCTTTAAAAAACTAACAAAACAGACAAGGCTCTGGTAAGATTGACTGAGACAAGATGCAAATAAAAATGGTACAAAAGAAAGTTAGAAATGACTACAGACAGGGATAAAACTGGTAATAGAAGAATATTCTCAACAACTATATGCCAACAATTTTGGAAAACCTAGATAGAATTGGGCACATTCTTAGAAAAAATTCTAACTCCCTAGAACTGAATAAAGATGGGATAAAACGTCTCAACCAAGCTTGCAACTACTAAAGGTATCAAAGGGGTGGTTAAAGACCTTCCTGTGACTATGGTACCTTCTAAGGCAAAAGGGACCATATCAGGCCCGGGTGGCCTTAACCCAAATTCTACCACACTTTCGCAGGACAGTTCTTCCCAGCCATATGCAAACATCTGAAACTGAACAAAAAATGAAAACACCATATATCAAAATTTGAGGGACGCAGCTAAAGCAGTTCTTAGAGGGAAATTTATAGTGTTCCATGATTACATTAACAGAAAGGGGAGGTCTCAAAGCAGTGATCTCAGTTGCTACCTGAAAACTAGAAAAAGAAGAGCAAATTAAACCCAAAGCAAGCAGAGGGGAGGGAATCATAGCAATGAATAGAAATGACTGAAACAGAGAGCAGGGGGCCACCCTTGTCTGAGACGGGCTGATGTTCTTGGTGCGGCCTGAGGCCCAGCCCTGTGCTGACTGTCCCTGAAGGTCTACACTCAAGGACCCCTCGCTGAGGCTGTAGGAGCATCTCTGTTAACCAGCCTTCAAGTCTCCCAGGGCCCTTGTTCTCCCACCCCCGAGAAGTGGCTGACTCTGGGTACTCTCTCTTTTAGGTCTCTCCAAAGGAAGGGGCTTGGGGACGGTGTGGGAGGTAGCAGGCTGCTGTCGCCTTCCCATCAGAGGCCTGAGGGGTCTGGGAGGAGGGACCCCTCAGTTCAAGCTCTAAGAACACCTGCCTCATGGTCAGTCACATCTAGTCCTGTGTTGGTTTCCTGGCATCGCCACACTGAAGGCAAGACCACCTGCTCCCTGTGGGTCCCAGAGCCGGGCATGTCCCTGGAACCCCCCAGAGGCTGGGGGTGCCAAATCACTGAGAAGCATTCCACACAAGCCTGGGGACAGGGACTTCGACGGAAAGTTTCCAAAAAGCTGGAGGGCCAGGTGGAGGAAAAGGCTCTATTCTCTCTACATCCCATACGCCCATTTTCAATACTTTATAATCAGTCCAAAGGGGTTGCCTTCTTTACGAAATAAAACCTATGCATCCGGCTTTGCTCGTCCCCCTCCTTTCTCCTTCCTCCATGGTCTGCCTCTCATTCCCAGGCCAGAATGCCTGCTGACCAAGCACCTGCCACCACCCTATGCGGCATCAGGTGGGCACTGTGCTCCATGCTTTCCAAACCCTCACTGATTTCAACCTCAGGACGAACCTGGGAGGCAGTGGTCAGCCTCACCCTCACCTGACAGAGGATGGAACCGACCAGGGGGGACAAGTCTCTCGGTTGGCAGTAGTGCCAAGTCTTGTACCCAAGTGTGTGGCACCCCCGACCCTTAACCGCCACAGCAGGGCGGCCCCTCCTCATGGCCTGGCCTCCCTTCCATCTGGGACTCCCAGGGGAACCCCCCACCCCACCCCACCCCACCACTCAGGCTGCTGGTGGGACCTGGCTTGAGGGACAAGGGTCTCTCCCCAGGGGAGCCGGGTCACACTCCCGCCAGGCTCAGGTTCCCATCTGAGGGGCTGGGTGGCCAGGCTGCCCCCAGCCTGTGCCGGGCTCTGTGTCCACGTGCCATCCACCTGGGCCCTGCAGTCTCCCCCCGACCCGTGACCTGCCCTCCTGGGGCAGCTCCAGCCTGCGGCTCTGGGTACAGGCGGGAAAGTCTGCAGCCCAGTCAGGTGACTTCACAAATAGCACCCCGTGGGCCATGGTTGTGCAATCCTGGTAATTGGAACCAGCAGTCTCCCCGGGCATGGCCCTGCCTAGGTCAGAGAAGCCACTGTGCTCTGAGGTCAGGTGAAATAGGGGGCAACCGAGACACTGCACCTGTCTTCTGCTGCCCCAGAGCTGACCCGTGCTTGCTCCGGACCCAGCCCGCCGTGACCACCTCCGGGCAGAGCCGCCCGAGGGGGAGAGGGCCCAGCCAGGCGAGGCGGGGGCTAGCTGCTGCGCTCTCCCTGCAGACCCTCCTCCCACCACGGCCCACCCCAACGTCCTCAAACCCATTCCATCCTCTTGTACACACGGCAGGCGCCCCTCACCTTCCTCCCTAGCCAGAGCCCAGCCCGTGTTCCTACCCCGCACACCCCGCAGTGCCAAACGCCGCGGGAACCCGATGTCACTGCGTCTCACACCCAGCGCCGGGGCTGAGGCTGTGTGGCCTGCACTGCTCCCCACGCCCAGTGCGGCCTGAGCCCGGCTGGGAGCGGGTGATGAGCCCTGGCTCGAGAAGCCCTCAGATCCCCCACGGCCCCCATTGTCCGGGGTGGGAAGGCCTGAACTTGTGGCTCCCCTCTCTGTGGGCCGAGAAAGCCTGCCATGGGGCTCTGGCCTCAAGACTCGGGTCTGGCTCAGGAACGGGACCAGTGGTGGTTAGCACCTGCCACCTCATGCACTCAGGATGCCCGTGGAAACCGAGCTGCCGAGCTGGGGCTCAGGTTGAACACACAGCCCTAGTACAAAGCCGAGTGTCCCCCAGGGGAACAGCTCTCCGCAGCTGGACGTCCTGGTTCGGGGCTGCAGGTCATTCAGTTTTACCTCCTCTTGTGCCCGAGGGTCCACAGACCTCCCTGCTCCCCCTGCCCCCGATTCCTGCCATGACACGTGTGAACCTCAAGAACATCCCATGAAGTGAAAGGACACAGACTGGGTGAAAGGTTCTGAAGACAGGAAGCCGATTAGTGTTTTCTCCGCAGGCGAGAGGGGGAGTGACTGTGCAGGGGCGCAGGGCTGCTTTTGGGGGTGACGAGAATGTTCTAAACCTAGGTGGTGGTGGTGGGTGCTCCATCCTGTGAACATAAGGGTGTGGAGAGTGTCCCGGGCCACTCCTGAGAGCGGGAGCTGGGGGAGGCACACGGAGGTGCTGGGTGCTTCTCTGGCGGACAGGGAAGGAGGGGGGACAGCCCCAGCCCTCTGGGCTTTGCCCAGGGCACGGCCTTCTTTGGGGTTCTTCCTTGTCGGGGCTCAGGGCCCCCAGGCAGGCAGCCTCAGGAATGTGGCTGCCGTAGGCCTCCTCCCTCCCTGAGCAGATACAGAGGTCTCCTAACTCCCCAGTCTGGCTGAGCCTCTCCCTTCCAACCGGTCCCCCACAGCAAGGCTGCCACTGGGGGCTTCCTGGGCCAAGAGACAAATTGACAGATTGCAGATCTATAAGCACCCGCCCCCCCGCCACAAATCCTGCCATGGCTCCCTATTGCCTGCCCAGTGAGATCCAGACTCTGGGGTGGCCTGTGGGCCCCTCCTGACATGCCCAGACAGATACAACATGAGCTGTAGGTGCTCTGGGCGCGAGGTGACGTGCCGTGCCGTGCCCTCAGATTGCTGCATCACGAGGAACCACACGCGTATGGTTCTGAGGCCCTTGTAAGATTGTTTTCATACCGATGATCCAGAAATCAGAGCAATCCCATGCTGGTCCCTGGTTGGCAGTGAAATTCCTCAAGGACGTCAGGACAGGTGACCAAAACAGATTTGGCAAAGGGAACTCGTCTCAACATGTCCCAGAACCAAGGGAAAGGAACTACTTCTCTGTTTCCCCAAGATCGGGGCTTCCTACTGGGCCCCCTGAGACCACCCAACACAGATCAGACTAACGAGCTACTCATTGCAACTTCCCAACTTAACCCGGCTCTGCGTAGCTCCGATCCACGGCACTCCCACCCAGCTTGCTTCTCGGCGCTTCAGCGCCCACGGAGCTCAGGAGACTCAGGTCCCTCCAATTTGGTGCAGTTCAGGGCAACCCACAGCGAGCTGAAGGGCCTCCCCCCGGGGCCCAAGCTCCTGCTAAGAGCGGGGCCTCTTGGTAGAAGCAGGGGCGAGGGAGAGCAGGCCCTGCCTTGCGTGGCCTCTCAGGACGTGGGGTGCAGTACGAGGCACCCTGGAGAGGTGCCATGGAGGTGGTGGTGCTATTCTGAGTAAACAGCACAGAAACCCCAAGTGAGTGCGGCCCCCTGCCACCCACCTTGTCCCGGGGGCTGGAAGAAGGGAGCAGGTGATTGGGGGGGCTGGCCCAGGGGGCTTTCTGGGGAGCTGAAACCAGCTGGGCAGGGGAGTAACCACTGCCGGGGACGCCGTGGCCCTGAACAGCCCTGCCCCCCACCCTGGCCCAAGCCACCTTTGCCTGGCGAGCCACGGGGATGGAGATCCCCAAGATGGTGAGGAGCAGCCCGCCTGGGGAAGGCCTCCCCAGGGAAGGGACATCATGTAGGGATGAGGGGAAGCGGGAGACGGCGGTCAGCAGGGCGGACCCCATGCACAAGACCCGGGCAGGGAAGGTGTCACGGACGCAAGGCCGCTGTGGCTGATGGCCCAAGTGACGGCAGCGGGGGACGCACGGGGGTGGCCGAAGACGTGGACAGTGCTGTCTGCGGTCTCCCCAAAAAGAGGCACCATCAAACATCGCCTCCCCCAGACACCCGTTCCTGCTCACCGTCTGCCCTGCCAGCTAGCAGCGAAACGGCTCAGAGGCAGCCCCTGTCATGTCCCCCATGCCAGGGCCTGTGACGCGAGAGAGGAGCCGAGCTGAGGGTGACCCTGGACGGGCAGCTCTGGAACAAGTGTGCGTCGCCCCCTCCCCGCTGCCCCCCACGTCCCTCCATCAGGGCAGTGTCTCCTGGGGGAGGGACCCCGCGGCTGCAGCCCATGTTGGACATCTGGCTCAATCCTCCCGCCCCCTTTGCCCGTGAAGACCCCCTGCCCCGTGACCCGGGGCCTCTCCAAAGTGCTGGGGTCCGTTTCCTCCGAGAGCCTGGGGTCCCCTTGGAAGCAAGGGATAGGAGATGGGAGCTTGGAGGAGGGCTCAAGAGAACCCCACACCGATTCCCAGGCTGGGCCTCGGCTGGTTCCAGAAAGTCCCCCGGGCTTTGGAGGCCTCAGGAGCCTGAGGCCCCACAAACAGAGCGTGGGCCAGGCCGCGTCATAACAAGGACATGGCCTTGCAGGGACACGGGGCCCTGGAGCCGGCACAGTCACGCAGCTCCAAGCTCCCAAGAAGACCCTGTGGCCAGGCTCTGGCCTCCCTGGGGTGGGGAGCAGTTTCCTGCGCCCCCGGGGGGACGTCAGCCCTGAAAGCCCAACACTGCCTGTGTGGGGTCACTGGAAGGAGCCGGTGAAGAAACGCATCTTTGTGCCGCCTCTGTCCCTGGGAGGGGCTGGGCGTGCAGACAGAGGGAAAGGTTGGGTGTGAGCAGGCGGCTGGGAGGACCCCATTTAAATCCCGGGGAGATTATGAGGGACGTTTGTTGCAGGCTGTCAGCCCTCATTAAGTTAATGGAACTGGCGAGCTGGCCTGTTTCCAGCATGCTGGAGAAAGAAAACAAGAAAAGTGTTTTCAGCAAAAGAGCCAGGGGGTCCCATTTCGCCCACAGCCCCGGGAGATTATGAGCCGTCGGTAATGGCCTTGCTGGAATGACTTACTGGGGACTTGTTGATCAAAACAAGGGGAGAAACCCCCTCACGTCTAGGAAGAATTACATGGGCTTCTCACTGATTCTCTTCTAGAAAAGTGATTTGTGTGCACTTCCTTCCCAAAGCCCCGTCCCTGGCCAGCACCTCCGCCACCGCTCGGGCTCCCTGGGCAGGACGCAAAGACTGGGAAGCAAAGCCCGCTCAGTGCCCTGCAGACGTGGGGAGCAGGGGCTTGCGGGCTAGGTGAGCCCTGGGGGTCAGGAGCCAGAAGGTGCTGCCCGGCCCCCTGAGGCCCCACACTGCAGGAGGGAGCCCCCCACCCTTCTTCCTGCAAGTCACCCCAGAGCCGGTGTGGGACTCCCATGGCCCGTGGGTGCCCCTCCTAGCCCCTCGGCACCATGACAGAGACTGTGGGGGGGAGGGTCTGCTGTGGAGCCCTGGTGGTGGGACTCCGGCGTCTGAGGGCAAGACCCCCTCTGGGACACGGCCTCTCTTCCCCATCCCCAGATTCCCTAACCTGCCAGGCCACCCACAAGCCCCATGCTGCACCCTGAGCTCCCATGACCACGGTCCTGGGCCGAGGGCCCTGCCCTCCCCCACACAGCTGGACTCTGGACCCACCAAACCTTGGGTGAGGCCCCCGGCATCCCAGCAAGGCACCGTGGCACCAGGCCCCTGGCCTGGCCTCCCCACCGACCGGCCCTTCTCCCTTCTCTTCCTTCCCTACCCCACCCCCGCGTGTACCCCAGGCACCTACTGGGAGCCAGGCCCTGGGCTTCTGAATGCACGGTGCCACGACTCCCTTATTCCTACTGCCCAGAGGGAAGCCGAGGCCGGTGCAGACAGAGCCACCCGCCTCCAGAGCGCCTCTTCCCACCAGACTGGGAGACACCGCATGGATTCTGGGGATGTGGTCTCTGCTTGCCTCCCGCCCTCCGCGTCGCCGGGCCCCAGCTGGGGCCTCTCAAACACGTCCCATTCCCCTGGTGTCTCCTATCTGGAAGCCCAAGGCCCCGGAGGTTTGGTCTGACTTTCAGGCCGTTTTGTTTTTGTCGAGCCTGCACCTCCTGGAAATCATGGCATCCACGGACCGGTCCTGCCGGCGTGCTCAGGGGACAGGCCCCTAGATCAGGGGTGACAGAGCTAAGCTGGGAATCTCTGCACCGCCCGGCTGGGCACTGAGCCTCCTTCTTGCCAAAGCCCCCTTCACCTTAACCCAGGGGCCCCGGGGCTGCTCTGGGTCCCCAGAGTGGCAGTGGGGACTTGCTCAGCACAGCCCACACCCCTCTCCCGGCTCCGGAGGCCGCCACCCCCCTCCCCCCCCCCGCCCCACGCCCTGGCCAAATAGCCTGTGTCTGACGCAGCACAGAGGGCCAAGGGCTGGCCCCCCAGTGCACAGCTGAACTCAGGGACAAAGTGACAATTGCAAAGAGAAGAGGTGGACGCTCCAGCCTCGGGGGGGGGGGGGGTGGCTGTAGATCCAGCTCCCGAAGCTCATAGTGGAGGTGAGGAAGGCCTAATGTTCCCTCTGACGTGGCAGGTGATCCGTAGGCCCAGACAGTGAGGTACCCGCCAGGGCCCCTGGGGATGCAGGGAGAGAGGCTCCCAGCCCCAGGCCTCCATGAGGCCTCTAGTCTGGCCCTCGACTCACCTGGGGCGAGGGGTGTGCAGGGCATTCCCTGCAGGATGCCAAGGAGCCCCACTTGGGGGAGGCACCCAGTGTGGCCCAGCTCTGGCCCCACGCCCCCTCAACACACACACAACCCCTCTCCTTGGGATCTGCACCGAGCAGCAGGCTGTGTGGGGTCTTTGTCTCCTCCCCGCACCCCTGGTCTAGGGACACACGGAGACAGCCTCATCCCGCCTTCCTTGGGGAGCTGGGGGTCGGGGTGAGGGTCTGCGCTGTGCAGTGAGGGGCCTCCCGGGGGCTGCGGAGGACAGTGCTGTGTGTCCAGGAGGGAAGAGCTGGCCTCTCACCCAGGCCCTGGGGCCCGAGCGCGGGTCTCATGCCGATTTCTGCAGATCAGATACTGTTTTCAGTGCCCCGGGCCTGAGCGGTCTTCCCGGAGAATCCTCCTGTGGGAGGCGGGGAAGCGGCCGGTCCAGTTTCGGAGAGGGACTGTTTTTGAAAAGCGAACACTATCACCGCTATCAGCTGAAGGCTGGGAAAGTCGGGGCCAGGGGGCCTCACCTGCCTCCCTCCAGGCCTGCCCTGTGTACCCTGTCCCCGGCCTCTGCCTGCGCCCCCCCCGCCCCCCGCCTGGCTGCTCTGCCCCCTGCCCCCCCTGCCCCGCTGCTGCCTTGTCCTCTAGCCTGTCCTGCCCCCCCCGGCCTCGGGCCCGGGCCTCCCTGAAACTGTGTAACTTTCTGTGAGGGCGCCCATGTGGGGCCCCGGCAAAGACCTTGAGGACCCTGCTTTTCTCACAGCTGCATTCCCAGTGCCTGACACACAGCGAGTGCCCGGCACACAAGAGCAAGGCCACGGTGCCGGGCTGCTCCGGCCCAGGCCAGCAGGGACAGGGTGCCACCGCCTGCCCGGGGTTGGGGGCTGGGCCGCGGCCGGTCAGGCGTGCTGGGCCGGGGGGCAGAGCGTGGAGCAAGGCTCTCCCGGGGCCACCACTCGGCCCTCTGCCTTCCCTCCCCCCAAAGGAAAGGAGAGGTTAATAAACCAATTACTTTGGGCAACGAAGCAAAATAAGTCCCATTAAAGTAATTAACGTCCTTCGCACAGCCCCCATTGGAGAAGACTAATAAATTGGGGCTTTGTCACCATCCGGTAATTCCTCGCTGGGGCGTTTCTTCATCCCCATCCAACAGCACAGTTTAAGGCTCTGTTAATACTTTTAAGACGGGCTCGATGCCAGACTAATTAGATTTGCATTTCCACCATGGGCCAGGCTGGGCTCGGATGTGCGCAATGAAAGAGGCCTGAGGACCCCGCAGGGGCCCCGGGGACAGCACCCGCCTTTGAGAAGGGGCCATGTGTGGATTCCCACGTCTGGCCTGACACTCTGTCTGCTGGCCCGGCTCCCCGCCCCCGCACGCCAGGGCACCGCTCTGATGTGAGCGAAGGCCAGGCCTCATGCTCCCGAGGGTCTTCTCCTGAATCTGCCCACCCGGGGGCTCCCGGGGGTCAACCGGATGGATGATCCCAGGACCTCAGAGCCAAACCCGGGCGGGTCCACGTAGACAAGAGGGAAGAGGGAAAAGGAGCAAGGGTGGCGTGGAGACACCTGACGGGCGCTCCCCAGGCCAGCGTCACGGGCATGGGACTCGTCGCGACACATTACAGACATGCCGACCGCATGTGTCCCGGTCACGACGGGGAAGAAGGGCGAGTCACCTCTGCGGTCTTCCTCCCCGAAGCCCAAAGCTCATCCTGCAAAACACCTAGCCCGTCCTCCTCGAAACCGTCAAGGCCATCAAAAACAAGGACAGCCTGAAACTGTCACGGCCCAGAGGGGCCTACGGAGACACGGCGGCTGGGTGTCAGGATGTCCCGCCCTGGGCGGGATCCTGGGATGGAAACAGGACGGCAGGGAGAACCGGGAAATCTGAATGAAGTACAGACTCGAGTTAGCAACGGTGTCCCAGCGCTGGAGTGTGAGTTGTGACCAACCCACCGTCCCAACGCAACATGTCAACGGTGGGGAGGGTGGGGAGGAGGCGTGTGGGAGCTCCCTGTATGACCTTCAGAATCATGCCGTGATTCTGAATCTGTTCTACAATCCCCCCCGGCCTCTGCCTCCCGCTCTGTGTGACGGGCACTGTCACGTGGCCTGGCCCTGACCGTGGGACCGCTGTGAGCTATGGTGGCACCGCGACCAGGCAAGGCCAGGCAGGAGCACGTGCCGGGGGAGACGGTGAGAGCCACCAGATCGGCCTGAGTTACCGCGTGCCGAGCGTGAGCTCGGGGAGCACGGAGTCTGAGGACAAGCAAGCCCTGCACTGCGACCTCGTCAGCTGGGTTGGGTCTGGGTGCCGCACGGATGCCAGCCCCCCCGAGCAGGGTGGGGAGGACGGGAGGTGCCAGGAACCGGCGAGGGGGGACGGGCGAGGGGGGATGAGAAACGGCTGACCGCTGGGCCCCGTGTGCCGGGACTGGCCGTGGAGCGAGAGCGCGTGTGCCCCGCCCCCCGCTGCGGTGGTCGGTCGGCGGCCGTAGGCGGTAAGCAGGGGAGGGCCCGCGGCTGGGGGCGGAATCCGCTTAACTCTCCGAACACTACGATTTGTATTTCATAGAACTATTATTCACCTCTCGCTTGTTTTGTTTCAACCTTTTAAACATGTAAAGACCATCCCGAGCTCATGGGCCATACACAAGTAGGAGGCAGGTCATTGTTCACAACCCCTTAGTACAGAAAGCATTTCATAAAGTTCAAAAGTAAAATGAAAATTCCTATTGCAAAGGACTAGCAAGGAACTTCCTTAATTTGGTAAAGTTATAGACCAAAAGCCAGAGCAAACCGTCCCGATAGTGGAGGAAACATTTCTACGAAATATCAATAACCTATTAATTAGAGGAGAATGCATTTCTATTAAGACCTAGCGTAAGACAGGGACTCCCAGGGCCCCACGCTGTGTCAGGTGGATTCCACTTAATGCGAAAGAAGAGAAAGAACGAGGCGTGAGGGTTGGGAGAGAGAAAACGGGCCTTATCTGCAGCTGATGAGATCATCTACTTAAGAAATCAGCAAGGCCAACAGATCAATTATTGGAACTGACGAAAGGGTCCACCGTGGCGGCCAGAGAGAGTCCCGTGGCCCTCCTCTGCCCCAGCAAGGAGCTCCGAGGGAAATTAGTGCCCAACTAGCCTAGAGAGGGTGCGTTGTCAGGGGTCATAAAGCAGCCCCCTGTGAGAGGAGGCTCCTCGCGGCGCTCCCAGACCCCAGGGGAGGACTCGGGAGATGACCCGAGCCGCTCAGAGAGACTCCTTGACTCTTGGACGAGAGAACACGATACACTGTTTCCATTTCCCCCACATTCAACCTGTAAATGCATGCAACCCCAAGCAAACTTCCTATTGAAATTAAGGAACTTAATAATGTTGCCATGAAGGAACAAATGTCCGGAACAGGCGAGTCAAACTTTAACAGAGGTCACGTGCAGGGCGGAGGGGGCAGGTGCACTGCCGGCAATGGGGCCTCTTTGCAAACCAAAGCAGCAGGTCTCCGGGGCACTGGCGTGTCCCCCGGAAAGGAGACCACTGGTGCAGAGGAGGGACCCTGGTCACGCTCCTCGTAGGCTTGGGGATGGGGCTGACCGCAAAAATGACGTTGCCCCCCACCAGGGACGGGCTCGAGAGGCTGGGAGATGGGGGGCCACCTCTTGGAGGGGAGCGGGACTGGCCCCCCGGCCGGCACATGGGGGTGTCCCTGATGAAGGCCTACGTGGCAGAAGGTGAATTATGACTGATGCAAGAAGATGCAGGAGGGTATCTTCCTGACCTCACAGACAATGAGGCCAGAGGGGGACACAAGGGGTGGGTCACCATTTGCAACTCCTGCTCACAGAGGGTCCCCCGAGTCGGGGGAGCTGTCCGTCTCTGCCCCCAGGGCCCCGCTCTCACCCACCATCTGCCGCCCGGCCAGGACCTCTCCTCTCTTTATGGAAACTCCTTCTTCCCTGCCGCCCTCCCGGAAAAATCCTAAGCTCTGTGGATGGGACTCTGTCTCCTTTGTTGACTTTCATATCTTTAGGGTCTGGGAGAGTGGCACACAGGGGTGACAGGATGCCACAGCGAGGGTGGGCCGAACGTATGCGCACAGGCTCTGCGCCCAGGAGTGGCTCTGAGCCAGTCTTCGCTCTGTCCAGCCTCCGCGGGGGGCCCTGACGCGGGTGTGCCTCGTCCCCCTGAGGGTGACATATGCGCGTCAGGACCGGAGTGGGCGAGAAGTGCACCTTCTGCTCCCAAGGCCCAGAAGAATCTAAGGGAACTCAGGTGCCCCAAGGAACTCCCCAGCTGAGTAGCCAAGCCAGTCTGGGGTAAGCTTGGCCCAGAACCTTCTCTCCTGAGTCCCACGCTCACGTCCCAGTGAGCCTTCTGCTCTGGAGGACCCATGACCTTCTAAGCAGGGGGGATGCAAGCCACAGCTTCCGGCTGAGCCCCTTGGGGCCTCCTTGCTGGCTGTACCAGGTGCTGTGCAAATGGATGGTGACAGACCTGTCCCCCACACTCCCTTGAACAAAGAGCCTGGATCTTGGTCCCTCAGTGTTCCATTCCCAGTCCCCCCACCGCACCCCAACCCGGGGTTCCAGAGAGAAGAATTCAGTGAACAGGACGGGGGATGATGCACGCACTCAGCAGCCTTCAGCTCCCCGGAGGGTCAGGGCGGGGCAACCGGGGAAGGCAGTGGCCCTAAGCGGCCCCAGAAGTGTTCCCCAAACGCCAGGCTCGTGGTTAGGAGGAGCGGCAGTGTGTCCCAGGAGGGGATACACTTTTGATCTTCAAGGGGACAGCTGTGGCCAAGAGGAGGAGAAGGGGCTGTGGGTGCCAGCAACGGGGTGGCTGAGGGTCCCCAGCCGCACAGAGGAGGGCAGGTGCCCGGGGCCCAGAGCCCAGGCCTGGGGTCAGGGGAGGCGGGAGCGCGTGAGAACATGCAGGAACGGGCCCCCGGCCGACCAGGGCGGGCCTGCAGCTGGTGTCTTGTGAGGACACCTGTGTGATTTCCCCTAAAACATCCTGTCCCTCTGGAAGGACCGGCCACGGGTAACATTCCTTTCCTGAGGCGGTTTGTAGACCAAACAGACAGCTCAGGCCACTGCTGGGGGCAAGTGGCCGGTGTCGCTGTGTACTTGGGCAGTGGGTGGCAGATCATCGGAAAGCTTGGATAAAACTCCCAAGTCGGGGATCTGATACACGGCCACCCACCACACGTTGTCTTAACCCCAAAACTACCCACGTGGACCGATTGCCTAACCCCGCCGTGTAGACCAAAGTCCTGTCTGCGCCACCACGCTCCTGAGAGTATCCAGAATTTCTAGGCTTTTTCTTTTAGGTGGAAAGAGAACTTAAAGGCCCTTTTGGGGAGATCTGAGCACAGAACTCTTGCAGAACCCCCGACGACACTCTTCTGGTCCGTTCAGCCGTTCGACCCAACACACCCACACGGAATCTTCCTGAAGTTTCCAGTGAACATTTCCACAGAAGTCTGAAATCCACGCCTGTACACACGCACTTGGGGACATGAACTTTAACCATTTGCCACCACACCACCCACCCGGCTGACCCAGGAGGGTCCTGGGGGGCAGGTGCCCCGACGGGGGCACAGGTGGGCTAGAACAGGGAATCCACACCACAGGCCACCATAATTGTTGAGAGGAGTTAAACTAATAATAACTATGTTATTATATTACGCATTTTCTTTATGATTTATTTTCTATGTACGCAGAATACCTTATGATAAACACAGATTTATGTACTAATATTACCAATAAAATAGAATTACATAAAACTGAACAGAATCAAGGAGTGGAGAACATCACAGAGCGTGGTGTGTGTGGGCACAGGGGTCTGGCCCACCAGGGAGAGGAGCCTGGCATCTGGGCTGTGGCCAGAGTGTGCTATGCACTTTCCAAAGGGCATCTGGGAGAGGGCCTTTGGGTGGATGTGGTGGGGGGGGGTGTCGGTTAGGACACTCCGACTACCCCCCCCCCCCGAACACCACGGCACACACAGCCTCGCGGCCCAGACACACAGACAACAAAAGTGGGTCAGGGAGGGCTGCTCTCCTCTGGGTCCCTCCCTCCTGTCCCTGTGGACACGCTGTCCTGGGAGCAAGATGGAGGATCTGGGTGTGGGGCGGGGAGGAGGTGAGGGCAGAAGGATGGCAAGGGCCCTGCCATCTCGGACCTGAATGCCAGGCAAGGGCCAGGGTTATTTCTAGCCTCAAGGTTGGCCCTGAGGGAAGACGAGAGGCCAGGTCCTGGAGGGGAGGGGGCTTGAAGAACGCTCGGAAAGGAGTGAAGACAGACACCCCATGGAAGCCCAGGCCCCAGACCTCCCCTACGCGAGGAGCATGGAGTGTTGAGGCTGGGAGAGCTCTGGAGACAAGCACTGGTCCCCACATGGCGAGGGGCACCCCGTGGGCCCCGGGGTCTAGCAGACGCATACAGAGGCTGTGGCGAGGGTGCCCGTTTGCCCCCGTTTGCTGGGGGCACACCGGTTGTCCCTGAGGGACTGTTAAGAACGCCCCCCTCCCTCTCAAACATCATAGTGGGGCTCCTGAATCCGTTTCAGCACTCCCGGAGGGCTGCATGGGTCTGCTGGAAATCGGAGGACTCCACCCCTGGGTTTGGGCAAGAAGTGCTCTCCTGGAACATGAGGAAGGAACAAACCATCCCCGACACCCAAGGGCCCGTCTGAGATGGGGGACCGTCGAGTGGCTGTTGTGTGTTCGGCACCCAGACCCACCCAGAGGCCTCAAAGCTCTGGGCTTCCTGCATCCGTCCCCTCAGTGCCCCAAGGCCCTCGGTTTGCTTTGCTGGCTTGCACTCACTCAGATAGGAGGCCCCGATGGCCCCCTGGAGCCCTGGGGGGAGGGGAGGCCTCCTTCCCTCCTGGGGCTCTTGTTTGCAAAGCTCCCAGAGGACCTGGAGGGACAGAGCCTGGACAAACACAGAGCATCCTCAGCCTCAGAAATGCCAAATCAGTAAACGTCCCCTCCCCCTCACCGTGGCCTTTCTGCCTCTGATTGATTCAGCTGCAAAGTGCAAACTGCCCCTGGAAAGGGTGGTGGGGGCCCGAGGCCCCCTGGACCTGCATTCAAACGAATCGTTCCTGTGAGGAGTACATCTGGGGGGGGGGCAGACGCCCCCCTGGACAAGAGGGCCCCCTCCGCGGCACCAGGGTGTGGTGGCCAGATGGCCCTGGGCTCCAAGACAGGCTGCACGTGGGCACTCCAGGCCCAGCTCCTCCGCTGGGACCACGGCCCCCAAGGCTACCAGCCACCCCCCAGGGTGTCTGAGCTCCAGACACCTGCAGCCCCTGATCCGGGCCACTCTGCCAATCATGGGGGTGGCTCCAGCTAGTGTGGGGTCCAGCTGGGGTCCCCGCTCAGGGGCACGAGAGGACGACTGTTTTGTGCAAAGCCTCCACCAGCCTCGAGCACAGGCCAAGGCAGGAGAGCCTGGTTTTAGAACTTATTTTTCTTCCTTTTGCCTTTTAAGGTAAAAAATCTAATGATGTTAACGGTGCCCAGCAGAGTGTCCTGCAACAGTCCACAGCAACGGACAAACTCGACAGCAGAGGGTTCTGGGAGGTCATAAGATGGCCGGAGGGGTGCTGCTGGGGGCCTCTGGGGCCCCTGGACCTGCCTGGAGGGCTGACGAGACGAGAATGTTCTGGAAGACTGTGTCGGTAACCGAGGGGGCTAAGGGGAGAAGAGCTAGGACCTGGTGGGGAGCCATGCACCCCCCCCCCCCCCCCCGCCCAGCTCCCGGGGCCATGGCCTATCTCTGAGTGCCCCCTCCCATGCCCCGGTCCACGAGGGTCCGAGGGACCCTTCAGTTCCCATCTGGAGCAGCACAGCCCAAGGCAGCCCGCGGGGGGCTGCAGGGGGGCCAGGGCACCATGCTGAGCAGAACGATGGCCCCCGAAGATGCCCATGTCCTGTTCCCTGCAGCCTAGGGACAGATTCGGCTCTGCAGCTATGGGGGAAAGGCTGCTGATGGAATGAAGTTTGCCAAGCAGGTGACCCTGACATGGGAGATTCCCCTGGATTATCTGTGATCACGAGGACCCTTGCAGGGCAAGTGGCAGCAGGGGCAGAGGAGGAGAGGTGACTCTGTGCAGAAGGTCAGAGAGACGCCGAGCAAGGAGGCTCCGCCGGCCTGGGCTGCCCGTGTGGACAGAGGACAGGGCCCCCAGCCAGGGAATGTGGGAAAGGAACCCAGCCTGGCCACACCTTGATTTTAGTGCAGTGACATGGTTTTGACCCCCCCAGAACTGTAGAATGAAAAATCTGTATTGTCTTGAGCCACCGAAGGTGGCCATTTGTCCCAGCAGCCACGGGAGACCAACACAGGTCTCCAGCAGGACAACAGGGGGGAAGTAGCCCCCTGTCTGGAGCCTGAGGTCTTGGGCTTAATCCTGCGTCAGCTCAGGGGACACTGGGCCTGCCAACCCCCCACCCCACCCCAGAGCCTGGGCAACTGCAAGTGTGGGATGGGCTCATGGCACCTCCCACCACCATGGCTCACCCCCTCCCAGCCTGGGGAGGAACCCTGCTGCACCCATGGTCTGTCCCCCACGGTCACCCCAGGAGGGCAGGCCGGTGTCAGCCCCACTTCTCATGGACGTGGAGGCTGCAGGCAAGTCCTTGCCGAAGGTCGCTTGGTGGGCCGGCTGGTGAGTGACAGCCAGGGCTCTGCCCGCCCACCTGGCCGTGGGTGCCCGCTCTGCACCTGCAACAACAGGGCTGGCCCGGCATCCGGTTACAGCCCACTCAGCGGATCGGAGCGCAGAAACTGGGGCAGGGGGAGGACCATCCCCTCCAGGGTCTGTGCGCCTGGCGCCCAGCATGTGGTCTGCTCAGAGGACCCTGGTCAAGCCAGGGCTCCTGGGAAAAATCAGACCCCCCCCCCCCACACACACACCTGGAGGCCACGTAGGCCCTTTCCGGGCCAAGCCCCAGGGCCTCCCAGTGACCTGGGGACCCTGCGGGGCTGGGGTGAGCAGAGGTTGGCCTCCTCTGGCCTCCAAAGATACCAGGCTTCAGACCCATCCCACAGCTCCAGCTGGGTCTCTGCCCCTGGGAAGATGAGCAGAGACCTAGGGAACGTCCAAAGCAGATTCATGGGGTACGGGTGGGCCTGACACTCTGGCCTTTAGGCTGGAAGTGGGGGAAGGGGGGACCTTCTGCCTCTCTTGTCACGCTCAATGCAAATGGCACCTCTCAGGGAGCCCTCCCTGATCATCCGGCCTCTTGACCACCCTGCTGCCCACCGCTTGGCCTAGGAGCCTGCTGTGAGGGCCTCCACCCACACCCCGGCCTCCCCTGCCTGGGGGGCTCACTCCTCCCCCTCTTCCTTCTACCCCTCTCCTCTCCCTGCTGTTTGAAAGTTTCCTTGCTCACCTTCTTTGTTTTGAGTTGCATTTCCCGTACCGACCACAGGCCACTGGTCAAGGTCAGGCTAGGACACCCTCCCCTGCCACGGGAGGGTAACGTGGCTCTCCCCTGACCCCCGAGAAGGCCTCAGAATGTCCTTCCTCTGGATGGAGTGAGTGCCAACCCCTTTGCCCGCCCCGACCGGCTCCCACGTGTCTCGACGGCAACAGCAGGCCCTGCTCGTAAAGACGTGTGACGGGCCTGGCCAGTCCTCACCTCGGATGCCCACCGACTCCCCTCGAGGCCCGCCCTCCGACCCCGTAGCGGTGAGGGGGACGCAGAGCGACGGAGCCTTCCCAGTGACCCGCGCCCTCCAGCTCAGACCCGCCAGCTGTGCTTTACGGCCTGGTAGGGCCGAGTCAGGACTTGGGCTGCCTGGCATTTTACACCCAGATTCTTCACCAGGACGGAGTCAAATGGATTCACGTTGGGATCATTAATATAATTGGGATATTTTTATTTTCAAGTAGCACTTCTGAAATCTATAAAATTAAGCTAATATACTGATTTTAAAAAACAAGAACTTTATTGCCCTGCGAAGTCAGAGTTTGCCAGTCTGTGGGGCCAGGAGTCGGCACCCGGCTCCTGTTCTAGGGTGGGCCTGCTGCCCCTGCCACACGGTGGACACGTGGGGAGAGCGGGGACCAGGCGGGGGGCTCTGGACCTCTACCCACACAGCGGCCGGCAGAGGGGACTGAGCTAGAATGGAATGTAGATCTGCCCCAATCCCAGCAGCCCCTGGACGGTGGTCTGATGCAGGGCACCGGGGGAGCCCCGAGGGCAGGCAGGAGGGCCGGGCCTGCCAGGGAGCTGCTCTTTGGCATCTCGGGCATGCACAGGACCACCCCGCCCGGCACTAGCCCCAGGCAGCTTACAGGGCCTCCTGCGCCCGCATCCCAAAAGGCCCCCTTGCCCGTGGGGGAGAGATCACCTCCTTGCCTGTTGGTGTCCTCTAGACCCTGAAGAAATGGGGTGGGCTCATCCTATCTATGCCACCCTGCCTCAGAAGGCGACCACATTTGGAGACGGGGCCTTCAGGGAGAAAATTAAGTTAGAATGAGGTCTCTGGGGTGGCCCTGATCCCGTGTGACCAGGGTCCTTGTAACAAGACGACATCAGGACACAGACATGCACGCGGGGACGACCCCGGGAGGAGGACACAGGGAGAGCGCGCACTGCCCGCCCCCAGCAGGCTGTGCCTCCAAAGGGCCTTCCCTTTTCGGTGGTCCCCGCCCGGGGCTGGGGGACACAGCTCTGCCCAGGGCCCAGGGGCCCTCATTCTGGAGCTCAGACCACGACACTGTTCATGCGGGAACCACATGACCAGATCCAAACAGGGAGTGTGGTCCCTACCTCACAGTGGGGGAAACTGAGGCTGGAAGGGGAGGCAGCCTGCCCGAGAACACGCAGTTCATGCCGGCAGAGTACTCTCGTTCCTGCCCTATCCACAGAGTAGCTTCTAGAACTGCCAGCTCCCTATGCCTGGCCGGAGATGCTCAGCTGGGACCTGGGGCTCCCCGGGGAGCCCCAACTCTGAGGCTTGCTCCTCCTCTTGGGGCCCTCGCTTCAGGGGTAGCACTGCTGTCCCCCCATCTAGCAGCCTGACCTTGGCCTCAACCTGCTGCCGAGCTGCCTCTGCCCCACCCACCCTGCCCCTGCTCCCCTCGCCTGCGTCCGTGCAAAGCCTCTGTGCAGCCTTGGACTCCAGGCCACCCTCTTCTCAGCCCGCGATGGCCGGCAGGGCTGTGACCCTTTGCTTCCCGGGGCTCCGCCTGGAGCAAAGTCCACACGCCTGGGCAGGACCAGCAGGCCCCTCTCGGCCGCCCCAGCCCCGTGCACCCCGCGCCACGGCTCCGGCCTGACTGAGCTGCTTTCCCGTTCTGAAACCCACCCGCTCGCTCTCTCTCAGGCCTGTGTGATTTTTCGTCCATTTGCTCCTCAAACACTTACTCAGCACCCTCTCACACACATATCCAGAGCCCCTGGGACCAGAGCAGGGACCTCCCCTGCCAGGGACCTGTGCTCCCAACTCTCAGGGACAGCCATGCGTGAGATGAGCCCCCTGACGCACGTGACCAGAGACCAGAAGCTCTATGAGATGAGGCCAAGGCTGGGAGAAGACCACGAGGTGCTGGTCCATGCAGGAGTCTCAGGGGAAGCGACAGATGAGGCCAGAAGACGAGACAAGACTTAGCCAGGAAGGTGTGTGTGCGCATGCCCGCTTGCTGAGAAAACCATTCAGGGCAGGACAGAGGGAACAGCATGTGCCAAGGCCCTGGGGTCCGAAGGAGTGATAGGGCTACAGCCTGGGACAGGGGTGAGGGGAGGCAGGAGGTGCCGCCCCAGGGGTCTGCAGGACCAGGGCCCCCAGCAGGAAGAGGCACTCTTTGGACTTGGGGGGAGGTCTGGGATGACCCAGGGATCTGGCCTGAGCAACCTGGAGGACAACCTGAGCTCTGGAAGCCAGGGCTCAGGGCAGGGACGGGATCTGGACTCTCCCCTTCAGGTCCCTTCCCGTCTGAGCTTCTTGTCTCTCCAGTCCCCTCGGCCTGGAAGTCTCCCTCCTGCGCCCTGTTGCTCCATGCCCTCTGCCCACCGTGGGTTCGTGGGTTCCGCTAGTCGAGCTGCCACAGATCGGCGGGGGAGAAAGAAGCACCCATCCCAGCCCCTCCCTGCGGGGCTTCCCTGGCCCCCCCTTCTCCGCTGGCCCCCCAAGGTCTCCCAGCTCTCCTTCCCCGAGGTGCTCCTGGCAAGCTGGGGGTCCTGCCCTACCCCGTGTGGTCCTCACAGCCTGCCCACACCTCTGGATGGATGAGCCCGCTGCACCAGGGGTCACCCACAGTCCCTGGGCATATGTGGAGAGCCTGGGTCTGCCCGCTGGGTGGAGGAGGGAGGGGAGCAGATACACGGGGGCTGAGGGACAGCAAGAGGGTCAGGGGCCAGAGCAGGAGGCCCCGTGCTGAGCTGGGGGTCCGAGTGGGGCCAACCCCACGGTTCAGGACGTCCCGGGGAGGGCCCAGGAGCCCATTGCCTCCAGCGGCAGCCTGCAGGATTCGGAGGAAAGCAGCCCAGCATGGCACAAGGAAGAGGGGCCAGGAGGGGAAGGAGGGGGGGCTCCCCACTCTGACCGCCGGGCAGGCAGGGCTCTGCTGCTGGTGCTTCCCATTTCACTGAGGAGGAACCTGAGGCCGGGCTCAGGTGTGGCTGCCCCCGAGCCCCCCTCCCACGTGCCTGTGGCCCAGCAGTTGGCTTGCTGCCTGTGGGTGGTCACTGGCTCCCAGCGGGAACACCCGCAGCCACGGGGGGCGGGGGGGGGGGCGCCGGGGAAGATTGGAGCCACCCTGCCCAGGGCCGGACGGGGCCAGGGCCTGCAGGGCAGGGGTCCCCTCCCCGGGCCCCGGTGGGTGGGACGGCGGCCCCCGGGCTCCGGCTGTGCGGCGAGGCCCTCGGTGGCGGCTACAATAAATATGTTTGTTCAAGGGAAGCCAGGCTGGGAGCTGTGCGCGCCGGCCTGGTGAGGAAGAAAAGGCCGCTTGTGCCTCTCACACTGGGGCGATTGTCCGCGCTCACGCAACTGCTGCCCCGTGGCCGGAAAGGTCAGACGCCCCTCGGGCCCCGTCGGAAGCAACTGGTGCCTCGGGCCCCTGTGCTCGCTCCCTGCTGTAACGCCCGTCCGTCCACATCACCTCTGGGCCTCGGCATGGGAGGGAAGGTGCCGGGCAAGGTCTGCGAGGTGGCCCTGGCAGACGCAGGGGGCAGAGACACCGGGAGTCTGCCCGCCTGGCTGGCACGGGCGTCCTGAGTCTGGCAGAGAGCGGGCCCCGCGGGCGCCCGGGAGGGACGGGGTAGGGGGGCAGCTCTGGGTACGAGTGGTGTCCTTGTGGGGCCGTTTGCTCCCTGGTCGGATGGAGCTGAGCAGGCCCGGGTTTGGATATCCGGGGGTGCCAGGGTGACGGCTGCAGAGAGACCCGGCCGTGAGCTACCCCCAGCCCCCCGCCTGTGAGGCAGGACCCGGGAGCCGCCACCCTCCCCAGCAGCAGAAGGGGCCGAGGGCCCTGCTGGGGGCAGCTCTGCCCAGCTGCAGCCCAGCTTCCAGAACATCGCTGGCCGTCGCCAGATGTCTCCAGGGAGAACGCATCCCAGACTCTTGGCTCACCCTAATCCCGAGACCCTAAGGGACAAAGATCTGGACCCTAAGCCGGCTCTTCCATTCCCCTGCCGGGGGAAGAAGAACACCAGAGGCCACGATGTGGCAAGCCTCAGGGGCAGCGCCCCAAGTCCCCTCCCCACTGCGGCCCCCTTGACGCCGCCCCTGCCCGTGCTCTTCCAGCGGGGAGGCTCCCCGAGCCAGGGCTGTGCTGCAGTGGGGCCTCGCCACTGCCCAGAGGCAGGGAGCATTCCCTGCTTGCCTACACACACGTGCACACACACCCGGGGCCACCAGGACGGCCGAGGGGAAGGTGCTGGGGGCTGGTCTCCCGGGCAAACTGCTGTCCCGGTGGTGACATCTGAGAGAGGTTGCCATAGCGGCCCGGGGACCTACTTTGACAGAGTGAGTCCCCCCACAAAACTGCTTTTCAATCAGAGGACCAGGGGCTGGGAGGAGGGCAGAAGAGGACCAAGGGAAGAGCTTCTAGAAGCTTCCGAGATGGTGCCATAGTCGGGTGCCCAGGCTCAGGGGCTAGCCCTACCCTCGCTTGCTGCAGACACGTTCCTTCACCTGGGCTGGCCTGCAGCCCTGCTCTGTGACCATCTCTGGGATGGTCACCGCCCGGGGTGACCCCAGGACCCTGAGCCCCAGGACTGTAGCACCTCCTGCAGCCGGGCTGCATGGGCCTTGGTGAGGTCTTGTTTGGGGCAGGGTTGTTGAGGGCTTGCCTGCAGCTGAGAATGGGACACAGGACGAGGGAGGGAAGGCCCCATCCTACCAGGGGACACGGCCTTGCAGGAGGTCCTCACGCCCCGCGCTCAGCACCGCAGTGGGCGTGGTGGTGGGCCGCCTTGGCTCCCTTTCCAGGGACTCTCCTACTGACACGCGCGCGGCTGGAATGTGCTGGGCTCACAAGAGCCTGAATTCCCCGGGGGCCGGGCATTCCGACCGTGGGAGGAGGGCATTCGGTATTGTCCTCCCTGGGCAACACTGGGGAGCATGGGTGGTGACATCCCACAGGGCCAAGCTCGGCCTTGGGGAGTTCAGCCGCTCTCTTGCTGGGGAGCCCCCCCTCCATCCCCCCATCTGTGGGGCTGGGCCTCGCACAGGGGCCGAGGCTCCTCTCGGGCGGGGGGGTCCAGGTGGTGGTGGGATGGCTCCCCGGCCCACCCCCCTTCCTCTCCGCCAGGCCCTGGATCTTCATTCGGTCCTGCTTCTGGCCGGCAGGTGCTCACAACACAAGGCCACAAGGCCTCCGCCCTTCCCTGCGAGTGAGGCTGAGTTTCCTGAGCCACAAGATGCCTGGCCTGGGTTCTGGTCTCTGCGGCCGGGCCCACCATGGCAACTTCTGGTCCATCTGGCCAACAGCCCAGCCCAGTTCCTGTCCACGGCCTCCTGGGCCTGGCCCCCTTTCCCTCGCCGCCTCTTCCCGCTCGAGCCACTGTGGCCGCACCCCCGTAGTCCCAGCCCTCACCTGCCTCCACGGGGCATGAGGGCAGGAGCGGGGAGGCCGCAGCTGTCCCAGCCTCCTCTCAGCACTTACTACCTGGGAGCAAAGTCGACCTCTCTGCTTGGGGCCTCCCAGGCCCCGCTGGCCACACTGCCTGCCTCCTGGCTCCTCCCGAGCACCCCGAGTTCCTTCCAGGGAAAGAGGGAGGTAGGAACAAAGGTCTGAGTGCTGTGAGGAAGGGGCCATGAGCCGGGGAACGAGGGCGTCTCCAGAAGCCGGGAAGGCGAGGAATGGACTTCCCCTGGAGCCCCCAGAAAGGAACCCAGCCCTGCTGGTACCTCGCTCTTAGTCCCGTGGGACCTGCTTTGGGCTTATGACCTCCAAAAGTGCCAGGTAATAAATCTGTGCCGTTTAAAGCCCCCAGGTCTGTGCTCCTTTGTTTCAGCAGCTCCAGGAAGCCCCAGAGTCCACCAGTTCCCATCCCCCTGCCTGGCCCCGCCACCGTCCCCTCTGGCCTGCACACCCTGGCCTCTCCCAGGCCCGCCGTGGCCCCTCGCTGGTCCGTCCTTGGCTCTGCAGCCGTGCGACCGGGTCATGCCCACTCAGAGTGAAAGCCAGTGTCCCCGTGAGACTCCCAGAGTCCCGGCCCCATCAGCCTCCTGCTGGGCACCCCCCACCGCCCCCGTCCAGAGCGTTCTTGGCCCCAGTGCCATGACCCTCCCTGCACGACGTCCCCTGACCCAATTCAGGACAGGCTCCTTCTGTGCGCTGGCCCTGTCTGCTTATCCATGAGTAGCGAAGAGCTAAACGCATTTCTTAGGTCTCTGGGGACTGTCCTGCTTTGGGGTGTCGGCCCCTCCGGTATGGGCTAGCTTTGGGCCAGTTTGTGTCAATGTGGTCCCATACCTGTAGCAGGTGTTCTGTGTTTGTATTTTGGGAATAAAGCACACACGTCTCTCTCAGGGGCTTCACTACTTGGTCTAATTTTGTGGGCTGGCAGCCCCACAGGGGAGGGGGGAAATTATTCTCCCATTTTACAGGTACAACTACTGAGGCAGGGGGATCTTGTCATCGCAGTGTGGCTCCACCCCTTGGGGGGGGCCCGAGGGAGGAGGAGCACACAGGGTCCCTGGGCCTCCTCCCCGAAGACAAGGGGCTCCTGGGTTCTAGCCCGCCGCGTGCACCCTCTCTGATCGTCCGGGGCGGGTGGGGTGCAGGATCAACGGGCTATTGTTGGGTGAGCGCGGTCGCCAGCCCGGCTGCACGGCAGCCCGTGTCTGCAGCGGCTCCCAGAACCAATCAACACCTTATCGCCAGCATTAATCACCCCACTATCGGCCCCAAATCAGGCAAACACTTCTGGGGAGTTCAAACCCCTGACTTCGCAGAAGTTTCTGTGTAATAATAGATTAAGTTCCTGGCGGTTCAACAGCATCCGCAGAGGCTGGCCCTCTGGGGGTGGCGAGGGGCTGCCAAGGGCAGGCGGACACTCTGTCCCCCCAGGGCCCTCCTGGATGCTCCTCCCCAGCCTGAGCCCTCAGGGACCAGACTGGCCATCTCTCTTCCCTGGACCAGCCTCTGGGACGATGCCTTGGGTCCTGCCTAGTCCTGGGCCCCCATCCCCTGCTCTGGCCCTTTCCAAGGCCTGGCTCTGAGGATGGGCAGCCTCAGGGTGGTTTGAGCATCTCTTGGAGGAGGCGGCCTCACCCTGGTGAGCAGGAACAAGAGTCCCCGCCCCGGCCTCAGAGGCTGGAGGAGGCACCATGCCCTAGTGGGCATGGGAAGGGCTGTGAGGGTCCACCGTCAGAGTCAAAGTGGGAGGCAGGAGAGGAGGGGACAGGAGAGGCTGGGAGGGAAGGCAGCACCATCCTGAGACCTGGAGAGAACATGTGCAAGGGCCCTGGGGCAGGCATGTGCTGGAAGAGGTTGAGGAAGGAGAAGGCCAGAGCGCCTGGGCGCACTGAGGGGCCATGGCGAAGGCAGGAGGTGGGAGGGGAATGGAAGACGGCCATGTGCACCTCGGCTGGAGCATGACCGGGGCAGGAGTCCCAGGGAATGCGGGGTGCCCCTGCGACCCCACAGCAATGCCCTACAAGGATTGCAGTCTCTGGCCCCTTCACAGCACGGGTGCAGTGAGACACATTTCCCACCGGCACTGTCCATTCACCCGCCAGACCACACGGCCCTTCCCCGCCGGCTCCCACTGTGGGTCTCCCTGCCGTGGAGCCCCCCGGGGCCAGCTGTGAACCCCCATCTCTGGTCTGTGCTCCTCCTCTCAGCTGAGCTGTTCATGCAACCTTCGCTCTCCAGGGCTGTGGGATGCCTCCCCGCCCCCATCCTCTGAGTCCAGGCCGGTTCTGCAAGGACACTGGCTCTGAGCTCTCATTCCCGACACCCCACCCCCACATGGATAATCCCACAGTGCTGCCTGCTTTCTCTAGGGCCCTGCCCTTTATCATCTTTGCTTTACAGACAGGACAAGGGATCTTGGAGGTGCTGTGAGCTGCCCCCCAAGCTCGGCACGCCGGGATTTGGGCCCTGGTGTGTCTGCCCCCAGAGCCCCAGAGCCCCCAGCAAGTTGCATTCTTGCCCCACAGTCCTGGGGGCGTCCCTCCCAGAGCCCAGCCTGTATCTCACACCAACGTAGGCAGACGTGTGCCTGCAGCTCAGAAGCAGAAGCAACCAACACAGCAGAAAGCAGGCACAGACATTTTGGCCAGAATATTTGGAAGCCGGTGCGGGGCTGGGGACGCAGAGCCGGAGCTACAACCCAGCAGCTCAAAAGTCCTCCCCCGCCCCGGGGACCTCCAGCCTGGGCGCAGAGTGAGGGGAGCCCAGTGCACAGGGGTGGAAAGGTTCTCCTTCTCTCTACGGAGCTGCTGGGAAGGGCCTGGGTGTTCTTCCCGAGCCTCTGGAAGGGCGGATCGGGCCCTCTGCCCCGCCCGGGGATGGCTGCCCGCTGAGTGGGGGACGATACAGTCAGCGGACGGCAGGTACGTGGGCACCTCAAGATCCCCACTCCTCCTCACACTGAAGTCCCTTCATACGCAGGCCAAGACAGAAGTGTGCGATTTGGGGAAGAAATACCCAATAATGTTCGTCCTGGCCGGGAAAGGGCCTTGCCCATCTCTGCAGCCTCGCTCACTGGCTGGTCACTGCGGTGCCACACCCTGAGCCCCTCCGGGCTCCTGGCCGCTGTCCTGTCCCACATGCCACAGTGGGCAGGGGTGGGGAGATCCGGGACCTGGAGGCGATCACTCCTCCACACTGGGCCTCAGTTTCCCCAGCTCTTAGAGAGCAACAACGGCCCCTGTGTCATGTCTGCACCCTTGGAAAACCTGCCGCCGGCCTGAGGCTTGCCTCCCGGAAGACCCTCTCGCTCAAATGCGCTGCTTCCCCCCCTTCCCCCCTGCACCGATTTGAGGGCACTGGCAGACCTCCCAAATCCATCTGGGGACCCCGGGGTCGTCAGGCGAGGAGCCTGGGTGCATGAGCCTCCACGCGAACCCCACCCAAGCTGGCCACGTCTGCACACACGTCACATGAGCTGTCACAGCCCGGCCTGAGCCACCGCCCGGGACCCACCCTCAGCCTCTGCTGCCCAGGCCAGCTGGAAGCAATCTTCCTGGAGCGGGCAGGTGGTCCTCCTTAGCAGGCCCCTGCGAGGCCGTCCCCAGCCCTGCACCCACGGCCGCCTCGGGCCCCTTCCCTGCCGGAATGAACCAAGCGCTCTGGAATTCGTGAAGAAATCAGGGGTCTTTGGCCTGCTGTTTTTCTTGGCGAGGCCTTATCACAAATTAGTGGGGAAGCCCGAAGGTTAGGGTTTCAGTTAGTTCAGCAGAATCTGAGAAGCAGGGAGTTGGCCTCCCGCCTTTCCTTGACCTGCAGGGCCCCCGGATGATTAACCAGGCAGGTGACCTGCACTTTGGGCGGGGGGGGGGGGGGGGCGGCATTTGCCCAGGCTGGCAGGTTTTGGAAGGTCCAGCAACCCCTGCCTTCCCTAGGTCCCCCTCAGCTGGAAGCGAGCAGTTGGCCGTGGGGTCCGCAGCTGGGGGCTCTGGGCACTGGAGCAAGGACAGGGACGCTCGACCTGGCGTGGTGGGCTTGTCCAGGAAGGGGGTGAAGGCAAGCAGGACTGGGGTTCTGGGGGGCCAGCCCTTTGAACTCGGGCACCCTCTAGCTAAGCTGCCTCCTCAACCACAGGGAGAAGGTCAGGGACCCCCAGCAGACAAACAGCGGGGCATCTCTGCCGCAAAAGCCATTCTTCTGACACAAAAGGTGGGCCGCACCGTCGTCCCCCTGACCGCTGCGCCGAGGGGCCGAGGCCACGTGCAGGCGCGGGGAGCACTTCTCCCCAGCCCGGCCTGCGGCCGCCTGCCCACCAAGGCTCCAGGAAAGGCAGAACACCATGTCCCCCAGCGGCGGCCTTCCATCCGGGCACCGCGCTCCTGTCTGTCTCACAAATTCTGACCGTCCTGCCCCGACCGAGGCTCCCCAGGGCAGAAATGGGGGCACAAGCAGCTCCAGCCCCGGTTCAAGCTGTGCATTTAGGAGACTCATGGGAAGGGTCTTCGACAAATGGCACGCTCAACTGCGTGGCTCGCCCTGCGTGAGCAACCGGAGCGGCAGGGAACATCCGGCTGGTGCGGTGGTTCTTGGCGGACCGCCTGTTTCTTGAGCGCTGGCGTGCTGCCCTTGTGACCTGGTCCACATTACCGGGCCAGGTGTCTGCTCCCTGCGACAGAGACCACCGTGCCCCCACTTCATAGCTGAGAACACTGAGGCCCAGACCTTTAAGGGTCTTGTTCAAGACCACACGGCTGCAGAGCGGCAGGGCAAGCTAACACAGCTCTTGTGCTGAGACCGAAACTTGACCCTACAGGCCCCCTCCGTGTGGGGCAGGTGACCCGTACCCCCATTCTGATGGAGGGAGAGGGGAAGGACATGAGCAGTAGGCAGAGCAGGAGGCTGGCTCTGAGCTGAGGCCACAGGCAGGCCCCACCGGGCTCCCCCGCCCTGCTCCTCGAGGGCCTGCAAACGGGGTGCCGTGTTGAGGTGCAGGGGGCGGCGCCGCAGGGCATCCTGGCCTTTCTCCTTCTTTCTCTACCTTCCCCACTCGGAGGGCCGTAGCCCCCGTCCCCAGTCCCCGATGGGCCCCTGCGTCAGGACAGGGACCCCGGCGGCCAGCGTCATGCCATTCCGCAGAGCCCCACGCAGGCAGGAGGACGGCTGCCGGCCCCGGAGGATTTAGGGCCGTCACCTGGCAGAGCCGGAGGGCTCTCCGCCCTGCCCCAGTAAGTGGTCACGTGCGGAAAGGTGATGCCGTAAAGTGATACTGAGCCAGCAGGAGGACCGTCTATTATCGAAGCCTGCGAGGGTGCGTGTTTGTCTTTCTGTCTTTCCTTCCTGGACTCCTCGCGTGGGGCTCCCCGATGACTTTAGTGGAGTGTCCAGGTCCAGATGGGGTTTTCTGTCAGGAGGACTGACCAGGGGCCCCGCACAGAGGTGGTGGTGGAGGGGGCGCGTGGATGGGGGGCCTGGGGAAGGGAGTAGGCTCCTTCACACCTGCAGCCACCGCCCCTCCCCCCGCCGTAGGCCCCTCCGCCACGTGACTTGCCGCGGCCGCCGGGTCAGGAGCATGGAAGCACTTGAGCGCTGGGCCGTCCTCTCTTATGGCTGGGAACTCTGGGGCCACCACCGTGTGAACCGCCTCAGCTAGCCGGCTGGAGAGGCCCCAGCCACCAGCCGGGGGCCTGACCTGTGAGTGAGGCCATCCGAGACCACCCAGCCCCCACTCATACCAGGCAGCCTGCTTGGCCGCCCCCACGGAAGTGCGAGCAGCGAGGTTTGGGGAAGGTCTGCTTCTCAGCAGAGCTAACTCACTGCCTCCTTGAGCCTCAGCGTTGTCCTAAACTGTGTGTCACTGTTTCCAGGCACCCCTGTCACTGAGACACACCCACGAGAGGACCCGGCCTGAAACGGTCTTCACGGGGCCTCCAGATCCGCCACGAACATAGAAAGTACCCCGTGCTCTCACCTCTGTGCCTCTTCCCACCTTGCCTCAAATGCGTCAGGGACGATATCATGCTCCACCTGACCTATGAGGACACCAGGGCACAGAGAGGGAGGGGCTTGCTGGGGGCGTCTCGAGGGCCAGAGCCAGGACTGATCCCGGTCTGGGAGGGTTCATGCACCCCCATTGCCCCAAGAAGCCCAAGGACCCTTGGAGGCTGAGAGTCTGTGACCCCTCATGTGTCCCCCGGGCTGGGGGGGGGGGCAGTTGTCATAGGCACATGGTGCTCCAAGCTTGCTTAGCGGCTACACCTGCCCCTGGCGGGGCGGGACCAGGGTGTACCCGGATCCTGGCTCTGCCGATGGTCACCCCCTCTGTCACAGCCTCCGGAGCTGCCGTGGCGCTCGGGACCTGGACCCCGCAGCTCGGCCTACTTCAGCGCTCCCTCGGGGCCCAGCGCACCCCCGCCCCAGCTAACACTCCCATCCCTAGCATGGCTGGCCTCCCTCGGCCCTGCCCGCTGTCACCCCCACGGGGAAGCCGTCACCCCCGGGGCTGAAGAGTCACACCCAGCCCCACCCCAGCCCCGCTATCCTTTCCTGCCCTCACCCAGCCCGCTTTTCTTCACCTGTCAACCTGATGTGATGTCACGTCACCTGGGAGCTCTGGGGGCAGGGTGTGTCGGCTCTGCGGCTCCCCACCCCCCATGCCCTGACTTGCCCAGGCCAGCCCACACGGGGACCTCAGGAATCAGCCCTGCGCTGAGGGGGTGTGGGGCTTCCCAAGGCCTGCGCCAGGCGGGACCCCCGGAGGCTGTGTGCTCCCCGTACGCAGTGGCCGTGCAACACGGTGTGGGCCAGGAGGCCCCGGCGGACGCGGAGGCGGTCACTGACGGTGGCGGGAAGCCCTCAGTGCACGTGCCCCGGGGGGTGGGGATGGAGCGGGGCCTCTTGGGCTTATAGTGAGGGTGTCCCCGAGGGGTCCTGGGCCCATGCTGGGTTCCGGGCAGCAGAGCTGGGTCTCTTGAGCCACCCCAAGATGAGCCCACTCTGGGGCTTCCCTGAGCTGGAAGAAAGGACAGAGGTCTCGGAAGGGCCTGGACAGCCCCTTTGCAGAAGAGACCTGTCTGTCCCTTCCGTCCAGCAGACAGAAGGGACAGACAGAGGGATGACTCCGGGTGGGCTTGGCGCCCCCTCAGAGCCTGCGCCAGGGCCCAGCCGGGGAGGCCACCCCAGCAGCTGTCAGGGAGGACAAACAGCCCTGGAGAATGACTGCCTCACATTGTTTGCTGCGGAGTGTGGAGGGGGTCCTCATAAAGGCTCCGTGGGGACAAGGACGGTGACCCCCGAGGCCCGCCCCCACCTCCCCCTGCCCAACTCTGCGGGGCGCCTCCCACCCCTGCAAGCAGGAGAAAAGCCACGAGAAGACTCTTGACCACCGGAATGTAAATCCCTAGAAATATTTCTTGATGCAATCTGCTAATTCCACTCACACCATGGACGGGGGAAATGAGGGGCACAGCCTCCATTGCCGGCGCTGGAGACGGAGATTGGCCGGCACTCGGAAAAGGGGCGGCCGAGCAGGGCCCTGGAATGGCGGCCTCAGGCCCTCAAAGCGCCCAGCGGGAGTCGGCTTATTAGCGGCCTTGAACAAAAGCTGCAAAGGCTTGGGGTCCCCTTGCACGCAGACCCCCGCAGGGAGCCTTTCAACCCCCAAAGCAGTGCCTTTTAACTCAGGCCTCCTCCGCAGGACAAACAGGGGAAGAAATTAGTCGTGGATGCTGCTGGATGTTTTGTAACTTGTCCGGTTGTCTCCCTGGAGTTGGTCTGGCCCAGGCAGCCTGTCTCTTGACATTCAGAATGGAGAACCTGAAGCAGAGGCCCCTGCCGGCCCCCTCCCTGCCTTTTTAACTCCTTACAAGCTTCCAGAGACAAAACCCCTTTCTCACATCTGGGCGGGGCCTCTGCAAGTACCCGGGATTGTCTGTGGCTCAGAGCTGGAAAGCTGGGGAGGCCAGAAGGGGGGAACCTGGCTTGGCCTCTGGGGTGGGGGAAACCCAGGAGGACCACCTCTCCTCCCTCCATACCAAACCTCGGTGGCCTCGGGGTCTACGCTGGCCTCCAATGCCCAGCAAGGGCTGCTCCCCACCCTGACCCTATTTGGTGAGAAAAACGAGGGACAGCCGCCCCTAGTGCTCCAAGGGCGTGACTTCTCGCAGGCTGCAGGAGACTCGCTGGGAACTCCCCAGGAGGCTCGGGGCCCCGGGTTCTGGAAGCCAGGCCTGCCACCGGGGAGTGGCCGCCTCTGCTTACGCTTTAGCTCCCATTTCCCGGGGCCAAGGAGAAGCCACTCTTGTCCCCAACGGACGAGGCCCAGAGAAGGCCCGTTCAGGAGCTCAGCGCTCTGGCAGGCAGGGGTTAACCGCTGACTGCGGGTGCTGGCCGGGCCCCGGGGCCCACTCCCCTTGCAGAGAGCAGCCAGGTGACCTTCGAGGGGGACGCCTCTGCTCCGGGAGGCTCTCCCAAGGCCAGTGGCCTCCTCCTGGCCTTCAGCTGTCCCCGCACAAGGCCAGCGTGGGCTTGGCCTGAAGGAGGCCTGACCTCAGCCTGGCCCCGGAAGGCAGCTGGGCCAGGGATGTGTGCTCGCGTGTACATATCCGCCGGATGTGTAGCGCCGCCGACACACGCGAGCCTTTCGGGACACCGATCCTGTGTAAAGACAATACACGACAGGGACCTTTGGTTTGTCCCAAGCCGCTAAGCTCTGCACACACGATCAATCTGGAAGAGCCCTGTGCCCTCTGAGGTACCAGGAGGGTCCCCGCGCCAGCCTCCCCTGAGCCCACAGCTTTGGGCGGCAGCCACCCGCAAGGTGGAGGGAAGCGAGTTGTTTCGGGAGCCAGTTTGGGGAGGTTGTGCGGCTCGGTGTGTTTGGATGGGGCGGCCCCCGCCCCCGAAGGGCACGAGAGGGGTCAGGCGCCGTGTATCTGCACATGTGCATGACCTGGTCAGACATCTGCGATAAGAGTTCCATCTGTGTTCACATCCGCCCTTCCGTGACTGAAGATTATAGAAAATTCGGGTGCCTCCGGAGGTCACGGCCAAAGTGGGGCTGTGTGTTTCTCTGGAGGCACCCGGCACACAGCCTGAAGCGCTGGGCCCGGCCGCCTCAGCTCTGGGGGCCACCGGTGGGCCCCGGGGTCACCAGGCAAGGCCAGCCGCCCAGCAGGCAGCGTATCGGCGCGGGGCCGGCAAAGCCAGGACTGTCCTCCCGACTTCTGTGTTCTCTAAGCTCTGAGAACCCGTGCACCAGGCGTGACAACAGGGTTAACCACCATCACCTCTCAGGAAGGGCTACCTGTGTGTGTTCATAACCTCTCGTCTGTGATCACGAGGCTTGTCAGCCCGCCTGAGAAACACGAAAGCGGAGCCTTGGGAGGCCGGCGCCGTGTCCCAAAGTGCCCAGCGCGGAGGCGGCCTGGTAGGGGCCTGTGGGGTCGGCAGCCCCCAGCATGTACTCGGGGAGGGCTGACCGCGCGGACGGCACCTGCAGATGACCCTCCCCGGGCAGGGTGGGGTCATTACCAGGGTGGGCGGTGACACCTTAGTGTGGTCCTCACTGCAGCCGCCCTTCCTGTGACAGACCCCCTTGGCACTGAACAGTGGGCCCATGTTGTGCACATGCTCCAGGGATCTTCGGCTTGGGGTCCTGGCTTTCCCTGACGGCTTCTGTCAACCTTACAGCCGTTGCAAGCCAACCCCTGGAGCCAGGCCATCCCTGCCCTTCTTCCTTGGCGTCCACATTCTGGGAGCTGCATCCCATAAAGCTTGCGGTGGAGGTCGGTGGGTGGGTGGGGAGGCCCCGTGGACACAGAGGGATGAGGAGGGGCCTCAGCCCCGAGGCAGGGAGGCTGAGCACGGGGCCTGCCAGGGGCTGCAGGGTGCTTGTGAGAAGGAAGGCGGTGGTCAGAAGGGGCTGGGGGCTCGACCGGGGCTCTGAGCCCCACCCTGCAGGCTGGGGCTGGTCCTCAAGGGGTTTAATCCAGACCAGGCGTGTCAGTCTGTGAACCCAGAGCTCACCTTGAGAGAAGGGATCAACCCCAAGCCGGGAGCTGCCGGGGCTACACCCTTGCAAGAGAACAAAGCAAGAAATGCTTCTACCACAGACGCGCCCTTCCCGGCCCTCCGGAGCCAAGTTTAGTGTTTTTTCTATGACCCCACAAGTACCCCGATGAGGAGTCCCTACTCTGGGGGGACTCAGAGCTGCAGGTCCTGGGCCCCCCAGGCCGCAGACAGGCTCTCCTTCCTGTGCCCTGGCCCCTCAGGGCAGCGTTCCTGCCTCTCCCCTCCCTGATGTTGTCCTGGGGGACCTTTGCTTCTGCTCTTCTGAGAGCTTGTGGTTAGAACAAAATAAGAAGCCCGTCAGTGGGGCCTGCGGAACTTTCCTGAATACAGGGTGGGGGGAGGGCTGTGACTTCCTGGAGCTCCCCTCCCCCAGCCCCAGCCTCCTCCGAGCCCAGGCGGTGGGGCCCCGTGGGGCTGTGGGGCCCGGCGGGGGCTGGCGGGGCCATGGGGCCCAGTGGGGCAGGCACAGGTAATGGCTCTTGAGGACAGGGAAAGGGCCGGAAAGCCTGGAGGGAGGGAAGAACTCTACCGTGGCCACCTCCGAGTCTCCTTTCTGCTGGCTTTTGAATACTGAGTGTTTTGGAGAAACAGAGTATAGTTAAGTGGGAGCTCAGGCCCAGCTGCTAACCCGCCCGCTCCGGGTGATCCGCCGGCTGCCTTCTGAAGCCCCCTCCTCCTGGACAGCCTTGAATGCTGCCGAGGGGGCCCACCTGAGCCCCTGAGTCTGAGGGACAATGCTGGGAGTAGCCCCCGCCACCTCGCCCCTGCAGGGTGGGGGTTTGCCCTACTGGAGGGGGGTGAGAGGAAAGAGAGAGGCGTTCTGCTCAGGGCCCCTTCGTCCTCCTCCCCTCCCCTCCCCGTCCGTCCTCCGAGCCCCCCTCACTGCCCCGTCCGGCCGTCCTCCGAGCCCCCAGGGCAGCTTGGTTCCCAGTGGGGCTGCGTCACCAGCCAGCAGGACTGCTGGTGTGGGGCGGGGGCTCCGGCTGACCATTAACTTTTCGGGGCCCAGGTGCGGGCGTCTACACACCTGTGGGCCGTGAGAAGGCGCTGCAGAGGGCAGAGGCCGCGGGGCTAGCACATCGGTAACAATACAACCCCCATGATGTGTGTGCCTCACGTGCTCACAGGGCCAGCCCTTCATGGGAACGAGTCTCAGGGACACTCACGCACAGGCCTGCAGGGCAGGTCTCGTGCTCCCCAAGCTGACCCTCGGGGACATTAAATGTCAGGCCTGTGGGTGATGGGGCAGGACGTGGACTCGGGGCTCCCCACGGTGAGCGGCACAGGTCAGGGGGTTGGGGGCTCGAGGCCAGCTCAGCGTCATGCCGTCGCCGTGACGGTCAGCACCAGAGCCCCTCTAGAAAGCCGGCCTCGGTTCTGATCCCCAGCTCCCTGCTCCCTGGTCCCCAGACTCTGATGACACAAGAGACCCCAAATCCCTCACCTCATCCCTCCGGGCTCTCTATTCCTGCTGGCGTGGTGGCCGGGGCTCCCATGTGTGCACACCCCGGCCACAGCCCACACGGGACGAGCAGCAGGAGAGCGAGCGAGAGCTCGGGGCTGTTTGTTCCTCAGCAAGGTCCTCAGCCCTGCTGACTAGTCCAGGGTTCACAGACTCCTCTGCACCCGACACCAAGACCTGGGAGCTCCTCCAGGAGCTGTATGAACGAATGGCCTGCCTTACTTGGCTGTGGCGAGGGCCAGCTCACTGCGTCCCTCCGGGGGGACCCCCGATGAGCCATGGCATGTCTGAGGACCTCGAGGGGGCCCCGGCGAGAGCCACCAGAGCCTGGCCCCGAGTGGGTGCGTCCTGCTGTGGGCTTATGCGTGACCAGCCCCCAGGTGAAAAATTGTAATCCAAGCAGCAATTAAGGGGGGCCTAGCCACCAGGACAGACGAGGTGGCTGAGGGACAGGGGGTCTGACCTCCGCAGGCGGGTCCGCACCTGGCTGACCCCCTGTTCTGCTCCTCCCGCTGCAGGGCAGGTCAAGGGCAGGGCACAGGCCTGCGGGGGAGTGGGGAGGCTTACACCCTCTGGCGTGTGCCCTCACGGGAGGGAATTAATCCCAAAGCTGCAAGTCTGAGGTTGTCAGGGAAGCGGTTTTATCTCAGGTAGTCAAGTCCAAAATTTGTCCCCGGGGCAAGGGCGGTCTCTCCCTGCCATCCATCACAGCGAGCCAGCCGTCGGGGGCGGACGGAGACCCCAGGGGACGGTTTTGAGGTCTGCATCAGCATGGTTTCTGACCTGGCTGCCCCCTGCCCAGTCAACCACCGGAGCTTGGGCTCAGGTGCTGCTCCTGCACCCCGGAAGGCCAGGTGGCTTTCAGGTCCACAGGGCCCGTCCCCACCCCTCCCCCCCCGGCTGGTCAACCCTCAGAGGCAGCAGAAACGTGGCCAGAAGGACAGAGTGTGGTATGGCAGGGCCCCAGGAAGGCTCTCTATGCCGCCCCAGCCAGTACCCAGTCCCCCAGCGAGAAGTCCTAGATCTGACCCCTGAGGGGGTCACCGGCTTCCCAAGGCTGGCATGGGGAGAGACCCCAGGAGGGCAGGGCGAAGGAGGCCTGGGCCTTTCTCAGGGTGTGCTGGAACCCAAGGCCTCTGGCCGTCTCCCTCTCCCCGGGCCCCCTACACACAGTAGCTACCGGGCCCTAGAGCTCTGGTCGGCTCCCAGCTCCGCGCCCCTCCCCCCCCCCCCCCCCCCCCCCCCCGTCCTCTCTTGTCCCAGGAGCCCTGCCCGGGCAGCTGCAGGAGGGTCCTCCCCAGACTCCCTCCCATCTGCCCCCTGGACATCCCCGGACAACCCTCCCATCTGCCGGCTGCCTTCCAGCTCTGAGGCTCAAGGTGGGTGGCTGAATGTCTCTGTGCCGGTGCTCCAGGTCTGTCAGTGGGGCTGGTGCCACCAAGTGCCCTTGCCAAGAGCTTCCCGCAGTATCCGCGGGTGCTGGGCCCAGCAGGCCGGCTGTCCCTGGCTGCCAGGTGTCACCGCCGGCCCATCCATCCTGCTGCCTCTCACCTACGCCAACAGTGGGCGCGCTCGGGGGCCGCCACGCCTCACGGCTGTGTGTGCAGAACCGACGTGGGCTCCGGGCAAGAGCCGGGCAAGCGGGAGGCCACGTGTGTGAGGGAACCAGGACTCCGGTCCCGGGGCCCGGACTTTTGGGGAAAGAAAGGCACATCTGTCTGCATGGTTTTCTTGCTTAAGAAGGGAATGCTGCCATTTGAACGATGATGGTGGGACTCCTTAGCTGGCCTTCGAGGTCCTCTGCCACCAGACACCTCCACCCGCTCTTTCAGCGCTCACGGCTTGGCCGCGTTGTGTGCGCCCGCACGCCATCTCCTCCTTTGCGACTCTGTCTCTGCGAACCCTCCATGACTGACCCCTCACCCCCCACCTGTCCGTCAACACTTGCCACGTTGAAAGCCCTTCCATCCACGCAGAGCCCAGCCCGGCAACCTCGAGATGAGCTGGAGAAGCACAGAGCAGGCCTTTATGTCCACTGATCACAGAATGGCCCCCGGCTGCCCTGAGTCCCCCAGAGCACACTCAGTCCACCAGAGGAGCCGTGGCAGGAAGCCTAGAGCCCACGGCCCAGCAGGCTGCCTGGTCACAGCACTCATGGGGCCTCGCGGGGGCCTCGCGGGGGCTGGGCAGGGCCTCGAGGGCTGGCCCCGGTGCTCAGGCTGCCTGAGGCGGGTGGGCTGCAAGGGCAATGGAACCTACCCCAAGCCAGTCAGGTGCAGAATGCTAAAAGGCTCCTGTCTGACTTCTCCCCGGGAGGGGGTGGTGGGGGCGGGGAGGCGGGCCAGCAGGAGTCTTGCAGCCTGGGCATGGGTGGGGCCAGGGCGGTGCCACGGCTGTAACAGGCCCTGACGAGGGGACAGGCTCAGGCTGTGTTACCCGAGTCTCGTAGAGGCTCTTGTGGGGCCAGGGACCGCAAGCCTGGCACCCCCACCCCACCCCCAAGTGACTGGGGACAGAACAAAGGCGCGCTGGTGAGCGGCACGCTGGGCCGTAGCATCTGCAAGAGCCGGGCTCTGTTTGCCCATCTGGAAGCAATATTGCAGAAACGTAAGACGGCCAGAATACGGGATATTCTCTGAATACGTGAACTCTACAGTGAGGAATATGGATTTAATGGATAATCTTACCAGCAGCCAAAAGAACCCAGATTCCTCCCCAGGCCTTCACCCTGCACTTGGCTTCCACTGCAGCCCAGCCCAGCCAGGGGCCAGCAGCGCCTGTGGCCATGGCCTCCAGAAACAGGGCTGACCCAGGATCTGAGCTCACTTTTTTCTTGCGCTGGATGGGAGTGGGGGAAACAGAGACCTGTTCCAGCTCCTGTCCTTGAGACGCCCATTTGCAGCGGGGAACGATGCTGGGGAACACATAAGTGTGTGTGTGTGCGGGGGGGGGGGGGGGGCGGTTAATTAACATCTACAATAGCTACGACTTGTTCTGGAATCTGGGGGAGAAAAAAACATTTCTGTAGCTCTTCCCAACTTAATATAGCTGGAATAATAAAATAAAACAATAAAAACCACAGCGGAAAAGATGACCGGAGCGTTTTTATGGCAAACAGCAGAGGAAGAGCCCAGAAGGGCCCGACGGAGCGCAGCGAACACTGTGATTCAGGGAACGCTTCCAGAAGGCAGGAGGAGGAGCGGAATGCAGGTCCGGCTGGCCTGGGGCGCCGGGAGGAGTGGGGGCTCCCCACGCTCAGTCCACAGAAGCCGCATCTCAGGCAGGGTCCTGGCTACTCTCGGATCCCATTTCAGAGGCTCATTCATCCCTCCCTAACATAAAATCCCCAAATGCCAAACACTTTGTGACGTGGCTCTTGGTGCAGGGGTGGGGGTCTTCGGCGGGCTGCCTCCCCAGTGCCTGGGACCGCACGGGGGGGGGTCCTCTGGCTCCTCATCCCCGCCCAGATCCCCCAGCCCAACCCCATTTACAATGAGGGGTCTTCCAGGGAGCTGACCTCACTCTGACAAGAGCCTCACAGGGAGGCAGAGGTGGGAGTCCTTCCATGTCCCCCACAGCCTCCTCCCCACGTCTAGCAGAGGACTCTCCAAGGGACAAGGTGCACACATGCCCCATGCCAGGAGGCTGCAAGAGAGGCATATGCGGAGATGGTCCGGGAGCTCAGCTCCTCTGGCATCCTGGCCGCTGGGTACGGCTGCTGAAGGGGGAAGAAGTGCTCAGGCTGTGGTGGTCATGGCGGGGGGGACTCCCACTGCGGGCCCCTTTCTACCCCATATGCATATTCCAAGAGGAACGGCAGCCCTCAAAGCTCCTCGACCTACCCCCGTCTTATGAGGTGGGGGTGAGGCTCAGAGAGTCTGGCAGCCAGGCCTATGGGTGCCAGGGCAGGGTGCTCTAGCCCGCAACCTGGCCTGGCACCCTGGGGGAGGCAGGTGGGCAGGGAGCCCTCTTCTCTGCCCCAGAACACCTCACCATGACTACTGGAGGCCCTGCTCGGACCCCCCCCCCAGTGTTGGGGTGCTGCTATCCCCATTCTGGCCTGGGCCCCAGCCAGCCTGTAGTGATATCCCCGAGGCCAGGCAGCCCTGCAGTCAGGGAGCACCAGCACCCCACCCGCACCACAACTAGCAGAGGGCCTGGCACACAGAAGTGCTCAATAAGTGCAGGGTTTGTGGAGCACTGAGGAGAAGGAGCAATACCCACCGCTTGAATGAGGTGATGTGGGCACAATGCCCCTCCCCCCCAGGTTCCCAAAGGACATAAGCCACTGCCTCCTTGGACCTAGTCCCCTCCTTGGCTTTCTGAGGGGCAGGGAATACAGGGAATATGTACCTCTTTCCCCGAAGGGGAGAGAGACCCCCATGAGGGTGGGGCATACCAGCTGTCCGTGACCCAATTTGGTCTAAACAAACCCATCCAAGGGCTGGATGCAGGTGAGCAGCTAACAGCCCCAGCCACCTGCCACTGCTCCAGGCAAGCTCACCACCAGCCAGTTCTGCCTCCCCTCCAAGGCGCCCTCCTCATAAGCAATGCCAGAACCCTCCCCTCTAGGGCTACAGACCAGATTTGAGACCTTTGAGTTGAAAGGAAATCTGAAAAATCAAGTTCCTTTTGTAAGCTGCCAAAGTCCTGTTTTCCTGGTGATGAAGCCCCAAGATGCCTCACTCGGGATTAAGGACCATCTCTCGATCGGGGCGGGGGCCGGGGGAGGGCTGTGATAAAACGACTTGTCCAGGAAACAGCTCAGTTATTCCTGCAGACCTTCCCGGGATTTCCACGCCCTGGGCCTAGTCTTGGGGTGCAGAGCGGGTGAGATGGTAGAGCCACCCTGGCCTCTGGGAGCCACAGTCTGGGGGTGACCATCACACTGAGGGACAGATGACCAAGGCATGTGAAGCAGAGAGCTCCCGGGGCAACTCGGGAACACCCTAAGACGTGAGGGCATTCCCAGAGAGGGGAGGAGAGTATATACCCCAGCCAGTGGTGGGAGGAGACTCTGGCCCGAGCAACACATTGTATGCTGCACAAAGCTGGGACCAGAGAGCACTGCTGGAGCCCTGAGGAAGGGGCTCAGGACGGGGAGCAGCATGGAGGCTCTGGGGAGTATGGGTGTGGAGGCTGGGCAGGACCAGTGGGTGGGAAGGAAGGACAGCTGCTGGTCACTGCTGCAAAAAACCCCACAGCATCAACAAAAGAAATAAGAAGAGAAGATCTAAACAAAAAGGAAAGATATCCCATGTTCATGGACCAGAAGACTTCACGTTGTTGAGATGCTGACACTCCCCAAGATGATCTGCAGACAGATTGTCACCCCTCTCAGAATCCCATCTGGTTTCTCTGCAGAAATTGACAAGCTGATCCTAGAGTTCATAAGGAAACTTGAGGGACCCAGAACAGCCAATCGATCTTGACAAAAGAAGAACAAAGCTGGAAGACCCAATTTGGTTCACATGGTTTGGCCCAGCCCCCACTGAGGGGACAGACACAGGTGAGCAGCTCACCTGTGAAGGTTGCAGGACTCAGGCTCCTGGATTTCAAAGCTTACCACAAAGCTACAGTAACCAAGACAGTATGGTACTGGCCTAAGCACAGACATAGGGATCAACGGAATAGAACTGAAAGCCCAGAAGTAAAACCTCACATTTATGGTCAGTTGGTTTTTGACATGGGTGCCAAGATCATTCAATGGGGGGGGGGGGGGGAGGGGAAAGCAGTGTTTTCAACAAATGGTGCTGGGATAACTAGACCTCTGTATGCCACTGAACGAATCCGGACTCCTACCTCATACCCTATACAAAAGTTAACTCGAAAGGATCAAAAACTCAGATGTAAGAGCTAGAACTATAAAGCTCTTGGAAGAAAATAGGAACAAATTTTTGTGACCTTGGATTTGCATGTTGCTACTTAGTTACAACACTAAAAACAAGAGCCTCAAGAGAAAAAAGTAGTTTATTTGGACTTCTTCAAAGTTAAAAAAATTCATTGTGAGTCAAAGTACACCATCAAGAAAGTGAAAAGACAACCCACAAAATGGGGGAAAATACAGCTGAGAAGGGATTTTTGTCTAGAATATATGAAGAACTCTAGTTACCCAATAATAAGGTGATCAATATAAGTTGGGGAAAGCATCTACGTAGACATTTCATAAAGAAGAGATACAGATGGCCAATGAGCACATGAAAAGATGCTCAACATCATTAGCTATCAGGGAAATACCAATCAGAACCATGAGATGTTACTTCATACCCACTAGGATGCCCAACGTGAACATGACCCACAGTAACAGGTGTTGGCTAGGCTGGGGGGAAATCAGAGCCCTCCTACGTTGCTGGCGGGAAGGCAAGGTGGTGCAGCCACTGTGGGAAATTGTCGGGTGGCTCCTTACGCGGTTAAACATCAAGATCCCCTATGACCCACCAATTTTGCGACTTGGGACAGACTCAAGATAAGTGAAAGTACATGTTCATAAAAAGCTTGCCTCCTCATGTTCACGGCAACATTATCCATAATGACTGAAAAGTGGAAATAGCCCAAATATCCATCAACGGACGCGAGGATCAACAAAACGGGCTCTAGCCACACCACGGAATACTGCCTGGCCATAAGAGGGAGTGGAGCCTTGGCATCTGCGGCTCAAGGAAGGACCTGGAGGACATCGTGATAAGAAGCAGTCACAAAAGGCCACATGGTGTCTGACTCTCTACGAAACGTCCAGAACAGGCAGATCCATACAGACGGAAAGCAGATCTGTGGCTGCTTGGGGTTGGGACACGGGAGGGAGGGGGTGGGGGGAAGTTGCTACTGGGGATGGGGTTTTAGGGGTGCTGAAAATGCTCTGGAACGGCATAGTGCTGACGGTTGCACAACTCTGAATATCCGAAAAACCATCGAATTGCACACTTTCAATGGGTGAGTTGTATGGTATGTGAGTGATAGCTGAATAAAGCTAGTGCAGAAACAAAAATTAAAAACACCAAACAAACAAGTCAGCAGGACCGCAACACCCTAGCAGGCCCCTAGGCGTTTGCCTGCCCCCCGCCCCCCTGCAACTCTGAGCTGCCCCGGAGTTGGGGGCCCAGGAGGCCCCTGCTGAGCAGAGGGCTGAGTTCCTACCCATGTCCTGCTACATGGCCCCCAGGTTGGACATTTCTCATGGTGAAGGCCCAGGAACAGGGAGCCAGAAGTCCTGTGCAGCTGGGGTGGGGGGGTGGAGGGGGGGCCCTGGAAGCCGCACAGCAGAGATGGAGGCTCCCACGCTCCGGGGCCAAGCTGACGTGACTAAAGCTAAACAGACCCCATGCCACAACGGGGTTACAGCTAATTCTGTGCAGCGCGCTGAGCCCCTCACCAGTGATGGCAGCCGTGGGGAGGGGTGGTGGGGCAGGCAGCCCCAAAGGTAATTTGCACACGGAGTTTATAAGGCCCCTCAGCTCTTTTAAACATATGCTTCTCTGATTATAAACAGCTGATGGCTCACAAGATTCAGATTTTCCAGCAAGGCTTCCAAAAAAAGATTACACTCCAAGCAGAGAAAGGTGACGGGGTGCTTTGCTGTGGACGTAACTCCAACCACGTTCTCCAGCAGCTGGGGCCGCCCCTGTTGCCAGGCTCTGAGCATGTGACATCTGTAAAATGTTTGCTGCCATCGACATGTCCTGAGGAGGACTCTGGCCCCAGCCGTGGACCTGGGGAGGGAACAGGGTGAAGGAGACTGAGCCCGCCATCTGAGACTGAATCCCCCGCCTCCTTGGAGCTAAGGCTGCACAAAGCCCTCACCTCCTGCGTGTAGACCTAGGTTGAGGGCTGAGGCTTCGGGCTGCTGTCCCCCCCGGTGTACACCCAGAGGCCACCAGACCGGCCCCCTTGGGGGCTGCTGCCTGGGCCTATGCTGCGTGCCCCACCACCCCGCCCTCCCCAGGGATTTGGGGTACAAAGAAAGAGGACCAGGACCCCTCACCCAAATGAAACCCTGATTCACCACCTTGCCCAGTTCTGCTTGGCCGTGCCGGGGGCCGGGGTCGGGCTAGAGACCCCAGGAAGGAAGAGAGTCTGCTGAGAACGTGTTCAAGGCCTGTCTGACCTGTGGCTGCTGAGTGACTTTGGGCCTGGGAGTTGTCCTCTCCCTGCCGAGGAGACGCTCCAAGGCATCCCCAGCTCCGTGAAAAAGAACTGTGTTCAAATGGAACAATTAATGAGCAGGGGGCTCCTGCTGGGGGGAGTCTTCGGGGGCAGGGGCACAGCCCTGAGGGGCCTGGCACCCGGAGGGGTGGGGGCGGGGGCGGCTCCTCCACACTGGGCACAGAGAGGAGCTGCAGGGAGGATGGGGCGGCACATGCGGGATCGGTACCCGGGAACACGGGCAAAGGCGCACCCACCCTCACGCCCCGTGAGCACCCATCCGCAACAGCGCTGCCCTAGCAAGTCAAAAGGCTGTGAGGCCATGTGGCAGAGAGGGAAGGACGGACAGATGGAGCCCAGTCCTAAGATGCCCCAGAGCAAAGCCCAGCATGCTTACCTGCTACTTGTCCCTTGACCTTTCTGCGCCCCGGGTCCCCATCACCACGCAGGCTGTTGATAGGACTAAAGGCGTTACCGTCACAAAGCCCTTGCTTGGACTGGGTGTGACGCCGGGGTCACTGTGCACGGTTGGTTAGGTAAAACAGGCCAGGCCTCCCCACTCAGCGTCCCCAGCCGCTGTCCAGCCACACAGGGCATCCTGCTCCCCTGTCACTCTGGCTAACCCACGGGAGGGCTCATCCCCGTGCCCAGGTGCAGAAAACCAACCGGGACCGAGCTGGCTGCCAAGTCCCCTCTCCAGGGCCCTCGTCATGGAAGAGCCATCCGTGTGGGGCATGCACGAAGATGGCTGAGGCCAGTCCGTGGGCCCATGGGCCACAGGTCACTGAGGGACAGGGAGCTGCACCGACGAGAAGCTAAGGGATCGTTGTGCAGGTCCCACTGCTGGCACCCGAGGGCGGGGCGTCAGGAAAGGAGGTGTGGAGGTGCCCGCCTGCCCTGGGTGTGTGCCCTTCGAGGCGGGCTGGGGAACGGACCCGTGGGGACTCGCTCAGAGACAGCCGAGAAGGCGCCCTGACAACCAAGCCCCATACCCTGATGCCCGGGAGGCTACCTGGTGGTGTGGGGTGGCCGGTCACCAGCCTCAGGAGAGGCAGACAGGGCCCTTCGTCCTGCCCACGTGCTAGAGAACTGGATTTGGATGTTTCTGGGGGAGAAAAGAATCACCTGTTCCAGGTTCCAGATCACATTCTAGTTATTAGCCTCTCTCATTGTCACAAAGTCCCCCTCTGCTCAAACCCCAACGGCTCCCTGCTGCCCAGAGCCCACCTCCTGAGTCGCAAACACCCCTCTCACGGGCACCCCAGGTTAGCAGCTGCTGGCCTGGAGGATGGAATTCAGATCCTGAGGAAGCAGAAACATGGCTTGTGCACAGCACTCTCTCCCCCGTGCCCAGATGCAACCAACCACTGGCAAAAGCTGACAGGTGGGCTGAGCCCTCTTCGCTGCCCCTGTTGAGGGCCAGACTGAACCAGACTAGGATGGCTGTATCAGCTAGCTACTGCCGAGTAACAAACGGCCCAACAACATCACAGCTTCGATCAATGAATGTTAATTATCACACATCGTTTCTGAGGGTGGTTCTGGCTCAGGGTCTCTTGGGATGTTGACCAGGACTGTGGCCACCGGATGGCTTGACTGAGACTGGAGGATCCACCGCCATGATGGTGTGTGCTCATGAGGCCATTGGTGGGAGACCTCGGTTTCTCACCATGTGGAGCTCTCCACGGGGCTGCTTGGGTGTCCTCACAACATGGCAGGCAGCTTCCTCCCGAGTCAGGGATCCCAGTGGGAGAGCAAGGAGGAAGCTCTGATGCCTTTTACCACCTGTTTTGGGAGGCACACTCGGACATTGCTGCCACATTCTATTTCTCAGAAACAAATCATTAAGTCCAAAAAAAAAAAAAAATCAAGGGGAGGGAATTAAGCTCTGTCTTTTGAAGGAAGGAGTCTCAAAGTGCTCACAGACAGATCTGAAAACCACACGGCCCCGTGGTAGCCCAGGCAGATGGCCCTGAGCCTGCTGGCTCAGCTAGAGTGTTCTCATTCGGCTCCCCAAAGCCTCTCATAGCCAACCATTTTGTGCCCACTGTTCCCCAGAGGCCTGGTGGGTTCCACTGAGTAGCCTCGCCCTCTACAGGCACAGAGCCAGGGATATACGGGTTCTCTGCAAGTGTCTGTTCTCACCCTAAATATTGGAGGAGGGCCGTTCGACATTCAAAAACCATCTACAACCCCCAGGGCTCCTGGGACGGGGCTTCCTATCAACGCTTTTCCCAGAACTTCAGAGATAATCGAAATTCTTTCTGGGTTGAGCCTGGCAGTGCCAGTGTCCTAAGGCCTGGGCCCATCCAACCCTGAGGGCTGGGGAGGCTGTAGTTGAGTGGCGGCTGTGCCAAGGGCCAGCCTGGGCGGGAAATGGGGGATAGGCCTGCCCCGGGGGGCTGTGTGGTGGGAAGGAATGGCCTCTGGAAGGTGATGGTGGAAGACTCTTGAGGCGACGGGTCTGGCAGGGCCCAGCTCCCTTTGCTTCCCCACCCCCCACGCCTGGCACCCAACCAGGCCCCAAGCAGGTGCTCAGGAGACAGCTGCTGAGTTAACCCGCATCGAAGCGGGGGCTCTGGGAGAATCGGGGTTGGCTAATCAAGGCTTGGCTGCACAACGCCGAAACATACACACACAGAGCACAGCTGCCCTCTCGATGGGACGCAGCCCACACCCCACGCTGCCACTCATCGGGAGCGCCCGGACTTGAGAGCCCCCACCCGTCAGGCCTCAGGTTCTTGCTGACCCCAATGCAGGAGAGCAAATCTGCTCATGGGGGACAGCCGGGGCCGACCCTAACACAGCATAAGTGTCTAATGGCACTCCCCCACAATTCTTCCCTTCCCATGCTGCACAGGGAGAAGGGGTCCCGTGGGGGCCCAAGCTTGTCCTGGAACTGGGACCTATGTCAGTCACACTCGTCACTCTGAGCCCTGGACCCCGCCCTGGACCCTGGGAAGCTAAGACAGGGCAAGCAAGGCACTGGGAAAGCCATGCCCGAGGAGTGACCGTGCCCCATAGCTGGGGCAGAGGGGCTGGCGCTGACCCACCTACATAGGTTTCTTAAGATCCAGCTTGCCCCCTCCCCCCCACTAACTCTTCAGCCACCGGATCCCACCAAGGCCACCTCCTTTGGGAGCCCCTCCTGGCTGCCTCTTGCCCTCCAAGGGGGGCCCCTACTCCCAGCCCTCCTGCCTCTCTCACGGGGTGACAGCAGGTCTCTCCACAAGGCAAGACCTCCTTGCGTCCCCTCCCACCCCCCACTCCCCAATTCTCTCCATTCAGCAACCAGAGTGGTCTTTCTAGAAGGGAGACCTGATGCTCACCACCACTCTCCCCAAACCTCCCAGAGATGCCCCCCCTGCACTTCCCCCCTGCCATGGCTGGTGAAGCCCAGAATGGCCGGGAGTCTGCTCATCCTCCCTGGGGGTGTGACGCTCCGAAGTGGGGAGCGCAAGGCAGGGAGACCTGCAGACGAGAGCTCTGAGTGGGGATGGGAGGGCATGCCGCCTGTCGGTACAAGGCAGACCTGGGGTGGGTAGGAAGGTGGGGTAGAGGTGTCAGGGCTGAGTGAGAGCGGGGTGTCATCCACAGGACAACATACCCAAAGCTGCTGGGGCGGAGGGGAGGCCCGGGCGGGTGCACGAGACCCACAGAGGCCATATTGCAGGAGGAAGACTCTGGAATGAGGATGTGGGAAGCAGGGTCCACAGAGACTTTCGACCAGCGAAGAAGCTGCTGGATGGAGGGTCACGGGGGCCACGGAGACCTGACCCAGGACAGCTGCAGTGATGTGTGTGCACAAAACTGCGCTGGGGGTGGGGGGACGGAACGGGGGCCACCGGTTCTGGGGACATGGGTGTTGGCTACCGAGTGCACGGGCTGACCCGAAGAGCAGGCTTCTCTTCGGTCACTCAGGGGTGCCCGGGGCCCCTCAGCCCCCTCCACGTTCCAGTCCACTTCCGAGAGCAGCTCAGGGCAAGGCCCTTCCCTGGGAAGATGGTGCCGAGGCGGCCACGTGGCCCTGGGCCTCTCTGCTTCAGCAGGAAGCAGCTCTCTGGGAACCTGGCTGAGCCTGAAGGCGGTTCCACCCTTAGACTCTGGTGGGGCGGGGGGAGCGGTAGAGGGGAGTGGGGGCAAGCCACGGCCCCGGGGAAGAGTCCTGTCACTTGGGTGAGGGGCTCCCACCCGGTCCTTCCCTCCTGCCTTGCCCCGTGGGAGGAGGGCTGGTGCTCCCCCCCGGGACACCCGGGGCTCTGGGCCCCATCTGCACTTCTGTGTTGGCAAACACAGGAGAATTAGCTCAGCGACTTCCTCTCCTAATCCCCCACCCCCATTCTAAATACCTCGGAATCAAGAGAAAAGCCGAGTGGACGTTTTGAGCCTAATTCTCTTCAGCTGTGTGTGCGTGTACGCGTGCGTGTGTGCACTCGGGTGCAGAGGCCTGCGAGGAAACCTTTTGAACCCCGAATATTAGTGTTAGAGGGAGCGCGAGGAACGTTAGGTCAGCCCCCGCCATGTACAGCTGAGACAAACCAGATGCCCCCTGTCACACGGGAAGCTGAGGTGGAGGCCACCAGGTGCCCGGGCTCTCTGCCCCGCACCCGCCTTGCAGTCCCCAGGTTTCCACGACCCAAGAGCCCCCAGGCTGGCCTGGGCTCGGAAGGGACCCCAGCCCCACTCAGGCGGGAGCTGGCCGCGGCCCGCCACCCCCCTCCTGAGTTCTGATGTGCCAAAGCCAGCCCCAGGCCCCCCTCCCAGCACGCCTGGCAGCCCACCACCCGCCCCCACCCCCAGTCTCCCCCAGGCTAGCCTGGGGTCCGCCCAGCCTCACATCCTTCTCCAGCCAATTCCCACGTGTCTCTTGTCTCCCGACTAGACAACAAACCCCTCTTAGTCTCAGCATGTTTTCCTCTGTGTCTCCCCCAAAGGACTAGAGCGGGGCGGGGGGGCGGTGTGGGCACACAACAGGTGCGCTGGGGCTCTCAGGCAGCACTGGCTGATTGACGGCGCCCCATGTGCAGCGAGGGGGTGAGGGCTGAGGACCGGCCCGCACGTGACTCCCAACCATCCTCCCTGACCGCTGTGTCAAAATCGACAGCGCCAGGCTCCTTGGCCTGGCTCGAAGCACGGCCCCAAGAAGGTGGTCACGAGAGCGCACAAAGACACAGTGTCTGTGGAGTTTCACCACGAGGGGATCTGTTAGGGGAAAATCCACGTGTTCAGGATGTCAGGCTCCGAGGTTGGAGGGTTGAGTCGGGCAAGCGCAGCCGCAAGGAAACACAGACAAATGAACCTGGCCGCTCAGGAGCTGCGCCCCCACCCAAGCACACAACTAGAACCCAAATTTTGTTCAGATTGGATCAACTCCATTTCCACAACTGAAAAAAAAAAATCAGTTTTCAAGATGAAATCCCAGTCAACACTGTCACTCTTTCAAAAGGGGGACCCCTATTTTAAGCAGACTGGCTTTAGGTGGCTTTTTATCCCATGCTCAATGTCCTTGGATGACAAACAAACCAAACAGAACAGTTGGGGAACAGCTCACATTCATGAGTAAAGACTAGAGGAGTCAGCTACCGGAAAGACAATGCAGCTCCCAAGATCCACCTAGGGATCTGTGTGTTCTGACAAAGAAGAATGTCCAGAGCACTTTGAAAATTTCTTGTCTGTCTTTCCTACTGGAATATAAACCCCACAGAGGCAGGAAATCTGTGAAATCACTCTGAGGATCTGGGGCTCCCACTCCCCTGACTTCCCTGGGGAGGTGGAAATGGACACACCTGGAGAATGTCCGGGGAAGGGGCCTCGCCTCCCCCTGAAGGGTGCAGGAGGCCACGAGAGGCAGAGGTTGGAGCCTTACCCCACTGACTCACAGCAGCAAGAACCGGGGCAGTGCCCCAGGCTGCATTCGGCCTCCTGTTCTAGGCCTTCTTGGCCGGCAGGCCCTCCTGTTCTTGTCTCGACAGCTACACAAGGCTGGCAGCAGCCCTTCTCCCTTCCAGGTAGGAATCCCAAGGCTGCACAGTGTGGGTCAGGACTCCAGTCCCTCCCTGCCATTCTCTGCCAGGACAGAGAGTAACTGGTCACTTGGGGGGAGGAGGGGGAAGGGGGCTGGGCAGGCAAAGGTGGTAGGAAGGTGGTGGGGCCTTCCGTGGGCCAAAGCTCCAAGCCCCTGGAGCATGCTCCACTGTCCCAACAGACTTCACTTACAAAACCGAAGCTCAAAGATAAATGAAGAATTTCAAGATGGTGACAGCAGAGCATTAAAACTCTGTGCGTGGGGCCCTTCCGAGTGCAGGGCCCCATGCGATGATCCTGGTTACAACCTGCCTCTGGGACAGGCAGACGCCCAGAAACACCCATCCAGGCCGTGAGGACTGGCTGACCCTCTGTCAAATGTACCAACTGAGGCTTGCTGTACAGCCTTCCCGTGGGCTGGTCAAGGGACAGAGCGATGACCAATCTGGCACTGCTTGTGAAGGTTGGAAAGCAAGCTGTTGATGTGTAAAAAGACAGCACCATTTCCCCCTTCTCCTTCAGGCTGAACCACAAAGAAAAAACTGACTCAGTCACCCTTGGAGAAATTCCTGGCTCTTTTTGTAGACACATATTTCAGGCAAAAGCAGTTGAGATGAATGGCCTCATTGCTTGCTTTGGGTGTGGGGATGGCTGCTTGCTTGGCTGGCTTTAGCTTCCCCCTTCCTCCCTTGAAGTCAACCCTGGTTGGGGGAGAGTGGGGTAACAACTTCTGAGAAAATACTGAGAGTTCACAGAAGGTCTAAATTGCCCTAGACTTGCATAAAACCTCAGTAGAGTGAGAGCCCCATAAGGACAGACTTCCTGATGGCTGTTTGCTGTAGATTGTCAGTGTTTATGGCAGTGCCTGGCACCCAGGAGGGGCTCAGAAGATGTGTGAGGTGGACGAATGGATGGGTGGGTGGATGGGTGGATCGATGGATAGGTGGGTGGGCAGATGGAGGGATGGATAGGTGTGTGGGTAGGAGGGAGGGTGGATGGAGAGATGGGTGGATGGATGGGCAGTTAGGTGGGTGGGTGGACAGCAGGGAAGACCTTCAGCAGACAGTGGACCCAGCCTCCAGGCACAGGCAGATCATAGGAGGGAAGCTCCACTGAGAGCTGCAGCGGTCTAGGCGGGAAGCTGACCACTGGGGTCACCTCCTTTGGGGTGACCTGGGCAGGTCCTCTCCTACAGGAAGCCGCCTGGCAGAGTCTGGGCGCCCACGTCACAAGGTCTCCTGAAAAGTGAACAACAGGACGTCCATAGCAGAGTCCCCGATAGCAGCACGGACGCACCCTGCAAGGTCCCCAGAGGGAGATGGGAGGCCGCCTGCCTGCCTGCCTTCGTGGACCCCTGTGGTAAGGATCTGCAGCAGGCCGTTTGTGTGCTGAGTGCCGAAAGTTCCATGGGGCACCCAGTAGGGTGTGGACGCGTGGAAGCGACCGGACGGGTGGGTGGACATTTGCACCGCGAGCCGGGGTGGGGTGGAGTGCGGCACGTGGCACTGTAGTTGCCCCACCAATCCAAAGCCCGGTGGCATCGGCACTGGTCCCTCTCAACCAATGGCAGAGCGTGGTACAATGCTTTCCGTGCCCAGCCAATCTGCGCGGCGGCACGCGGCAACCCACCCCGCGGGCCCATCCAATCAACGGCCGGGCAGCTGCCACGTCAGCCGGGGTCCGGGTGCGGCCGTAGTCTTTCGGCAGACCGTCGCCCCACTGCTCAGTCGGCGCTGAGCTCTCGTCGGGGCTGACCTGTCGGCGGGGATGTGCTCACGGCCGCACCCTCTCCTCGGCTGTGCCGTCCTCTCGGCCGCGCCAGCCCCGCACCGAGCTCCCTAGCCTGCGCCCCTCAGGCCCCCACCCAGCGCTGCGGGCACGGTCCGACCAGGCGGCGCGGGACGGGTGACCGCCGGCGCACCGAGGTGAGGTCTGCGTCCGGCGGGCGGGGGGCCGGCTCTCCCCTCGGTACCTCCGGGAGAGTCGGCCCGGGTCGGGGGTCCTGGTCCGGGATCCGAGTCCGGGGATCGGATTCCGCGCCTGCAGTCCGCCTCGCAGTTCTGCGTCGTGGTTCCGAGTCCGGGTCCGGTTCTGCATCTGGAGTCCACCTCACGGTCCTGCATCGGGGATCCAAATCCGGGGGTCGAATTCCGCGCCTGGAGTCCGCCTCGTATTTTTGAGTCCGGGTCGGATTCCGTGCCTGGAGTCCGCCTCGCGGTCCTGCATCGTGGTTCCAAGTCCGGGTACGATTCCGCATCTGGAGCCCGCCTCGCGGTCCCATATCGTGGTTCCGAGTAGGGAGTTAGAGCCAGGGTCTGGAGCCCGCCTCGTGGTCCAGCCTCGGGGATCAGAGTCGGGGGTCGGAGATGGGTTCCGGAGTCCGCCTCGTGGTCCTGCGTCGTGGATTTGAGTCGTGGATCGGAGCCGGGGTCCGGAGTCCGCCTCGCGGTCCAGCCTCGTGGTTCCGAGTTGGGGATGGGAGTTGAGGTCTAGAGTCTGCCTCGGGGTCCCGCCTCGTGGTTAGGAGTTGGGGATCGGGGTTGAGGTCCGGAGTCCTCCTTGCGGTCCCGCCTCGTGGTTCCGAGTTGAGGTCCGGAGTCCACCTCGCGGTTGCGCCTCATGGTTCGGTTCGGCGTTGGGGATCGGAGTTGAGGTCCGGAGTCCGCCTCGCGGTCCCGCCTCGTGGTTCCGAGTTGGGGATCGGAGTTGAGGTCCGGAATCCGCCTCGCGGTCCGGCCTCGTGGTTCTGAGACCCGGGATCGGAGCCAGGATCTGGAGTCCGCCTCGCGGTCCAGCCTCGTGGTTCTGAGTCCCGGGATCGGAGCCAGGATCTGGAGTCCGCCTCGAGGTCCTGCCTCGTGGTTCTGAGTCCCGGGATCGGAGCCAGGATCTGGAGTCCGCCTTGAGGTCCTGCCTCGTGATTCTGAGCCCCGGGATTGGAGCCAGGATCTGGAGTCCGCCTCGCGGTCCAGCCTCATGGTTCCGAGTCGGGGACCAGAGCCGGGGTCCAGAGTCCGCCTCACGGTCCAGTCTCTCGGTCCTGCATCGGGGACCGGAGCTGGGGTCCTTTGTCGTTGGGAATCCGAGTCTGGGTCCGGTGTTCTGATTCTGACGCTCAGGGTTCCAAGTTCGGGATCAAGGCAGAGTCCGTTGGACTTAAGATGGGAATTCTGAGTCGGAAATCAGAGTCCACGTGGTGGTTCTGAGTCCAGGGTCCGAGTCAGGGATCTGAGTCTGCGCGTGAAGTCCGCCTTCCTGCCTACGTGGCAGATTCCAGGGTCGGCAGTCTGGGGGCGGGATCAGAGCCAGGATTGGAGTTGGGATTCTGGGACTGCGCTGAGTTCTGAGGGAAGGGTGGGGTTACTAGTCGGGGCGTCTAGAGTCCAAGTTAGAATCTGAGTTCCAAGTAGGGGATCCAGGTCGGGGTCCTACCGGGATGGAGCCAGAGTAGTGTTTCTGAGTAAGAATCTGGAGACTGTGTGTGGAAGGTGTCTGGTTCTGAGGGAGGTCTGCGTGGGGAATCCGACTCGGGGTTTAGGGATTCTCGGTTGGAGATTGGAGTTGGGGTTAGGGGTCCGATTTGGGGATCACAGTCAGAAACTGGAACTGAGGTTTCTAGTCGGGGTGGGGATTCTGAGTCACAGGTCCGCTGGGAGTTGGGGTTTGGAATCATGGGTCTAGGTAGGGGAGGGGAGCAGGGAATAGAAGTCTTGGTCACATCTGGGATTGGAGTTGAGGACTGGAGTCACGGGTCTCAGTCTGGACAGTAGGGGGGACAGCTTGGAAGTTCGATTCCCCCGACCCCCAACCTGTGTTTCTCCAGCACATTAAACTGCCTTTTCTGTAAAATGAGGACGAATGTCTTCTTCCCACAGGACGGTTCTTGTTATGAAAGGGATGAATTCGTCTACACTGCATAGCTCTGTCCTAGATGGAGAGTCACCCAGTACTGAAACATTGCTAGAAGAGTAATATCCGCCTTTTAGGTGCATTTGCCAGTCCCCTCCGTGCTCTGGTGCCCGTGCCGGACCGAGAGCTCCCAGGAGGGACTTTTCTGTCCTGTTCTCTGCTGCCTGCCCCCGCACTCAGCCGAGAGCCTGATACACAGCCTTGCTCGGGCAGTACTTGTTGAAGGAAAGCAGGCAGGCAGGATTAACCAGATTTCTATGGTGTCTCAAATGATCCATCTCTGCACCTGTTTTCCAGATACTCACTGGGAGAAAAATTTAAGGATTGGGTTGCTTGATTACGGTTCTATTTTAATGTGTTTCCAAACATGCTAAAGAGAAAAGTGGGCCTGTTTCAGGATTTATGCTCCAGTAAGAGGGATCTTTTTAAATTGGGAATCAGAGCATGTCCAAATTCAAATAAGGGGAGAGCACAAGAAAATTATATACTAGTTCCCTTATGAATGCTGAAGTCCCATGTACACCATTAGCTAACCGAATCCAACAGTGTATTAAACAGTTCTTCAGCAAGTGGGATTTCTCCTAGGAATGCAAAGATGATCCAATATCAGAAACTCTATCCGTGTAATTCACCACATTAAGAGACCAGAGGAGAAAAACCATATGGTTCTCTCAGTAGAGACAGAAAAATTATATAGTTTCAGGCCTATGCATGATTTTCGGGCAGGAGGATAGCACTTAGCCAGCCAGGATGAGGTACCCTGATGTGATACAGGTTCTGAACCAACACTCGGCTTTTCAGCAGACTGTATCGTCCCTTTCAGAGAAGAAGCAGGCACAGGGGGCCGCCGCAGGCCCCAGGCGTCCCCCCGCACAAGGGAAGGGCACGGAGCCGAAGGAGAGGACCAGGGGAGAGGGAACCGCCCGTCCTGAGAGTGTTGCCTCTGTGGGGCTTCTCGGACAAAGTATTGAGGTCCCCAAAGAACTTTGGTTAACATGGGCTGGATCTGTTGGTAGTTAGTTAGCTCCTTAGAAGTTAAAACTGAGAAACATTTAAAACCAAACCCAGAGCCCTCACAGCACAGATCCTGGCGGGTCACGCTTCCTTTGGAAAACTCTTTAACTTTGTGAGAGCGAGAGCAGAACAGGCAAATAATATCTGAGTATTACGATGAAAGTGGTTTTGACCTTGTGCAAGAGGGCCTCCGGGGCTCCCCGGGGTCCTCAGACCACACTCTGAAAACTGCTGAGCTGCACGAAACACAGAGTCAACTTTCAGAATGGAACAGAGACGTGAGCAAAGGTTTTGGATAGAAGATCGATGCCGCTCCCCCCCCCCCCCCCCCCCCCCCCAGCGCTTGAGACATAGTGAGTGAGTGAGAAGCAGAATAGAAGTTAAAGCAGTAACACTTACACCCGGTCAGGAATTAACAAAGAAGACTTTTATGGAGAAAATTTTAAAATTCTACTGAAGGATGTAAAGGAAGATCTTTTGATATGGAGAGACATTCCATTCTCTTGGATGGGGCAGCTTAGCATGAGAAAGGGGTCAGGGTTTTCCAGATCTTTAAGTTTAGTACAACTCTGCTTAAACTTCCAGTTGGAGTTTTTGAGGAACTTGACAAACATATTCTAAAATGTATGTGAAAGGAAAAGATCTGCAAACACCATGTGCACTTTGAAAAGGGAGAACAGAGAAGGCCTTGTACCAGCAGATCCCGGGGCACACTCCAAGCCTCAGTAACAGGAGCAGCGGGGGACGCCGGCCCAGGAGAGACTCCAGAGGCAGCCCTGCTTCAGGAGGAAGGTGGCCCGAGACAGAGGTGACACCGCGTGTCTGTGGGGACCATGTAGAGGACGGTCCGGGGGAAGCTAGCCCAGAGTGGAGAAATCGGAATGTGGATTCCTACGTGACCCCCTGGAAAAAGCAGGCTCCAAATGGACAAAAGAGTTGATGCTTGTTTTTGAGGAGAGTGCGGGGGAGGGGGGGGGTTGGTTGTGGGTGGGGGTGTGTGTGAGGGGGCGTGGGGAATAACCTGGGGCCTCTGTAGCCTGTGGGGGGGAGGGGGGTGTCGAACACAGTACCCAGAAAGCACAAACTTCAGAAGTTAAAAGCTTGAATACATGCAAATAAAGTATTTCTGTTAAATCAGTCCACTGTGAACTGTTTTTGTCGCGCCTCGAAGACAAGACGCTCTTTTCACTCTCACTCGAGTGACTCTGCCCAAGTTACAGATGACAAATGACACGGTATTTGAAACAAAACTGATAAGGGAACAATAGCTAAAATATACTAGAATGTCCTGCAAACCAGGGAGAAAAAGATAGGAAGCCGAAGAGAACAGTGGGCAAGTGATACTAACTGGCAGTTTGTGGGGGTGGGGGGGCAGGGAGGCTACGGGAAGATGCCCAAGCTCCTTGAAGCAGTCAGAAATGCGGATGACAGCAAGGGGCATGCTTCCTAAGAGAAGAATTAGAAAGTAGGATCATGCCAAGTGTTGGCAGCAATGCAGGAAACAAGCCTCCCTGTGTGCTGCAGGTGGCCGTGTGAGACAGGCACAGACATTCTGGAGAACCTTCCAGCACTTCTTCCTCAAATAAAATATTTAATACCTGCAGCCCAGCAGTTTCCCTCCTGGGTAAACAGCTAGAGCACTCTCAGCAGAACAACGAGGGGCTGTGTGTGCAAGCTCAGTACAGGCCTGCCTGTGGGGGTGGGGACTTGGAACCCGGCGCTGTGGTTAGGGGTAAGGACTAGATGTACACTTCACGGACTGGAGACATGCGCAAACACGGCGCTGAGGGGCACCGACGCCAAACAGAGCGAGGGCCTCAGTCCACGGCTCTGTCCTGAAACTCAAGTGACCACCACCCAGCCGTGCTAGCAGATACTGCATGCATCACCAGGGCACATGCACACAACGGTCTATCTATACGACACCGGAGCAGCCGTCTGGGGTGGGGGGAGCACGGAGCGGGGTGGCGCGGAGTGTGGTGGTGGTGGGGGGGCTACAAACAGAGACCGGATGGAAAAGCACGGAGAGGAACAGAGCGCTGCCTCCCTCCCACAGACCCTCCCAGCGGGACCGTGTTTCCCGGACTCAGGGCTGCGAGTTAGCCCATGCACTCGAATCCCCAGAGCCGAGAAGGAAGGAGTGAACGCATGTCCCATCACACTCTCCTGCCAGGTACCCTCTAGTGGTTTCTATTTCTAGGAAATCATATTCAAATTCCGTCAGGTTTCACAAGATCCGCCCTGCCTGCTGTCCTCCTGAGTTCCTGTCACGCCAGCCTCCTGCCTCTTTCTCAAACTGGCCACGTGCCCCGGGACCTGTGCACCAGCCCCCTCTGCCTGGCTGGCCCGTCCCTGTGGGCTCCTTGTGACAGGTCCTCCTCCCCTTTCAGGTCTCACCTGAAATGCTGCAAGGCAGCTCTTTGAGCTGCCCCTGCGGGGGACCCCGTTAGCGCCCCCCCCAGGTCAACACTAGGTTTCAATCCCCCACAAACGCATGCTACACCACAGTATTTCCTAGTGCCTGCCCTGTCTCCCCCACCAGAAGGGAGGCCTCCCGAGCACGTTGTCTCCTCTATGGGGTCTGCGCACCGGCTGCGTCATGCATTTCTGCTGAATGGCCTCATTGATATGTTGAATGAAGGAAAAGGCCAGGCCAGAAAAGTGTGCATCCATTTTCAGAACACAGAAAGTAAGCAGCACATGGGGATCCTCGCTCCTCAGACCAAGAGTTCCCAACCGCTGCGCTGCTGACATTTGGGGCTGGGCCATTCTTTGTTGGGGGCTGTCTTTAGCCTTTAGGATGAGTAAGTAGCAGCCTGCCTGGCCTCTATCCAGTAGACACCAGTCCCTTGTGATAAGCAAAACTGTCTGCAGACATTGCCACATGCCCCCTTGGGACTACCCCAAGTGAGGGTCACTGCCTGAGGCCAGCTCTGGGGACGGAGACGGCCTCTGCTATGGCCCTGTAGGCTAGTGGCGCCAGTACCCACAGCCTCACTCTCTCAGGGAGAGACCCTGGCTCAGGCCCGGCCCGGCCCGGCCCGTTGGAGTACCCCCTTCCCTGGCCGGTGGTGTAACTCAAGGTTGGGGGGGGGGCTCATATCCCATGGCCTAGTGGGTTGCCACCTGGGGCTGTAGCTGGAACCACCTTCAGCTGCAGACTCTAAGCCATTCGGGGCGTGGGCTTGTGTGGCTAGTTGGAATCAGAGGTGGCCTGGACGGAGGTCAGGAAGTCCCTCTCACCTCCTCTAGTTAGTGCAGACGGAGGAGTGAGCAGCTCTTGGGGAACAGCCGATCTGGAAGGTTTGTGATGTGCTCCAGGAGGAGGCGGAGGCATCCTCCCTCAGAGCAGGCCCCGTGCAGGGCAGGGAGGAGCCCCTACTACTGTCCTTGCTTCCCTGTGCCTCCTTCGGCCTGTGCCACGTGCCTCCATGCTGGCCGGCCCCAGTGGGACTGGGCCGCGGACCGGAGCCTGGACGACCCAGATCAGCCAGGAAGGCTCACCCACTCCCCGCCGGTCTGCCCCGCCTAACTAAAGCCTTTCTCTGGGAGCCTCTCCTGGGGCTGGGCGAGGCCCTAGTTTGCAATTTAAATGTGGCCTCATTTATGGAAGGGTCCTTGCTCCTCCGAAAAGCCTTGGGCTCCGGCTCGCCCTCCCCAGCAGCCGGGCCTCAGCCAGGAGAAGAAACTGATCTAATAGGCCTTTCTCCTGCTAATTGTAGCAATTAGTGTCACAGAATGGGGACTCCCTGGGGGGCCAGTGCCGGGCACACAGGGCTGTCCCCAGCTCCGCAGGCTGGTAGCCCTGCCCTGGCCAACTAGGCCCCCACCAACTTCCTGGCCGGGCTTCAAGGTGGGGGTGGGGCGGGTGCCCCGGGGAGTTGCAGCAGGGGTGCCCTGGAGCAGTTCAGACCAGCAGCCACACAGGTGACCCTGGCCTGTGACATGGGGCCCTCCCAGAGCCACACCGCACGTACCTCGGTGCGCAGAAGGGTGGACGTGAGGAGCATCGAGGGTGTCTTGGAGCAAAGACTTCTGGACTGGGGGGAGGGGAGAGCCATTTCCCAGTGTGGCCAAGGAGAGTCCTTTCCCTCCCCCTCCACAGGGGAGCTCCTGCTCCTTCACTCAGCATGCTCTGAGAGCCCCCGTACTCCGACGCCCGTCTGGGAGCACGCACGTGCCACGGTGCCACACGCCTCCTAGTGACGCAGGCCACGATGCAGCTGACTTTGAGGCTTTCGCAGGCAGTGGGTTGTGTCTGAGAGGCAGGGCCATGACCCTTGCCCCATGTTATAGATTTGGTCAGTGAACTTTATAGAATTTTATAGAATTCAGTCTTTGTTGGCCGAAACCGCACACAGCACCGGGCACCAGATGCTGGCCCAAGCAGGAGGGATTTGAGGGGGCCCAACCAAGCGTGAGAACGCGTTTTCCTGCATGTCGAGGAATGTGCTCTGCGGGCAGAACCACCCTGAGCAGGGTCTGCACCAGGAATCCGTCTGGGGTCCTAGGAGCTCCCTTGAGGAAGCTGGGGAGTTGGGGGGCAGGACAAGGGCTATGGGCAAAGGGCCCTCTGGTGGAGGAAGCCCATGAGCTGAAGGGATGGAAGGAGGCTGAAGAGGAGAAGCTCAGCCTCGGGCAGGGGCCAGACCGGAGAGGCCATGCTGCGGAGGACCTGTGCTTGTTCTGAGAACACCAGCAGCCACTGAGAGGTCCCACTCAGGGAGGGACCCCCTTGGGTCCCCGTTGGATCCGATCGCCTTCTGGAAGGATCTCCTTCCAGTGAGTGGAGAAGGACTGACGGTGACAACAGCAACTGTAGTGCCCAGCGACGGGCCGAGGGGACGCGAGCACCCGGAAGCGGGCAGTGACACCGACAGGTGCGGCCAGCCTGGCAGGGTAAGGGGCTAACGTGTGCCGGCAGTGAGTGCGGGGGCCCCGGTGCGCACGGCGGCGGGGTCGGGGGGCAGGGACCCTGGGTGGGGAAGTGCCCGGCTGGTGTGGACTGCCAGAGGCTGCGGACAGGAGCCGTGGGGCAGGTGATGGGAATGTGGGTCTGGCGTGGGGGGGTGGGGGGCGAGCTGGAGAGACATCTGGGAGACTGGGACCCACAGACGGTGCCAGAAGCCGCAGGTGCTGGGGGGAGCCGCTCAGGGTCACACTCTCCAGAGAAAGCCAGCTCTAGGTGGGCTCTGAGGAGCTCTGTATTCAGGGCCCTGGACTGGAGAGGCGGCTTGTGAAGGAGATGGAGGACGGAGTCTGGGAAGGAGGGAAGCAGTCGCCTGCCTCCAGGTCATGGCCTCTGGGACCAGCACCCCTGCTTCTCTGACTTTGGGCCACAGATGACCACTGCCCTAAACCTGGCCCCCTGGGGTGTGCCTCCAGCCCCTGTGGCTGCCCACGGCTGTCCTCCCAGCTCTGTCATTTTGCTCCGGGAACTGTGGCGCAGGGAGGCTGTCCCCACAGCACGTGCGGGAGGAAGCCTGGCCGAGCTGTTGCAGAGCCACACGGGGTGGAAAGTCCCCCCAATCTTCACGGGAAGCCAGCAAGCTGAAAAATGGCCTTGAATAGGGCCGAGACGAGAAAACAAAGAGCCTGTCAACGTTGGAGCTGTGGCGGGGGCAGGGCTCTTCGCGGACCCCACGCAGACAGCACTTTCCAGCGGTTTCTCGGCCCCGATGCCTGGACCCAGAGACCCAGCCGGATGGGGTTCCTGGGGGCGGCAGCGGCCCTCCTGCCCAGCCTTCCTGATTAACAGTTCAAACAGGCCTCAAAGGCTCGAAAGGGGTTAACTGCAGAACCTCTAACTCCCCTGCTTGCTAATTTTTAAACACAGCTGAGTTCTGAGCGCCCCTCCCAGAAGGCCCTGAGAGGGACTCTGCACAGCCCCCACCCCGGTGTCGCCAGGAATCCTTGTGCATCGAGAACAAAGGCTCCCCGTTCCCTCCCTCGGCCAGCTTGCTCTGACGCCTGAGATGAGACTTCTCCCTGAAGCTTCTCCCCTCCATCCACACCTGGTGAACTTTAACACACGGCCATGACTCCCAAATGAACCTTCAAGATTGGCTGAGAAGAGCTGGACCTACCCCCACGCGAAACCTCCTGGGAGCCATGCCTCAGACTCCTGTGCTGCCCTCCCCACCCCCCCCACCCGTCCAGTTCCTGGTAGTGCGAGGGTGGCCGCCAGGGAGCCAGGGCGATGGGGAGAGCAGGCCCACAGCCCCAGGCCGAGGGCTCCGGGGCGCACACCCCATCCTCAACCCCGCGGAAATCCTAACCGATGGCCCCCTTGTGCCCACATTCCTAACGTGCAGCCCATAACCCCTGCACTAACCTACCCCCGCGGGCACACTGTCCTGTGCCCTCCTCCCCCGTGGGGTCTGTCCTCTCTTCTTGTCACCTCTTGCTCCAACCCCAGCCCCTCTGGCACCTTCTTCCTGATGGAAGTGGAGACCCCACCGGGCCCCGCGGCCATTCCCAAGTTCCCAGGAACCAGGCCTCTGCTCTCACGCCGGCCCCACTCCGGGCCCTGGGGTGTTCTCAAGGGAGGGAGACAGGCGTTTCAGTACGGGCACATGCCACGCACTGGGTGCCTTCACTGCCCAGGGACTTGATCAGTGACTCGATGTCTTCACGTTCGACTTCAGTTAGCCCTCGTAACAGTCCCATGGGGAGGGAGGTGCTGCCTGCAGTGTCTCACCTGTGGCCACTGGGCCCTGACACGGCCGAAGTTAGCCGGGTCTGCCACCAAGTCCTCTCACGCGGGGGGCTTTTTCAGGCCCCCCTCTGCTAACCTTGGGAGAGAGACGCAGACACCAGTTGAAACGTCTGCTCCGCCACAGAACCAGGCCAGGGAAGGGAGCGAGGCAGGGCTGAGCCAAGCAGCCTGTCCCCAGGTGCCACTGTGGCCCGTCACTGTCATTGCCGTGGGGGAAGGCGGCCTGGGAGTCCGAGATGCCTGCCTGCACATGCAGGGCTGGATGCCAAGAGGGATGCCAAAGGCCACGGCTGGACACCTGGGAGGGCCAAGTGCCACCCCGAGGAGACATCCTTCTCTTCCTGCTCAAGCTGCTAGGGAGCCAAATGCCAGCCCCCGCCCCCGGCTTCCCGTCAACAAGTGGGGCCGTGCCCGGTCCAGGTGCAGAGGGCAGCTGTGTCCCTAGCAGCCACTCAGCCGGCGCTGCCCACCCTAGCCAGCCACGTGCCCAGCTGCCCCTCCCACTCCTGCCACCTCGGCTGGGAGCCACTTGTTGGCTTGTGTTGCTCCTGAAATGTGTGGATGTTTGCGAGTCCGGAAGATCTCCCACTAACAGAGTTCCACTTGAGTCTCTGATCCATCCTTCATTCTGTCCCTCCTGTGCAGGCCCTGTGCTGGGACGAGGCGGCCGTCAAACGGGCCCCTCTGAGCGCCTAGGCTGGCAGGCGAGGCAAGGGAGCAGCACTGGGGATGGACGGGGAGCCTGGGAGGGACGAGGCTCTGGGGCTAAGGAGAGAGGGAGGTGGTTCTCTGGACTCCTTGCACCTCCAGCTAGGGTGGGAGGCAGAGGAGAGGGCGGGGGTCTCTGGGACCCTGGGTGCTGGCAGGCAGGGCGCCCCTCCTCCACCTTCTCCATTTCCCCTGCTGGGGCTTCTCCTACCCCCTCAGGCCCCTCTTCCCAAGGCCACCAAAAAGGCCTCAAGCCGGTGAGGGGGCCATCCTAAGAGTGGCATTGAGTCCCAGGGTCGGGTGGGAGATTATCTGTGCAGGGGCTGATAGGAACATCCCCCAAGGGCTGACTTCAAAGCTGCTTCTCCTAACCCCCTGCATCAAAGGCAGCGGGCTCAGCGGGTTTGAACATTAAAAGGGGAGGGTCCTCACCCTTCCCGGTCACCTGCATCTCTTGGCTTGCCCTTCTCAGGGTCTCAGAGGCCTACCTGTGCAGGCAGGTGGGGGCCAGACTCCTTCACCCCCAGGCAGTCGACACTGGGGGACAGGGACAGGAGGGATGACCGCTGGTCGCAGTCCCACAGAAGGTACCCCCGCCTCTCAGGCCCCCAGGAGTCGGCAAATGACATGTTGGGACTGTCCAGAGGCCTCAGTTTCCCCACCTAGACAGAAGCTCATGGTGGCGCCTCCCTCCCGATCAGACTGCCCAGGCAAGAGGGCCCTGCCAAAGTGAACATGCCCTCTGCCTCAAGGCAGACCCTCCCTCTCCCTCCGGAGCTCTCTGCGAAGGCTGGGGTTTTTCCACCGGCCTCCCTCTCAGCCCTGCTGGGTCCCCTGCCTGACCCCAGCATACCCAGGCCCCAGAAGCACAGACTCCTCGTCGCAGTCGAGCGAGCCAGTGAGCGTGCCCGCTCCCAGAGGGGTGCTGACCCCTCCCCCATACAGGAGACATCAAAGGGAAGCAGGAAGCAGCGGGCCTGGCTGACCCCAGCAAGCCGGAGAAGCGCAATGTCATAGCTCAGCCCGGGGCCCAACTGCTGGGGATTTTCCACCCCATCAGGATTTCCGCAGGACACCCCAACTCTGGCCTTTGAGGATCCTCAGGAACCAGGTTCTGGACAGGAGCCTCCTGGGGCAGTGGGCCAGGCCGGGTGGCTCGGGAGCATGGCCGGGGACGTCAGAAGACCCCTGGCCCCAGTCTCCCCAGGCCTTGCTGGCTGCAGGTTCAGGTGCATCCCAACGCCAACCTGGGCTCTGGGACCTGGTTCCCAGGACAGCCCCAGGGTGGGCAGGGACATGGCCTGGACAGCGGGGCCCTTGGGTGGTGTGCACTTAGCAGAGCCTCCTGCAGAGGCCAGGCTGTCCTAGCCCTCATCCCACGGCCATCGCGTGGGAGCCCAGCACTCCTGCAGACCCCGCATTTGGTGGGCAAGGCCGGGGTCAGATGGCTCCAGGGGCCTTTGTGGATTCGTGTCTACTTAATGTGCCCTGTTTAGGACACCTGTGTCACTCTCTGGGGTCCCTCTTCACCTGGAGCTGAGACTGCCAGGTCCCCACCTCGAGTTTCGGCTCCTGCCTCTGCGAGCTGAAAGGGATCCCCAGGAGAACCAGGCATGCCGGGTGTCCCAGAGGCTCTTCTAGGCCCGGGTTGGCCGCTAGGCCAGCCACGGGGCTGCCACACCCCAGTGGCCGGCGGGACGTGCACCTGAGTCCCTTTGGCTGTTCGGTAAGGGTGGGCAGAGGGGATGCGGCTTCGTAGCTGCAGGGCACTGGCCCTGGGCTGACACCGGGCTGACTGAGACATCCCTCCTCAGATAGAGGTCTGCCATCCAGGTGGGGACCCAGGTTTGGTCCAGCAGCGGGTTCTGTACAGTCGGGAGCTCAGCTTAAGAGCAGACGCGCTCATGTGGAAAGTGCTGGCCGCGAGGCTCCTGATCTGGTTACAGCAGCTGTCTTCACAGGAACGAGCTGCCCAGGGCTGGGAGCTGTTGTTCCGGGCTGTGTATGAGGCTACCCTGGGGGCGGGCGGGGGTGTCTGTTGGTGGGAATTGTTTCAAAACAATCACAGAAACTTGGCAGGCAGGAGCTCTAGGCGTTGGGATCTGGGTCTCCTGATCAGGGGCTGGGGTGACGCCCCGCTAAGCCCAACTGAGCATGTTCCTCCCCCGGCCAGGCCCCAAGCACTGGGGTCTGGGGTCTGGCCGCCCAGACCAGCAGCATTACTGGGGTGGGGACCTTTGTTCTGTGCATCACAGGGCCTGAGGGTCACACAGCCAGGCTGGAGCCAGCGGGGGATGGAGGGACACAGGATGGGCGGGCACAGCTGTGTTCTCAGGAAAGCATGAAAACCCAGGAGTGGGGGGTTGAGACGGGGTGAAGGCCCACACTTTGCCATCGGCTCAGACCTGTTAGGGGCTGGCCCGGCACCCTACTCTGCTCCACCATCCCCCAGACTGCCCGGAGCCCGAGGGGGGCTAGAGCGAGCCCCACCCCAACTCTCCTGGGAGTGGACTGAGGCCCAGAGTGTGCAGGCCTTGCCCATGGCACTCGGGACTTCGGCGGGCTAGTCCACAGAGACCACATGGCCTCCCCCAGCCCAGGTGATGGCCGAGCCCCTGGGTGAGCCAGGAGGCTGTCTAGGAACCCGCCTGCCTGCTCTGCCTGGGAGTCCAAGCACTTGAGGCAGGGGCCTGCCTCCACAAGTCCCCGACCCCAGACTCAATGGCCTGAAGCCCCCACGGGACCTCTGAGTCTAGGTGGCCTCTGGGGCCTGGGAGGGCTTGTGCCTCCCCCCTCCCCCGGGGGCACAAGCTCTAGTCACTCCTTAGGTGCACCCCTGCATGGGGCCCATCAGATGAGAGGCATGGGGGGCTCTGGCCGCCCCAGGGCTTGCCGCTCAGGGTGCAGGTCTGTGTGCAAGGAGACCCGCCGCTGACACCAGCCCGGCTTGTAAGTCTTGCGCGCTGCCCCAGGAGGCACCCGTGTTCGAGCTCGCAGCGAGGGGGACCCGCGAGGCAGGGATGGGAGGATGTCGTGGGTGACAGGCCACAGAACCTTAAAAACAGAGGCTGCTCCACTCCCGAGTCAGCCGGAGTGGCCCTGGTATCCTGTGTGGGTCAGGAACAGTTGACTGTGGTAGAAAATCTGCGTCTCGGGGAACTCTCTGTAGGGGAGACCCCAGCCCCGCCCGTGACCAGAGCAGCCTGCAGGGCAGAGTGGGAAGCGGACCTTTCCCGCACCCCTTCTAGAGGGGCGCTCCCCCCAGGCCCCTCGGCTGGCCTGGGAAAGCACGGCCTCGGCCTTGGTGCCGCGCACAAGGGACTTGCCTTCCTGCCAGAGCCTCCCTGCAGGGACACCAAGAAAGCAAACCTATTGCTTTTCTAACACCTAACAGTGGAAAAGGAGGGAGAGAAGGGAGGTCAGCTAGAAAGTTCTGGAACACAGTCTGTTTACCAAAGGAGCATGTTTTCCCCTGAGAGAGGATATGCTGCTGGAGAGCTAAGACTGGTGAGCACCGAGCCCACGTGGCCCCCTGGAACTTGGGTTGTGCCGGCGGCAGGCCCCGGGGCCCTGTGCGCACGGCTGGGCCACCTCGCTCACAGGAGAGACACAGGGACAGAACTGGGGAGGCCACCCGGGGGGCTGTGGGTGCAGTTGGTACATGGACAGCTGCCTGTCTCCTGGAGGAGGCGGCCAGCCCCCGTGGGCACCGCTCTTCCTCCGCCGGCGGCGTGCCCCGTTCTCAGGGGAAAGGCCCTCTTGAGAGCTGCTCTGAAAGACTTCCCAAGTTGCTGGACCAGTTAATGAGTTATTTGCTCTAAACAATGTCTTGATAAAGGGGACGGATGGAGTTAGCTGGTGTTGACTAAGGAGAGACAGGGTTGCCAGGGAAATGCTTCTAAGTGGAAAGAAACAAAAGACAGTCGTCGGGTTTTGTCTGACTAGGAAAAATGCCGCGGAGAGCGTACCTTTGGCCATCCTTTGTGTGTATGATTTGGAAGAGACAGGCGGCAGTGAGTGTGGGGCCGGGGTGAGGACTCCCACAAAGCGGGTGTGCGCAGAGCAGGCGCGGCGGCCCTGGGGCCCAGGTGGCCGGCCAGGCGCTCACCCCGGGGGACAGCGCGGAGGGTCCCCGTGCCGCCCCGGGAGAGGGCAAGAGAGGCTCCCAGAGGCAGAGAGGAGCAGCAGGTTGGATCGAGTGGTACTTCAAGGCACTGTTCACCATCTCTGGCAATATTCAGGGGCTTTTATTTCTTTAATTCTTGCTCTGGGTTATAAATCTCTGCTTCTCCTCAGCAGCTCGAAATGTTTACTCAGAACTAAGCCCTATGTTTTAACGAGTCATGTTTTAATAGGAAAACCATCTTTGATGGAATCATAATGCAATTCCTACTTTTCTTCGACCGGTCGGAGCCCCAGGACCAGCCTTCGTGGGCCGCGGCGACAGGCAGAGTGGCCCAGTGCCTGGTACGGAAAACCTGGCCCCACAGGCTCATCTTGCAAACTGAAACGCCCCTGCTTGTACTCAGGCCCACGGGCCGGGGAGCGCCAGGGCCTTCCCTCTGGCGAGGGGCCTTTAATCAGGTGCCAGCCCCATTCCTGACACGGGCCCATCCCCATACCTCCTGAGCTGCTGAGAAGTATCCGGGGAAAGGGACGACGTAGAGGCTCCCGGCTCTCAGGCTAACAGGAGGAGGCCCTGCCATCTTGAAGTGGAGGCAGACTTCCTCCCCTGGGACAGAGCTGGGACAGCCAGGCATGAAAGGTAGCTGAGCACAGCCTGGCGGCAGGGAGACCCCCGGCCTCAGCGTGCGCAGCCCTTGAGCACCTCCCCAGGCGCCCCCACCGTCTGTGCAGGAGCATCCGCCATTCCCCAAGCCTCAGTTTCCTGATCTGTAAAAACCAGAATAGCCTCTACACACCAGGGCCCCGGAGGGTCATCATACTTAACGCATCTGATTTCCCTGCATTTCTGGACTGGCGGCAGAAGGGAGTGGGCCTCAGGAGGAGGGATCCTTTGTGATCAGAGACCTTGGGTCGACTCTGGACTCCCAGCTGCCACGGCCTGTGGAATGTGACCTGAGCCCTGGAGGAAGGGCAGGGGTGGAGGGGCTCCAGAAAGAGTCCGGGGGCTTCCTCGCAGCTCCGAGACCCGCCGCAGGCTACGTGGATGAGGGACCACAGCCCGGGGCCTGCACCTGCCTGGCACAAATCCCCTCGCTTATTCATTCACCTATTTCTTCATCAAACATTCACAGAGGGGCCGTGATGGGCTCCACATGGATTAAGTCTGAAGATAACAACTCTGAGCCAAAAGGTCTGCTTCTGCCTTCCCCGGCCCCTCGCACTTGCCGGAGACAGCCAGTAAACCCTTGAGCACAAATAAACAGGCAGTTATCCATTAAGAATGGGGGGTGGGGTACGGGGTTCTCGGCGGCCCCATCTGCGGTGGGGGCATTTCAGCGAAGACCCAGAGGGTGAGTCTTTCCCAGCCTGGGGAAGGGGACAGGGTCAGGCGAGAGCTTGGCTAGTTTAAAAATGATACCGAGAGAATATTGGAGGAGCCCCCATGACTTCATTAGATCGACCGCCCAAGGTCACTACGAGCTTGGTGACCCTGGGACCCTAGACTTAACCTTACAAGCCTTAGGTTGATTATATATAAAACAAGAGTGATAATATTCTTACGTCAAAAGCTGCCCTGATGTGTAGATTAGTGAAATCGTGTTTATAAAGCGCTTAGCACAGGGCCTGGCTGAGGAGAAGTACAGTACTCTGATTCCTTGGAGATTATTCTTTAGCTCAAAGCTTGTGCGGGGCTGGTGAGTTTTCCCTTTGCCCAAACAGCAGTGCTGGGCTTCCTTGGGCTCACCTGGTTGCCCAGGGAGCGCAGACCAGGCCCTCAGAGAGAGTGGGGACTGCGCCTGCCCAGCTCCTGCTGGCCCCCGGGGCCTGCACAGGGCCTGGGGTGCTCATGCACCCCTTCCTGCATGGAAGAAGAGACGCCCGGGGCGAGGGGGCAGCCCCTCCTCCACCTGCCTGCAGGGTGCTGCACCGAATCTTCTAAATCCCTTCAGCTCTGAGAGCCTGGGCCCTGCACGAAACAGCCCTGGGGGGCCTGCCAGAGTCCCAGACTGGACCTGCCCCCTTGCCCTTAGCCGAGGGTGTGTGTGTGTGTGAAGCCGAGTGGGGGTGAGTGGGGTATGGTTAGAAACCTCCAGAGGAGTGAAAGGCTAAGTTCCTTCCAGGCTTCAGGGGTTGGCCCAGCCCAGACCAGGTTGGGGCCTTTACAAAGCCCCATTTTCCATCAAGGGAGCCTGAGGCCAGGAAGGTCAGCTGATGCCACCCCTCCCCCTAGAACTTTCATGGGGATCCCCAGTCTTTGTCTGCAGTCACCCCAGCTCCAAGAACCATCCTGTCTCTGGGGGTGAGCAGGGAGCTTGACTAGGGGTCACATAGCTGCGGGGAGAGAGGCAGACGGACCTGGGTGGGCTGGTGGGCAGACAGGAAGTCCTGGGAAATCCTCTCAGCCCCGCCAGAATGGCCCCCGGACTGCCCAGCCCCTCCTCACGGCTCCCTGAACCCCCGCTTCTATCCCCCAGGGAGCTCACTTGCTTCCTCCTAGCCCACTCTTCATCAAACGTCAACGATATAAAAGGACTTTCTGCGTCCTGCTAGCATTCAGAAATAGAACTGTTGTCCAAGAATTTTCTCACAAGAAGGAAATCCTGCCATTTGTGACAACATGGGTGAATGTGGAGGACATTGAAATAAGCCAGACGCGGGAGGACACAGTGCATGGTACCAGTTACACGAAGGGTCCAGAGCCGTCAGGCTGCTGGAAGCGGAGGGCCGGGTGGCGGCGCGGGCGAGGCGGGGGCTGCAGCAGGTCAGCCCCGCGGGGCGAGCGGGTCCGGCACAGGGGCCCCCAGTGAACAACACTGCGCGGTGTCCTTCACAGCCTGTGGGGAGGGCAGGTTTGGCGGGAAGCGCCCTTCTGAAATAATACTAATGCCAGTGATAGAGAGGGCGAGCGGGGGCTTTTGGGGCTAAGGGGTGGTTTGTGGCCGAGATCGCGGTGATGGTCTCATGGGCGTCTGCTTGTCCCCAGGCTCCTCATTTTGCACGCGGTACTTCTGTACAGATTTGGTAGGTCAGTCCCACCTCAGTCAAGTAGCTTAAAAAAGGAAACGAAAAGCAAAACAAAGATAATTTCTCACAGGAACTTTTGTTTTGAGCATCTCGTTTAAAGTAAGCACATTCTTGATGAAGCCCTCCAGAGCCACCTTAATGCAGCCAAAAGTGCCACGGATTGTCCACACCTGGCAGGGCGGGCCCAGCACAGGCGCACACACCTACTTCATCTACAATAACCCAAAAACCCGGCTAAAAAAATCGGCTTTGAAAATCCCAGCCTGAGCAGCGTCACGCCAAGAACACGAAGGGACACTGGGCAGCCCAGGAGGGTCCCCAGGGAACTGCGTTGAGCGCGAGTCCATTTCAGAAGGTCCCATAGTGTACAGACGCATTTAGAGAGCGTTCGCGTCAGGACAGACTGGAAATGCAGAACAGATGGGTGGTTGCGGGGGGCTGAGGACAGGGCGGGGCGGGAGGGAGCGTGTGTGGCTCTAAGGGGTGACATGAGGGACTGTGCAGGTGACAGGAGCACCACTGCATCAGTGTCTGCATCCTGCCAGTGACCTTAGCCTACAGTTTGCAAGATGTCCCTGTGGGGGCAGAGTGGGTAAAGGACACATGGCATCGATTATTTCTTACAACTGCATGTGAATCTGCAATTATCTCAAAATAAGAAGTTTAATTAAAAAAATCATGATCCCCATACTAAAAAAGTCAACAGTCCTAAAAATACCCAATAATGAATTTTAAAACGTACAAAATCCACACAAACAAAGGGCTAAAAGATACTGAGAGGCATAACAGCTCTTTGGAACATGTAGATAAACCTCTCCTCTGTGTGGCTAAAAAGACTGTTTTTATAAAAAAGATAATTCTAAGTTAATCTAAATCGATCGCAGCTTCCATGGACAATACCAAGAGAATGTAGAGGGTCACACACACATGCTTTTTTTTTTTTTTTTTTAAATCAGACACGCCAAAGCCAAAGTCTAAAATTCTGAAAAGGCATCATCTGGAGCTCTTTGGCGGCAGCCTGACCCCCGCCCCAGGTCCAGAAAAGCTGTGGATTTTAGAGAGTGCCTGTCATCCTAGATAGTCTCATGAGCACACACTGCATTTCTTTCCGAAGCCAAGCCTCCTGGTTCAGATTCCCTCCCCGGAGGCCTGGTCAGGCACCCAGCATGGTAAAGGTGGTGAAGGCACACCGACTTTGGCCAGCCCGGGAGCCTTCCTGCGAGTGGGGGCCGGTCTCTGTGCTTCATGCAGGGGTGGTCCCTTCAGTCTTCCCAGCAGCGCTCCGGAAGGCATGCTTTCTTGTCATCCCCATTTTACAGATGGGGAGACAGACCCCGGCCAGATGCCTCACTCAAGGTCCAGCAAGTAGGGAGCAGGGCAGTCGGGGTTTAAACTTGGGGTGTTGCTCCAGATCTGCCCGTAAGCACAACTTTTTGTTCCCGAGTCAGTAAAGGAGAATGCCAGGCAGGGGGCAGGGGAGCAGGGGCAGCCTTCCTCTGGGCTGGTTCCATAAGGACAAGGCAGGAAAGGCCGCACTGGGTCAGGGAGCCCAGCAGACGAGGAGACAGTTGCTGCTCTCCGGCGGGGGGACGCGGAGCCATGCTGACCTGCACTGGTTGTAAACCATCCCAGCCGGCAGGCTCGATGGGGTCAGGGTTTTCCTAACGGCCACTGTGTGGGGGTGGGGCCGGTTGCATGTTCTAGATTTTTCTCACTGCAGCTTTCTCCTCGAATTAGGCCCATTTTCATCTCTTGTTCTCTGCTGAGTTACTGAATGCATGTTTCCTAAGATGCCCTGGAGCACATGGGATCTTACATGGGTGGGAAGATGCCCCTGGGTCAGACCCGCGACCCCTCTGCGGGGCCGGACTCTGCCATGCCAGCAAGCCCAGGGAGAAGCACACAGTCCTGTCAGCTCCCTGACATTCCTAGTTATCCAGGCGAGGACTCGGCCCTAAACACTCAGCTTCCCATCAACTCCAGAGCTAATCCTGTGTCTACATCTGAAGAACGTTTTGATCTGAGGCCATGCTGTGGATTCCCTGGTTGGCTGCGCTGGGTGGCTTTCCAGTAATAGGGACAGGGGAGGCGCTACCCCACTGATAAGTGCATTGTAAAGTTCCCAAGTCAGACCACCACGCCTGGCCTTATCCCCAGGCCCATCGACCATCCAGAAGCCCGTCTACAAGCAGACACAGATGATGGGGAGAGTCTGAAATGTGATCAAGGCAGCAGGGAAGTCAGCAGAGAGAAGGTGATGTGTTCGAGTGACTTGAGTTGGGACAACTAGTTAGACCACAGAAAATACACTGCATTTAAGGATTTCTTACACCAAACCCAAGCGTACAAAGGTGAAATAAGAATGACAGAAGAAATCAGGGAAGAATCTATTAAAACAATCTCAGAGCGAAGAAGTTTTCTCAAAACGTACAACTAGGACCAACCCTAAGTCACAAAACACTGCCAAGGTTCATGCCAAAAGTTAAAATTCCCACCAGCAGAAAAATATTCTAGAAGCTAAAAGACCAAAGAAAAATTGGGGTAAAATATTTTTGACACACGTTGACTTCCTATGAATCAGGAAGAAGAGGGCTTAAAAAGAGAAGAGTAGAGGAAGATGGAACCCAAAACAAAAAGAAACACTGTTATTTGAAAATATAAAGCCCTCATTCATAATAAAAGAAATGTACATCAGAACTCCAGCATAGCATTTCTCATCCGTCAGATGGACAGAGATAGAAGCCGGGACCACTGGTCTGCTGGGGACGGTGTGGGTGCGGGTGCAGGACACACCGGGCCACACTCATGGTCATGGGCACACGGGGCCGCTTTCATAGGTGCAGGGCGCATGGGGCCGTGTTCACGGCACGGGGCCGCTTCCACGGGCGCAGGTGCAGCCGCCATTTGGCAGGATCTGTGAAAACGTGCAAATGGGGAAAATGGACGTTTGGAAGTGAATCCACTTAAAATGGAGACCAAAATTACATGAAACACGGATCCGACTGGGAGGTTTCCTTGAAAAATGACGATACTAGCTGTGAAAATAAGACTATCCTAGGAGAAGCCGTTTTAACTGCAGACATCTGCTCATTTTGGAAAGCAGAGACAACGCGCTCCCGTTCGTGAAACATCACGTGACACCACTGTGGGGCACCTTTCACTGCATCCCGGCCTTCGGCAGTGTTTCCGGGAAGAGAGGCTCGTTTTCTGCAGAAAGGGGGGCTTTGCCACTGCGCCCAGGGGCCACCCTCTGGTTTACTCCTTCATTCGCTCTGCTCTGAGCTGCTCACCCAGGCACCAGCCTTGATTTTCTCTTCACCTGGTAACTGGCTTAACTCTGCCTAATCTCTGGTGGGGTCTTCAATCTCACTTCCCTTAACTTCAAGAAGTCTCACATCTTGGCAAGATTTACAGTTCTTCTCTATAATTGATTCACTTTGTACCGCCCTTGTTTGGTAAGGGACGGCCTACAAAGAGACTCCATCAACAGAGCCGGAGCAGGGATAAGCGGGGGGGGGGATGGTGGTGGGGGGGGAACGACACAATAGTGTTCAGTGGGGAGGGACGGACTAATTTCATAATCGGGCAGTTCCTTAGTGAATATCTGAATGGTTAATGGCTGTCTTTAGCTGCCCTATACATCCATCAATAGGGGACTTGTTCCATACTCATGGGACAATGGAATGCTCTGCAGCTGTTAATAAGAAGGAGATGCGCTCGATGTCTTAATATAGACCCATCTCCAGAACACCCAGGCATCTTGCCTTTGAGCAGTGCACACTGCGGCCGCGTGCTCACCAAGGAGTGAGTGGAGTCGCTCAGGGACTGCTGAAAGGTCTCCTTACAGCACGACGCCCGCGGAGAGGGGGCGCAGCACGGCTCGCTGGCCAGGGCTCCGTTCTCTTGGGGTCATTGTGTGTGTCCCTGCTGGCCCCGTCCTGTGAGCTGGAGTCAAGTCATGTTGCCCTCAGTCAGGCCTCACTAAGCGGCCTACCCCTGCATCTGAGGATGGGAAGCTTGCTGACCGCCCCCCCCCCATCCGTGTGCCTCTTTTTGGGCAGGATGGGCGCCCGTGTTCACTGGAAACAGAACCGATGCCATAAAGACTAGAGCCCCCGCAAGCACAGCCCCACGTGAGGGAAGCCCCGTGCGGTAGGATGAGAGCCGCGGACGCGCGCGAGCACGGATCCTGGGAGCTGGCCCCTGAAAAAGCAGCACCTGAGCCCCACCGCGTGGAGCTGTCCCCAGTGCGTGTGCGCCCACGTGTGTGTGCACACGGAACATTTAATAAAAGTGCTTCTTGGAGGCGCCGCCCTGTGTAGATCAAGCTCATCTGGGCAGCTCAAAAAGAAGTGTGGCGTACCTGTACATTAGCTCCAAAAAGGGAAACCGCAGACAGACACGCACGCCACATGACAGCTCGTGTGAAAACGTGGTCCGTGTAAGGAGAGGCGCACACACACACTTGCTCGTATAAAACACAGGGGAGAAATAGATCGGAAACCGCCAACAGTGCTAACCTTTAGGGAAGGAAATGCAGGAATCTGGGGTTGGTGTGGGGACAGCCTGATGTTTTTTCACCATAACCCCCTCTGTGCTCTGAATTTGTTTTGCCGCGTGTGTGTAAAGCCTACTTTAATATTATGATTACTTGTTGCGCAAGATCGCAGGAGGTAAAGCACAGTGCGCCGCAGAGCATGCGGACGCTCTGCCAGGCTGTGAACGGGCAGCCTCCGCCGGGGGCTGGGGCGGCTGGCGAGAGGCAGCTCCACCGCATGGTGCTGTGGGCTCTGGTTCATGTCACTCCGAGGAACAGGGGCTGCTCCGGCACAAAGAGGTTTTTGACAGCGGAAGGCAGAACCAGAGCGAGAGCAGACCCTGGGCAGGCTCCCAGGGAGCCCGCCCCCACTCCAATGGGAAGGGGTGCCCTCCACCCCTCTGCAGACCAACAGGCTCTCCTAGGAAATGAGCTGCCGCATAGGCTCTGTCACTACGGGGTTCGGAGAGGAGTGATTCTTTCAAGAAACCGATGCCTACGTGTATGGCATGTTCTGACCGCTGCGTCTCACGAAAATACTTGTTTTTAGGTAACTCGTTTCCATCTTCAGGTAATCTTTGATTTTGATTCACACAGCAATGACGACAACACGACGTATTTTTCAACTGGTCTGCCCCACGGCTGGGTTCATTTCAGTATTTCCTAATGCATATTCACATTCTAAACTTTCAAAAAAAGAAAAACAACAACAGCAGCAACGGGCTGGAATGTGGACCCTATCTCACCACCATGCTTTTCTATTTTGCCAAAACCCGGCTTTGGGGAGGAGCAAGTGATCTCCGCTCCTGAAATGGCACTGCCTGGGCGCCGCTTGGAACCTGCGTCCTCTGGGGAAGTGACACAGTGTTGACCCAGGAGGGGGCCCTGGGTGCTCCTCAGCGGGGCGCTGCCCTCACTGGGGCGGGGGGCGGGGGGGAAGATGAGGCTGCTGGCCCACTCGGGGCAGGTCCACGCCTGTCCGGCCTCTCCAGGGGCTCTGCCCTGGGCATCCCCGTCCCCCACCTGGGCGTGGGGAGGCTGGGCGGGAAGAAGCCAGCCCAGCACCCGCCACTGTAAGAGGAAACGAAGAGAAACAGCTCCAGTCAGCCCCACAAGCGAGGCCTGGAAAACTCTGCAGCTGGAGCGAACACAAAGGACTTTTCAGACGCTGCAGCCAAGGTGCCCAATGAGCGATTTTTTTTTTTTTTTTTTTTTTTTTTTTTACAGCTATTAGGGTGACAAGCCTTTCCAAAGGCCAGCAGTTGGCGAGGGCTTCCAGGAAGCTGGTCTGGCACCAGGCTGGATTGGAGCAACTTTAACGAGTTAACTTCAGAAGGAAGGAATCGTCAGGGAAGGTTTAAGGTTCAACAAACTTTTTGAATTATTTTGCAAAAAGTCCTGGCTTTCAAATTCAAAAGCATGTTTAGCCGTGACTGTTTTAAGCCAGAGATTATTTCAGAGGCCACGCAGCCCGCACGTTTCTGATTCATTCACTCCAGGTATCTGTCTTAACTCCTCGGGACAGGCTTTGCAAGTGCCATCCAGTGCCGGGAAACACGGGGGTCACCTTACACGTCCCATCAGACACCCCCGCCCCCCTGCGTGCCCCTCCCGCTGCCAGCCCCCCGTGGCCGTATGTGCACACGCGCGCACACGCGCACACCTTCCCCAAGCAGGAAGTTGCTCTCTGCCAAGAGCGAATGGAATTCAGATTTCCAGAGGGTGTCCTTGGCCTCCAACTCCACAGCCACACGCTAAAGAAAGGTCCTAGTGTGTGTGGTGGGGGCCGAGAGAGAGGGGCCTCCATCTCTGCTCACGTCTATCTGGGCCCCAAGCAAAACCCACGACTGGCTGCACTCGCCTCAGCCACACCCGGCCTCAGTCACATTCCTTCCCTTCCTGAGCCCACACTGGGTGGCCCCACAACCCAGCTTCCACACCTCCCTCCCCACCAGCGGGGAGACCGAGGCCAGGCCCTCATAGGGCGGCCGGCAAGCACAAGTGAGGGGGCCGCACCCCAGGCCCAAGGCAGCCGGAAACCACCGAGGGGCCCTCGGGGCCGGGCATCCCACTGTGGTCTCGGCTCAGCTGTGGTGGGAGAAGACAGTACTGACTCCCCAGGCAGTAACCCCAGGGCCGAGCCCCCTGCGGGAAGTCCCTCTTCATATCCCACCTGCACCCTCCTCACTGCAGACGACCCCCACACACCAGGAAGAAGCACCGTCCCCGTCCAGGGCAGGCCTTCCAAGCCCTGAGATCTGGCATCCTTGGGAGTTAAACATTTACAGGCAGAGACCAACACCAGCCCAGTAAATGAGACAAGTCCATGATCAGCCACACACGGTGGACAGGCTGGTCACGCTTAGCTTCTCTTTGACCCCAGTCACTGGGACCTTGCCACCTGCCTGGCCAGGGAGCAGCAGGTGGGAAGTGTGATCCTCCTGCAGGTCATCGGAGTTGATGAGGACCGAGGTGGGCAGGAGCACTTATGGCTTCTCGGGTGCTCAGTGCCCAGGGACGCCTGGTACAGGAAGCGGGGGGTCCCGGAGCCTGGCCTTTCTGCCTGGGGAGGAGGCTGCAGCTTTGCCACCCGGGCCTGGGGTCTCTGCTTGGGCTCCTGTCCTTGCTCGGGGCTGCTCTGATCCTCCTGAGCTGGGGGGTGGTGGCACCCTCGCCCTGCTCTTGCGCACCGGGGTCTCTGGCTGAGTGCTGTGAGGTCCTGCCGTGGCCTGAGAGGCCACCTTCACTGTCCCTTCTGCCCAGCTCAGACCTTGCAGTTCAGTGTTTATGTAATGCCGTGACCCTACCGGCCCCTCCTTCCAAGCATGGCCCGCAGTGGACTTAGCTGGGGGGATACTCTTCCTGCATCCCTCGGGGAGGGCCCGGCATGCAAGAAACAGCAGGCTAAGGAGCAGGCCGTGGTCACGACCGGGGCCTCGAGGATGTGCTCCTGCTGCTATCCTAGTAGGCAGGGGACCGGGGCCTGCTGTGGGGTGCAGTGCAGGTCCCCCTAGAGCAGACAGCCCCCACTGGAACCTCAAAGGGGCACGGGATTCGGAGTCAAGAGCCCCAGGGCCTGGCCCCAGCTGTCAGTGGCTGGCGTGGCCTCTGGGCAGGGTCCCCTCATCTCTGGTGTCGGGGCCCCCACTTCCTAGGCTGTCCATCTCCCAACACCTACAGAGATACCTTCCCACCCCAAATACCGGCCCCTGGTCTGATGCAGCCCATTTCCAGGGCAGGACAGGGGTGGGCGGTGGAGAGCCGTAAGCAGGGAGCCGCCGTGGGCTGTGGGGGTCGCTGGGGAGGACACTCCAGTGAAGTCCTCTGAACCTCTGCGGATGGCCCCATCCCAGTCCCTACACACACACCCCGGCCTGAGCTCAATCACGCTGGGAGCCCGTTTTCTGGGGTGTCGCTCCACCTAAGGCTGTCCCACCTCGTGAGTCTGCCCCCTGCTCCTGCAGCGGCCTCGCCTCGCAGCCAGGCCGCCGTGAGCTCCCACCTGGAGCCCACCCACCCGGCCGGGGGTTCCACGGGGCAGTTCAAGAAGAAAAGCAGAAAAAAAAAAAAAAGCATTCCAGTGTTTTAAACTGGGAGAATATTCCATTTGATTTGACAAATCCAGAACCTAAGGACGACACAACCACAAGACCACCGCCCAAAGGCCCAAGAAGAAGGGAAGGTAGGAGGGGTGCCCCCGGGCCGGAGGGTGGCTGCTGGATCCGGGCCGGGGAGTGGATGACATGGGGCCCCATCACAGCCCGGGCAGGGCCCGGGAGACAAGCCTAGAGCAGGTTCACAGGCTTGAAGCCAAAGGTCCCAGCGTGACCTTACCTTGCACTTTATACCCTAGATGCAGCACTCAGCTGCTGGGGGAATGAAGCCGGCGGCCTCGGGCTTGGCCGCCGGGCGCTGCGCACCTCCGCTCCAGGGGCCGCGTCGAAGGCCCGGGGAAGGGCCCTGAGCACTGTCTCTCGGAACAGCTTCCCTCCCACCCGTCTTCCACACGTCCTCTACGGCCTGTGACGCCACCCCACCCTCTGCCTCGGTTTCCCTAGCAGGGCTCCAGAGAACAGTGTTGTGGCAAGTGTTACATTTTGGAAGGCGCAGCATAGTCTGATCTCGTACGATGGTTCAGTTCCAGAAGACAGATCAGGTAGAAAATCCCTTCAGTTGCTCCTAAAAAACAAGGTTCCCAGAGCTGTGTGTGGCTCGAGCCCACTGAAGTGGGAGCAGTTCTGGGCGCATGTGGAGGGTTCTGTCCAGGCTGCTCCCCAACACAGGCTTTAAAGGGAGCCCCTGGGGCTGCTGCAATGATCAAAGCAGACAACGGGCTCAGGGTAAGGGTGTGGGGCCGACAGAGACGCCGGGGACACCAGCCTCTGAGGCCGGACTCAGGTCTCCCTCTGCCTCTGCCTCTTTTTTCTTCCCCTTCCCAGATGGCGCCCCAGGCCTCCCGTGGGCCAGCCGGACCTGACAGACTGAACCATCAGACCTCCGCCCTGGAGCCGGTCACCACCAAGGACCAGCACCTAAGGGGTGGCCCATGCCCAGGACACCGCCTGGTCCCAAGAGGCCTAGCACATGTAGAGGACGACTGCCTGGCTGGGGGCTCTGGGCCACCCCTAGAAGTCAGGAAGCTTGGCCCGCCGCTCTGTGTCCTGTACAAGCTGGTCAGCCTCCCAGGGGAGCTGGGGCCCCCCCCAAGCGGCCTGCCAGTTGCGAGGCCCCTCGCCCTCTGTGCGCGGTGGCGCCAGGTCCAGGGTGTGTGCAGAGACTGAACATGCCGAATTCTTGGAGAAGGTGGCCACAAAGAGCCCCGCAGCCGAAGCACAGAGTGTCCGTCTGCGCACTGTCCTCTCCTGCTGACGGGCCACAGAAACACTTTGGGAGGCACAGACCCAAACCAGATGCCAGGCCCCTTTGCCTTGGCTGGCTGGTGACCTCCCTGCCCCCTGCCCGCCCGCCCTCTGGGAGCCAGCCTGGCTTCCCCCTCACAGCCCCAGGCCCCCCAGGAGATGGTGCGTCAGGGACTGAGCTCGGGCTCTGCCCCTGCCTCCCAGGGGACCAGGCAAGGCCTGACCCTTCTGTGCAGCACAGACCCCGCACGACACGAGCTGTGTGTCCCAGCCCCCTCCCAAACCTGACCCACACACGCAGCCTCTCGGGAGCACCTGGCGGCCAGCGAGCCTGTGAACACGGCCGCCCCGGCTACGCCGCCCGGGGAGCTGCCCCGGATAACGGGGCTACGGCAGCACCTCCGTCCCCTGCCGCGCATGGGGCCAAGGGCAGGCAGGACACCTGGCCCACGCTGCCCCTCGCTCTGCTGGAGGGCATGCTGCCCTTGGTGGGTAGGCCTGACTGTGGAGAACGATGGCAGATGCATGTTGGGGCACGTGTGGCCGCCCACCCCTGAAGAGCAGGGCAGAGGGGCCCAGGTCTCTGCCCACACCGCCCCGGGAGCCGGAGCCCCTTTCCTCACCACCAGAGGCTGTGGGCTGTGCGCCTGCGGCCCGTGCCGAGGCCCTGGGCTCAGAGGCCTCCGGGCAGATCTGGTGAAGGACAGGACCTCCAGGCTGCACACGCACCCCATCCGCAACCCATGGAGACCTGTGACTGGGGACTTCCAGAAGCTCTCAGGTCAAGTAAGGGACGTGCCCGTGGGGTCTCCCCTACCAAGGTAACGTCTCCTACCGGCTAACGTTTTTATTGGCTAACCCAGTTCTCGAATTAGGTGCAGGGCCAGACCCCCGAACCCACATCCTCAAGGGCTCACTCCCGCACCACCAGGCCCATTTCCAGGATCCACGAGAGAATGCCAAGGCTCGGAAAGGCAAGTTGACCACCCCAGCGCTCTCCAGGCTGGACAGGCGGATCCACGCCGGCCAGGGTTCCCGGGAAGACCGTGTCCCTGGGCTTGGCGAACACCTGAGCATCAGCGGATGAGGCTAAGTGTTAGATCAGCCACACACGACCACGGCACTGAAGCCTGCAGGACACGGTAAGGAACGCGGGGGGCGCGGGGAGGCCATGGCTACCAAGACCCACTCTTGACCCACCATTGTGAAGACGTTTGCTGTCCCCATCCTCATTTAGGGAGGGGAGGCTTTCTCTGGTTGCTGGCCGTGGGGGCAGAGGCGGACCACACAGAGACAGGCCAGTTGCGAGGCAGGGGACCTGGCCGGAGCCTTCTCAACCGGCTGTCCGGACCTGTTATTAAACCCCAGTCGCGAGGAAGCAAGGCCCTGGTGGAAAGGACGTGGTCTGAGCAGTGGAACGAAGCAGAGCTACACGTGGACCGCGGGCTGGAGGGGGATGGCAGGGAGCTGGCAGGACGGGGGAGGGAGGCCGGCCTTCTCCGTGAAGGGTGAAGAGCCAGCCTGCATATCCAAGGGGGAGAAAATGTACCTTGACCTCAGCCTCACATTGGATGCAAAAATCGATTCCAGATGGACCGTGGATCTGCATGTGAAAGGTGAGCTAACAAAGCTTTAGAAAAACCAGAATATCTTTATGACCTTGGAGTAGTCAAAGCTTCTTTAATAGGACACAAACAGCACTATCCAGAAAGGAAATGTTTGATTAACTGGATCACATTAAGAGTTCACTTAAAGTTCTTCTGTTCGTCAAAAGACGCCCCTCTCGAGAGGAACGGCCCACTGGGCGGGGGGCGGGGGGGGGGCCGGTGGTTCCGTGCTAGGGAACTACACATGTGTGTGCGGGCAGTGGGTGCACGATCGTCTCGGCCCCTCGCAAGCCCTCTCCAGGACACGGGAAGACAGAAGAAAGAACAAGTGTACATCAGTAAGACAAGAAGACACGAGCGTTTTTACAAAGGACAATATCCAACCAAGTAGCAACACTGGGAGGGGCTCGGCTGCCTCCGCCGTCGGGTTCCTGCGGACGAAGATCCCATCCCCATCCGCGGCCGCCAGATCCCGCCCCGGCCGGGCCGAGAGGGAGCACCGCAGAAGGGCTGGGTGCGGGGAGGCCCGGGCCCGGGCGGCGGGGGCGAGGGCGGCCGCGCCCACGGGGACGCTGCCCGGCAGGACTTAGGGACAGTAAGCACGCCCATCCAGCGGCCCGGAGGCCCCACACCTAGGCAGACGCGCACCGGAAATGCAGCCTGTACGTTCGCCAAAGAGCCTGCACAGGATATTCTTAGCACTAATGATAACAACCCGCGCTGGAAGCAGTCGACAATAGAACGGATAAACAAAGTGTAGGCCGTTCACACGGTGGCGGGCCAGCCACCCGGAGCGCGTGAAGCGCTGCTCTCCACAGCCACGTGGCATGTCTCCCGGGAAGCCAGACGGACACACGGGTGTGCTGCCGGGGGTGTCTGTCTATAGAGGGTTCAAGAACGGGCAACGCCGAGTCCTGCTGCCAGAAGCTGAGACGGTGGTGACCGTGCGAAGGCGTGACCGGAAGTGGGAACACGGGCTTCCCCGGGATCCCTCTGTCTGGGTGCTAGTTATATGTGGCCTGTGCTGAGATGTACCAAGTGCTCTTGAGATCTGTGCCCTTGTGTGTGCGCTTCATCCCTCAGCTGGAACGTTGGAAGCACCATGTATGCAAGTTCAGACCTTTCTGGGCCTAACTTGAGAGCTGGACAACCCAGGCCTGGAGAGGGGCCGGGCCTGACCTCCCACTCAGGCCTCCTGACCACGCTGCCCTCGGGCTCAGCTTCCCATTCTAGGTTTGCGCCCGCGGGGGACCTGCGGCCACCAGAAATGTCTCCGTGGCAACCCCAGCGCCATCTGTGAAGCTGTCCCTCACACCCTCCAACATTGCCTGCCGGGTGCCGGCCAGCCTCGCCCAAGACCTGCCGTGGAGAGCCCTGAGCCCGGCCACTGGGGCGCCCCCGGACCAGGAGTTACTGTCATGGCCGCCGAGGAAGTCAGAGGCCTCCCGCTCTCTTCCGGGCCTTCTACCTGGACCAAGGGCCCACTCCCCAGAGCGCTGGCCTCAGGAGGCCGGCTGCATTCTCCTCACGTGCTCAGATGGAGGAAGTGAGGCTCCCAGAGGTTAGGGGGCCTCCAGGGCCGGCCTGCAGCTGGGCCGGTGCAGGCTGAGAGCCAGATTGAGGGCATCTGATTCCCAGTCCCGTCTCTTTCCCACTGAGCCACTCCGCCTCGCTTTTAATTTAATTAGGAGAACATTTAATCCCCCCGTGCATTTCAGAGACGGGTTGGAGCTGGCCGGGGCTGGGAGGCTCTGACGGGGCCTGTGACTCACGCAGCCCTGCACAGCGCTCCCGGGCCGGCTCCCACGGGGCTTCCTTGGCACCTTGTGCAGACAGAGGTGGTCTGGAGCTCCGAAGAAGACAGGACACCGGTCTGGAAAGACAAACTGGTCTCATCTGTTCCTGGCAAGCCCCCTCCTTCATTCCCCTGGACGCTAGCCCCGAAGTGGCCTCTTTATCTTTTCCCACCAAAGTTTGCAGGGTGAGAAACAAAGCAAGGAGCATGGCTGCTTGAAGAGGTGCAGCGCCTGGTGTCTCTGCGGTCCATGGGAGTGATTTGCAGCTGGCCCCAGGGTCCCCGAAACGTCCCCGGCCGAGCTGGTCCCATCCAGAGAGCTAGTCCACGGAGCCGAGCGCAGGGCCGAGCCTTGTGACATTTGCCCCCGTTTCCAGAAGGCATGGGGCTGGCCATGGCCTCACTGACAAACGCAGAATTCAGGAGACATTAGTAGTGATGTGGACGAAAGCCAGGCCGCAGCGGCCTTGCTGGAAGAGAGACACTTGAGCATTTTGGCATGAGACTCCGCAGGGTCCAGGAGAAAGTTGGAGACATGGAAATTCTAATTAACGCACACGGGGCTGGTTTTGCTCAAGGATCTACAGGCTGTCCTGTCACAGGAGGCCCAGAGGCCCACAGTTGCTGGGGAGGTGCTCACGGTCACCTGGTGGGGGCCCACGGTACCCCAGCCCTGGCCCTGCCTTCCCTCTGCCCACGGCCCTCCCCAATGCCCACTTAGATGCACAGGGCGTCAGGCTGTGCCCCCCTTCCCCCTGTGGGGTGGGGCGGGGGCGGCTGGTAAGCAGGAGCGGAGCCTCTTCCGGCCTCCACAGGGAGATGGAGGAACCCTTCAGGGGAATCCCAGGCCGAGGTGTTTGTGGTGGGCCTGGCCTCTCGCACCACCTGCCTGGGGGGCCCACATGCACCCAATGGGATGGATGGGGACTCCTGGCCAGGCTTGGCTGTCATGGCAGCTGGGCGAGGCATGGGGGGCTTCACTGAGGTAGCTGCCGTTTCCCAAGGCTGCTGGGACAAGGGTACCCAGGCCCAATCAGAGCCACAGATCCCCATGTGGAGGCCAGTGCTGACCAGCCGCCCCCTGCCCTGCATGCCAACACCCCTGCTGAGGCACCACGGCCCTCACCACCTCATCTCAGGGGAGGCTGGCCTGGCCCTGGGGGCGGCGGGGTCCGGCCTGCCTTGGGGCGGGAGCCACAGTCCTGGAGCTCCTTCCAGCCCGGGGCTTTGGGAGTGCCGGGGAGGGGGAGCCTCATAAGAGCCATGCATACCCTGCTCCCCAGGAACTGAGGGTGGGGCCCCGTACTGAGAGCCCAGGGAGCTGGTATGGAAACCCTGCCAGCCAGAGGAGGACGTGGCCTCCCTGGGGCGAGGACGATGGAGCAGGAATCTGATGGCTGCTGATGAGGAACAAGGCGGTTTCAGATGGGAACACCACGTGCAAGGCACAGGGATGCACACAGAGGTGGCCTTCCCTTCCCATTGTCCCGCCGGTAGCCCTCAGTGGGCGGGGCAGGAGGCCAGGAACTCATCCTGGCCCCTGATGGGGTGCGGGGCTCTCCTCTCCTCACTCTCCTAGATGCCCCATCTCTGCCTTACTCTTGCCCCTTGGAAGCCCTGTGGCAAGGCTCTGGGTGGGGGGGCACAGGTGCAGAGAGCTTGAGGCAGACAGGGGCCCCTGAAAGGTGTGTGCGTGAGACTGCGGCCCAGCCCCCCGGAGCTGGGCGAGGGCCCCAAGGCTGCATAGGGACGCTGGGGCTTGCTTGTGCGGCCCGGACCCCTCTGCCTCCCCAACCCACGGTGTCCTGGCGACTCCCTAGTTTGCACCCCGTTTGCTCACCGGCCCCCAACCCCCCCACCCCTCGCCCCACCAATGGCCAGCAGGCCCCGGAAAGAGGAGCTTCGCCCAGCCCCAGGGACCTTCCCGTAATCAAGGCTGCAGTGACCTCACCTCCCTGGGGCCCAGCGGGTGGGGAGAGCTTGAGATGGAAACAAAATGTGTCTTTATTTATGCTTTTAATTTGAATTCTGGAACTGACCCAACGTGGTAATACACTTAACCTCAGTAAAATGCTGAAGAAAAATGAATCTGTTTTTCAGTAACTGCTTCCCACCCCCTCTGTCCCTTGCGAGACCCCCGTGCACATCCCCACCCCTCATGCACACACCAGGGCAGGGGACAGCCCTGTGCGGGGACAGACCCCAGGCGGCCCGCAGGAGCCTCGACGTGGCCCTGAGCAACCGGAGCCAAGTTTAATTAGGGGCAAGGATCACCAGGAGCGCCGGGTGGGAGGGGAAGACGCACAGCCCCAGAGCGGGCGCACAGGGTGGGTGCACAGGGCGGGCGCGGCCCTGAATAAACACGCCTACCAGCTCCACCTCCTCCTCCAGCCATGGTGGGTGGGGCCTCTGCCCAGCCTGCGGCCCTGGGGGCGCCTCAGTCCTGAGGCCCCAGCACCTCCCTGAGCCTCCGTCCCACGCTCCCCAGCGGGGCTTCCTGAGGCATGGTTCCCTGTGCCAAGGACAGGTCTGTGCAGGTCCCCTGCCAGCTCCCCTTGACTCTGCCCTGACTGGACCACGGTGCCTTGACCTCAGTCTCCCTGCTCCCAGCCCCTGCCACAGACCCAGGTACCATGCCTGGACACCTTCCTGTGTCCCCCAGCTGGTTCACACCCAGCCACCACCTCTGGACAGGTCTGCTGGGAGAAGCCATTGTAGGTTCTAGCATGGGGACCTGGCTGAGGACCGGGGTGCAGGCCCAGGCAGCACTGGGGCTGACCAAAGAAACCTCCCCCCAGCCAGTCTTGCAGGGCCAGAGCGCCTGTGAGGCCTCACCACCCGGCTGCGTGGACGGTGGGTGGTGGCCCTGTCCTGCCCGGTGGGACTCCTTGTGTGTGTGTGTGTTCGAGGGGCTGGGCCACGGCCACGGCCGAGAGAACAAAGGAGAAGAGCCTCCAGTGGGAGGAGAGTGGCTAGGGGCACAGGAAGGGGCAGCAGGCCCAAGTAAGCCTGGGGTGTGGGGGGGCGTCCACCTGCCTGAGGGTTGCGGGTCCCAGCAGGCTCTGAGCAGGCTCTGCACCTGTGTTGCCCGCAACACCAGCCACAGAACTCCCAACTGTTACACTCCGTGGTCTTTCTTGTGCCCTGGACTCCGTGAAGGCCTCAACCAAAGTGGTAAGCTAGCATTCTGCCTTCAGGCACCGGCCTGCCCTGCACTGCCCGCCCGCCCGCGCGGCTGTTCACACCTCCGCTCCCACCCCCTTATCCAGCAAGCCTGTCTAGTCATCTCCAGGACGGATGGGGGCCCTGCAGCCCACTCGCGCCGTGTCCATAAGCATGAGTCGCCTCTGCTTCCTGGTGAGCCGGCCGGCTCCCACCAAGCCAGGGAGCACTTCCTGGGGGCACCCTGCCAGCCATGGGGTGCTGCCCACTTCCCCGTGAGCCTGGGGAGCCTGGAAAGCTGGCCAGCGGGTCCTGCCTGGTCACAGGACCAGCCCGAGATGGTCCCGTCTTTCTCTCATTCTCGCTACGAGACTCTACCAGTGTGCTGCCTGAGCAGCCAAGAGGCCCCCCGACCTGGGTCCCTGCTTCCTCGGACATCTGCGAGGCCACGGCCCAGGGCCGCGCCCCGACGGAGGTGCCCACGGCTCAGGACAATGCGAAGACCCCGGGAGGAAGGCGAACGCCCTTCCAGGACCTCTCCATGTGTGCGTGGAGACACAACCGTGTCAGCAAGCGAGCCGGGGGAGGGCCGAGCGGAGCGCACACCCTCACACTGGTCTGGGGGAACCCCCCCGCGGGGCGGTGGCCAGAATGGGCCCAAGTGCCCCACTGACCCCACCACTCGCCGTCACCACTGGGTGCCTCTGCTGGGAGCACTGACTCATCCCTCGCAAGGGAATCACACCACGGCCGGGCCCTGGGGACTGGCCTGGCAGGGCTGCGACGGCGGGGGAGGACGGGCGTGCGTCCCAGGCCAGCTGGGCCTCGGGGGAAGGCCAACTGGAAGGCGTGGAAAATCAGCCATTTCCTCCACCTGAAGGAGCCCCTGAGGACAGCAGAGGCCACTGGCAGACAGCGCTCGGCATCTGCCCCGCGGCTCTGGCCGGGCTTCTACAGGGAAATGCTGAAAAACAAAGTCGTCTCTTTTTTGGGGGGTGGGGGTGGGGGCCAGGGGAGAGAAAAACAATCTCCTCAGACGCTCGAGGCACAAAAACAAGTGGAAAATGATCAGTTTGGTTTTCCTAAGTCAAAACAAGAGGATCATGTTCCCAGACTTGGCGGGAAATGCCCCTGCTCTCCTCCCTGCCTGGTGCCCGGGCACTAGGTCCGGCCCCTGGCAGTGGGCGGGTGGCCCCCGGTCGCTGAGGGCAGGCGGCAAGTGGTGGCAGGCCCCGCGTGAGCAGGCCTGAGCCCCGGGCCGGCACCAAGGCGGCCCCTCGGAGCCCCATGTCCCTCCAGCTGGGCGGGCGGACACTTACTGTGACACGTGGGTGATGGGTGCCAGCAGCGTCTCCCCCTCCAGGTCCAGGTCCTCGGCAAAGCTATTGGTTCTCACGAAGTGGGCTGTGCTCACCTCCAGCAGCATGGGGCTCTTCTTCACTGTGGGGAAAGGCGTGGGACAGCACGTGAGGCCTCCATGGAAGGCTCGATGGGGCCTAGGGTGGCCCAGAGCCGGGCTCAGACGCCCACCCCAACCGGCCACCCCAGCTGGGGGGCGGGGGGGGGCAGACTTGCACACCCACAGCTTCCCCCAAACTGACAAGACATACACCTGCAGAGCTGGGTGAGGAGTGGGGATGGTTCCCGAAGCTTCCACCCAGAGGATCTGCGGGGTGGGCTGGTTAAAATGGCCCCCACGTGCCTGAGGCCTCAAAGGCCTGTGACACCTTCCCAGGGGGAGGACTGCCTGAGCTGAGCTCAGGTGTCCAGGCCTGTCCCCGGATTCACAGCTGACAGTCAGGTCAACAGTAAAACGCAGCTGATAAACACAGGTCTGCTGAGAGACCCCGACTCCCGCCACCACGCCATCACTCTTGTGCAGACAGAGGGCCTTGCATCAGTGAAGACCCAAGGTGGTCTCCTGCCCACGAGGAGCCACAGCCTGGGAGAGAGGGGGCAGCCCTGGAGTCCCTGGTCCCCTGTTCAGGCCACAGGGCCACACCGGCCACCCAAACCCCAAAGGAAGCGCCGAACTACCTCACCCCCATGGACCCATGTCACACTCAGGTTCCCGGACCCGCCCCCGACAATCTGGGTGCCGGTGCTCAGGGCTGGTAAGAATACCTACCAGTCCCCAGATGTTCAACGCGGACTGATTTTTCTTTTCCCCATTTAAAGATTTTATTGTGAAAGAAGTAAGTTCTCATTGGAAAAATTGCACCAACTCAAAGATTCACGAAGGCCCGCTTCCTCCAAGATCATCTCTGTCAACTGCCCAGTGGATTCCTAGCTCATCGCTCTCTGCTCATCATACAGCTGACACCAGGTGAGACTCTTTTTTATATATGCACGTGTCTGCTCTGCCCCCGTCACTCTGTGGCACACTCATCTCATCTTTCTACAGGTGTACAGATGGGGAGCTATGCTTTGGTAGTTGGACAATCGTCCGTGGCTTATGTCTGCCACAGTTCACTCAGCCACTCCATGGTGGACAGATGCTGAGGCTCCCCTGGCTTTAAGCCACTGCTTTGAGGCGATGACATGTCACCCATTTGTTTTTGTTTTTGTTTTTTTAAAGATTTTATTTATTTATTTGACAGAAAGAGACACAGTGAGAGAGGGAACACAAGCAGGGGGAGTGGGAGAGGGAGAAGCAGACTCCCCACTGAGCAGGGAGCCCGATGCAGGGCTCGATCCCAGGACCCTGGGATCAGGACCTGAGCCAAAGGCAGATGCCTAACGACTGAGCCACCCAGGTGCCCCAACGCGCCACCCATTTGTAAGAAAACCTGACACTGGGGCCAGGTGTGAGGGTGCTTTCCCAAGAAGCTGTAGCAATTCAGACTTCAACAGTGTGTGAATGTGACCGCTAACCCACGTCCATGCCCACACCAGCTGCTGGCGCCCTTCCCAGGGCCCACCAGGCACGGAGGAAGATGAGGGTGCTGTTTTTCCTTTTACGCTGAAGGCCTTTTGTGGCTTGGAGGCCATTTGGACTTCCTCTTGCAGAACTGAATTGCCTGTTCATATCTTTTGCTCATTTCTGCTTGTCAACTTGTAGGAATTGTTTACCAATTAAAGATATTGACCCTTTGTCATGTAAGGTAGAGAAATCTTCCCCAGTCTATCTTAGGTCTTTTAACCTTTGAGTATGGTTGTTTTTATCATAGAAAATGTTTTATGTGTCTAAAGTGATACACCTATCTTTTGCTTTATGTAAAAGGAAGATTTTCCCACTTCAAAGGAATATGACTGCCTCCTAAATTTACTTGTTATATAAATGTATGAATGTTGTGTGTGTAAATTTTAATGCATTTAGCATTTATGCCTAACATTCTGGGCGTTCACCAACAATCTGGAAGTGTAAAAGTACTGTGTGCAATCTTAAACTAATGTAAGAAATAAAATATAAAATTTCTTGAGGAAGACACAGAAGAATATCTCCGGGCCTTGGATTTGGCAATGAGTTTTGAAGTACAATGCTACAAGCTCAGTCGGTGAGTGGAAGAAATTGACAAGCTGGACTTTATCAAAATTAAAGATATTTGCTGTGCAGAAGACACTGCTAAGGGAAGCAGAGATAAGCTACAGACTTGAAGAAGGTGTTTCCACGTCTCCTATTTGGCCAAGGACTTGTATCTAGAATATATAAAGAACTCTTGCAACTTGACAGCAGGAAAGCCACCAACCCAGTCTAAGAAATGGATTACAAGCAAGTATGGAAAAAGATGCTCAGTTTGGTCAACATCAGTAGTTGTTAGGGAAATGCAAGGTAAATAAATCCACAGTGAGCAACCACGACACCTTTGTTGGAATGGCTAAATTTTGTTTTTTTAAGATTTTGTTTATTTATTTGAGAGAGAGAGAGCAGAGCGAGAGAGAGAACATGGGGCAGGGGCAGAGGGAGAAGCAGACTCCCCACTGAGCAGGCAGCCTGATGCGGGATTCAATCCCCGGACCCTGGATCATGACCCGAGCCAAAGGCAGATGCTTCACTGACTGAGCCACCCAGGCGCCCCTCTGGAATGGCTAAATTTTGTTAAACAAAACTTGAGGCCTGACCGTGCCACGCACTCAGGAGGACGTGGAGCAACTGGAACTCACTGCCGCTGGTGGGAATGTGGAATGATGTGGCTATGCTGGAAACAAGTTTGGCGGTGTCTCATAAAGCTAACCGTGCATCTGCCATGCGATCCAGCAGTCCTTCTCCCAGATATTTACCCAAGTGAATAAAAAATTTACGTTCACAAAAAGCTGTACATAAATGTGCGCAGCCACTTCACTCACAATCACCCAAACCTAGAAACAGCCAAGACATCCCTCGGTGGGTGAATGGGTAAATGAACAGTGTTATAGCCAGACGATGGAACATCACCCAGCAACCAGAAGAAATGAAGTAATAATTCATGGAGCAACATGGGTGACTCTCACATGCATTTTGCTAAAGCAGTGAAGGAAGCCAGATGTAAGAGGCTACATGTTCTATGATTCCATTTCTATGACATTCTGGAAAAGGCAAAACTGCAAGGACATAAAACAGATCAATGGCTGCTCGTGTTTATGGGAGGGGGAGTATTTGACTTCCAAAGGGTTGCATCAGGGAATTTCTAGGCCTGTGGAACTTCTCTCAGTGATGCTCTGGTGGTAGATACGTGAATCCAGGCATTTGTCAAAACCCACAGAACTGTCTCTCTCCAAGAATGAATTCTATTGTATGCAAACTAAAACAAACAAACAAAACCAAAAAAACCCACATCAACCAGCCTGTTGCAGGATCCTAGGAATGAAAGCAGACCGGGACAAGCGAATTCTGTGACGAATGTATGACATCATACCGCATGCCATGGAATGGATGGGGAGAAGCTTCCTGAGCCTTGGGAAACCATCTTTGGACCGTCATAAACACAGGGCTCTAGTTGGTAATTTTGCTTCTCGTAGGGAAATTACGGGTTAAACAAATAAGTAAATAAATTATTGATAACCGGAGCCGGGTTTCTCATTCTCGGAGAAATGCAGTAGCAAACAGAGTGTGTGTCACTGGGGGTGGGGTACAAATGACCCCATGGCCGGAAATTGCAGTAGGAACTCGTATTGCACTTCCTATAGACACCTGCGTATCCTTGGGTTACGGATGTACATATATTTCCTCGTTCTGTCCACAGAGAGGCCCTGGAAGCAGTGACAACCCGGGAGCCACGAGCACCCCCAGGGCCAGATCCTGGTTTCTCAACACCATCTGCTTTCCGATTGGAGGAACCAGCACTCTCTGGCTGAGGACAAGTCTAGGGCCGGGGCAGGGCAGATGCACGAGGAGCCTGAGGTTACTGCTGATTGCTGGGAAGGAAGGGGATGCTCAGAATGGATGGGGGGTTTATATCGAGTGGGCACAGGAACTAACCCAAAGGGCTCCCGATCCGGTGGCCAAAGCCAGAGCAGTTTGAGCCGCAAAATAAATAACAGTAGTAGCGAATTAGAGCTCAAAACACACGTATCCCTGAATCCATCCTGATACGAACTAATAACTGGAAGAGAGGGATAGGTCTTCCACAGATGAATGCTCAAAGCAGTCGGTGGAACATGAAGGCGAGACTTCAGAGCATCTCCCTCGGGTATCTCTTGACGGCTGGGCTGGTCCTAACACAGGTTCACCGACACTGTCTCACCCTGTCCAGCAGCAGGTGGAGCACCGGGCCCCTCCCCTTGAGGACCATGCACTCAGTGACTCGCTTCCACGGCCAGGCTACAGAAAGGGGAAGGGGTGACACAACCTCAGCTCCGTGGGTCAAGGTTAGCAGCACCAGTGACAAATCCTGTTGATGTCGTGAACTCACGATGAGATGCACTCTGCAAAGCATCTCACTTCTGCACCCGCAAACCCATAACCCCAGTCTCACCCTGAGATACCAGACAAGCCCAATTGCTGACACCTGGCCAGTATTCCTCAAAAATGCCAAGGTCACAAAAACCAAGGAAGGACTGAAGAGGGGGTTTCACAGATCAGAAAAGACCCTGAGACCTGTTGAATATAAATGTACCGTAATTGATGGATTTTCGAACAAAGGACAGTAGTTAAACTGGGGAGATCCAAATGAACGAACTAAACTGTAGCTTAATAATAGTGTTGCTGCAACGGTAATTTCTCAGTTTTAGCAATTATACCACGGTTATATAAGGTGCTGACATTAGCAGAAGCTGGTAAAAGGTATACAGGGACTCTCTGTACTATTTTGCCTCTCCTGTAAATCGAAAATGTATTTTGAAATCAGAAAAAAAACAAACCAAACCAAACCAAACCAAAACCCCAGCAACCCCAAATCAAAAGAACAAACGAAAAAATCCTGTATACAATAGACAGAATATTTTTCAGTATCTAATCAAGGATATACAAGAACCCTAAGGAGAGATGATTAGGCCTTAATGAGAGCCATTCAAGAAGACATAACCTAACTAAGGGGAGAAATAGACTTTTGTTCCGCTGATTAGAAGACTCAATGGTGAAAAGATCCTCCGCCTCGAACCTTATAGAAATCATAAGGTTTGTGTGTTGGAACCTGGCACCGGATTCTAAAATTGATCTGGAAATGCAAAAAGCCAAGAATTGCCAATATTCTCGAAGAACAGCGAGCTAAGAGCATTCGCTCTACCGGACACCCACACTTCCTACAAAGCTGTGGCCTGTGAGACGGGTGTTGCAGATACAGAGAGAGGCGGCCAGTCTGGCAGGACACGATGGCGCATCGGGAAATAGCCTGCATGCCCAGGGACGCTCTCCCCGAATCCGAGGTGGCCGGCACAGGGTGGGAGAGGGTGTTTGGGGACAGTCGGCTGTCCGTGTGGGAGAAACGTTAAATTGGACCCCTCCTGCTGTATACCAAAAATTCATCCTCGGCATTCTGGGCGACTGAAGACTTATGGAGAAAAGCAAAAACTCTAAAGCCTTTAGAACTGAACCCAGAAGAATCTACAAGAATCTAGAAGAATCTCCATAACCTCAGAGTTTGGAAGGGTTTCCTAAGACTTCAACAATATCCGTATGGGAAAAGGCCGATGGATTCAACCACACTTAAAATCAAGGCCTCATCAGCAAACAACACCTTCAGGAGTGAAAAGATGACCATGGAAGAGGCGCACGTGCCACAGAGAAAGAACTCATGCAAATCAACAGGGAAAATATAAAGCACGTAATGAACAGTGGGCAGCAACGAAGCACATCGGCAAAGTAGGATCCGGACGGCTGGAGGACACACGCAAAAGTGTTGTGCCTGCCTCGCAATCAGGGAGATGTAAATAAACGCGGGGAGCTCACGGCCTGTGGGGGTGAGGGGCAGACTTCCAGCAGGAAACTGCGCAGACATGACTTAGTCACACCAGGGAGAAGAGCTCTCTGCCCATGACATTCCCAGAGAGCACAGGAAAGTGACCGGTAAGCCTCGAGGAATGCGAGGACATTCAAAGGCTCACAGGCCTGGGAGCTGGCCGCCTCCATTTTAGAGACTCGGGGCTGAGATTCAAGTACCCTGGGTTATATTATACAGTTGTCAAGTGACAGAGCTGAAACTCCGTCCAGGATTCAAATGTTCTTTCAAAAAAGAAAAAAAAGGAGGAAAGGAAAAAGAACACAAATACATATTTTTACATCTGCATCACTTGTATACAGAAGGGAAGAAGGGGCAGGATGGTGGCTGGAAAGCGGGGCTGCTTTCTAAACGCCCAAGATGACGAGTGCCATCTCCAGAGCCCGCGGGCTGGGCGGGGCGGGGGGGGGCAGCCACCTGACCCCTGGGAAAGGCCCAGCCCTGGTGTTTTAGGAAATTAAACTGTGCACATCCGTTGGCTGCCCGCAGCGGGAGGGGCCTGCACCTGTCAGAGAAGAATGTGTGCTGATTGGTTTAATCCTGGGAACAGCACAAGGGGCCCCGCAGCGAGGGGCAAAGAGAGGCTCCACAGGTGTGTTTTTCCAAACTGCTCTGCCCGGTGTCTGTGTCAGAGACTGCGGGGTCTGCCTCCCTCCCCCATGGCGGGCAGGCAGTGGCCGGGAGGGGGGGGCCCACGGACCACCCCCCTGATTCCCGCGGCTGTCACAGCTGCAGCAGGAGGTGCAGGGAGTCTGGGGGATGGGGGCCTCGCGTCCTTAGCAGATATGGCCGCACGCTGCCCCCTTCAGGCACGGGCTTGGGGGCAGGTGCCAGGGCCCAGGAGAGCCAGCCTGTGGCCCCCACCCTCCAAGGAGCCCGAGATGGGACAAGACAACCAACCCACAGCCCTGGCCTCCCAGCCACGGAGCAGGCTGAGCCCACGAGCCCACCGAGCACCAGCCTGGGCAGCACCGCCAGGACACCCGGCCCCCAGGGAAGAGCCCACGGTGTCCTGGCGATGAGGAAGTCGCACTTGCGTGAAGACAGCCCCATGTTCCGATGCTGTCATTCCTTGCTGCTTTTGCCTTGTCAAGGCCAGAATCTGGGCCGAAGTGTTCAGGGCAGAACAAAACAATTTTGTTTTCTAGGAAAATGGGAGGTCTGGGATGGCGAGCGCAGCCTCTGGCGTGGCGACCGGCACAGCTGGTGACACGGGCTGCCAAGCCGCGCCCTCCCTCCGGAGAACAGAACCGAACACAGCAGCTTCCTTCCCAGCCGGCAGCCCTGCTCAGGAGGCCGATGTCAAGTTCCTTTAAAAAAAAAAAAAAAAAATACGGGCACGAAGAAAGACTGGAAGGAAATAGACCAAAATGTTCAGTGTGTCTGGGTTTTGGGGAAAGAGACGCCGGGTGACTTTCGTGTCCTTCCTTCACGCGTCGTGTTTTCTAGTTGGGACGGCACCTCTGCACGCCGGAGAGGCAGCTGTTTGTGGAAGGCTCCCACCCCGCCGGGAGCGCCAGGCCATGCGGCCAGACTGGGTCAACCTCAACGCCGGGACTCGCCCAGCTCCTCCGAGGTGCAGGAGGGGGCCTCGCATTCCTCCACTGTGGTTTGAGGGTGACCCCATTCCATCGTCACAAGAGCTCCACGGGGTGGCGGCTTCCATCCCTGTTTCTAGAGGAGCAGACTGAGGGTCGGAAGGGTAACACGTTGTGCCCTGGGTCCCGCAGACAAGTGGGACCTGCAGCAGCAAGTCAGACCCACAGCCAGGCTGCAGCCCACCCTCCCTCCCCTGGCCCCACTGCCCCCTGCCCTCCACCCTGGGGACAGTCTCCCTGGTAACTTCCCCGCCATCCCTTGTGACTGATTCAAGTCCTGTGCAGACCCCCAGGGGTAACCCGCGTCCTCTGCTGGCTCTCCCTGCCTGGGGTAGGCGGGCATGGGGTTCCCGTGTGCCCGGCCCTGGCCCTCGCCGCTCAGGCACAGGCACGGTCCCTGGGCCGGCCTGTCCCATGGGGATAAACAGAAGCTGCCCCTGTCCTTCCCGAGCCAGAGCCCCCTCGCCACCCTCCCTCCCCGAAATCCAGCCCTCTTTGCGGATTTGCCAAAGCCCTGCAGATCCAGCACTGTGAATGGGAACCCCCTCCCCGGGCATGCGGACAGCTGCCTGTGCCCGGCCCGCAGACCCTGAGCCAGCCCGGCCGCCACCTGCGTCTGCACTCAGAGGCGAGGAGTAAGGAGCATGGACAGAAAGCGCAGAAGTCATCCCCACAACAGCTGCAGGGAACAAGCCGAGCGGTGGAGCGGGACTGTATTCCCAGCTGGTACCCAGTTCCGCCGGGAAAATACCTTGCTTGAGGGGACACCTGTTGTTTTCGCCTGCCCAGCAGCCAGGCCTGGCTTTGGGAAGAGCTTCTTGAATCGTCCTCAGGGGGCTGCCCCTTCCCCACTCCCAGGCCGCAGGGCTCGGGCAGCCACGGGCTGTCCCCAACAGGGGCCCGTGGCCCAGGCCTGGGGATGGCTCGTACCCTGGTTGGGGCCAACGAGAGCCTGGCCCCAGACTCCGGCAGGAACAAGGGGGGAAAGAGGTGGCCTCTGTCTGCCGGGTTTGCTGAGCTGGTGGCCGTCCTGTGCCCTTGGGAAGGGGCTGCCTGAGGCTGCAGCTGTCCCCATCCTGTCCCTGTGCACGGGGGGGTGGGGGGGTGGGGGGAGGGCAGTGAGGAGAGGGAGTGGGAGAGCAGAAGAGGGAGCAAGGCGGGTGAGGGGAGAGCCCCGGAGGGGGAGAGTGAGAACAAGCAAGCGAGATCATCCCAGCCCCGGGGTCCAGCTGTGTCTGAAACAGCTGGGTCCAGATGTACGGGCCAAAAAATGTCCCTTTTGTGCTTCAGCTCGCTTGAGTTTGGGGTTCCATAATTTGTTACCAGGACAGTGCCCTCGGGAATGTGTGTAACAAACGGCGGTGAGGCATGAGCCTGAAGGGAGGGATCTGGGGGGTCGAGGTCCCAGGAGAGCTCGGGGATGCACAGGGGACAAAGGGGCTCCTGAAAGCCGGTGCCTGGCCTCCTCCTGCTGGGATGCGCATCCGCCCTCTCCACGCCTTCTGCGAGGCCCTGTCCGCGCCCTGCGTGACAGGATGACTGGCGCCGACCGTGGAACATGCCGGACCTCCTGTCCAGTCGGGGATGTGCACATAGAGTTGACAGGAGCAGAACAGCCACCAGGGAGTCAAGGGCAGAGGCGACCCTGGCCGTCCCGGCCTGTCCTGGGGACCCCGAGTGGAGGACACGGAGGACCCTCGGCCCACGCGTCCCCTCCCACCAGAGCTCCCCGGCCCCCGCACACACGAGCTGCGCACCCCGGGGTGGGATCTGAATGGCGGGGGCGCTGGGGAGGACGGGTGGCCACAGCGCCAGGACAGGGTCAGGCCCGAGCCCGTACAGGAAGCAAAAAGGGAGCAACACAGCCACCCACACAACTCTGCGACCCTTTGGGGTCCCCGTGCTCCAGGAAGTCACTGTCCCAGCCTCCCAGGACAAAGTTTCAGGGGCTGGTTCCCGGCAGCAAGAACGGCCCCGGGAAACGCTAATATACAATGGAATCTGGGCTAAGCACTGTCTTCTCCAAGAGCTGAGCTCACAGGACATTCCCAAGAAACCTCTGGAGAGGTGGGGAGGAAAGTTTCTGGAGGTCTTTGGATGAAGAAAACAAAAAAGTGGCCTTGATTTTCAAGGCAAAATTACAGAGGAAGAAAAAAATGTTTTTAATCTAATTAAGAGCGATCTTTTCACCTTCATCACAACATCGCGGAAACGTGCCAGAGCCTCACTTCACACAATAATCAGAGCAATTAGTGAGGGAGAAGCCTTGGAAACCAGTGCAGATGTTCTCAGAATGTTTAATGGGGAAATGAGTTGCAGGCCTCGTTCTCAGCATCCGGCTCCAGGCCCTGGCTACCAAATCCAGACATCTGCTGGGGCCCCACCCCCAGGCCCCGAGGGCGCGGGCTTGAGAAACGCAGGTCCCTTCCCAGGCCGCCTCCCAGCCAGGCCAGATCTGGGGCTGAGAGGCTCCCCACGGCTCCCCAAGCTGGAGCCTGGACACAGTCAGAGCCACCCCAGAGCTGGGGGGAGGCTTAACGTCAAAATTATGTTAACAACTGATGTCAAAAATAATCAACTCAGCCTGGCTCCCCCACCCTGTCCCTGCTGGCTGCAGGAGGGCTGGGCAGGGAGAGGGCAGGGGACCCTGAGGGGAACTCGGCTATGGCCGCCCCCCACCCCTGCATCCCCCAAGTTCACACGGACCCCACTGTGTCGTGAAGAGACGTAGTGGCATCTGCCCGCTATGGCCGCAGGGGCCCCATTCCAATGCTGCCGGCCTCTTTGTGGGCCCAGGAGTCAAACTGGTTGAACATGAGGAATTTCCAATCATCAGAGAACACATGGGCAAACAGGATGATGCTTTACTTAAGAGCCGGTCGGTTCCAGAGACCGGGGGCCATTGGGCTGATGTTCTCGAAGCCCTGCGCAGGTCAGGCAGCTTGGCAGAGCTTCCCGGAGGGGACACAGCAGTAAACGACACACGCCGTCCCTACTCTCTGGGACCTGCTGCTTATGTGAGCACTCTCTCTGACCTCAGGGCCTGTGCAGCCACACACAGGCTGGGCCAGAAGTGAGAGTGGGGTGGACCCCCTCCAGGGAAGCCCCCCCCCCCCCGGCAGAGAGATCAATACCCTAGCTCCCTTAGCAGCTGCTGGGGCAGCTCTGAGGAGTGCTCTATGCAGCTTCCCAGCTGCCCGCCACGGAGCTCACCCTCAATAAAGTGCACTGCACAAGGATTCCTGAATTGGGCTCTGTATCCAGTGGAACTGACCCAAGACACGGTGACAGGAAGCCATGGGAGCATTTTAAGTAGGAGAGCAGCAAGGTCCACTTTATATTGAAAGAATTCCCTTGGGTTGCTGTGTGAAGAATGGGCAGGAGGAGGCAGGGACAGAAACTGAATGACCAGTGAAGAGGGAAGACCAACCATCCAGGCCCAGAGACAGCAGCAGCGTGGCTGCGGAAGGGGGCTGCAGGGGAGGCCAGAGGTGGGCAAGGTCCGGAGAGCTGAGAGAATCTGCTGATGGCTTAGATGGGCGCATGGAGGAAAAGGCATTGCCTCCAGCAGACGTCCAGCCAGGCCCGGAGACCAGCGGCATGCTGCTCCCTTCCCTCTGGTCTCAAACCTCCCCCAAACTCTAAAACCAAGAAGTGCCGGTAAAACCATAGACGGAGCATGCCTTCGGCAGCATGAGGAGACAGAACACCATGGCCTTCCGATCGCCTGTGAGCATAGAAATGGGCCAGATTTGAACAGCGCTCTAACCACCTCCCATCACTGCCAGCCTCTGGCTACAGAGTCAGGAGATGGAGGTTTAAGATGTTCTGTCAAAGGTTCGGAGGGAAGTGAGTGAACTGGGCAAAAACAGAGGAGTATGTACCTCCAAGGACCCTTCCCTTCACAGAGGCATCGAAAAATCAAGCCCAAACCTGTCAGAACTAGAGAACAGTCAGGAAAGAGGCAACAAGAAAGTGGGAGGGGCACGGTAGCATTTTTACTTGCCCTCAGAACGCCCTGACCCCCACTCGGTGGCAGCTTAATGATGGCAGTCCACATTTCCAGCGTGGGACCCTGATCCTTGGTTCTGGAAGGAGCAGAGAAGTGAAAGCTGATGGGCATTCCCTGAAAACACCGTGAGGGAGTCCAACAAATTCCAGCCACATGGGGAGAGGTTGTTGTTGAGGTACACAGAAGAGCACAGAAAGCCTGGGAAGAAAAGCTGGAGAAATCGTTCCCTCTGGACAAATCAGGCCACTGTATACACTGAGTAACTGAGAAGGCCGAGCGCATGCCCAGGGCAGGATGCATGTGTTGAATAGTCCCCTCCAGCTGAGCTCTCTGCCCATCTCCAACAGGAAGTGACGGCTAAGGCAGAGTTGTAAACAGCCTGGACAAATGTCCCAGTGCCCCCACACAAAGCCAACCTGTAAAGACTGGAAGAATTCTTTTATTTTTTCCCCTCTCCGCCCCCCCCCTTCTCCCTCTGTTTTCCTGACCCCTGGCACTCAAGGAACCTTTTGTCAAAATACAAGCTGAGCAGGAGCTGAAGGAACAGGGACTTCAGACACCAAACGTGACAAAGTTTACAGATTTCACAAAATTAGGTTAGAAGTCACTAAAAAGCTATAGCCCACAGCAAGACAAAAACAATCTTAAGGAAGGGAAAGAACCTGGTATCTGGGGATACTACATATAATGTTTAGAATATCTAGTTTCCAAGAAAAAGTGATGAAACATGTAAAGAAACAGAGAGTATGGCCCACTCACAGAAGAAATGAGCAGATAATGTTCCTGAGGAGGCACAGACATTGAACTTACTAGACAGAGACTTTCAACCCACTTTCTCAGATATGCTCAAAAGAACTGAAGGAAATTGTAGGCAGAGCATGAAGGAAACCAGGAGACCAATACATGAACAAATAGAGAATATAAATGAAGATCATTAAACAGACATTCTGGAACTGCAAAGCATAATATCTGAAATGAAAAACTCAGTAGAGGGTTTCATTAGCATATTTAAACGGGCAAGAGAATCAGTGAACACGAAGAGAGGTCAATCAATTGAAATTATCTGGTCTAAGGAATGGGAGGAAAAACAATCTGAAGGAATAAGGAGCAGACCCTAAGAACCTGTGGGATACCATCAAGCATACTAAGATATCCATAATCAGAATCCCAGAAGGAGAGGTGAGAAAGGGGCAGGAAGAATATTTGAGAAAAAATTAGCTGGCAACTTCCAAATTTCTTGAAGGCATGTAATCTATACATCCAGGAAGCTCAGTGAACTCCAAGGAACACATCATAATCAAACTGTTAAAAGACAAAGACAGAGCCATGAAAAGAGTGAGAGACATGACGGATCTAAGTAAGATTAGTAAGTAAGATTAACGTCAGATTTTTCATCAGAAAGCATGGAGGCCAGAAGGGAGTGGGATGACATTTTTATAGTGCCGGGAGAAAAATGAGTCGAGAATTTTATATCTAGTAAAATTATCTCTCGACAATAGAGGGACACTACTGTGCGCCTGAAACTAATATAACACTGTATGTTAACTATACCAGAATTAAAACAAAATAAAATAAAAAAACACCAAAGGGAAAATGAAGATATTCCCAGAGAAACAAAAGCTGAGGGAGTTCATCACTATAGACCTACCCTACAAACAATGCTGAAGAGAGTTCTTCAGGCCAAAGTGAAAGGACACTAGAAAGTAACTCAAAGTCATACAAAGAAATAACGCATTCCAGAAAAGGTAACTGCAAGGGGAAACATAAAAACCAGTATCATTGTACTTTTGGTTTATAACTCCCCTTTATTTCCTATATGACTTAAAAAACAAATACATAAAACAATTATACATCTGTGTAACTGGGAATACAATGTATAAAGATATAATTTGTGACAACACCATGAAGGGGAGCTCTGCAGAAGCTGTGTTTTGTATGCTATTGAAGCTGCTGGTATCAGTTCAAAGTATAGCTTTCTAAGTTTAGGATGTTAAATGTACTACTCATGGTAACAAGAAAATATCTAAAAAATAGATACATAACAGGACAGAGAATAATTGTAGCCTACTAAAAAAATTAGTTAAACACAAGAGAAGGCAGTAAAAGAGGAATGAGAAACAAACAAAGGTATAAGACATACAAAAAAATAGCAAAATGGCAGCCCCTCCTGGTCAGTAATTGCACTAAATGTAAATGGATTACATTTTCAATCAAAAGATATTGACAGAATGGATAAAAAGAAATTATACGATTTCTCACTGTCTACAAGACACTCATTTTAGATCTAAAGACACAAATAGATTGAAAGTGAAAGAATGGGACATGGTATTCTATGCAAATAGTATCCAGCAGAGAGCTGGGGTGGTGTACTTATACCATGGAAAATAGACTTTAAGTCAAAAATTGTTACAGGAGACAAAGGACGCTATATATTGAGGAAAGAGTCAATTCATCAAGAAGACATAGCAAATACAGATATATATACTTTGAACCACAGGCTTCCAAAATATATGAAGCAAACATTGACAGAATCGAGGGGAGACACTGACAGTTCTCTAATAATAGTTGCAAATTTCAATACCTCACACTCAGTAATGGATAGAAAGACCAGATGGAAGATCAACAAGGAAACAGAAAACCTGAACGACACTATAAACCAACTACACTTAATATATAGAGGACGCTCCATCCAACAATAGCAGAATACACATTCTTCTCAAGTTCACATGGAATAGAATCCAAGATGGACCACATGTTAGGCCACAAGGCAGTCTCAGTAAATTTTAAAAAATTAAAATCATATGAAGTATTTCTCTAACCAAAATGGAAGGAGGCAAGAAATCAAGAATAGAAGGAAAACTAACAAATATGTGGAAATTAACTAACTCAAACAGTGTTTAAAAACTAATGGGTCAAAGAAGACATCATAAGGGAAATTAGGAAATACTTTGAGATAAATGAAAATGAAAACACAACATACCCAGACATGGATGCAGTGAAGGCAGTGCTCAGAGAAAATTATACCTGCAAATTTCCACATTACGAAGAAAAAAGATCTCCACTAACCTAACTTTACAGCTTAGGGAACTAGAAAAAGGAAAGGAAAGTAAACCCACAGTTAGCCAAAAGAAGCAAATAATAAATATGAGACTGGTGAGAGATGCAAGAAAACAGGAAAACAACAGACGCAACAAAAAGTTGGCTATTTTTGAAACAATCAACAAAATCGACAGACTTTTAGCTAGAATGACTAAGAAAAGAATTAGAGACAATGAATATAAATAACATAGTAAATGAAAGTAGGAATATTACACTTGACTTTACAGAAATAAAAAGAATTATAAGAGAATACTATGAATAGTCATACTTCAACAAATTAGATAACCTAGATGAAGTGGACAAATTCTTAGAAACACACAAAGTACCAAAACTGCCTCAAGAACAAACAGAAATTCTGAACAGATATACAACAAGTAAAATGAATCAGTTATCAACAAACTCTTAAGGAAGAGAAGTCCAGGAAATGGTGGCTTCACTGGTGAATTATACCAAACATTTAAAGATGAATTAACACCAATCCTCAAACTCTAACATAAAAGAAGGGGGGGGCACTTTGTTATACATTCTATAAAATTAGTATTAGCCTGATGTCAAAGCCAAACAAGTATACCGCAAGAAAGCTAGACACCAATATCCTTAGAGATGCAAAACCTCTCAACAAAATACCAGTAAACCAAATCCAGCGGTGTATTAAGAAGATTTTGCACCACGGCCAAGTGGGATTTATCTCAAGAATGGAAGGGTGATTTGACATAAGAAAAATCAATCAGTATAATACATCACATTGAAAGACAGTGGAAAAAAAAACACACACACACACACGAGCACCTCCAAGGCAGAAATCAATATCCAGTGACCTTTCAGGATAAAAATTCCCAGAAAAATAGGAATAGAAGGGAACTTCCTCAACATGATAAAGAACATTTATGGGAAACCTACAGCTACCATCATACTCAAAGGTGAAAAGACTGAAAACTTGCCCCCTCAAAGCAGGAACTGGACAAGAATGCCTGTTTGTACCACTGCTTTTCAACAATGTACTGGAAGGTTTAGCTATAGCGACGAGGCAAAAATAAATAAATAAATAAATAAATAAATAAATAGCATCTGTTGGAAAGGAAGAAGTGAAATTATTTTTATTCATAGATGACATAATCCTATATATAGAAAATCCCAAAGAATCCTCAAAAGAAGGAAAAGGAAAAAAAAAAGAAAAGAAAAACTACTACTAGAGCTACCAAGTGAGTTCAGTGAAGTTTGCAGGGCACCTGGTCAACACGCAGAAAATCATGTGTTTCTATCCAGGAGCAATGAACAATCTGAGAAGGAAAATGATTTTTGAGTCCCATTTACAATAGCATCCATGTTCATGGATTGGAAGATTTATTATTGTCAAGATGACAGTATTACTCAGTGATCTACAGAGTCAATGCAATCCCTGCCCAAATTCTAATGGTCTTTTTAAAAAACAGAGATGGGAAAATTGATCCTACAATGTTTACAGAATTGCAAGGGGACCTAAATTGCTAAGACAGTGTTGAAAAAGAAAGTTGGAAGACTCACATTTTCCACTTTTAAAACTTACACAGAGCTACAGTAATCAAAACAGTGTGGTAGTGGCATAAGGACAGACCTACAGGTCCATGGAATAGAATGGAGACACGAGAAATAAACCCTCACATACATGCTCAACTGATTCTCAACATGGTGTCAAACTATTCAATGGGAAAGAACAGTCTCTTCGACAAATCGTGCTGGGACAAGTTGGCAAAAGAATGAAGTTGGACCCCCTCCTCACACCATATACAAGAGCTAAATAAAAGCTTATATACAAATATAAGAGCTAAAACCATAAGGTTCTTAGAAGACCTAGGGGTAAATCATATGACCTTGGATCTGGCAATAAATTGTTAGATATGATATAAACAACAGGCACATCATTGTGAATGTGCTAAATGCCACTGAATTGCTTGACTTTAAAATAATCAATTTACATGATTGAGCACCACTTCATTAAAAAATAGAGGAGGCACAGAAGACTTCAAAGAAGCAGAGACATAAACCAATAAAAAGACAGTGGCTGTGATTAATGGAAGCCCAACATTCATATCACTGAAGTCTCTAAAGAAGGAAATAAAAATAATACAACAGAAATAACATTTAAAACCTTATCTAAGGAAATTTCTGTAAGTAAAACAAAATCTAACTCTTGCGGGGCATCTGGGTGGCTCAGTTGGTGAAGCGTCTGCCTTCAGCTCATGTCATGATCCTGGGGGTCCTGGGATCGAGGCCCGCCTCGGGCTTCCTGCTCAGCAAGAAGCCTGCTTCTCCCTCTCCCTCTCCCTCTGCCCCTTCTCATGCACTCTCTCCCTCACTCACTTTGTCTCTCAAATAAATAAAATCTTAAAAAGAACCACAATCGAACTCTTGCATTTCTGGTACCATGTGGGTACCAGGGAATTTATCTAGAAGTAATCAATTCTGAGATATTTCCGAGTAAAACTATAAGACTTTACAAATGAAGATGGCCCCCAAGCAAAAAGATGAAATAACTTCTGGAGGCAAGAGAAGCATGCTGGCAACAGACTTATCAAAAACAGGACAGAAAGCAGGACAACAGTGGAACAACATTTTCAAAAAACTTAAGGAAGTGCATACCAAGGATTTTCTACTCAGCCAAGCTGACCTTCCTATATCAGAGAGATGGAAAAGCAGACTTACGTGTGCACAAATATTGTACACACATGTCCTTGCTCAGGAACTTACCAGAGGATGAGCTATGTGCCACCATTGGAACATTAGAAAGCTCTGGCAAGGGCAGTGATGGTGAATGATTTGTATATTTAACTACACACGAAGACCCAGATAGAGTCATGGCTGAATAATAATATACGGACATCCTGTGTTCTGACAAAATAGAATACAAATCTGAGAGAATGAAGAGGGAGTGAGAAAATAGTAGACAGTAGATACAGTATACAGAACATATGACTTACATACATGACAGCTAGGAATCAGTTCAAACCGGCCCACCAAACAACATACGCCTGAGTAAGAGAAAGAGGTATTAAACCAGAACAAAACTAGTGATACGAGGGAATCCACCAGGAAAAAGAAGATGTAAACATTCTTAAATACTGAAATAATTAATGCAAAAGCAGAGCAGACACACGGAACAGAGCAACAAAATCAGTAAGACGTAATTCAGGCAACAACTGCAATACGGCATAATACAGGCAGATCAGTTGTATTGATAAATGACAATAAAAAACGTGCCTCTTAAAAGAAAATACATTCAAAATTGGCCTAGAAAGCAAAATCCAACTCTATGCAACTTAAAAAAAAAAAAAAAAAAAGAGAGAGAGAGAGACATCTGAAATTCAGTGATTGAAACGGCTGAAAGATACGGGAATGAATAAAGATTTACCAGGTAAGGGTCAACACCAAGAAAGCAGGGGTTATGATTCTGATAGCAGAAAAATGAATAATTAATGCTAAAAAAGCATTAAGTGAGACAAATAAGGATCCTTCATGATGCTAAAAGCTGTATTTCATAATGAAGTTTTAACGATTATGGAAAACTATGTAACAAATACCACAGCAACCACCCATGTAAAACAGAAACTACCAGATATGCAGGGGCAAATATAAACACATTAGTGATGGGAGAGTCTAACATCCCACATTCATATGGCAACCGAAGTAGACTAAAAGGAAAGGACATAAAAAATCTGAAGAACATAATCCATAAGGTAGGTCTTTTGTGTTCATATAGAGAGAACCCTACGCCATGACAATAGAAAATACACTTTTTTGAGCACACATTTATAGGTCTAAATACACAGATCAATAAAAATAAAAATACACAGACTACCAATTGAAAAAGCTAAAAAAAAAAAAAAAAGAGAGAGAGACTGTAAATCAAAGAAAGCACGAGGAAGGAAATAACAAAGATAAAAGAAACTAATGAGGCAGAAAACAGTAAAATACTAGACCAAATTAACATAATAAAAATCCTGGTTACATGAAAGAAATAAAATAGACAAACTACCATTTAATTAGGGAGCAAAGAGAAAAAGCACAAACATACAAAAGAAACAACAAGAGAAAGTGCTGTGAAGGAAATTTTTAAAATAATGATAGACTACTTGGTACACTTCTATGCAAAGAATTTGCAAAACCCAGATGAAATGGATAACTTCCTTGCAAAATACAGTTTATCTAAAATTGATCTCAGCAGAAATAGAAAGCTTACGCACACTGATTTCCAAAAAAATCAGTAGAAAAAGTTACCAAGGAATTACCCTGAGAGAAAGTGCCATATCCAGTTGGTTTCACAGGGGAATTCTACCAAAACCTTTTAGAAACTGGAGTGTCTTACTACTATATATATTGTTTCAGAGCACAGAAAATGAAGGAAAGCTTCCAAATACTTTCTAAAGTGTAACACTGATACATGAACCTGATGAACACAGAGCATGAAAGTAAAAGTCCCATAATATTTGTGAATGCTGATGCAAAAATTCTAAATATTTCCCCATATTAATAGGTTTAAGAGGAAACATATGATTACATCTAAGAGTTTATCAACCATTCCTATTAAAAGCTCTCATGAAGATACTGCGGATGGATACCCCCTTGACAGAACTACACAAATATAAGGATAAAACAGAATGAATTCCTCTATAAACTACACATAGTAAAGGGCCTCCTGACTCTGATTAAAAATCCAGATGTCATAAGAGAAGATCAGTGAATCTGACTACAGGTATAATAAAATAAACCCTTTGCATAGAAATAAAAGTACCTTAAAGTTAAAAGGCAAATGACAAAATGGAAGGAAATCTTTGCAGCATATATCACCAACAGAAGGCTCATGGTTACGACAGACACGAAACGTAAAACTGAAGAAGGACCAAGATGTTTACAGAAAAATGGGCAAAAGGTATCAACAGCTCAGGAAATTATATATAAAAATGGCCCTTAAACTTATGAAAAGATTGCAGTTTCACTCAAAAAAATCAATGCAAGCTAAAGTTAAATCAAGATATCAGTTTTCCCTTATCAGATCAATAGAAATTCAAAATATCGATAACCTACTCCCATGGCGAGGCTGTGTGGAACAGTCTCACATCCTCTGGTGTGAGTGCAAAATGGCGCTACTCCCGGGGAGGGGAATTCGGCAATATTTAACAAATCTAAATGTGTATTTGTATTCCAACCTAGCAATCCCACTCCTAGGAATTTACCTTAAGGGTATACCTCTAACAAAATGTAAAAATATGCATAAGATTATTCAGTGCAGCATTTTATTTGCAATTATAAAATGTCGGAAACTAACCCAAACTCTGGCCGCAGAGTGGGGAGCGTAGCTGCTACGAGGAAGCCACGTACACAGACAAGCTTCAGAGACTGGTCGACGGGACCACAGTGCGCACGCGTCGAGGAGCGCTGTGGCACTGTAATGAAGAGGGACAGAGCTCTCCACGAGTGGATGCTGAATGATTTCTAGGTGGTGATTTTAGTATATGTGCTGCCAAAGCGAGCACTCTAGGTGGTGGTTTTAAGCGAGAAAAGCAAAGTACAAAAGGACATATATAGAGTACCACCTGTTTTTGGAATAAAGAAGGGGAAATGAGAAAATAAACACGTATGTTTGATAAAGAACATACACACCCCATCACATGTGCAAAATCCACCAGAGAGTACTGAACCTGGTTACTTCGGAGGGGTGGAGAATCAGGATGGAAGGAATAAGGAAGATGCAAAGGAGGGAAGGAGGGAAGCAGTAGACCTTCTAGTATGGGTTAGACTTTGGAGGTATATTAGTGTTCTACATATCCAGAAAATAACACGAAATCGGCAATATTCAGCCCACCTCTTGAAAGGTGGAATGAGGACCTTGGCAAAACTGCAACCTAGGAGGCAGTGATAAAACTGGACGAGACCATCAGAAACCACCATTTAAGAATTCCAGAAATTAACCGAAGGTTAACTGAGAGTTGTTTATTCGAGAAAAAACTACGAAACCTTAGAATGGCACTGTCTGTGATACTTTCACTTGGGGCCGCTTCCATCCCCCTACCCGAGCTCAGCGGCACAGGAGCCTTGAGGACACTCAGTCCCGGGGCCAACAAAGAGGGCCCAGTTGACTCGGGAGCCTCATGGGAGACCCCATGGACTATGTCAAACAACAGCAATCTCAGGAGCAAATCAGCAAATCACTGGGGAAGGCCAATACCACAGCTTCCAGAGGCTGCAGTACTGGTTGGGACAAGCAACAGACCAGCAAGAATTTTTACAGGAATCCTGAGATCTGGCAGACTGCACGCACACTCGAGAGAGACAAGCAAGGACACCTGTTATCTGCTTATCCTTGGCTGGCTGTGAGACCCCATGTGGGCAGAAAGTAACAGCCACGAGACACTTGTAAACTGCCTGAACTTTGAATGAGTGTCTCAACTCACATGCAGATCACCTCAGCAAAGGGAGGACGCCTCATTGGCTCAAGTTGTTCAAACAAAACTTCGGACCAATCCTGGCCTGACCACCAGGCTATGCCGATCCAGGGGTGACACAAAGAAAGCCAGGCTTAAAAACAAAAGCATGTTAAAAAAAACCCAAAAAACAACCTGAGCAGAGACCATCAGTGGCCCCTCGCTGCAGGAGACACAAACTGCAGAATCCAGGCAGAATGATCACTGCTGATCAGGGGGAAGAATCAGAATCCAGAGTTCCTACACTATGTAAAATCAAACATATTTTTTGGACGAAAAATTATGAGACATGCAAAGAAACAGAGAGTGTAACCCTTCAACAGGGATAAAGAGCAGTAATTGAAATGATCTCTGGGGGCGAGGGGGGGGCGGTGCAAAACATTGGCCTTCGTAGGCCAAGACTCCAAAGCAGTTACTATAAAGATGTTTGAACACTGCAAAGAAACCGTGTTTAAAAAACGAAAGGAAAGGATGATGGCGGTGACTCATCAAATGGAGAGCATCAGTAAATAGATGAGATATATAAAATAAGTCAAATAGGCATCGTGGGGTTGCCAAGTACAGTAACGGAGAGGTTTGGAAAACCAGAGGGGCTACACAGCAGATGTGAGCTGGCAGAAGAAAGAAAGGATCAATGAACCTGAAGATAGACTGGTAAAGGGCGCTCGTTCGGAAGAACATAGAACAGGTGAAGAAAACAGTGCACCCATGGAGGCCCCGTTAAGTGCCACTAGGAGTAGCAACGTACATGTGATTGGAGTCCCTAGAAGGAGAGGAGGGAGAGCCAGACAAAAACATTTGAAGACTTATCCAGGAGTGACCTGATGCAGATTGTTTCCAGTTGAAATGCTGACTGTAATCCCCAGACTGTACTACTAAGAAAACAACTTACAAACAGGGGAAATAAATAAGAATAAAATAAATAAATAAGAATAAATTAAAAAAAATAATAAGTCCCTAGCATGGGACTTAGAATGGCGCGCTAAAACACATCTATTCAACACGACAGAAGGCAGCAGAGGAGGAGGAGAGGAATAAAAGAGACACAAGACCTACAGAAAATGAGTAGCAAGTGGCAGATGTAAGTCCTACTAGATCAGTAATTATATTAACTGTAAGTGAATTAAACACTCAATAAAGCAACAGAGATTGCCAGATTGCCTAGCACAGGAACCAAGCATATACTTCCTACAATAGATACATTATATATTCAAAGACACAGATAGGTTCAAAGTAAAGGGATGGAAAAAGATGGCCTGCAAACATTAAACACAAGAAGGCTAGAGGGGCTATAATAAATATCAGCCAAAATTGGCTTTCAAACAAACTCTTACTGGAGGCAATGAGGGACATTTATAATGATAAGAGGATCAACTCATCAGGAAGAAATAAAAATCATAAAGTACAGAAGTTATAAAAAATAAAATTACAAAGAACTCAAAGTTATATATGCCGCCAACAGAGCCCTAAAATACATTCAACAAGAACTGATGGAATTGAAGAAGCAGACAATTCAATGATAGACAATTCAACAGGAAAATAACAGTATTCAAGTCTTTTATATCCTTGTTGATCTTCCGTCTTGTTTCGTCAATTATTAAGAGAATTGAACTACCGCTGAATGAGGCCGTGTGCCCATGTGAGATGAAGCTGTGTGGGCCCTCTGCTTAATGCCCTCCCCCTGCCCCTGTTCTGGGGATCACACACCCTTCTGGTGTTGGGATCTGATCTCACACCTCACACCTCACTCAGGCAACATGACAGGTTGAGCTGGCAACTGCACTCTCACCGGGAAGATGTGTGTGGCCATAAAGGGAAACTGAAATTTTACTCCCCCTCCTACAGTGAAGTAGTATAAGACAGTGCCCTGCCTACATTTTCTGGCGTGGGCTTGGTGGGGCCCATGGGGAAGCTAAACATTCATGGTTACCAGGCCCTCTTGCTACACCTCAACAGGGGACTAGTCTGGAAAAAAAAAAAAAATATATATATATATATATTTTATACACACACACATACATGTATGAGCCAGAGTCTCATAAGCTTTAAAATTTCCAGGGTACAACTGAAAATCCCTTGTCATGCCAAGAATCAAGATAGTCACAACACAAATGAAAAAATATAATCAAGAGATGCCATAACCAAAATAAGTCAAATGTCAGAATTACTTGAGAAGGTTTAAAGACATCATTACAAAAATGATTTAATAAGCAATTACAGATTTTCTTGACACAAATGAAAAAAAAAACAAAATCACAGCAAAGAAATAGAAGCTCTTAAAATGTAAATATAGAACTGAAAAAATGTAATAACAGAATAAACCTCACTGAATGCACTCAAGTGTGAAGTGGGCATGGCAGAGAATAGAATCTGTGAACTTGGGGTTAGATCAATAGAACTGACTTAATCTGAACAACAGAAAATGGACTGAAAATAAAAAGTGAGCAGAATTTCAGGGACCCATTTGACAATAACAAAAGAGCTAACATTTCTATCATTGGAGTCCCAAAAGAGAGGAGAAAGTGAGACAAAAAACTGTATTCAAAGAAATAATGGCTTAAAACTCCCTAAGTTTGGTGAAAGATACAATCCTACAGATTCAAGGAGCTAACTGAATACAAAGCATAAATCCAAAAAAATCTACACCATTACACATTATAAACTCCTGAAAACTAAAGATAAAACATTTTGGAAGAAGAGAAATGGCACATTACTTACAGAGAAACACTAATTTGAATGGCAGTGCATTTGTCATCAGAAACCATGGAGACCAGAGGAAGTGAATGTGGAGGAGGGAACATTTCCAAACTTGTCCTGCCAGGCCAGCATTACCTTGATACCAAAACCAGATAAGGACACCACAAGAAAACTATAGACTAATATCTGGTGAATATAGATGCAAAAAAAATATATAGATGCAAAAATTCTCAACAAAATATTAGCAAATGGAATTCAAGAATACATTAAAAAGATTATACACCATGGCCAAGTGGGATTTACCCCCTGGGAGGCAACTGCTTCAACTTAACACAAATCAATAACTGTAATACAACACACATAAATAAAATGAAAGATAAAAATCACATGATCATCTCAATAGATGCGTTTGACAAAATACATCTTTTCACAATAAACACCCTTAACAGACTGCGTATAGAAAGAACATACCCAAACATAATAAAGATTAAAAAATAACAGGATCCTATATATAGGAAATCCCAAAGAATCAGTTGAAAAACTTGGAATTAATCAGTGATTTTGGTAAAGTGGCAGGATGCAAAATCAACATCTAGAAACCAATTACATTCCTTTACACTAATGAGGAAGCATCTGAGAAAGAAATAAAACTGCCTCATTTAAAACAGTATGAAAAAATAAAATATTTAGGCATAAATTTAACCAAAGAAGTAAAATGTCCATACAATGGAAACTACAACAAATCTTTGCTGAAAGAAACTGAAGGCGACACAAACAAGTGGGAAGACAACTTATGTTCATGGATCAGAAGATTTAATACCGTTAAAATGGCCATCCTACCCAAAGCCATCTATAGATTCAATGCAATCCCCATCAAAATACCAAAGACATTCTTCACAGAAATAGAAGAAACAATCCTAAAATTTGTATGGAACCACAAAGACCCCAAATAGCCAAAGCAATCCTGAGAAAAAAGAACAAAGGTGGAGGTATGACTATAAACCAGTTTCTAATGTCACTATGTGTGTGCATACGTGTGTGTGTGTGTGTGTGTGTGTGCATATGTTATACATCACTATATGTGTGTGTGTGTGTATATATATATATTTATGTATTATTGAAACTATAAACTAGTTTGAACTAGTTCAAAGCCATAGTAATACAAGTTGTAATGGTGCTGGCACAAAAATAGACACATGGACCAATGGAACAGAACAGAGAGTCCAGGATTAAATGCCAATATATATGGCCAACTAATATTCAACAAGGGAGCCAAGAATACCCAACGAGGAGAGGATGGTCCCTTTAGTAAATGGTGTCGGGGAAACTGGAGAAATGATGAAATTAGATCTCTATCTCATACCGCTTACAAAATTAACTTGAAATAGATCAAAAACTTAAACATAAGACCTGATACATTAAACTCGGAGAAGAAAATGTAGGGAAGAAGCTCATCAAACATTGGTTATGGCAATAATTTGGGGGACATGATGCCAAACCATATAAACAAAAGAAAAAAAATCAACAAATGGGACTACATCAAACTCAAAAGCTTCTGCACAGCAAAAGAAACAACAACATGAAAAGACAACCTACAGAATGGGAGAAAAAAATTGGAAACCATATGGTTGATAAGGGGTTAAAATGCAAAATATATAAAGAACCCAGTCAACTCAATAACAAAAAAAATCCCAAACGATTTGATTAAAAAATGGGAAAGACTAAATTAACATTTCTTCAAAGAGGACATAAAAATGATCAGCAGACACATGAAAAGATGCTTGACCTTGCTAATCATCAGGGAAATGCAAAATCAAAACCACAATGAGGGGTGCCTGGGGGGCTCAGTCAGTTGAGTGTCTGACTCTTGATTTTGGCTCTGGTCATGATCTCTGGGGTCATGGGATCGAGCCCCGTGTCAGGCTCCATGCTCAGCACCAAGTCTGCTTGGGACTCTCTCTCCCTCTGTCCCTACCCCCTCTCTAAAATGAATAAATAAGTCTTTAAAACACAACAAAACAAAACCCACAAGGAGATATCACCTCACACCTGTTAGAATGGCTGTCATCAAGAAGACAAGAGACAACAGCTACTTACAAGTATGTGGTGAAAAGGGAACCCTTATACACTGTTGGTGGGAATGCAAATTGGTCCAACCACTGTGGAAAACAGTATGAAGGTTCCTCAAAAAATTAAAAATAGATCTATCATATAATCCAACAATTCAACCTCTGGGTATAGATCCAAAGGAAATGAAGACAGGATTTCAATGAGATATATGCACTTCTATGTTTATGACAACATTATCCATAATAGCCAAAATATGGAAATAACCCAAATGGCCATCAATGGATGAATGGATTAAAAAGATACATAAACATAGTGGACTAATCTTCAGCCCTGAGAAAGGAAGATATCCTCCCATTTCTGATGACATGGATGGACGTTGGGCACATTATGCTAAGTGAGGTAAGTCAGCCAAAGACAAGTACTGTATGATATCACCTACATGTGGGAGCTAAAAAATCTAAATCTGTAAAAAACAGAGAGGACCATGGTGGTTACCAGGGGATGGGGTGGGGCACGAGGGATAAGAGTGATGGTGTTTAAGGTGCAAATTTGTAATGAGTAGTAAATTAGCCTTAGATACCTAACACACAGTGTGAGGAATTTAATATCATGCTACAGTTACGTACTGTGATAAATACCATTACACCAGCAACCACATTACAATATGTAAATGTATCAAAGCAACACAGCATACCCCTTAAACCTACACAATGTTAACACGTCAAGTGTGTTCAATAAATTAAAAAAAGATACAAGGAACCAAAGGGAAGTAAGGTTTCAACACTTCGCTCAAAGAAGCAAAGCACTGAAAACAGATTACAATAAACTACATATACTTATATTGCAATACTTAGGGCAACTACCAAGAGAACTATACAAAACTTCTCACTCAGAAACACTGAAGACATCAGAAGGATACTAAGAGAATATTTCAAACAATTCTACACACATAAATATGACAACCTAGGCGAAATGGACCAATTCCTCAAACTGCACACACTATAATTTACCCAATACGAAAGAGGTAATCTTTATGATTAAATTTTTTAAGGAAATTGAATTTTAATTTAAAAAATTCACAAGAAGAAACTCCCAGATATCAATTGCTTCACTGGAGATTTCTCCAGAACTGTTAAAGAATTAATTATAATGCCACACAATCTCTTCCAAAAAACAGGAGAGGGGGACTACTTTCCAATTCATTTTCTATAGAATTTCCCCGATAACAAAACCAAAGATACTACCAAAAGAGAAAAGTACAAACCAATATTCTTCATGAATGTAGATGCAAAAATCCCTTTAAAATATTAGCAAATATGATTCAGCAAGATATGAAAAGAGTTTATGCCTTGACCAGTGAGATTTATCCTAGGGATGCAAAGTTGGTTCAGTATTCAAAATCATTCAATGTAATGCACAATATTAATAGGTAAATAATAAAAATCACATGGTCATATCAGTTGATGCACAAAATGCATTTGACAAAATCCAACATCTTTTCAGGATAAAAATGCTCAGAAAAAAAATAGAAAAGGGAACATCCTCAATTTGATAAATACTGTCAACCCCCAAAAAAAACCCTTATATCTAATATTACACTTAGTAGTGAAAGACTGAATGATTTCCTCTTAAATCAAGAACAAGGCAATGATGTTCACTCACCATTCTTATTCAACATAGTACTGGAATTTATAACCACTGCAGTAACACAAGAAGTCAATAAAAGACATACATATTGGAAAAGAAAAATGAAACTGTGTAATATCCAGAATATGTAAAGATCTCCTACAACTCAACAACAACCAACAAAACAAAAACTCAAAAATGGGCAGAGGACTTGAACAGACATTTCTTCAACCAGAATAAACTGATGGTCAACAAGCCCATGAAAAGAGGGTGAAATCACTAATCATGAAGCAAATGCTAATCAAACCCACAATGAGATACCACTTCACACCCATTTGGATGGCTATTCTAAGAATATTTTTTTAATGAACAGAAAATAACAGGTGTTTGTGAGGATGTGGGGAAGTTGGAACAGTTATGTACTGCCGAGAGGGATGGGAGATGGTGCAGCCTCCATGGAAAACAATAAAGTCACTCCTCAAAAAATTAAAAATAGAATTCCCATATGATCCTGCAATTCCACTTCTGGGTATAGACTCCAAAGAGCTGAGAGCAGGGACTTGACAAGATATTGGTAACATCATGGTTGTAGCAGCCCTGGGCACAACAGACAAAGGTGGAAGCAACCCAAAGAAACCAAATGCAATTTGAAAAAGAAAAAAGAAAAAAGAAAATGGTCACTCTTTGAAGATGACATCATGGTAAAAGTGCTGAGAGCCAAAGACAAGGAGAAAAATCTTGAAAGCAGTGACAGGAAAGAGGGTACCCCACCAAAAATTAACAGGTGACTCTTCGTCAAAAACAATGGTCCCCAGAAAGCAGCATGGCAACACATTCGACATGTTCAAAGAAAAGAAATTAACAAAGAATCTTATATCCAGAAAGGCTATCCTTCAAAAGGAAGCCAGAATAAAGACATTCCCAGGTAAACAAAAACAGAGAATTCCTTGTCAGCACCCCGACTTTGTAAGAACTACTGAAAGACATTTTTCAGGCGGGAAGTGACTCCACAGAGTACACCAAAATCACACTAGAAAACAAAAAGCAGGGACGCCTGGGTGGCTCAGTCGGTGAAGCGTCCACCTTCGGCTCAGGTCGTGATCCTGGAGTCCTGGGATGGAGCCCCACATCGGGCTCCCTGCTCAGCGGGGAGCCTGCTTCTCCCTCTGACCCTCACCCCGCTCGTGCTCTTTCACTCTCTCTCAAATAAATAAACAAAATCATAAAAAAAAAGAAAACAAAAAGCATCCATAAAGGTAATTATGTATTAATAGATGACAATATAAACATATATTTCATCCCATTTCTTTTAAGTGAATTAGAAAGTAATTGTATAAAACAACACATATTTAGTTGTATTGTTTGGCTTGTACCATCTAGAATGTAATATACTGGCCGGTACCAACTCAAAGCAGGTTGGCTGTTACAAAGCGGCACTGAGCTGAGGAAATGCCGCCGGCCGGTAATCTGAATCCACAGAGGCACACAAAGAGGATAAAAAATGTTAAGTAAGAAGGTTAACGAAACAAACACTACATACGTTCTTTTCTCAGCTTCTGTAAAGACAAAGTTACATAAGTTAATCATTATGACAGTGTACTGTTGGGCTTATAACATGTAGATATAACATATTTAACGATAACAACACAGAAATGGGTAAAATGTAATAAAGCAATATAGAAGTCACTTCTGTACCTGACCAGGCTTGGATGAGTATGAATCTGACACAAGGATGTATATGATAAATATAGGAACAACCACCAAGGAAGTGACTCAAGTAGTGAAAAATCACTAAAGAACCTTAAAAACGGTGTTAGAAAATATTCACCAAATGCAAAAGAAAGCAGTGGGCACAAAAATACAGGAGACAGAAAACAAAAAGTAAAACTGAAGACATAAATCCAACTATATCAATAACATTAGGCATGGTTGCATTAAAGAATAAAAAGGCAGAGCTAATCAGACTGAATGAAAAAGTAAAGTCCAGTGATATGGGTCTACAGGAAGTATGCTTCAGATTCAAAGATACAAACAGACTGAAAGTAAAAGGATGGAAAAATATACATCACATGAATAACAACCACACGCTACTTGGAGCACTATACCGAAATCAAAGTAGCCATGGAAACAGCCAAAGAGACAGTTGTTGGAGTCTTCAATACTCCATTTTCAATAATGTATAGAACAAATAAGCCAAAGATCAATAAAGAAAAAGAAGATGTGAACCATACTATAAACGAACTAGACCCAACAGATATCGACAGAACACGACAAACAACAACCAAAGAGTATGTAGCCTTCAGGTGCACATGGAACATTCTCTAAGAGGGACCATATGCTGCACCATAAGACAAACCTCAGTGCTTTTTAAAGGATTATAATACAGATTGTTTTCTGAACACAATGGATCAAAAGTAGAAAAATGTGAAATTTAAACAACAGACTCTTAAATGACCGATACATCAAAGAAGAATTCATGAGAAAAGTTAGAAAATACTTTGAGATGAATGAACGTGCAGACACAATATACCAGAACTTGTGGGATTCAGGGACAGCAGTGCTAAAAGGGAAATCTCTGGCTGCAGATGCCCACATTAAAAAAGAGAAGAGACCTCATATCAATAACCTAACTCTCCACCATAGAAAGCGGGAAGAAAAAAAGAGAAAAAAAACTAACCCGAAAGCAAGCAGAAGAAATGAAATAATGAAGGTTAAGGTAGAAGTTAATGAAATAGAGGCTAGAAAAAATAATAGAATCAGTAAAACCAAACGTCCATTATTTGAAAGATCAACAAAATTGACAACCCCTTGGTGAGTCTGATGGGAGGGAGAAGATTCAAATGACTACAATTAGAAATGAAAGAGAAAACTTCACAGCTGGCTTTATAGAAATAAGAAGGATTTAAATGAATGCTATAGAAATTTTATAATAATAAATTATACAACTTAGATAAAATGGACAATTTCCTAGAAAGCAAAAAACTACTAAAACTGACTAGGAATAGGTAGAAACTTTGAACAGACCTATAACAAATAAAGAGACAGAATTAATAATCCAAACACTATCCACAGACAAAAGCCTGCAAGGCCCAGATGGCTTCACTGATAAATCCTACTGAAAAATAAAAGAATAAAAATTCTTTACAAACTCTTCCAGAAAGAAAGTAGAAGAGGAAGAGACACTTCTGGACACAGTCTGCAAGGGTGACATTACCCTGTGACCAAACCAGAGAGAGATACAGCAAGAAAAGAGAACTACAGAGCAATGACTCTTACAAAAATAGGTGGAAAATGCCCAACAAAACACCAGCCAATAAAATCTAGCACTCTATAGGAGGGATTATACACTAGGACCAAGTGGGATTTGTTCCAGGAATGCAAGGTTGGATTAACGTCTGAAAAATCAATTAATCTAATGCACCAGGTCAATGAAATAAAGGGCAAAAACGACATGATTATCAATAGAAGAAAACAGACAGCAAAAAGCATTTGGTAAAATTCAATACCCTTCCGTGATGATAGAACAACATTTAGGGTACTAGGGAGAGAAAGGAACTTGCCAGTCTGATAAAGGGCATTTAGTATAAAACCACAGCTACCATGGGACTTCATGGTGAAAGACTGTCCTGATCGGTAACAGGACAAAGATGTCTGCTCCCACCACCTCTATTCAACATTATATTGGAGGTTCTATCCAGGACAATTAGGCAAGAAAAATAAAGGCGTCCAGTTTGGAAAGAAAGAAGTAAAAGTATTTCTATTCACAGATGACATAATTTTATATATAGAAAAATCTCAAGCAATCCACTAAAAACCTATGATAACTAGTAAACAAGTTCAGCAAGACTGCAAGATACATTCATATATAGAAACCAATTGTATTTCTACACACTTTCAATAAACAATCAGAAAATGAAATTATGAAAAAAATTTCACACACAATATCAAAAAAGAATAAAGCACAACAATGTAACTGTACTTACTGCCACAGATTTGTAAACTTCAAAATGGTTAAAATGGTAAATTTTGTTTTATATACACTTTACCACAATAAAGAAAGAAAAAAAATAGGAATAAATTGAACAAAAGAAATGCAAAACTTATACTCTGAAAACCACAAAATATTATTAAAAGAAAATATCTAAATAAATGAAAGACATCCCATGTTCATGAATTGGAAGACAATACTGTCATGTGGGCAATAACCCCCCCCACACACACACCGATCTACCAATTGAACGCAACACTCACCAGAATCCCGACTGAGTTCCTTACACAAACTGACACGCTGATTCTAAAATTCATATGGGAGTTCTAATGACCTAGAATAGCCAAAGCAATCTTGAAAAAGAATAAAGTTGGGGGATTCATACTTCCCGATTTCAAAACTTACTACAGAGTAACAGTGTTCAAAACGGTGTGGTTCCGGGTATAAGACAAGACACAAGACATTTAGGTCAGTAGAATAGGAGGAGAGTCGAAAAGTAAAGCCTTCCATCTGTGGTCAATCGATTTTTGTCATGGGTGCCAAAAGTATTCAGTGGGGAAAGAATTACATTGTGGACAAATGGTGCTGGAACTGTATGGAAAAAAGGAAAAAGAATCTGGACCCCTCCTTACACCACATGCAAAAATTAACCCAAAATAGATCAAAGACCAAAATACAACAAAGCTCTTAGAAGAAAACATAGGGATAAACCTTCATGACCCAAGATTTGGCCATGCGTTTTAAGACATAACACCAAAAGCAGAAGCAACAAGAGAAAAAAGATATGTTGGACTTTGACAAAATTAAAACTCTGTGGTTCAAAGGACATTCTAAAGAAAACAAAAAGAAACCCCCAGTGGGGAAGAAATATTGGCAAATCATTTATCTGATAAGGAATGATGGCTAGAACAGATGAAGAACTCTCGTAACTCAAAAACAAAAAGACAAATATTCTAATTTTTAGAAACGGATGAAGGAATCTGAATAGACATTTCTTCCAAAAACCAGATATATAAACAGTCAGTCAGCACACAACAAGATGCTCAATATATCACTAGTCCTAGGGCAACGTTAATCAACACCACAGCGAAATTCCACGTAACACACACGAAGTTGGCTAAATAACAGGACAGGTAATAACAAGTGCTCACACAGATACAGGGACATTGTAGTGTTCATACACGGTGAGGAGATGAAAAATGGCACACTCGCTTTGGAAAACAGTTTGTGAGTTTCTTAAAACATTAGACATAGAGTTACCCTGTGACTCAGCATGCCTCTGCCACATATTTCCCCAAGAGAAAGGATATGGCCGCACAAAAACGTGTTCGCGAATGTTCACAGCGGCATTATTCCTAACAGTCAACAGGTGGAAGCAGCCCAAATGCCTAGTAGCTGATGGATGGATTCAAAAAAACCTTGATATGTCCAAAGAACAGAATATTATTTGGCTGTAAAGTAAAATGAAGTACTTTTATGCATGACAACATGATGGGTGAATCCTGAAAACATGCCGCTCAGTGTTAAGAAGCCAGTCACGAAAGACCACGTATGGTATGACGTCATTTATGTAAAATGCCCAGAACAGGCAAATCCATAGGGGCAGGAAGCCAGTGAGTGGTTGGCTAGGGCTTAAGGGGATGGAATGGGGGACTGGGGCATGGTGTTTAAAGGGGGCTGGGTTTCTTTTGGGGGGTGATGAGAAACGGCTTTGACACTGCGGCGGTTGCACAACTCTGGGAATGTAGTGAGACCGCGGAATCGGACACTTCAAATGGCTGGATTGCACGGTTCACGAATGAGAGCCCAGTAGAGCTGTTACCAAGGAGACTATGGGGAACAACGCTCAGGATCGAGGGTAGGACAAAGAGCTCTCAGACTCGACAGCAAAATACAATCCATACACAGGATACACTGGACTTCATTGAAATGAAAATATTTGCTCTGTGAAGGACCTGGTGAGGAGCACCAGGTCAACCCCAGGCTGGGTGAGGACATGTATCTAGAGTAAGTACCGTCTTCTCACAACTCAGGAGTTAGAAACATTCCAGTTGGAAAATGGGCAAATGATTGGAACATTTCGGCAAGTAAGAGATACAAGGGGCCGATGTGCGCACGAGAAGATGCTCAGCGTCACCAACCGTCAGGAGGATGCAAACTCGAATCAATGAGATACTGCTACACACCTGTGAGAACAGGTGAACTGAAAACCAGTGTCCACACCAGACGCTGGCAGGGGCACGGAGAAACGGGGTCACCCCGACCCTGCAGGAGGGGACGTGAAGTCGGTACGGCCACGGGGGAGAACGGGTTTGCCATTTCTAGAAGACGTACTCAGCAAGTACACCCCCGGGGCCTTATCCCGGAGAAACCACATCACATTCACATAAAAACCTGTCCATGGGTATTCATGCCAACTTCATCTGTGTCTTACTCTTCTGGGGCCACTGTCATAAATTACCACAAATTCAGCAGCTTAAAATGACGCAAATGGATTCTTTGGCAATTCCGAAGAGTTGTTCCAGAAGTTGGAAGCGAACATCCTGGACAGGTATGATTCCTTGTGGAGGCTCTCGGGGAGGATCCATTTCCCTGCCTTCTCTTTCCTCTGGAAGCTGCCTGTTTTCCCTAGCTGGTGGTCCTGACTCACACGCACACCGCGTCTTCTCCCCCTGCTTCCGGTGATACGTCACTGTTCTCTCCTGTCGTCCAATCCCCTTCTGCCTCCCTCCTGCAAGGACATTTATGATGACACTGGACCCCAGGATAATCCAGGATCCCCCCTAGTCTCAATATCCTTAATTTAAGCGTGTAGGTGGAGTCTCCTTCACCATATAAGGTGACAGTCCCTGGTTCTAGGAATCTGGACCTCAATGTTTTGGGGCCTGTTATTCAGCCTACCAGAATTCGTCGTAACTCCAAACTGGGAACCACACAGCTGTCCTCCAGCAGGCGAGGAGTTAAACCAACTGGTGTGTCCACGCCACAGAATGCCACTCGGCTATACAAATGAACGAGCTACAGATAGTCTTGAGAGTTACGCTACATGAAAAAAGCCAACTGCAAACACTCAGGTGCTGTGTGACCCATTTATACGCCGTTCTTGAAATGACAAAATTAGGGGAGTGGAGAGCAGGTGAGTGGTGTCAAGGGATTAAGGGGGGCGGCGAGAGTGGGAGGGAAGTAGGTGTGGCTACAAAGAGGGCACATCAGGGACCCCTGACACAGGAATGGCCCGACTCTCGGTTGTCTCAACGTCCGCCTGGTTGTGATTTGGACTCTGGTTTCCAATGACGAGACCCCCCAGGACAACTGCATAAAGGACATGTGGGATCTCTGTGGCTTCTCTTACGGTTGCATCTGAATGTCTAAAAACACAAAGTTTAATGTTTAAAAATGGGCCAAAGATCCAAATAGACATTTCACCAAAGAAGATACGTAACTGGCCAACGAGCACATGAAAAAATTCTGAGCATCATTTGTCACTAGGGAAGCACAAATCAAAGCCACAGCGAGATACCCGCGTGGCTAGAATAAAGACAACAAGCGAAATAGTAATAAGGTTTTGGATAAACAGAAACCCTCACAGATTGGTGGTGGGAATGTAAAACGGTGCATCCACTTTGGAAAACCGCCTAGCAATTCCTCAAGAAGGGAAACCCAAAGTTACCATGAGAGCCATTCCTCTGCCGGTATCTCCGCAGGATGAAGGAAAGTGCGTGCACACAGCTCGTAACCACGTTTCGTATAATCGCCAGGAGGTGGGAACAAGGCAAAACAATGCGGGAAGATCCCTCAACTGGTGAGTGGGTGAGCAAAAAATGGGGCTGTCCGCACGATGAGTACTTACTTTTCAGCAACAAAAAGGAATGAAATACTTTAGGTGCTATAATTTGGATGAGCCTCAAAAACACGCTTAAAGCAGCCAGGAAAGCAAAGATTCCATTTTCTACCATTGTCTAGAGCCTGCACATCTAGGGCCTGCTGTGGCTGTGGGAGGGGTGGCTGGTGCTGGGCGTGGGGACAGGGATGGACTCCACGTGGGCGCGGCGGGTCTTACGGCGGGGTGGGGGTGGGGGTCCAAACCCAGATCGTGGTGATGATTGCAGAAGTCAGTAAGTCTCCTGGAATTACACTGAAAATGGGTGAGTCTTATGGTACATAAATTGTACCTCCATGAAGTGGTTTTATAAAACAAGTAAAAAAAAAGTGAAGCGTACAGAACTAATTTTCAAATGAGTGACAAAACCACACTGAAAGGAGACAGAAGAGGAAGAGTGGGAGAGAGGAGAAAAATCATTATCGCAAGCACTTTGAGACCATAGTGCTTGATTAAGCAACCTTAATCTTGAGTGGGAGGAGGCGGAGAATTACAAACAAGCCAGCAGGTCTGATCTGATGGTGGCAAGGACAAAGCGACGAAGAAAACATGTTAGGTGCGTCGTGAGCAGCGAGTCTGTGTGCTGATGGGGCGGGGAGGCAGTCATCTCACTAGGGACGAAGCAGGCTTGCAGGTAAGGGATGCCCAGTCTGGACAGAGGAGAAGGAGGGACACGGGCGTGGGCTCCAGATTTCCCAGGGGTGTGCCTGTGCACACACAGGTATTTACATGTGCACACCTTTGTGTGTATTTCCTTAGCTCCGTGCACAGAAGGGCGGAGGAGAAAAGATGCCTAGTAGCAACAGGCACACCCAGTGCCCAGATTTTGGTTTCCAGTAATTTCACCCCCCGTTCAAAAGAACCAGAGCTCCTCAGAAAATTGACGGACTCTGGGGCTGGAGCAGAGTGTGTATGAAATAAGCTTGAATCTTGTTTTACCAGAACATAAAGAAATGCTAAAAAACAAACAACCAAAAAAATGTGAGCATGTCACAAGGACAGAGAAGCCAGCCAAATCTGGGACAATTTAATTAGCGAAATAATGAAGGACAGTAAGAATTATCATACAAAAATCCATGATCCCATGCATATAGATAATAAGTCAACAGAAGTAAATAAATGGGGGAGAAGGAAAGCTTTTCCCACGGTACAAAGTTGAGATATTTTCCCTTGGAATACCATTCTCATTGGACCGATTTTAGTGGAAGAGTGCTAGAGCTGGAAAAGCATCGTTTTGCAATCACCCTCATAAAGCCCGGTTCCAGAAAGCCTCTAAATCCAGAAGACATTTTTTTAATAAGCAACAGGATATGTTCATGGCTTTAGATTATTTCCCCCAGTTGCTTATCGGCTGCAAAGCAATGTAGAATGACTGACTCTTTGATGGGTGATTAAAGCTGTATCACCACCAGTGAGGGGTGGGGAGCATCATGTGCCTCAGGGTGGGTCCCCCCAAGAAGGACACCCTGTCACTGATGGGACATTCCAGCTGGGAAGTTACAACCCAAATCCAACCACAAGGAAACATCCAGCAAAACCCCCAAGAAATGGCAGGACTGTCACCCTCAGAAACTTGAATGTCATAAGAGGCAGAGACCAGGCATGTTCCAGAGTAAAGAGGGCCAAAGAGCTGGTCCCCTGGGCCCCCGCACTAGACACTGCCCCGGAGGGAGGAGTATGTGAAAGGTTCAGCCGTGTCCTCCGGCAACACTAGGACACGGACGGTTGAGGAGGTGAAGGGACTGGATCCACGCCTGTGGGAGGAGGCTGTTCTGAAGTGTGCCGTCGCTTTAAAAGGGGGTCCCTTTATTTTTAGGAAATACCCAGCAGAAGGTTTAGAGGCAAAGGTCTATGGGGCATGTGACTTATGTGGCAATGGCTTAGCAACCAGCTACGTGATTGTACATATTGAAAGGGGGATGCACGATGTGGGGGCAAACTATTAACCATCAGCAAACTGCAGATTAAAGAGCATGTGAATGTTTTAGATCTCATTCATATTCTTGCTGTTTTTCTGTAGCTCAAAATCATGTGCAAATAAACAGTTAAAAAAAAACCCAAACCTCCAAAAGCTCTCAGGTGTCCCTTCAGCCTAGTGGTCTTCAACTGGGACCAGTGCCCACCCCCCACCCCCGCAGGACACTCAGCAATATCTAGAGACGTTCTGCTTGTCGGTGTCCCACGGTGCACACAGCAGCCCCTCTGCAAAGCCTGATCTGACCTCAAATGCCAGCAGGGCCTCGGGGAAGAAGCACTGCTTCCCTCCTCTGACGGGAGAGGATGGTGCCCTGCCATTGATGGCTGGCGGGGGTGCCAGGAAGGGGAGCCCCGCCTGCAGAAGGGCGAGGCCAGGCAGCACTCACTGATGGTTAATGCACCTGTTCCTGTGTTAAGGGCTGAACCAAGTCCCTGAGGCTCAGAGTTCAGAGCGCTCCGTCCCAGCATCTCCGTATGTGATATTTGGAGAAGGAGCCTCAAAGGACGTTAGGTTCCAATGAGGCTGTGAGTGAGGCTCCTACTTCAATACAGCCGGTGTCTCTATCAAAGCAGGAAACCGAGGAAAGACTCGGTGAGGAGAGGCGAGAAGGTGGCCCTCCACCAGCCCAGGACGGAGCAGCCCTGGCCACACCTTGATCCGGTCTTTCCGCCTCCGGGACAGTGACGGAAACTTCTGTGGCTTAAGCCACGCAGTTATGCAGCCTCCAGTAAACTAATGCATCCCAGCAATTAGGACAGAGAAACGAAAGGACCTGTACTTGGGGTTCGAGGGAGGTTTCTGGAAGACTGGCCCAAACCCGAAGCAAAGGAGACTTCTGGCAGTGGGAAAGATTGTGGCTCTTGCCCACCATGGGGGATGAAGGGGAGATTGAAAATCTCAGGATGAATTGCTCCAGCAGCCTTGGAGGGAGTCTCACCATGTGGACTGAAGGGGAAAGGCAAGAAAGCAGGCGTGACACAAGGCCATGTGCTTGGATGGCACTGACCGGCCCCTGTTACAGCTGGAGCATGCAGAGAACAAGAATAAATCCTAGACTACTCACTTGGGTCCCAGAGGGGAAGGTGACCAAGCAAACAAGGAACAAAGGACTCACCGAAGCCTACACATCATACCCAGCTGCAGAGTTCATGGTGTGAAGATTATAAAGCAATACAATTTTAAGAAACCGTAAAAGAAAGACCAGCCCCAAGATATGTGGTGTGAGGAGCCAGGTGGAGAGTGGGTTGTTTGGCGGGGGAGGAGGCCAGAGGCACCCGGAAGCCAGCGACACACAGGCCCAGGGTCCTAACTTGTTTGGTCAACACCATAGTCCTGGGCGCAGCCCTGCTAGGATCCCCATTTCGCGGGTCCAGAAACTGAGGCCCAGAGAAGGCAGTAGCCGGCTCAGAGTCACACAGGAGAGAATCGCAGAGCTTCCTGGCTGTCAGGTTGTGCTCAGAACCACCCCATGAATCTGCCACTCGACCTCTAAAGACAAAATTGTAAAGGAAGAAGGATTTAATTTTCCTGTTTCAGAATCTGGCAGAATTTGGTGTTAGATTTTTTAAAGTAACAACAGCCAGGAAAGGTGGGACAGATCTGAATGATGCCATGAATGTACGCGTGCGCGCTTGTGTGTGTGATCCGTCACAATGTAGGTTTTATCTGTGTATACAAATGAAAGTCTGTGTTTTGCAGATAGAGAATATATCTTAACTTAGGCCCACGGAACATTTACAAAAGCAATGCTTTCATGTTTGTACTTGGACACAGAGAAAATCTTTACTGGAAAAATGCAACTATTTCAAAGGCCGTATCTTCTCCCTATAAGCCTGTTAAATTAGAAACTGCAACAGAGATAAAAAATGTTCTGCTTAAAAAGTGAGAAAACATTTCTTCAGATGAAAGAGAAAGTCAAAACATAAACAACGATCAAGAAAGCAAAGACAAGGAACATATTTCACAGCAAGATCTACGCCTCAGCTAACCCTGCACCAGAGGAAAACATCTGACTTCTAAAACTTGCAGAAGAGAGACTTTAAATCAACCCACTGTTACTCTTCCTTAAGTTTTTTAAAAAGTGCATTGATCTGAGAGAGGGAATGAATAGATATAAAAGCCCAAGTTGGGGAAACAGAAAACAAAAAAGCAAAAAGGTAGTTCTTGAATAAGAATGTAAGTATATAATAAAATGAGATAAACTGGATCAACTTCTCATGAGATTGGGGGGAGGGTAGCAAAACTGTAAAAGCTGAAAGCTCAGGCAAGAAACAAAGGGCTGACCAAGCCAGAAGAACATAAAATCACTAGAAGTAACTTTGTTGCTACCAAATGGCAACATAATTGCAACCCTCGAAGATTAAATAGCAATGAATACATTACCCTGAGAGAGGCAGCACATTGATTTAGAACAAATTAGCATAAAGCAGACTAAAAAGAGATTAAAGATCTCCTTTAACACATGCACCAGCCCAGATGGTTTTACAACTTTGCTGTGTGGTTGAGTCTCAGAGAAGGTGATTCCAGCATTCTTTTCAGGCTGTCCCCAGACACATTCGCGGGGCTCCCTTTCCTCCAACACTGTATCTGCACACACATGCTGCCCGATTTCCTCCTCTTCTGAGCCCGAGGTGCGGGCCATCAGGGATGCACATACGACACTCCCCTGAAGCTGAGCTCCACTCGGGGATGCTGGTGGTTTGCCATCTTTTGCTATTTAACAACTGCAGGAATCAGTCCCCTGACCAGGGGTCATTTTGCAAATGTGCAATGTGAGTGAATACTTTTCTGGAAGGGTAGAAGGGCACGTGCACCTGGAATTTTCATGCAAACTGCCTCATGTGTCTCCATAGCGCCTGCATCCGTGTATCCTCCCAGCGTCCATGGCTGAGCTTAGGCTTTCCAAGCACACTGGCCCGCGGGCGACCACCCGTCAGAGAAGTCAAGCCCCCATGGCTTTAATTTATATTTCTGTGATCCTAACTGAGGTTATCAGCATCTGTTCATCCGTAAGCAGCTCAGTATCTCCTTTTTCTAGAACTGTATTTATATCTTTTATCCTTTTGTCTTCAGGACTTACGGAGTTTCCCGACAGCCTGATGAAATTAGCCCTATGTGTATGATATGAACGGTGACTATTTTCCCCAGATTAGCATTTAAAAAAATCTATTGGGGTATTTCTTGTTATGCAAGATATTTTTATGTTTTTTTTTTTCATCAAGGCATAATGGACATATAACAAACTACCCATGTTCAAAGTGTACGATTTTGGTAACTTTGGACACATGAAACCGTTGGCACAATCAGGATCATGAGCATAGCCCTCACCCCCTGGGTCTCTCTGTGGCCTTCTGAGCTCCCCCCACAACCAGATCTCCATGCCCACACATCCCAGGACAGCCGCTCGGCCTGCCCTCCTTCTAGACCAGTCAGCGATTTCCTAGAGTTTCATACAAATAGAAAAAGGCACCCTGAACTCTTTTTTTCCCTTTTCTTTATTTCTTTCCTCTTATTAATTAATTAATTTATTTTGTGCCTGGCTTCTTTCAGTCATCATAATTATCCTGCTATTTATCCAGGCTGTTTTGTGTGCTCGTGGCTCATTCTCTGCTATTTCTGAGTAGTGGTATATCATCGTGTGGGTATACCATGATTTAAAAAACATTTTGTCGGATGTTGATGGGCATTTGCAACGTTTCCAGTTTCCATGAAATGACTATGAACAAACTCCATGAAACCGTGTCAGTATGTGTGTCTGCTCTTATTCCTCCTGGACACGTATTGAGGAATAGAATGGCTGGATGATATGGCAGGTGCACATACAACATATTAAAAAAGTCCCAGACTGATTTCCACAGCGGCACCATTTACTGTACCGCTGGGTGTGCACGAGGGCGCCAGCACCATGTCCCGGGTGTACCTGTGTGGGTGATAGCATCTTCCCCAGGCCAGTCACCACACTTGGTAAAATTATCTTAATTTTGGCCAATATAGTAATTGTGTAGTAACAACTCATTTTATTTCATTTGACAGAGAGTGAGAGTGCACAAGCAGGGGGAGGAGGGGCAGGCAGAGGGAGAAGGAGAAGCAGGCTCCCCATGAGCAGGGAGCCCGATGCGGGGCTCGATCCCAGGACCCCGGGATCATGACCTGAGCCGAAGACAGACGTTTAACGACTGAGCCACCCAGGCGCCCCTCATTGTGGTTTTAATTTGCATCTCCCTAATAACTAATGATATCAAATATATTCTCTTGTACTTATCCATTTCTCTCTCTCTCTTTTTTAAAGATTTTATTCACTTATTTGAGAGAGGGAGTGAGCAAGAAAGCACAAGTGGGGGTGGAGTTGGGGGCGGGGCAGAGGGAGAAGCAGGCTTGACATGGGACTGAATCCCAGGACTCCGGGATCATGACCCAAGCCAAAGGCAGATGCTTCACTGACTGAGCCACCCAGGCGCCCCTGTTTCTCTTCTTTGATGAGTGTCTGTTTAAACCTTTTGCCTGTTTTTATTTGTTTTTGTCTTATTCCTCAGCCATAAGCATCCCTCTCATATTCTGGACACAAATCCTTTATCAGATGGATGATTTGAAAATATTTTCTCCCCGTCTGGGCTTTATCTTTTCATCCTCTTAATACCGTCTTTCAAAGAGAGGTTTTTAATTTTGAAAAGTCCAAATGGTTGGTTCTTATCATATCTCATGCTGCTGGTGTCATGTTCGAGAAGCTTAGCTCTCAAAGTCACAGAGATTTTCTCCTGCATCTTCTTCTGTAACTTTTAGGCTTCTATTTCCGTGATAAATTTTGAGCTGATTCTTGTGTATGATGTAAGACGTAGCTCCAAGTTCACTGTTTGGCAGATTGATGCTCTAGCTGTTCCCATGCTATTCGTTGAAACTGCTATCCTTTCTCCTTTCTGTGCCTCGGTCAGAAGTCACCTGTCCCTACGCGTGTAGGTTTATCCGAACTCTATTCTGTTTATCATTCTATTCACTTAATCTCTATGCTCATGCTAGTCCTCCAACTCTGCTCGTTTTTAAACATTGTTTTGGAACTTCAGGGTCATTTCCGTGCAAATTTCAGAACCAGCTCATTAGTTTTCACAAAGTGCCCGGTGGGATTCTGATGGCTAACCCATTGAGTTCAGAGATGAATGTTGAGGCTGGTGATCCGGCAGCACGGCGCACCTCTCCCCAGACCTGGGGATTCTGTGATGCCTCCCCGCAATGTTTTATGTTCACATCTTTTGTTAGATCGCCCTCTGAGTATTTCATGTTTTTAATGTTACAGTAAGTGCAAGTTTTGAAATAATTTTAGAGACAGTGAGCATGAACAGAGGGGTAGCAACAGAGGGAAAGGGAGAAGCAGGCTCCCCGCTGAAGAGGGTATTTTTAAAATTTTGACATCATATTATTTGCTGCCAGAACGTCGAGGTAGAATTGATGTTTGCATGTGGCCCTGGGTCCGCTCACACGCTCGTTCCGTGGTCATCTTGCCCGCGCGTCAGAGAACCACGCCACCTGCCAACGGACAGGGTTTTACCTCTTCCTTTCCAACCTGGACGTCTGCAATGTCTTTTTCTCGACTGTTCCACTGGCTAGAACCTCCAGGTTCATGCGGACTAGAAGTGACAAGAGCAGTGTGTCCTTGTTCCTGTTGTATCCCTGATCTCAGGGGGAGAGTAGCCCGTCTCTCTTTGTGAAGCATCCTAGCTGAAGTTTATGTGTTGATAGGCTTACTGCATGGAGAAAGCTCTTTTGTGTTTTCCATCTGGGGAGAGCTCTTGTAACGAAAGGCTGGCCTGGACCCTGGTGAAGGTGCCAGGAGGGGGCCCAGGTCAGACAGACCTGGAATCACAGAAGCCCTGCTCTAGTCCCCTGTGGTCAGTGCTGGGCTGTGTCCTCGGGGTCCCCAGGGACAGTCCCCAGAATAAGCAGGGGCACATTACAGACACGCTCCTGGGCCTCCCCGCAGGCCCTGTGACTCAGAATCTCCAGGGGCAGCCTCTGAAATTCTACTGCTGGTTTGAGGGAGCCCCAGGCAGTTCCAACCGGGAGGGTCACGGCCCGGCCCTCTGCCGGCAGGGAGCTCACGGCCTCCCTTGCCGGGGACACTCTCTCTGTCACCAACACGAGGACTTCTGTTTCCAGCAATAACCTGATGCCGTCAAAACCCTCTCTGGACAAACTCCCGAACAAGCTCGCCAAAATGACAAATGTCTTCTACAGGCTTGGCCGAGGGCGTCCCTCAGGGCCACAGCGCAGACCATGTGCGTGGGCGGTCCCGGGCGTCCGCTCACCTGAGGAGCCATGCTGTGGTCTGGACGAAGAGCCAGGCCGGGGACCAGCATGAAGCCAGAAGTGGGGACTGAGACTCCACACGTAAACCTGGGCCTCCAGCAAGGCCGAATGAACGGAGGGCAGACTCCAATCACAGAAACAACGCAAAGCAGGAACCAAGCCGCCAAGCCAGGTGGGGCAAATGCCGAGGAGAGAGAAAACCAATTGGTGTTGGCCTGTGTCTGTGGACTACGAGTGAGGTCTCCTCTCGCTGCGTGGGGACGGGCTTGTTCTCACGAGAGACCGGGCCTGTATTGACACCGTGTGGTCATCTCGAAGATCCCACACCACAGACATTCTGAAGGGGTTCACTGCGTCACCCCATCCAAGGGACAAGGTCTCCAGGGCAACGTCCCTTCAACAGGGCCCACAGGAGCCCCAAATAAAGACCCCCACTGACCACCGGGAAACCAGCCATCATGGGAAGGAGTTGCTGAAGCCACCGTGAACAGAGGTAGACTCTCTAAGAACCATGGACGATGATGCCATGGCATGGACGACAGTGTGGCACAGATGAAGACGTGGCACGGATGGTGATGTGGTGGCTGGGATGGTGACTTCATGGCCCGGATGGTGACGTCATGGCACGGATGATGATACTGTGGCACAGATGATGATGTCATGACATGGATGGTGATGTGCTAACATGGGTGATGATGTCATGGCACGGATGATGACAGCATGACACAGATGGCGATGTCATGGCCCGGTGATGACATCATGGCACGGGTGATGACGTGGTGGCACAAACGATGACATCGTGGCCCGGATGATGACATTAGCATGTTCAAGTGACTGATTAATTCCAAGTTGTACACTATGAGGAAGACACAAGCTGCGAAGACTGAGCAAATCACGCCCTCACACAAGGATGCACAGAAGTGGAAAAAATGTGAGGTCCTTGAAATTAAAATCCCAGCAGGTGGACTAACCAGTGGGTCAGACACGTCGGAACAGTCCGCAAACTGAGAAGAAGCTGCCAAGAAGGCAGCTGGGGAGACAGAGTAGGAAAATATTAGAGACAATCAAGCAGGACAAACCGAGATGGCTGAGTCAAAGTTTCCAGGGCAGATCAGAGCCATTAGGGGAGGCGATAATTTCTGACAGGGTTGTGCTAATGTCCACGCCGGATGAAAGACACGAACCCTCAGATTCAGGGATCACAGAGGATGGTGGGACAGAGAGCTAGCCCCCACCTTGCCCCACTGCAGTGACACGACCCGGCACTGGAGTCCAAGGGAAGGCACCGGGAGCCCCCAGAGGGGGTCAGGTCACCTCCTCAGGGTGGCCAAGGAGCTGGACGACAGGCGGAAACCAGACTCTGCGGCACATCTGCTGAGCGTTTGGAGGGAATATGTATCTCAACCCGTCACCTCTTCCTCAACTAGACTGTCACCCAACAGCAAGGGCAAAATATGATGATGTCAGACAAACAAAAACCGAGTTGACCGTCGGCGGACCTTCAGGAAGAAGAACATTAAACCCAAACTCTGAAGCAGAAACCCAGCAAATCTCTTGGTAAATGTAAGCAAGTCTCAACTCTATACAAGTGACTGATTCAGAGGATGGTTTAAAAAGGTCAAACCCAAACACAGGGCGACGGCAGCATGGGTAAGGGGCGCGGGGTGGGATCTGGGGCTGCGGTCGGGGATGGCTGCCAGTTGAGGGGAGGGAGAGAGGCGAGGCCTGGCGGGTGCGGCCGGGGGCACAGCACCAGCTCTAGACGGCGCCCACAAATTAGGCTCATGAGCACCGGGCTCTCCTGTGAACCACAAGCAGGAACAAACAGCAAGACCCCCGCGCGCCGGGCTCCTGACCGTAGACCCTGGTGACCAGAACAAGGTGAGCAGTGGGGCGCTGGAACCTGCAGAAGGATGTGAGCCTGGAGGGCAGGGCTCCTGACATCCACCCTGCCTGCTGCCACCACAGGTCCTCCTGTGGCCAGTTAGGGCCTTTTCCATGAACACAGGAGACCCACCCAGGGATTACAAGGGTGGAGACAAGACTCCGGAGGCCATGAATGCGGGTGGGCAGTCATTCCGAGGACCCTAGGTGCCACAGGACAAAAGCCCAGAGACGCCGTGGGCTCCAAACATGGAGAGAAACCACGGAGGTGGGGGGCTGTGCACAGGCCAGCGCCGGGAAGGGGAGGGCACCTGCCTCACACGCCCCTTGGTGCACCTGGATGATGCACGCGGGCCAGGCTCCAGTGCAAGGCCTGGATCCGGCCGGGGGTGGAATTCATCCTGGCTGCTCGCGCCCTGCTGTGTCGGGGCCGGGGCTGTGGGCCCGTCCCAGAGACGGCATCTGCCCGGGATGAGGCCCTTCCTCCCCCACCAGGGCTCTGGAGAGCCTCAGCCACCACCCTCAGGCTGGGGCCACGCGGGGCCCCCTGGGGCCAGGCCAACAGCTAAGGCTCCGGCAACGCCGCGGCCCCGGGCTGGGCTGACCTATCGTGTCAGCGGGAAAGCAAAACTCCTCCATGCAAAAGCATTCCACAAAGGAAGCCTGACTTCCCTGCTCTCGTGCCTCATTACCATTCCGCAGGCATCCCCGGGCACTTAATAACAGCAAACAGTCTGAATGCAGCTCCCCGCATTCAGCAAACAGCCAGAGATGCTTCTCCCCATGCCCGACCTGCCCATTAGCATTTGCGGAGAGCCCCCATCTGCATCGTGACAATGGTCCTGCCCCTGGATCCGGAGTTGGGGGGGGCGGGCATTTGTTGGCACAATTGTCCCTTGTGCCCACTCCAGGGGGCGGGCAGGGCACGCATCCCGGGGGCTCACCAGCGAAGTGGCCAGATTCAGGCCAGAGCGGAATCCCGACCGCACGGGTTGGGGCCGCAGTGGCCCAGTGCCCAGCGGGGTGGGCACCCTGGCCCGGTCCACAGGCAGCCCTGAGGCACAGGGAGTGGCCGCAGCCCCTTTCCGGAACACTTTCCGCCCTGCTGCCAGGGGACTGGGACCACATGCAGGGGGATGCATCAGGGGTCAGCCGCCTGAGAACCGAGCACTTGGCAGGCTGGGCGCCCATAAGCACAAAGCGTCAGGAACAATGTGAGCCTGTCCCTCTCCGCCAGTAGAGACAGTAACACTGTCCCTACAGCGGCCAGTAAGCTGGCACGCTCTTGTGGGTGCCGGGAAGATGTCCCAGAAGGGAGCGACGGACACAGAAGTGCCGGAAGAACAAAGACCCACGGCGTCAAGGACGGGGACAAGTGTGGGTGCACAGAGCTGGCTCTGGATGCCCCGTCCCCACTCTGCCAGGAATGGGGGGGTCAACACGCACGGGCCGCCTCCGTTCTACCAGACACGGGGCGCCAGCCACACAGCACGACCGAGGCGGGGCCCGGCGTCCAGCCCCCCAGAGCATGGAACAGAGCAAGGGGAAGGGTCCCTCCAGAGTGGGGTCCCGCCTCCTCAGAGGGACCTGCCTTTGCGCCGTGGCGGGGAGGGCAGGACGTTGCCGGGCAGACGCCAGGTCAGCGGGAGCCGAGTGCCCGTCCCTGTCCCCACACCCTCGCCTGGGGCGAAGGCTTCTCACCAGAGCCGTCACAGTTGTCCACGGAGAAGTGGTCCGGCCTCCGTGCCTCAGAGACAGGCTCGCACGTGATGTGGGGGACCGTGAGCATCTTCTCTCCAGGATTCACCCCATTGTCCTTGTCCAGTTTGAACTTCTTTCTCTTTACCTAAAATGACAAGCGGTAAGCCGGCGGTTCCCGGGCGTCCGCTAGCCCCAGAACCCCCTGGCAGCCCCCACTGGGCACCTGCCAGGGAACCAGGCCTCAGGGGCCAAGCGCGGCTGGTGGCGGCACTGCGGGGCTGCCAGGGGTCCCACGGGGGGCTCGGCACGGGCGCTGCCCGGGAGCTCGGCCTGAGGGGCGGGCAGGGAGCCGGCAAACAGGTAAACGTCCCAGAGCGCACCGGGGCACGTGCCGACAAGGGCCACCCGGAGGGACGGCGTGTGGGGGGGGCGGCCCGGCGGCCAGCCCGGGGCCAGCAAAGGCCTCTCTGAGGAGGCAATGGGGAGTCTGGGGGGTGTTCGGCACAAGGAACAGAGGGTGCAGGGGCTCTGGGGGCAACTGGCTCCCAGGAGAGCTGGGCGCCACCCTCATTCACCACACCAGCCAGTCACGACATCCTTGCCCAAAACCTGCCCAAACCCCCTGCACCACGACCTCAAGGCCCTCTTTCTGGAGCCGGGGTGCCACCTCTGCCCCGACCGACACCCACCGTGCCCAGCAGAGAGCCTGACATCAGGGCCCTCTCGAGAGCCTTCTCTCCCACCGCCGGCCAGAACTGGCCGGTCCTGCACCGTGGGGCTCCTCCTCCGGGCCCCCTATGGCCCTGGCCTTGCAGCACCAGTGCACACACCACGGCGCCATGGGGACCCCGGGGCGGCGGTGCCCGGCACACCCGCGCCCCCCTTCCCCAGGCCCAGAGTGGTGTTGCTGCCCTAACGGGAGCTCAGCTGACCCCAGGGTCAAACCCTGGCCAGGAGCCATGGCCCCCAAGGCCTCCCCACCCGCTAAGGAGGGACCCTGTCTGGGTGGCAGGTGGGGGCTGTTACCATGACAGACTTCTTGGGCTTGGGGCTGGGGGACAGCAGTGCATGGCTCCGAGCGGGCTTGCGCACGTAGATCTTCCAGGTGGAGGACTCGGGGTTCTCAGCCGCGTAGCACCTCCAGGCCGTCTGAACCAGCACAAGGGAGAGGCGGTCAGCTGCCGAGCTGCCCAACGGCCCCCCATGGGAGCTGCAGCTCCCTGATCCTGCCCACACCCCATCCTGCAGGCCAGCCCCCACCTCCCAGGACCATCCCTGCACCAGGCAGCTCACAGACCCACATGCTGGCTGGGATTTGCAGCTCAACACCACAGAGTCTTCGTCTGTGACCCCAGCGCACTTGCCGCCGCCTTCCCCAGCCTGGTCCCTTCGCAGATGCAAAGACACCTCTTGGCTGCCTCTCCTGGGCCATGCACGGTGGGTGCAGGGACGGGCACAAACACAGGACGCCCTGGGCCTGCAGGCACCAGGCAGGAGGGGTGGCAGGGCAAGGTCCCTCCCAGAGGCCCAAATGTGGGGTCCCAGTGCCTGGGCACCGTCTGCAGTCATGGGGAGTCTCTGGACATCATGCAGCTGAGAAGGGCCTTGGGCCCACATTCTAGAGAGATGCCCATAATGGCCACCATGCAGGGATGAGCTGGAGGAGAGAACGCCACCGCAGGGGATCCGAGGGGCGGACACGCTGCGTCTGGGTGGGCAGTGAGGGATAGGAGGGAGCCTCAGATGGGAACGTATCCTGGGGGCCTTGTCGTTGCCGGCCACGGGGCTGCAGGGTTCCCGGGCGGCCGTGACACCACCCGCGATGGGGACCTGGACAAACACGGCAGCTCTCATGCTACCCACGAGAAAGGCCACAGGCCTGGCCCCTCTGAGGCCCGCGCGCCACCTCCACGTCCCACCTTCCCCAGCGGCAGGCACGTGTCCTGCCCACGAATGTATCGCCAGCCACTGCGTCCTTCCCGCCTCCCCAGGACCCCCATCCTCCAGCGGCAGGCATGTCTGCACCCCCTTGAACGCACCACCCGAGCGCGGCCTTCACAGGGGAGGCTCGCCCCCAAGGCACAAGGCTCAGCAAGGAATCCGCCGCGCCCCCCTCCCACCGGCAGTCTGCCCACAGCGGCCTGGGCTCATTTTACGGCCTGATTTATGGTCTCCCCGAAAGGAGAAGGCTGTAGGGCCATAAAACCATGCCTGAGGGGGCCCAGCCCCTCGGCTTTATGGCCCCTGCTATTTCCTTCCCGTCCAGGTACATGGTCCAGGCCCCAGACGGTGGGTTCCGGAAGGGCTTCAGAGGGACAAGGGGGAGCCCGGGGCTGAGCTGTAGCTCCCAGGCGGAGCCGTGCCTGACGGCTGGCGTCCCCCACGGGGTCCTGCCTAGGGCAGAGGGTGCAGGCGACAAGGCCACGGGGGTGACCCCAGGCCGTCCCCAGGGGTCATCCAGCTCTGGGTACAGCTGCCCCACTGGGCAGAGAGTCCCACATCCACGGCTGGACATGGACCACGCCTGTGCCCTGGGCCTGCTCATTTCCACTCCTCCGCCCCCTGGCCCTCTGGGACCCGGTTTTCAAATATGGTTTTCTGCCTGAGTCTGTGTTTACATTAAAAGGACCAGCCATCCTCTGGTGTGTTCCCAGAGCCCTGGGTCACAGAGCACAGCTGAGTGTCCAGGGGCTCGGGGCCCCCTGATTTCCCCCACTGTTCTTAGGCTCTGTCTCCTCCGGCCCCCAGCAGCCCTGGGGTCCCCATCAGGCACTGAGGGGCCCCAGAATCCAGGGTGTGGCCATGCTATTGGCTCTCGCCAGTCCCACTTGCTGTCACTGGGGAGTCCAAGCCTGTGGGGTGCCAGGGATACCCAGAAGGTGCCCATACTGCACAAGCAGGGCCCCAGCCCCCCTGGGGATGGCCACACCGGGACCCTGCCCTTTTCCTTCCCAGACCTGCTCCAGTGCAGAGTAGGGGAGCGGCCACGGAAGGAGAACGAGGAGGAAGACGCCAAGGCCGGTCGCTGTGGCTGGGAGGGGAGAGGCCCACGGAAAGACATCCCCCAGGTCTGGGTAGGGCACAACCTTGTCCCCTGGCCTGCCTCGCAGGACATGACCTTCTGCAGGACCCTCCAGGGAGGGAGCTGGGCGCCCTGCTCCCATGTCAACCCTGTCAGCACGGCCCACGTTTCCCAGGAGAAGGCACGGCAGTGGGTGCAGGTCTGCACCTCCGCTCCAGAGGGACCCGCATGGAACATCATGGCCAAGAGCAGTTCTGGAGTCTCTGAACGGACACCAACTGGTGTTTACCCACAGACGTGAGGCTGGACGTGACAATGGCGGGCGCCATCACCTGAATGAGCGAGGCTGCCGCCGGGATCTGCCTGTTGAAGTGCTTCTGTCTCTGCTTCTGCTGGACCTTCAGGGCAAAGCCGGAGCCGAGAATCCCCTGGGAAGGAGCAGAAACCAGGGCTTGTGTCCATGCGGGCAGCCACTGCCTGGCCTAGCCTGGGGGACACGGCGGGCGCCTGGGAGACAGGACAGGTGCCAGGGGGACAGGGTGGGCGCCGGGTCGCCGGCTCAGACAGAAGGTAGCCCCGCGCAAGGGGGTCTGTGGCTGCGTCCCCAGGATTGCCAATGGGATGGATGTGACCAGCTTCTCAGGGAGGAAGCTCCCTGTCCGCAGAGGGGATCAATCGTACACACACGCAGACACACACACACGTGTGCACCCTGCGTACACTTACATGACGCATACACGACACACAACACGTGTGTGTGTGACACACACGGAATCCATACACGTATCTGTAGTGAGTGACGTGTCACATACGCCCACACCCTACACGGATACACGGACACACGTACCCCTGTGCACACACGGGAAACTAAAAGGTGTAACCCTCGTGGTCCATGATTTCCAGGGAGGGCACGGGTCAAGGCCCGGCCCAGGTCTCAGCAGGTGCGTGGACTCTGCCTCTGGCATCACAGGGCAGCTGTGGTGGGGCCTCCCTGCGACCCCTCGGGGTGAATCCCCCAGCCAGCACCCCGCTGTCTTGTTACCCAAGAGCCCGACTGGCCGCCGCCCACACCTGCTGCAAAGGATGCTCTGGGGGCAGGGAGGGCGGGGCACCTCTGTGAGCCGGCGCCCTGCTCGGGGGACCCCTGCTGGGGAGTGCGCGCACGCCCCCGGCATGGAGCACCTACCGCTGGGAGCGCGAAGAAGGAGATGGCGAACACAGAGAAGCAGGAGGCGATGGTCTTCCCGACCCATGTCTGGGGCACCTTGTCTCCGTAGCCGATGGTGGTGACCGTGACCTGTGAGGGGACAGGGGCAGGGCTCAGGCCCGGAAGCTTGGGACGGACGACTGTCCAGCCCAAACCCGCCGCTCTGCCGACACAGAGCTCCCGCCCGGCGGAAGGTCGTGGTGTCCCGAAGCCAATGCTATACAAGGAGCAATGCCCTGGCTGTGCACAGGGGCTGGGCGCCAAGGTGGCGCTCCTAGCTCCACCACCTGCCCCGCCCCATAGCAGTCCCGCCACCCGGGCCACCGACATCGCCACACAGCAGTCCCCAGGAGGCTGGAAGCTCCCACCGAGGCTGGTCCTCGACCAAAAGGACAGGGATGACGTGCCACTTCCTGACGCCACCCCGGGCACCAGACGTCTCAGTCACCCTTCTTCCGAGAGAACCAGACGCAGCCCAAGCCTTCTTCTCGGTGGAGGAGCCGACCATTGGAGCTTGTGGTGGGACCACGGGCGCGGGGACTGCCCCGCCCCAGGCCCCGGTCCTGCTTGCATCTGAGGTTTGCTGCCTGGGGCCTCCCGCCCGAGCCTGAATGTGACATCCTGCAGGATTCGAAGGCCCAGCCTGGCTGAGCCGGTCACTCGGCCCCGACTCCCTCAGCCCACACCTGCCTGGCTCTGGGCCCTGGGGCTGCCCATGGCCTTTGCAGGCATGGGCTCTGAGCCTGGCCAGACTCACACATCTTGTGGGCACATGCTCACACCTGCACACCAGGGCATCAGGCACAGTGGCCCAGAGAGTGCACGTGGCTGCCTGCCTTTGGAGGTCAGCCTGGCCAGCACCTGCCTGCCCTGTGGGCACACGGGTCCTGTTCTAAGCAGCCTGGCTTCTCTCCTCCAGAGCCTCCAGCCCAGGCCAGGTGAGAACGGCCTCTGGCAGGCCCGGGAAGGTCTGCACGGAGCCCTCCCTCGATCCCCTGCCCTGAGGAGCCAGTGTGGGGAATGGGGGATGCAGAGCCAGGACCTGGGGGGCCTACAGAACAGACTCCAACAGAAGGCAAGGCCCAGACAGGATGCGTTGAGGTCTGTGGCAGCGACTGCCAGTCCGACCTGGGACCCCGGTGGGTGCACCCCAGCAGCCACAGAGCACAGAGGGAGGGAGAAACCCAGAGGCCACAGCCAGGCAGGGACACACATGTGATCACTTGGAGCTGCGGGAACCGTAGGGGAGGAGACAGGCGTACCAATGAGCCCGTCAGCACACAGGTGAGTCCAGGCAAGCGCTCAGCTTCTAGCACCGGGGACAGACAGGGCCGGCCACTGCTGGGCCCACGGCAGCCTAACCACGGCAGCCTGACCACGTGTCCTGCTTGGGGTCCCGGGACTTCCACAACGTCACTGTCCCTGGGAAACACCCCCCCAACACACGCACATGGAGCACGCCGAGCTGCCTATGGACCAGTCCTGTAAATGGGACACCTGAGCCCGTGGAGGGGGGTGCATACCACAAATGTGCCTCCCACGCAGCTGGGACACTGCACATGCACACGGACACACGCAGTAGCCCAATGCACTCCAGCTGCAGCATGGCACACGTGTGTGCGTCTCACAACAAGGGCGCGTGAGGAGGGGCCGGTGCCCTCGTCGAGCCCAATACACTCCAGAGTCCCTCAGGCCCATTTCCCATGCACATGTGCACGCACACACACCATACACACATGCCACACACACCGTGCACACACCACGCACACATGCACACACACGCCGTGCACACACACACCATGCACACAGTGCACGTGCGCGCGCACATGCTGTGCACACATGCGTACACACACCATGCACACACGTGCACGCACACACCATGCACACACATGCACATGCACGCGCACACACACGCCGTGCACACACACCACACCCGCGCGCCGTGCACACATGTGCACATGCACGCACACACGCCGTGCACACCTGGACCACGGCACAGGTGCCAGCAGGGAGCAGCCAGACCACCCCGGGGACAAGGGCAAGCCTGACAGCCAGCTGGCAGATAAGGGGGCCCCGGGGAAGCCTGGAGCCCTCTCGTCTGCAGGGTGTCCTCTCTGGACGGCCTGCACCCCACGTGTGAGGCCTGGGCTGCAGCTGCCTCTGCAGAGAACCGGGCGCACGGAGAAAAGGCGGGTCTGGGGCTGTGGGGTTTACAACGGGGTGAGGGCAACAGAACTACATCCTGCCCTCTTCCAGAAAATAAAATTTTTCTAAAGTTATTTATATGAACGTAGAATGGGTCTATTACCATTTTAATAAGTTAACATGAAAACGTTTTTTAAATTGCTCAGTGGTGCTTTCCTACGCGCTGGGCATGGATAGGTACGACCCACGTGAACAGAGGCTCTCTGGGGTCTGCAGCGATTGTTAAGAGTGGACCTGAGACCAGTAAGTCTGAGAGTGGCTGCTGGGCGGGGAGATGCAGAGGCCACCATGGGGGGCTCACACACACACGTGCACACACGTGCGCGCGCACACCATGTACACAAGTGCACATGCATGTGCACACACACACCGTGCACACACGTGCGCACACGTGCTAGGTCTGAGGGTTTAAGGGCGTCCCAGGAAAGTCAGGCATCAAGACAAATAATACCTAATACAACCTTTTAAATGATCAAAATTAATACCAAAAAACCCCATGATGATGGGGAAGTGAAAGTGGGCGGTAGGCTGGGGCGGGGCACAGGCCAGGGCCCCCGAGACCATCTCCCTGAGTGGACCGACCAGCACCCCAGTTCCCTCAGCCCCACAATAGCTGGTACACCAGGGCTCCCCACTGCGGGCTTGCAGATGTTGGGGTGCCCGGCCTGGCATCCCCCACCCTGTGGAGGGCACACGCCTCTCAAACCCAGTCACAGACCCACATTGTTAGCGACGCCCTTCAGCTCTCGGAGGCCCACCCCACAGAGCTGCTGTTCTTCCCAAGATCACAGGCTCAGGCAGCTCAGGATGGCCCGTCTCCAGCCACTGCGCTCGCCACTTGCCCCTGACCGGGCAGTCCAGGATGCAGGGCTGCACGTCCTGGGCCCACAGATGCGGGGAGACACAGTGCAGCCACCGTGCTCCCCTGGGCGCCAGCCACCAGGCAGCGGCCCACGCGGACCAGCTCACATGCAAACCCATGGACGCACAACACCGGGGACAGGGCCGTGGAGGCGGGAGGGAGGGGGACCGAGGCATCCTCATCCTCCGGAAGGTGGCAACGGGCCGTGTGCTTGCCTCTGCATCTTTGCTCACATTTCGTGGGACAGGAGGCAAGAGAGAAACTTCTAGATCCCCCCAACACACACTTTCCATCCTGAGGACCTGGCACCGGTGTTTTGTTCTCCTTTCTAAGGCAGCCTCTGGAAGGCTAGCCTCCAGCGAGATGGGAGGGCCAGCCCAGAAACCGTGGCTGGCCTGGGGGGTCGAGCGGCCCATCTGGAGGTGTCATGGCTGTCTATCCACATGTGGGTGTGATGGCAGTGCCAGTGTAGACACTTAGGGGTTCACACCGGTGGTGCATCCACTTGGCAAACTTGGGACGGTAATGTGAGTTAGGAGGGGAAACTGAGGCTGGCAGGGGCAGGCACTGTGTGTGAGGTCTCACCACTGGTAAGTGACTGAGCGGGCACAACCCACTTGTCCACATCACGACGTGGTGAGGCTGCAGAGCAAACCCCCAGCCAGAGGCTGCCGTGCCGCCACGGGCCACCAACCTGCCCAGAGGCTGGAAGGACGCAGCCAGGGTGAGGAGAAGCACGGGCAGGGGGGCGGCCGGGCAGGTGGCGGGACAGTCTCGGCGGGTGCAGCGGTCCTCGGGCACCTGTCCTGAGGGTGTGCTCAGCCCTGGCCGCCACAGGTCTGCCCTGGAGGCCCCAGTCTAGCTGGTGGGAAACGGCCACAAAGGGGCCACGTGCTGGCAGTGGGGGTTGGGGAACAGCCCAGCCAGGCAGACAAACTATGGGTGGAAAGACAGCAAACACTCCAAAAGAAACCGGCTTCCTTTCCATGGGCAGGACGAAATCGCTGAACACACCCAGACTGGAGCCTCTCATTCCGTGAGTCTGTGGCTGCACTCAGGAAGACTCGGGCTCCAGCCCCACCCGTGTGGCTCACGGGCCCTCCCTGACTGCCAGGGCAGAGAAGGTCCTCCAGGGACCCTGCAAATCACCCTGCACAGGCCAGGGCTCTAGCCCTGAGGGCACAAGATCAGGGCTGCCCGCCATCCTGCCGCACCTGCGCCAGCGCTGAGTAGGACTGCAGCGACGCCCCAATGTCACATCTGCACGTGGAGAAATAGGCCTTCCTGCTGAAAGCCGGCCTCACCAAGAGGACCTCATGGTCCAAGGAGAGTCCTCACGGCCGCAGAAACCTCTGCTGCCTCCCTGGGCCTGCAGTCCTCTTGGTGAGTCCCACGTCGGCCCGAGGAGGTGCTCTGCGGCCTCCTCATTTTACAGATGGGGAAACTGAGGAATGGCCCAATCATGTGCTCTCTGGACCCAGGGCCAGTTCCACGGTGCCACTGAGTTGGCATCCTTGGAAGTGGACGCCGTAGTCCGCCGTCCTCGTTTCTTCTCCACTACCTGATGAGTCTTCCAGGAGCCCCTTCTCTGTGGCTGGCCTTGCCCAGGCCCTCGGGATGGGGATCAGAAACACGATGGTCCTTTGGGTTCAGGAGGGGCTAAAACACATGCACCAAAAGGGGCCACTCTGTGAGGAAGGTGCTGGAAGTGGGGAGCTGGTCAGGGGCAGTTAGTAAGACTCTCAAAACCAGAAGGGCTTCAGGGGTGTGATTAGACCACAGCAGCCATACACACTTTAGTGTGAGTTAGCCTGCTATGGGTCCAGCGCAAGTGTCTGGCTTTGGGGAATGCCTGGAGAGCTGTGGCCAGCAAGGGCCCCCCACCATTTACACCCAGCCTTTGCTGTCTCCTCGCTGGGTGCCCGGGGCCCCAGGCTGCCCATGTCCTTGCTGACTTAACTTCTCCAACAATTTGTGGGCATGGGTACTCATTTTGTACCCAGTTTACAAATGGGCCCAGAGAGGTCAGGTAACCTGTGCAGGCCACACAGACCCCCTCGCTCCTGACCAGTGTCACACGGACCCCTGTCTCACAGTGTTCCCTGATGCAGACCATGTTTCTTTCCACGGGGCTGAAGCTGGAAAGTTCTTACGCTCACTGACATGAGCTGAAACCCACCCCAGAAGAAATCCATCCTGCTTCCTACCCTCACCTTGTGGTCTCCTACTCATCCTGTAAAACCTATTGCCAAGGTCCTTCCTTGGGGAAGGCTCTCTGGCCGGGCTCCCGGAGCCCACAGTCCTTGCCCCACACCCAGTGGTCTGCAGGGACAAGCCTGGGGTCCTGCAGACCTTGGTTCTCAGCTATACAGCCCTCGCAGGCTTTGCAGAGAGCTCCAGGCAGACAGAGCCCCAGAACGCATGGGGTCTGAGTGCTGGGGTGGGCACCTGGCCTGCCACTCCCGGGCTCACGGGCCTCAGGTTTCCCAGCTTCAGGTGAGGTCCCGGCACCGGCCCCATGTTCTTGGCAGTGCCGACACGCTTGCATGTGAATGTCTGGAGGGTCCTGTCCTCACCCAGGCCCTTAACTCAGCCCCCACACCCAGCTGACCTCACCCAGCCAGGAGGCACTCTAGCCCCGGAGGCTGGACCCTTCTGGAGCCACCGGCTGAGAGAGTGAACAGGAATCAGACTCTAAATGGTGGTTGAAATGCAGGGACGGGCTTCCAGCATGTTCACTCTAAAGACTAAATTTAGATGCAGGGGGTAAACAGAGCCCAGAAGCCTCCTGATTTGAGAGACCCCCGGGCGCTAAACAGAAGAGCCCGTGTCTGCAAAAACGGCTTTTCCCTCCACTCAAACTTTAGCACAAACAAACGCATTTTGTTCCAAGGGCGAAGAAAAAAAGTCTTAAATCCTCCCCAAACACCTCAGCAGCCAGGCATGGGGCGCCACACTTGGGGGAGAGGGGGGCTCTCACACCAGTGTTGGGCGTCCCCCCCCGGGCTGAGGGGACAGGAGGGAACACTCAGCCATTGAGCGGACCCCCCCCCAGACGACCTAGAACTGGAGGCTTGGGAAGGCGGGGGCTCCTCATGAAGTCTGGCCAGGACACCGCCGTCCGGGGCTGAATAGCACCCCCCGCACCCCCCCCCCCCCACCAGACTTCATGCCCGCCCAGACCCTCAGAATATGAGCGTATTTGGAAACAGGGCCTTTGTCGAGGTGGTTACGGGAAGCTCTTGCATGGAGATCGTCTTGGTCGATCCGGGCAGGCTCTAAACCAAAGACAAGTGTCCTTATAAGAGACAGGAGATGTGGCCACAAACCCAGGGACGCCTAAAGCCCCCGGAGGCTGGAAGAGGCAGGAAGGACCCTCCCTTGGAGCCTCCGGAGGGAGCGTGGCCCTGCCCACGCTTTGATCTCGGACTTCTGGTCTTCAGACTGGGAGAGAACATGTTGCTCTTGTCTTAAGCGCCTCAGACTATGGGACTCTGATGGCCTCCCCGGGAGATGGATACCTCCACTGTCCCCAGTGCCATGGCCCGTGAACTCACTCATTCGTCCATACAACAGACACTGCTGAGCCCAGATGCTGAGCACACCTGGGGCCATCCCCGGGGCACCCGCAGCCTGGATGGACTCAAGGGTGTCTGCATACCAGCTCCCCTGCGGGACTCCCCCGGCTCTTCCCCATGCAGGGGATGGCCCTTCTCACTTCCTGGTGGCCCAGACGCCCTATTTTAGGGTCTGTCCTGCACATCTTTGAGAATGCGCTCTGGGCTCTGGTCGGCCCCCAGCCCAGCCCTGTGGGGTGAGGGGCGTGGGGGGTGCAAGCAAATCCCGGGGTGGATCCAGTGTGGAGGCCAGAAATGGCCCGGCATGTGACCTTCACCACCCCTTCCCTTGGGTGCCCCAGGGTAGCATCCCCTGGACCGTCTGTCCCCAGCAGAGAGCCTCGGGGCCAGTGCCCCCTCCCACGAGAGGTAAACGGAGCCAGGACACAGAGAACGGGCAGAGAACAACTGCTGGGCGCAGTTGCGAATCACCAAACTAGCTTAAAAGCCCCAATCAGGGCCGGCCCCGTCTTGCGTTTCTTGAGCTCTGTTTGTCCGAGATGCGCCAGGAACACAGCCCATAACTCAAGCCTTGGGGGCCGCTCCTGCCCGGACAGCTGCAGGGGCAGCCGCGGCTATGAATGGGAGCCGTTTGCCCCAGAGCCCCGGGGGGCGGGGGGCCCGGGGCGGCCCCGAGGCGCAGGGCCTGGCAGGAACAATGGCCAGACCAGGGCCCGCAGTGGCCGAGGCTGGGGCTGCAGCTGACGGCGAGGGCTGGGGCACCGGTGCCAAGCTGGGCACAAAGGGGCCGTTTTCCCGGCCGGCGGGCGGATGTTTGCACAGGTGTGGGAGTGGGGGCGCTGCTCTGCTGAGGGCTGGGGGCAGGGGAGCAGCCCGGGGAGGCAGGGAGGGCAGCGCCAAGGCTGGGCACCGCTTATCAGCCAGGCCTCGGGCGATCACCCACACACTTCCTCCTGGTTCTGGGCAGCCTGTCCCCGCACGGGCCCATCACCAGAACTCGGCCCCTCCGCCCACCATCGGCAAGCTCCCTGCCGGGGGCTGAGCCCTCCCGCCCTAACCTGCTAGGGCCTGCCGACCTGGGCCGGCGGGGAGAACAGGGCTGGAACTGGGGCCTTCCCCGGCCCAGAGCTGGGTCAGCATGTCCTTCCCTTCCTCGAGCAGCCTGGCACGGCGGAAGCTTCCAGAAAACACGCAGACGCGCCAACATCAGGGGCCCTCCCTGGATGCTTGGCCTCACAGGCGCGAGACACAGACACAGCAGGAGCCTGTGGTGGCCTGGGGGCCACCGCGAGCCTCCCCACCCCACCTGGACAAACCGGGATGAGTCTCCTTTCTGGAGGAGGGTGAGGAGCCCCAGGAGAGAGCAAGGCCCACTTTTTCTGGAAGGGAAAAGACCGGGGACAGACCTGGCTGTCAGCCCCTGCCCAGCGCCCCTCAGGCACTCTGCTGCCCCCAAGGCCTCGCCACAGCTCCCGTCCCTGCCCCCCACCCTAACGAGCCCGGACATCAGCCGCCCCACACCCAGCCACACTCAGCCTGTAATGGGGGCCACAGTTACCCGCTCCACTGACCCCGGTTCTGCCCTAGACCCCTCCGGGGCGCCAGCAGGTTGCACCCCAGAGCACTCTGAAGGAGGGAGCGCTGTGTCCCATGGGAACGGTGGGGAGTATGAAGGCCTGGCCTGTGGCCCACGCCCCGTCCTTCCCCACAGCAGCCCTCCATCCCGGGATGCACACTGCGCACTCGGTTCCCAGGCCGTGTCCTGATCCCCGCAGGTGGGGAAGCTACCAGTCACCCCGCGCTGACATGCCCAGAACGCTCCCCCTACGAGGCCAAGCTACGGTGGAGGGTGTGGTAAGGGGCACCCTTCATGCCCTCAACAGTGGCTCCGTGGGCCCACACGGCAAGGACACAGGCAGGACTCAGGGCGTGTGTGGCTGGCGGAGCCTGCACCTGGCTGTCCACAGCAGTGAGTGGTCCTCTGTGGAATGTCCCCCGTCCCTGCAAGCCACCTGGCCTGCCGGGAATTGCCTCCCCCACCGTACGTCCCCCTCTCCCACAGAGGGGCAGCTCAGGGAGCCCAGAGCCACCAGCCCATGCTCCGGGCCTTGCAAGTGCAGCCAGGGTGCTGGGCCCCGCTGTCGTGTGCCCAAGGAGCCCATCTCCACAGGCAGGGGAGCCTCAGGGCCCCTGGGGGGAGCCTACACGTCTCCAGACAGGGCCCGGCTACGGCATCTGCAGGCCTGGGGCACAGCCAGAACAGGGGAGCGCTCTTCCTTTCTCGCGAGGACCCCTGCCCGTCCTATCCTGGGTTGTTTGCTATTTAACGTCGTGCTCCCTGGCACAGGGATGCTCCTGGGGCCAGGACAGACCCTCCCAGACAGGCAGGCCCCATACCTGACCCCGCCCTCCCCATTCGGCCAGGGCAGAGGAAAGCTGGCACCACACAGGGCCCCACCTAGGGGCGGGCAGGAGCTCCCAGCCCCCACGCACACCCCGTCGCCCCGTCGGACACTGGTTACACCAGCTCCGAGACATCGAGGACCTCCCGACGGCGTCCTCTGAGCGTGAAGGGTCCACCACGGGGCTCCAGAACCCGGTGCCCTCTGCCCCACTGCTGCCCAGGGCGCCTGTCCCCACTTACCACCCCCCACCACAGGGCATCTGCGTAGCTGCCAAACTCCACTTGGCCCGACTCGTTCACGGCGTCCTTCTCGGCCAGGTACACGAAGTATGAGGAGAAGATGAGGCCCAGGAAGCCGATGTACAAGGTGGTGATGAGCTCCTGGGGGCAGAGCGGGCAGAGGGCGCGTCAGCCGAGCACGCGTGGCGTCCCCGGCCTCCATGACAACACTCCGGACAGACATCACAGGCCAGGGGCCGGCACAGCACACGCTCCGGGTCCCACGACGGTTCTCCGTGAATTCCCGTGTGGGTCCCACGCCCGCACTGGACTTCAGGACCCCTCCACCCCTCGCCTCCGTGGCTGGCGTCGGCCCCGGCCATCGCCCGGAGGGTCAGGCCAGCTTGCCCGGGCTCCGCTGGTCTCCGGCTCAACCCCAAGAATGGTGGCGACGCGCCTTCCCTTCGCCGGACTGTTCCCCATCTGTGGCTTTTAGATCTCTGAGCCTCTGAGAGCCTCTTTTCTCCATCCTGCACTTCTGCCCCTGGCTTCCTGCCCCCCAGCTCGAGGGAGCGTGGCCACATCATCTGCCTGGCAGACATTGCACCCCGTCCTCCCCACCTCGGGCCCCTGCGCCCCACCCAGACCACCCACCTGGCGGTGGATGAACACCACGGAGCCGAGCAGCCTCCAGGTACCTCCCTGACGATCCACGTGCAGCATCCTCAGGATCTGGAGGAAGCGGATGCCCCTGCGGGGGAGACGCCTCTGTGCTCCTGCCCCCGACTCACCCCACTCAGGCACCTCTTACCAGCGCCCACCCCTGGTGCAGTGCCTCAAAGCCCAACTCTGAATCTGCCCGCTCGCCACCATGCAGGCCTTGCTGTCTCCTTCTTGAACACAGGGTCGGGGGCTCAGGCAAACCTGCACATCTCCAAGTTCCTCTGCTTCCCAGACCAGATTCTGGGGAAGGCCCTGGGATCACCCCAGTTCACTGATGAGCAAACCGAGATCCCCAGGAGGTTAGGTCCTAGCCCAAGTCCCAGAAGTGCTCTTGCTGGGTCTCCAACCCGGGCAGCCTAACTCCCGTGTGGGGTCTGAGCCTGCAGTCCCTCCCCCAGCACACTGCCCCGGGCTCTCGCACCCCCAGCTGGGACGGCTTGTAGCCCATTGTACCTGATGGCCGAGGTGGCAAACACCTGCCCTTTGGAGCCCACGCAGAGGACAACCATGGAGGCCAGGACCACGATGAGGTCTGGGGGGAGGGGTGGCACATCACCAGCCAGGCCGCTGGCTCAGGACTGGAGCCTGGCAGTCAGGAGGACAGGGCCACTCGGACGGGGCCCTCTGTCTCAGGCCCACCCAGGCCCACCCGGCCCACCTCCGTGCCCCACTCCCAGGCTGCCGGGGCAGCAGACCCCCCCAACACTGTGCTGAGTGCGGCCAAGCCCAGCCCCGTGAGCAGTGTCTGAGGCTCCCTCCTGCACTGCAGGGCTCAGGGGGGGTCACCCCATGGCCTCGGGGGACCCTGTCTGCTGGAGCCCACAACGGGGACCCACCCTGCCGGATCCCCATTCCTGGGGAGGGTGCCCAGCCCGTGCCCGGAAAGCTCGGGGTGAAGCTCCCCTGGGGGCAGGCAGGACTCACCGATGATGGAGATGGGCTTCCGGGCAAAGCGCAGCCTCCCCCAGATGCCTACGTACTTGCTGCGGCAGCCTGCCGACCAGAGACGGACCATGTACTCCGTCCCAAAGAACACCACCAGGACAATCTCCTGTGGGGCAGAGGGAAGTGAGCCGGGGGCCTCCATGGGAGACGCCCAAGAGCAGCAGCTAGCCCGGGCCCTGGTCTGCCCGGGGTGGGTGGCGCCTACCGCACGGTCCACCTGGACAGGCCAGTGGCCCAAGGCCAGGTCCACTGCCAGCAGACACCTGCTGCTTTCCAGACCAGGGCCCAAGGGGATATCCGCACCAAGGATGTCCCCCCAAGGACATCTCGGGTCCTCGCTGGGCCCTGAGAAACCTGGTGCCCTGGGGCCCACGTTCTCCAGCCAGCAGTCATGTGAACGACTGAGCCCCCAGAGCTCAGCCCATACATCCTAATTTGGGTGTTGGAGAACATCCGTCCTCATGGGATGGTTCCTCTTTTCGCCTCACAGCCACCATGCCACCAAGGACACAGTGCCTGGGGACACTTGACAGTCATCGCTGGGGCCCAGATGCAAGAACACCCAGGGCAGTGGGGGGGGGGTGGGCACCAGGAGGAGGAGGGGAGGGGTCTCAGGAGGCTGCTTCCACAGCCAGGGCTCTGACAAGGACTGTTCCCCACGTCAGTCTGCAGTCAGGCTACCTCGAGGAGGGGAAGCCAGAGCACCAAGGGCTCACATCCAGGCTGCAGAGGATGGATGGGCAGTGGACACAGGGTGGTCAGGTGGATGGACAGACAAATGAGGACAGACAGTGTAAGAACCAAGTTCAAAGGGAAACCAGACGACCCAGATGAAGCAGACAGGTTCTTAGAGACACAAGCCTACTAAGATTACTCAGGAGGAAATGGGAAACCTTAGTAGATCTATGACTAGCGAGGAGACTGAGCCAGTGATCAAAACTCTCCCATCGAAGAGAAGCCATGGACCTGAGGCTTCACTGGTGAATTCTACTCAACATTCAGAGAAGAACTAATCCCAGTCTTTCTCAAGTTTTTCCAAAAAACTGAAGAGGAGGGAACGCTTCCTAACTCGTCCTGTGAGGCCAGCATTCCCCCGACACCAAAGCCAGAGGAAGCCCCTGGAAGAACAGAGGGGCCCAGACCCGATTCCGAGCCGGTTTCTGAGCGTGTTACAGAGATCCCATGCTATGACCACATGGGAATTACATTTGGAATGCAAGGACGGTTCTGCATAAGAAAATCGACCAGTAGAATACGTTGAGTTTACAGAACGAAGGGGGGAAAAGAAACGCGGGACCTCCACTGATGGAAAAAGCGTTAAGACAAAATGCCTCACACTTCGCATTGAAAAGAGGGAACAAGTCAGGACTACGAGGAGACCACCTGTACGAAATACACGCCGCATCTGAAAATCCCACAGTAAACAGCACGCCATTGACAATAGGAGTTGTAAGGCGGGACGCTTTTCCTCTTCGATCAGGCATGAGGCAAGGACACTCACCCCTGCCACACCGTGTGGCACCGGGCTCCGCACTCCGGCTGGAGCAAATAGACGGGAAAAGAAAGAAAAAGTGTCCAGAATGGAAAGGAAAAGTAAGAGGACCTCTGTTCACAGGGGATACGGCCTTAGGTGTAGAAAACGCCATAAATTCCACACACACACGCACGCGCACCTGTCAGATCTTACTAGAATTCCGCGAGGCAGGGTACAAAGTCAGCAAGCACAAATCAGCCGTATTCTCTCTACCAACAATGAACAACAATCTTCAGAAGAAATGACAGAAACACACCCACTTACGGTAGCATCCAAAAGAGTAAAATAGTTGTGAATTAACTAAGGAGGCCAAAGACTTGCAGAGTGAAAATGGGAAAATACCATGTCGAGAAGTGGAGGGAGACGCAGAAGCGCGGGCGCGCCCCACGTTCCTGGACCGCGCGGGGCAGAGAGGCCAACACCACCCAAAGTGGTCTACAGATGCAACGCCATCTCTCCCAAAACCCCGATGAGTTTTTGTTTTTTGCAGAAATAGAAAAACTTATCTTAAATTCACGTGGAATCTCAAGGAACCCTGAGCAGCCCTAACAAAATGGGGTCTATCCATACAAGGGAATATCACTCAGCCTCATAAAGGAAAGAGATTCCGATGCCTTCTCCAGCACAGACCGCCCCCCCCCCCCCCCCCCGCCGAGGGCGCTGCTGAGGGGGAGAGGCCAGACGTGCTGGCCTCCAGCCAGCCCCCTGTCCTGTAATGCCCCTGAAGTCTGGCCCTGGCAGGGGGCCCCTGCTCCCATGCCCCCCTCTGCCCTCCCCGCCAGGGAGCCCACCATGAGGGGGTGGTGGACACTGTCCCCTGGCTCCCAAGTGTCATTAACCAGGGTGCTTCTGCCATCCGGCTGGTGTTGGGAGCCAGCTCAGCGGATAATGGGAGAAAACGCAGGAAAGTTTACCTCTTCCCTTTTGCAGAGAAGTTCTCCTTCATAATGTGGAATCCCGTAGAGGACGGCGAGAGAGCCGGGGGCGGGGGGTGCACAAACCTGCAGGCTCCGTGACCTCACATGGCTGGCTTCGGCTCCTACCTCGCCCTTGGCTCTGGGGGCAGTGGCCTTGGCTGGAGGCTGGCTGAGCCCACCAGGGCCGGGGCCACGTTCACCCCCCAGCCCCTCTCCCCAGCCCCAGCTCCACGTGGATCTCCTGAATGAATGAATGCAACGTGTGAACAAACCCAGTGAGCAGGCCGAGAGTGCCCCATGCCCGCACAAGGCTTTGTCTTGTTTACGTGTTCCCCGAGAACCTGGCCCTGCCGGGTCACAGTAGGTGGGATGAGCCCGTGGTCAGTGAGGTGCTCGCGGGGAACGGAGGGGGCCGTCTGTGGAGTCCGGCGTTTGGCCACCCCCCATGTTCCCGAAGTAGAGACATGGGCGCTGGCATCTTCACGGAGGAGGGCTCACCTGGCCGCCAGGTGGTCCCCAAAGGAGCAATGTTCCTGGAGCCTCCATCCCAGCTCTGCATAACCACTCACCATCTGGCCCATCACTTTGTGGTTTTTGTTCTTATTTTGCTGGATTTGCTTATTATTTAAATACCCCCTTCAGTTGTGTCCTAAAGAGATTTAAAGTACTAGAAACATCTTATTAAAAAAAAAAAAAATTAAAAAAATAAGTAACTATTAGGGATGGCCATGTCTCCTCCACCAAATTGCTCTCACACGTTGGGAGAACCTGGTCCGCAGCTCAGAGTTACCCCTGCTCTCCCAGGGCCGGCAGTCTGAGAACACGGATTCCCCTCTGCAGGGCTGAGGTGTAGGAATAATTTAAAACAATGCTAATCCTCAAATCCTGTTTGAGTCTGGAATGCAGCATGAGGCCCGGCTGGCTGCAGGCGGGCTGCATGGGGCGTTCATGGTGTTCAAGCGAGGCCCAGACCCAGGCGGGGCCGAGTTCACAGATGCCATGCGGTGGGCATGCTGGGAAGGACAGGCAGGAGCCCTTTACCATCGGGAGGCATGAGACCTTGGGGTTGGACGTTCGCTCAGAGACAAAATGACCTCCACCACCGGCAGCCTCGAGTGCCAGGGCCTCAGACGCGGGTGCTGCTTGCTGGGACCTCTGGAGGCTCCCTGCGGTTCAAGCACTCCTGGGGCAGATCTCCCGGCCAGGCTGGCCCTTTGCTATCTCTTGGAGCCACCTGTCCTCTGACCTGGGCTCAGGAAGGCTGGACGGGCTAGCCCAAAGCTCCGGAACAGCAGGGGTCCTGGGATGTTTTCCCAGGAGGTGCCTTGGCCACCCCCAGGCTGGAGGATGCACAGGGGTGTGACTGGGCTTGACCATCCACTTGTGGAGACTGGGGAGTGGGGGGTGGTATGGGGCCTGCAGGAGGGCTGACCCCCGGACGACACCCCCAGTCCACAGCAGGCTCATGGGAGGGCAGGGCCCTCTCCTCCTGGTTCTGGGCTGAGGGAGGCCAGCTTCTAGCCTCAGTGGCCCAGGCACAGGAGGGGTGACCCCCCACGCCTGGCCACCCTCTGTGCCCTGAGTTTTCCCCCACCTGGCAGGGCCATCTGTCCTTGCATACCAGGCCCTAAGCAAGCCCAAAGGTGAACTAAAGGGGCCTCAAGCTCCTCCCAGAGCCTGCCAACAGCTGTTACCTCCCCCAGGCCCTCTGCTCAAGCCACCTCTGTCCCTCCTCACTGTCGAGATAGTGAGGTCAGGGTATGAGGCCCCCTTCCCAGGCCTCACCCCCAGCCTATCCTGAGAGTGTCCCATTAACCCAAGGCAGATCCATACCCCAGGTGCTGCCCTGACCCCAGCCCCCCAGTGCTCTGTGCCTGGGACTTTCCTGGTGCCCCCCCCCCCCCACCAACACACACGGCCCCTCTCTGGGTCCTTATGCCCTTCTCAGTCCAGCTCAAGCCCCCACCACCCCCCGGGAACACCATCCACCCCATCCATGGAAACCACTTGGCTCCCCCATCGAAGACACGGCCAGCCCAGGGGCCCTCTCAGCTCCGCCTGGTTCCTGGGTGTGCACCCGGGTCAAGGATGCAGGCCGGGAGGCTGGGGTGTTGATGGAGCGCGGCCCTGAGCTCTGCCCCGCAGATACAAGGAGAGAGGCTGGGCTTGGGACCGGGATCTCGCCGAGACCACAGTCAAACCAGAGGGACAAAGGGCCCCCTCCCGCCCTGGCCACTGTCACACAGCCAAAGTAAGGCCACCTCTCAGCTGCGGTCAGCATCATGGACGAGGGGCCCATGAGCCAGGGTGGGTGCAGAGATCGAGGTACAGAGCTGAGCACTTACTCAGCCGGAAGCTGAGATGGGGGCCCTGGGGGACGGAGCGGCCGACCGGCCCCTCACCCGTGTCGCCCCATGAGCCTCAGTTCAGGCTGATCCTGGGCTTTTCCTGTGGGTCTCACTGGTGGCAGGTGGTGGGGGTGGCTCACAGTGATGTTGTCTGGATCGTTTACGATGACTTTTACAAACACGGTTCCTAAGCAGGAACCCAATTAAAAAATAGGTAAAGAATTTGAATAGATATTTCTCAAGAGAAGACATACAAGTGAACAACAGACACAGGAAAAGATGCCCCACATCACTCGGCATCAAGAAAATACAGATCAAAACCATGATGAGATAGCACCTCACACCGGTCAGAACAACTAAAATCAAAAACACACACAAAAAACAAGTGTTGGTGAGGATGCGGAGAAAGGGGACCCCTCTTACACTGCCGGTGGGAACGCAGGCTGGTGCAGCCACTCCGGGAGACAGTGTGAAGGGTCCTCAGAAAGTTAAAACTAGAGCTACCCTATGACCCAGCAATCGCACTACTGGGTATTTACCCCAAAGAAACAAAAACACTAATTCAAAAGAACACGTGGCAACCCCACATTCAGGGCGGCATTACTGACCGCCGCCAGCATGTAAGCAGCCTGCCCGGCCGCGGATGGATGAGCGGAGAGAGAAGGGATGTTGTATCTACGGTGGAATATCACTCAGCCATCAGAAGGACGAGATCCTGCCATTTGCAACAGCATGGACGGCGCTCGAGGGCATTGTGGTAAGTGGCCACGTCAGCCAGCAATCGTTTGTACGTGGAATCTAAACATACATGTGAAACTAAGCTCATGGACTCGGTGGCCAAAGGTCGGGGGCTGGCGGGGAGAAATGAGTGAACTGCTTTGCTTTTTTAGTTTCAATAAGTGGAATTTTTTAAAAAAGAAAGCAGCGCCGTGGGCCCCAGGGCTGGGGGGTGGGGCTGGGGGGTCGGTGTCTCACGGGGACAGAGTTTCTGTTTGGGAAGATGGGAACGTTCTGGAGACAGGCGGTGGGGACGGTTGCACAACACCGTGAATGTGCTTAGTGCCCCTGAGCTGTGCACCTAGACACAGTTCTGATAAATCGTCCGGTATGTGTACTTTACCACAACTCTGTAAAACGAAAGCAGATTAGTGGGTGTGAGGGGCTGGGGGAGGGAGGAGCGGGGGGGGGGGGCAGCTGCCCACGGTTAAGGGGCTTTCCTTTGGGGGGGATGGGAGAGTCTGGAACTGCAGGGCTGTGGTGGTTGGACAACACCGTGAACGCACTAGATGCTGTGTACCTGGAACGGTGAACGCGGTGTGTGCTTTACCACAACATAGACATGCACGCTGGGGGCCCCTCCGTCCACCAGACCCCACGTGTCACCCCACCTGTGGCTGGGAGAGTCACTGCTCCCCCATCCTGGGGCCCCGAGTCCCCACCTTCCTGGCCGCTGCTAGCCCAAAGCCCGGCACCCTGCCGGGTCCCCTTCTGCAGGGACCACAGGGGCAGCGAGGTGCAGAGGGCCAGCCGGGGGTGGTGGCCGTGAGTGGGGGGTCTCTACACTTCCGCTCGCCCTGTTTCATCATGGTGTGGCCAGGGCATGCGAGGCGCTCCCCGGAAGGCTCTGGACCCCGGCGCAGACGAGCCACAGCCCAGGCGCGCTTGCTCCCAGGATGGCACTGTGAGGCCCAACCTGAAATCTTGCTGTTTTGCTGACAGACACCAGGTCCGAGTCGACTGAGGGGAAAAAAGCTCCGGGTCTCACAAGGGTGCACGTGGTCCGCACACCGGCCCACACCTGCCTTCGGTGTTTGGGGTAACGGTGTTGTGACAGCAGATCTGCAAATCCCAAGAGTGGAGATAAAGGGTCCGAAAAGCAGGTGCTTATCTGGTGCCTTCTGTGAGTGCGCACGGGGGAAAGGTTGGTGATTACTCAAGCGTTTCGTAACTCTGTGGACCCACGGCACTCAGAGAAGGATGAAGGTCGCTGGTCGCCTTATCTACTGTGCCTCCTTTATCAGCCAGTGGATCCTCGGCGGCGGGAAGATTGTCCAAAGCCCATGTGTTCTGAGGCTCAGCGCTGCCGGCCTCGCAGGATTTAGAAGCACCGGGAGCATCCCCGCCACAAACTGCTCCCATGTGACAGATAGCAGGACGGCCTGAAGGTTAAACCCGCTCAGATTAGCTGAGCTTACATCCTGACTTTTGGGACAGAAAATATTTTTCTTTTGCTAAACAGTAAAGGCAGCCTCACAGACCCTCACTCTTGCCCTATCCCCGGGCTCTGTGATGTTACTACTCCGTTATCTTTACGTGAAACATTTTAAAGAGAGGTGGACGACCAGCCACAAAGGATTAAGTGCCAGGGACTGTGGGGTGGAGGGGCCTGCGGGCCGTCGGGTGGGGGATGAGAAAGAGCAGGAACTGGGGCCAAGGACAAAAGGCACCACCACCTCCCTGGATATGGCCAGCTCAGGGGTGCAGCCAGGGGAGGCTTTGCAGGAGCTCCTGGTCCCCTCAAAGGCCTCCTTGGAGAGAAGGATGCCCAACTGTCCGGGGCAAACAGGATTTCGCTGGGCAGAGGTGGGGGCCCAGAGACCTGGAAGGGGGGTGGTCATGGGGACCAAACCAGGCCACCCACCAGCACAGGGGCATGGGTGACCAGCGTGAAGGTCTTCTTCTCCCCTGACAAGCCTGGAAAACCTGGGGGCCAGCCCGGGGCCAGGAGGCATCCCCACGGGGCGGCGGGGGGGCCCGTGGTCCCTCCAGCAGATCCCGGACGGCAGGCTTTGGGGCCAGCCCAGCTGTTGTGCCTCCAAGTGGGACCCGATAAGCCGCAGAGGGAGGCGGTCTCGGCATTCCCGGGACAGTCATCTGGCCTGAGAGCACGAAGCAGGCGTGCAGGCTGCTCAAAGCACCCTTTGTCTGCGGACCGCCTGTGGTCAGCTGCTCCCAGTGCGCGCCCGCGGTGCGGGCTCCTGGGCCTCCCGGGGACATGTGCTGTGCACAGCTGGGGCCCTCCGGGCACACTTGCCGCCCACCCCGTGGGACGCCAGCCCCACCCTGCCCGAGCCGCCCCACCTTGGGACAGGCGCCACGGCTCAGCCCGGCAGAGGGGGCAGGAGGCCTGTGCTGGGGCGGGGAGCGTACCCCGCCTGTCAACTCCCCCCAGCCCCGCCACGGGGAGCCCTCCTGCCCCATAGGCCCCCAAATGTGTAGCCCCACGACCTTGGCCCTGGACCCCTCTGCTTCTTGCCTGAGGTCCTGGCTCCCCGAGGTGGCCCTAACAGGGTCTGCTCCCTGCTCCAGGCAGCCTGTGGGCCAGGCCCCGAGTCAGCCACCGGGAGGACAGGGAAGGGGGCCCTGATGCCCGAGGGGAGCTCGGGGCTGGGAGAGAGGGGTGGGCCCCTGAAAGCCCCCACTCCCCCACAGGACGGCAAGACAGAGCATCACCGAACCCCCAGGGCAGGGACCCCAGTGGGCCGCTCAACCCTTCCAACGCCTGAGCGTCCTCATCTACAAAATGGGGGCCTGGGGGTGTCCACCTCCTGGGGCAGTTGGGGGCGCTGAAACGAGAAGAGCCCCTCGGGTCTGTGGAAATGCCACGGAAGGACCGTAGGACGGGTGGCACTGAATGGGCTCAGGATAGAGGGGACCCCCCGGGGACAGGTGGGGGAGAGGGCGCAGCGTGGAGGGGTGGAGAGTCCCCGGCCTGGTCTGGGCCTGGCGCGCCAAGGCCTGCCCAGCCCCGTCTCAGGACCCCCCAGGCGGCCTGCGGCACAGATGCCCCTCCTGACCTGACCCCCGACCCTGTCTGAGGCGCCCCAAGCTCTCGACACCCCCATCTGGACCTGACGTGTCTCCCTGGCCTTCCCAGCCTCCTGACAAGGGAGTGGGACTCATCCCAGCCCAGGGGACCCCTCCCGACCTCCTTGGCCATCTCCTCAAGGCCGAGGTCTGCCTTCGCTCTGGAAGCACGGTCCAGCGCTGGGCCCTAGCAGAGCACCCCCCTGGGACTCAAAGGGGCCAGGGTGGGTGCCACAATCCAGGGGGCCGAGGGACCCAGGGTCAGACACTACTTCCCTGTGGGTGCGATGTGGGCCTCCACCCCCATGTAGGTCTGAAGCCATGGGTGCTTTGGGGACCCCATGCAGCCTCTCCTCAAGGGGCCAGCCACCCCAAATCCCCATGAGGGCCCCGTGAGGAGGTAGAAGCCCCCTGCCTGGGGGTGGAGAGCCTGGACAAGCCAGCCACCTCGGGTGCCACCCTACCCATGAAAGGTTGTCATGGGTTTGGGGACGACTCAGGAGGTACTACTGGGCCACTCTCCCCCGAGAATGAGCCCCACCCGCCAGTTGTCTGGGATGGCCATTCGGCAGGCCAAGCAGGAGAGGCCATGACACTAGTTCCGTCACCATGGGGACGGACGTTCCCATCTACCAGCCGCCGGGCCCGGCGAGTGCGCAACAGCTGCCGTCCGGCCCCCTGGCCTGGTGAGGGGCCATGGCGCTGCCCCCCACCTCAGTCACTACCCGAGCAGATGGCTCTGGGGCAGCCTGCTCTCCAGGCTGCCTGGGGGTGCAGTGAGGCCCCAGGGGCCCCCCACTCCTCGGCCCCCTGGTTGGGGTCAGGCCCCAAGGCTCCCCTTGAACCACCATCCCCAGCCGCACCCCTGGGCTCAGTGGCTGGTGGGGCCGGGCTGTAGGTGTCCTGACTCGCAGACAGGTCACCTTCTCCTGGCCTGGGCTTCCTGGGGAAAGATCGGTGGAGGCCAAACGGTCTTGGGGGGTGGAGGAGGCAAGAAGACTCGAGGACGAGTTTTGAGCAAGGGGTTCCTGCAGCCAGGTCTCAGGCTGGCCCAACCACAGGAACCTCCCCAGCTCCGTGTCGGCCTCCAGCAGCTTCTTCCTCTGTCCGAAGCTCTGCAGGTACCTGCAAACCCCCCTTGGCTGTCACCTGTGGCACCGCAGAGGGATCTGAACCCCACGGCGATGTGCGTATTCGGGGGGCTGGGGGGGTGAGACCAAGAGAGAACTCGGCCACACCCGTGGCCCTAACATACCCTCAGGCCCATCATCCTTAGATCGCAGGCTGCCTGGCGCAGCCTCTGAGGAAACGCTGCCCAGCGGTCACCCTCCCTGCCCATGGACTGCGTGCTGTACCAAGGCCACCTCCAGTCACTCATGATTCCGGTGGTTGGGCAAGGTGCCCTGGTGCTGGGACCCGGCTTGCAGTATAAGACCATGTGCCAGCATCCCTGGAGTGCTTAAGCACTACCCACTCCCCCTGCCCCACCTGGGTGCTCCCGAGGTTGGGAGGTGGACTGGGGCCCAGCCCAGTCCACTCCCGGACACCTGGCTGTGGTGGGGGAGGCAGACGTGACCAGGGAGTGGCCCCCCAGGGGCAGTGGTCTTCTTCCTGCTCAGAACGGGCTTCTCACAGACTCATGAGGCAGCTACACGGCCCCCAGGCTCCCCTGGGGCACCTGGCAAAGAGCAGGCACCTAGAAGGTAGTCTATGAATACATGCGCGCGTGTGTGTATAATGTACGCATTTTACCTATTATTTGCTTTTAACGAGTGAATTTCCAGCCACATGGGGAGACAACATTGCCACACAAGGAAGCCACTACCAAGTAACCGTGGGCAATGGTATGAGGACCGCAGGTGTCCACAGTCGGTGCTGGGGATGGGGGCAGGCTGGGAAAGTGCTTCCTACCACACAGGGGGATTGACTTTCCACGACCCTACATAGCATGCTCCCTCCACGTTCATCTCCTATTCGTCCTGATGGTGACCGAGGAGAGCGCTGCTTAATTCCCAAACGGCGGGGCCTTTGTGGTAAACTTGCATCTGTTTATTTCTAGTAGTATTGGGTTTTGATCACAGCCAGGTACATCTCAACTTCTCAGAACGTGTTAGGTGATTCTTCCCAGCCAAGTGAAATGATTGGTTCTACTGGTGTTCCGTGGGCATAAGGAAAGAGAACATCTCTGTTATCACTACAGTTACAGTGCTGGTTGTAAAGTTGCAATGCTCCCGAGATTCTTCGCCGCTCCTCCAGCTGTATCTGGGCTCTATGCACCAAAAGAAGGTGGCCAAGGGATCATGCCCACTCTCCAGGCCTGCCCACTTCCCGTCCTGGGAGCTGAGCTGTGGGGAAGCCGGGTGGAGCCTGCTGCCAAGGTCAGGCAAAGCAGGGAGGGGCCATCCCCACAGAGCCCTGCCCACACTGTGGATCAGTGAGGCCCTTGGGACAGGCGTGTGGAGGCATGGGGTTTGGGGATGCTTGTTACATGGCTGTAGGTAACAGGGATCATTGTTTTAGATTACTGTTAGAGCCCACTGCAACATGGACTGTCTACATGCCCACATATTTTGTGTTCCCCAGAACTGTCCTATTCTCAGAGGTGCATTAAAGTTTAACCTGTTTTGCCCTGCATTTCCAGTAGCTTTCGTTTTACCAATTTTTTTTTTTTTTTTTTTGGCGTTTGACACATCAGGGTTCACAAATGCATCTCCTCCAGAAGCCTCGTGTGGGCTTGTCTCGACGCAGAGACAGACACTGCTCACCCTGCTTTTGTGTGTACTTGTGGGGCATTCCTTTGGCCGTTCCTTTGTTTTTCAACTGTCCGTCATTAGTTTGCTTTGCTGAATTTCCCTCAACGTATTTGTTAAAAATAAAAATAAAAACCTTTCTCAGAGTCCTCTGCTTTTTAATAGAGGTATTCAGGCCATTTACATTTAGTGTAAAACTGGATACACCCGGTTTGATTTTTCCCATCCTACTATTTGGTATTTTATGTTGTTGTTTCTTTCATTTTCCTTTGAGGTGGAGAGGTGGTCAACGTATTACCCCTTCCCTCCTCGTTCCTAAGTGTGGACGCTTCACTAAACTGTTTCGTTCCATCACTGTGCCCTCAGTGCCTGAAACTTGTAACCACACCTGCTCCAATCGGAAGAGCTCCCACCATAGTTTCCCTTACGATGGCTTCATCCCCAGAGAGACAGGAATCTGTGTGACTTCATCTCCTCCCTGTCCCTTCACCCCCATCAGTGGCTCTCCAACATTACTTCTATAGACTTCATGAAACCCTGCAACCATTTTCAAGAATTCCTGAGCACAGGGACCTCTCTTGTCTCCCTTCCTCTGACCAGGCCCCTGGCTCTGAGCACAGCACCAAACCCAGGGTGCAGGCCAGGAGCCACTGGACCATGGGTGACAAGAGTCCCTGAGGGCCACCAGCCTCTCATATCAAAACAGGATGGGTCAGAATGACCCCCAAGATCCCCTGCTTCACGGTCCCACCCCACTCCCCTTGTCCAGACACCATTCGGGGCTGAAGTGTGCCTCCCCAAATCTCATGTGAAGTCCTGGGCCCAAGGACCAGCTAATGGGACCTTATTTGAAAATAGGGTCTTTGCAGATGTAATTAGTTAAGACCAGGTCATTACGGTGGGCCCTAACCCAACATGACTGGCGTCCTAACAAACAGGGTGTAGATGGGCACGTGCAGGGAGAACACCACGTGGGCATGGCGCAGAGATGGGATGATGCATCCATGAGCCAAGGAACTTCGAAGATGGCCAGCAATCATCAGAAGCTGAGACAGGTCTCCTCTCACAGCCTCAGAAATAATCCACCTGCCTACACCTTGAACGTAGACTTCTGGCCTAAAGGGAAAAGCATGGGTGCCTGGGGGCTCCAAGTTATCATCAAGGTCAGACCAAGGGCTGGACAAAAGTCCCTGCGGGTGTCCGTGTCACAGCCCCCAAAGCTTTCTCCGCCTGGGAAGGGGGTCCTGCAGGCCTTGGTGAGACGGTGTCTTTCTCTGCATAGGCGAACACCGGCCTGTGCCTTCCCCACGGCATGGAAAAATCTTGGCTCTGAAGACAGAACCCAAAATGCTGGAAGAAGCATCCCAGGCTGACAGTTAGCAGAAGCAAAGGCCCGGGGGCAGAAGAAGGTGGGTTTGGGGGGGGGCGGTGTCCAGTGCTCTGAACAGTGAAGAAGGCAGGTGGGGCTTTCTGGAAAGCAGGTTCTGAACCCCCCACTGAGCCCCACCGCGTGGCCTTGGGGCTAAGAGCTCCGTGAATCACACTCGGGGCCTCTGGGGCTGAGAGCTCTGTGAATCACACTCGGGGCCTCGCACAGGAGTAGCTGGGCGGGCCACCCTGCAATTTGTGGTAGGGAAGCAGGAGGCCCAGAGACCGCCCGTGCCCGGCTGCAGACACCATTAGCCGCCCAGCAGCCAGCTTTACACGTATTTAAAGCAAATCCCCCGTCTTCCCCAGACAGGGCTATTTCCGTCTATGGGCCAGCTAAATGGGGTTTATTTTCAGCCCCGGAACCTCACTGCTGAGGGCCGTTAGCCCCAGCAAAGCTCCACCCCTGTGATGGCCACCTTAGCCGGCTGGGATGGGGGGGGCTGGGACGGGGGGGGGAGGGCACGTAGTTTTATTTGCTGAGCGCCTGAGCTTCTAAAAATGACTTATTTAAGAATTTACCCAGAACAAGAAGTTTACCAAACTGAGAGAGACTCGGGGATGAAAACCCTTTCTAATTATCTGGTGGAAGTGCTGAAAGGTTCTGCCTCGGTTTGAATAGTGTTTACTTTAGCAGAGGCTGAGGGGCTCCAAGGACCCGGCGGTCGGGGGGCTGCCACCCCGGGGGAGGGCGGGCAGGCCCGCGTCTGTCATGGTTCTTTGCAGGGTGCGCGTGCGGAGGCCCCGCCGCTCTGCGTCCCGGCGGCCGGCTACCCCAGTCGGCCCTGCATGTCCAGAGATTGTAATGACAGGCGGTGAATTTAAACAGTTTTTTTTTTCTTTCAGGAATGTTTTAAGGGATTGAGAGGAAATTGTGCACGGATTTTGCTGTTTTAAGAGCTAATATGTGAACAGCTTCAGAAGGATGTATGTTGTTTTAGGGCTGGAGTTTACAGAGTAAAAGCGTAAGACAAAAGCAGACGTGCCGTGGGCTCCAAGGGCTGTCTACTTGAATTTCATTCCTCTGAGAAGGGGTGGCCTTTCCCGAGAATGGGGCTGGAAGGAAACAGAGGAGGTCTGATCTTCGGGCCCCCGCTGCCTCCCACCGCGTCCTGTCACCAGCGTGCCCGCAGGCGGTGCCCAGCTGGGCAGCCAGCAGCGAGGGGCTTGGGAGAGGGCTGGGAACAGCTCTGGGACACCAGCCCGTGCCCCCTGTCAGGGCACTGAGGAGGGTCCTCTGCCTTTGGACGGCCCTCGAGTGCCCACATCCCAGCCCACGGGTAATGGTCATGAGATGGGTGGGGGTTCCTGCTCCTCGGGGGATGAATATCAGAGACACAAGCTACCCCAAGTTTCTCGGGAAGAAATAAACAGAATAGCCCTAAACCCGTGAAAAAAATTAAATTTCTAACCAAAAACTTTCCCACAAAGAAAAACCCAGGCCCGATGGCTTTGCATGTTCTGTCCGGCATGGAAGCGAGCCCAGCAGCCCCGTGCTAACTCTTCCTGAATCACGAAGCAGGAACACTTCCCAACTGGTTATCTAATGCCAAAAGCAAAGACATTATGAGCAAACAAACCACAGACAATATCCCTCATGAACACAGATGCAAAAACTCGACACTAAATTTTAGCAAATCCAATCCAACAATATTTTTTTTAGAAATGCATCATGACCAAGTGGGCTTTATATTAAGAACCCTGGGTGCGTTTCCTATCTGAAAATCACTCAGGATTGTTCACCATATTAACAGAGCAGAAAGAAAGAACACATACAATCTTCTCAAGGATACAGAAAAAGCCTCAGATGAAATGCAACAGCCGGGCCCCCAAGAGCCACTCTTCCCAGCAATGTAGGAAGGGATGGAGATTCCCTGGCTGGTTCAGGGCACCTATCAAACCCACAGCTTGCATCACACCTCCTGGCGAGAGGATAAACATCCCCGAGACCGGGAACCCGATGAAGGGGACTACTCTCTCTTATTTACTAAATGTCATCGTGGAAGCCAGGGCATCAGGCAAGAATGAGGAGCAAAAAGCACTGAGATTGGAAAGGAAAAAAAAAAACAAAAAACAAACAAACAAAAAACCCTGACTTTGTTTGGGACAACACGATCGTCACCATAGAAAATCCTAAAAAATCTACAAAAAAAAAAAAAAAGCTTCCAGAACTAATAACGTTAGCAAAGCCATAGGATACAAGGTCAACATGCTAGCAACAAACAATGCAAAAGTGAAATTGAGAAAATCGTACCATTTCGGTGTCAGAAACATAAAATAGTCACGAACCACACAAATTATGTGTGAGATCTGCGCCCTCAAAACTGTAAAACACGGGTGAGGGGTATGTAAAAATATCTAAATAAGTGCAGAGACACATCGTGTTCAGGAAGCAGAAAAGCTGAACATTACAAAGACGTGCAGTGGACTTAAGTGTATGGCCGACTCGCCCCGGCCCTAATCAACATTCAGGCAGGGGTTTCTGTGGGTTTTTTTTTTTTTTTTTTTTTTGTAGAAATTAACAAACTAACTCTAAGCTTTAGGTGAAAATGCAGAGGGCTAGAATTGCCAACATACTTTTGAAAATGAACAAAATTGAGGGATTAACGCAGCCTGATTTCAAGGCTTACTATGAAAGTCACATTAATCAAGACAGTGTGGCAGTGGAAGGACAGATTAGAAAGTCCAGAAGCAGAGCCACGCATATGGTCAACTGATTTTCATCAAAGGTGTCAAACTAATTCGATGGAAAAACGGCACTGGAACAATTGGATAACCACATGCAGGAAAGATTTAATACCTGTCACTGCATATAAAATTAAACTTGAAATGAATCACAGATATAAACACAGAATGTAAAACTAGAAAATTTCTACAGAAATATAGAAGAAAAGTCTTTGTAACCTTGGATTAGGCAAATACTTCTTAGACAGAATACAAAAAACATGAACCTTTAAAGGAAAAAAAAACAACAAACCCTGAAAAATTGGACTTCGTCAAAATTAAAAACTTCAGCTCTTCTGAAAGACAGTGTTAAGGAGCAATGAGAAGCCACAGATCCGGGGAGAGGGGGTAGGTATTGGGAAAACGCATGTCTGACCATCCAAATCTAATGTCTAGATTTAAATCTCGATTATAGGAACCGGTCCGATGATTAAGGTGGGAGAGAAGCCGCGCCCTTGGTCAGACGGTGTGCGTGTGTGCGTGGCTAATGAGCCCAAGGCTCTGGGTGTCGCTGGTCACTGAGGAAATGCCACCGAAACCGTGAGGTATGGCCATGCGCCTGCCGCAACAGTGCGGACCGGGCGGTTTTGAGCGCGGATGAGCCCCCGGAGCGACCGAGACAGTGCTGCGTGGATGGGAGGAACGCAACATGGAGCAAACCGTGGGAAAGAGCTCATGGTTTCTGAGCAAGGTCCGCAAGCATCAACCGCACCGAGGGATTTACCCAAGAGGAATCAAGGCATAGGGCTACTCGAAACCTGTATGCAATAATCAGGACGGCTTTAATCATAACAGCAGAAAACTGGAAAGAGCTCAAATGTCCATCAGCCTGTGAATAGATAAACAAACTGTGGTACATTTTATCCTTTCCAATTAAAAGGAAACAAAGTAGTGAACACAGGCCACAACATGGATGAAGCTCAAATGCATTCTGCTCCGTGAAAGAAGCCAGACACAAAGGCTCTGTACTGCAGGATGCCTTTCATATGACGTTCTAGAAAAGGCAAGACTATGGGGACAGGAAACATCCCTGATTACCAGGTGCTGGGGGCGTGGGGGCGGGGGGAGCTGCCAAGGGGCACAAAGGCACTTTCGGGGGTGATGGGAATGTTCTAGAGGGTGACTGTGGCCGTGGTCGTGGGACTGCAGACATCTGCCATGACCTGCTGACCCGGACACCTAGAGATGGGCGGTTTCACTGCTGGGAAGTTAGGGCTCCGTAAGCTCAAGTGGAAAACGGGCAGAAATCGGACAAACAATGCAGCCCGCCTAAGAGATGTACAAGCAAATCGATCCCCTTGTAAAAGATGAGTTAACAGTAAAAGGAGAGATGCGCTAAATCAAAGAGTTGGTTTTTGGAGATTTTTTAAAAAATATCCTGAGTCCAAAATTGACCCCGAGGTGCCCAGAGTGGACGCCTGGCATTCAGCAGGCCCACCAAGCTCCTGCCATCCGGGACTTGTGTTGCTGTCCCGGCTTGCCGCCTCCCCCCCCCCCCCCCCCGCCCAGGAGGTCTCCTGCACCCCCATTGTCCTCCTCGGCACTTTTTCCGGGGACTGAGTGCAGCATGCCGTCCCCTCGAGTCTTGGTGACCACCTGCCTCCACCAGTCTTGTGCTCCATCAAGAGCTCCCAAGGGCGCCTCACACTCAGTCTGGCTCATGTCCACGCCCCGGGCTGGGTGCACAAGAGACACTTGGGAAACAGGCATCCACAAAGCCCCACGACTGGATCGTGTCCAAACCTCATGCCTGAGACCCCAACCCTATTTGCAACCCAATCCTGGGCTGAGCCCACGGCCACCTGCAGCCTGCCCTGCTGCCAAGGGGGGGGTCCTTCAGGCTCCTTTGCAGCAGCTCCTGAGCCGTCCCCCACCCAGAAAGCCTTCTCCACCAGCCCCAGACTCACAGCCCATGTCCCACTCGCCTTTGGGGGATGTGGACTCACACGCTGGCTCGGATTCCCACCCTGGCACTCCGACCTTGGGAGGTACATCCCCAGCCCCACTGGTGAGGGCTCCCGGCTCACTCCAGGCGGCTCTCCAGCCCCCCACCCCACCCCACATGCACACTCAGAGTTGCTCAGTAGGGAATTTGCAGAGTTCTGAGCTTTCTGTGACCTTCAAAGTATGTTGGCTTCTTCCATCTTCCACCCACACCATTTCACTTAATCCCTAGAGCGACCTGACGTGGGGGCGGTGGGGTGATCGTTAGGGTACCCCACATGGAAGAAAGCCACAGTACTGGGGGCTCTTCCTCTGTGGAGACCCCAGCACGGGGACCAAAAAGGCTCATTGTTTGGGGGGGACCCAAGTGCTGGCGAGTGAGCGAGGGTGAAGGGACAGTGGAGGGCAGACCTCCCGGTGGAAGTGACACACGAGCTGCAGCTAGAAGGACGGGAGGGTGGCGCATGGTGAAGGCTGGACATGAGGGAGGCCAAGTCTGGGAGGCGGGGCTGGGGGAGCCGAGCAGGAACCCTACCTCGAGGGGCTTTGTGGGTCAGAGGGAGGGCTGTGGGTGTCCCTTCAAGCTTCCGGAGAGTTCTAAACAAGGCAGCGACCAATCTCATTCGCTTTTTGAGGAGGTCTGTCCTGACCGCCATGTCGTGGGTGCCGGTGAGGCCTGGCTGAGGGAGAGAGCCAGGCAGGTGGCCAGCACGCTCTGGACAAGGGGTGAGGGGAAGCCCATGTCCAGAAGCCACAGGGCACACGTGGGCCCAGGACCTTCCAGACACACAGCTGCCTGGGACTGAGCCCTGTGGCACCAGTTTGGAGAGCCCAACCTCTAACCCCAACACAGCCAAGCCCAGACCTGTCCACAGGAGGTTGTGGGGGTGCCCTCACTCTGGGGATGCTCAGAGCACAGCCCAGATCATGGCCAAGGAGCGTGAAGGCTTACGGGAGACAGAAGGAGCAGAAGTGCTGGCTGGCTCGAGGCCACTGACCGTCAGGGCCCAACTTGCCTGCAAGGCTGAGACGTGGGCCCAGGACCCCACTTCTGGATGCACCTACTGGGGAGTCAGATGGCGGCCCTGGCCTGAGCAGCCCAGGGCACACCTGCACACCAGGCAGGAGCCTGCACAATGTGTGTGGAGATGCCAGGAGCAGCGCCAGTGCAGAGAACCCCAACCCTGGGGGCCGAGCCCCACCGCCGGCGCCGTCTGCTTCTGAGGACCTGGGGCTTGCAGGGGCTCAGGGTTGGGAGGGAGGCACAGAGGGGCATAGAGGGCCTTCAGGGCAGTGACACTCCTCTGCATGATACAGCACGTCCTTCCACGTCGGTCAACACCCACAGAAAGTGCACTAAGAGTGACCCCTAATGTAAACTGTGTACGTGAGTGAACGGTCACAGACCAACGTCGGTTCATCGATTGTGACAAATGCCCTGTACTGACGCGTGGTGAGGACAGTGGGGGACGCTGGGGCGGGGGATGGCAGGTATTCGGGACCTCTGTACTTTCTGCTCAACTTTTCTGTAAGCTTAAAAACCCTGGGAAAAATAGTCTACCAGTTTTATAAAATGAACGCTAAAAAGAAGTCCTTGGCACACACCCTGCCCATTCACGTCCACGCTGTGTCCCAGCAGCTCTTGCCGTCCCGGTGGGGGGAGGGACGTGGGGCCCACACAAGAAACACAGGCACTCTCACGGTGCAGTTTTGTTCTATCCTTCCCCAGGCCCGACTGCCTTCCTGCCCTGGGGCCAGCAAGCCCCCTGCCTCTGGGGTCCCCACAAGCTCCAGGGTCCCCCGACACCCTGCAGGGGGAGGCAGAGGCCCCCGCAGGGGGCACACGCAGGTGGCCGAGGCCCCATCCCACCGAGGCACAGAAGGGCCAGCCAGGCCTGCGCCGGCGCGGGGCAGGAGCCAGACCCACGAAAGGCAGACGCGAGTTGCTCGTGTTTGGGGAGCAGGCGGGCGTTCGGGGGTGTGGATGAGTGTCAGCACACCAGACTGTGACGTGAGAGAACAGGGCCGGGAAATGTCACAGGTGTGAGCGCAGACACAACCGTCGGAACAGAAGCGCAAGCCTTCCCGAATCCTAGAGTATTTCTGTGGAGCGAAGGACACATGTCCTGTGGGGAAAACCAGCACACCAACGGTGACAAAAGACACACAATTATTAAAGACTATGATGGAGGTGAGACCAAGGATACAGGTCATACTAATCAAAGCAAATGAGCTGAACTCTTCCCCATCCAAAGAACATTCGGACTTGGGTAAGACTCAGCATATGCTTCACACAAGAAGCCCACCAAGTAGAAAGACACATGTAGGGTAAAAGCAAAATAAATGAAAAAGATACACTAGGGGAACATTAAGGAAAAGAAAGCTGGAGGGGCCGTGTTAATATCTGACCAGGTAGATTCCAGCAAAAACATGGCCAGGAATAAAGAAGGCGGCTTCATAGTGGTAAGGGGGCCTGCTCCTTGGAGGACATAACAGTCCTAAATACTGACACACCAATAGCAAAGCCTCACAATATACTGTGCGTGAGTGACACACACACAGCCCCATGATCAGAGCTGGAGGTCTCGGAGCCTGTGGTCATCGGCAGAACAGGCAGCCAGGACACCAGGGAGGGCGTAGCAGACCCCACCGCTGACCACAGCCATCTAGTCGAGGTCTGCGGGGCAGTCCTCCCGACAGCAGGATACACCCCGTTTCCCCGTGCCCAGTGCGAGACCTACCAACACGAACCGTACGCTGGGCCATCAGACAAGTCTTAAAGCATTTTAAAGGAATCCAATATACTAAGTGTTTTCTGTGACCACAAATGAATTAAAGCAGACATCAGTATCAGGAAGGTATCTTGAAAATCCTCAAATGTTTGGGATGTAAGGAATATACTCCTAAAGAATCCAGGCATCAAAAAAGAAAACAAAAAGAAAATTAGAAACTATTTTGAATGGAATGAAACTAACATAACACATCAAGATCTGTGGGATGCAATTACAGTCTTTAGGGGAAAGGCCTACCCCCAAACTCCCATATTAGAGGGACCTCTAGTCAGTGTCTTCAGCTTCCACCTTAACAAACAAGAAAAAGGACAGCCAAGTAAAACCAAGTAAGCACAGTAAAAAATAACAATCAGTACAGAAACCAATGAAATCACAAAAAAGAAATATTGAAACCCCAATCAAAAGTTGGTTTTGGTTGAGGGACACCTGGGTGGCTCAGTCGTTAGGCGTCTACCTTCGGCTCAGGTCGTGATCCCAGGGTCCTGGGATCGAGCCCCGCATCGGGCTCCCCGCTCCGCGGGAGCCTGCTTCTCCCTCTCCCACTCCCCCTGCTTGTGTTCCCTCTCTCACTGTGTCTCTCTCTGTCAGATAAATAAATAAATAAAATCTTAAAAAAAAAAAAGTTGGTTCTTTTAGATTGATAAAATCACCAAACCCGTAGCCAGACTGATCACCGCCCCCCCCCCCCCCACACAAAAGGCACAAATTACCAACATCGGGAGCAAGAGAGGAGACCTCACTACATGTCCCAGATATTAACACCTTAGGTGACATGAACAAAGTCCTTCAAACATGCAAAATACCAAAGCTCACTCAGGAAGAAACAGGTAGCCTGAATATTTTATTAAGTACATTTAAAATCTAGTTAACAACTTTTTGACAAAGAGAAGCCCAGGCCCAGACAGCCTTCCTGATGGATTCCACCATGTGCATAAGGAAGGAATTAGACTGATTCTGCACAAAATCTTCTCCCGTATGAAGAGAGAACACAGCCTGGCTTGCTTGGCCCTGACAGTGTTACTCTGGTACCAAATCCAAAACGTTATCAGAAAACCATAGAAAATATCCCTCATGAACTGAGATGCAAACATCCTTGGCAAAATTTTAGTGAATGAAAAAGCCCGAAAGTATATACAAAGGGTAGGACAATATGAAGGAAGTGGGTTTATCTAGCAATGTGAGCTTCGTTTAACGTCTGAAGATCATTCAACATCATTCACCATGCTTAGCTCAAGAGATGTGGAAGAAACATTTGACAAAACTCAATGTCCACCTGTATTAAAAAAACCTCTCAAGCATTTGTACCAGAAGGGATAGTCTTCGATCTGGGAGAGGTCTCCAGACACCTGCTGACAGGTGGTGAGAGGCACAATGCGTTCCTCCTACGATGGGTGGCAAGGCACGGACATCCTCAGGGGCAGCCAGCGCAGTAGGAAAGAGACACAAGTGGGCAGCCAGACGGAAAGGAAGGGGGTACAAATGGCCTTTATTTGAAGACGTGATTATCAATGTAAAAAAAAAAAAAATCCACAGAATCCACCAAAAAAAAGTTGCTAGAAGAATCAAGTTGGAGAAGTTTCAAGACATAAGATACCGAAATTATAGTTCTGGATACCAGCAATGAACAACCAGAAACCAAACGTACCCAAGAAATGCCACGGACCACAGCATAAAACAGAGGAAACACTTAGGTGTCTGACAAGAGATGCATGGGACCTTGTCCTGGAAACTACGAAACATCTGGATGGAAACGAAGGACCTAAATAAATGGGGAGGTGTACAACGTCTGGGGCCCAGAAGATTCGATCTGGGCAGATCAATCCTCTCCCTGACGGTCTCAGGATTCAGCGCCATCCCAAACAAAATCCTACCAAACTTCTGTGCAAAAACTGACAAGCAGCTTCTAAAATTTATACAGACATGCAAAGGACTTGGGATAATCAGAGCAACCCGAAAGAGAGGAACAAAGCTGGATGATGATCTGATTTCATTTCAAGCCCTCTTCTAAAGCTACCGTAATCAAGGTGGTCTTGTCCTGAGCCTGTAGCCAGATTAGCAGGTCAGTGCTTCAGAACAGTCCAAAAATAAGCCCATGTTCTCATAAGTTGACTTTTTAAAAAGGTGTCAATGTGGTTCCACGGGTCAAGGACACTCTTTTTAACAAGAGGCACCGGAACAATTGGACACTCACATATCAAATTATGAACCTCAACCCATAATTTACACGGTATAAAACATTAACTCATGGATCTCAATGCAAGCATCAAAACTACCAGAAGAAAATCTTAGTAATCACGTGTTTGGGAAAGATTTCTTAGACACAAAAAGCATAAGAAAAGGAAAAAAAAAAGCAATAACTTGGACGTCATTAAAATGGAGAACTTTTAGTGTTTAGACACTGTTTCATGAATGAGAAGGGCAACTGTAGACAGGGGAGAAATATTTTGACATACGTCCACGTATCTACAACATGTAAAGAACTTTTTACAACTTAATAATAAGACAAACAACTCCATTTTAGAATGGAAGATCAGAAAAGATACTTCACCTCAGAAGTTACAGGAAGGACAGTGGAGTGCATGAGAAGATCCTCAGCATCATCAGTCATTAGAGGGTCAAGATTAAAACACGAGACACCACGACCCACTCATGTTGGTCAGACCAAGAGACTGACCACACCAGGCGTAGGTAGGACCGGGGCAGCACCGGAAGCCCCCATGCGGCGGCGGGAACACAGAAGGAAAACCGCTTGCCTGTGTCCTCGAAAGTGTGTGGCCAGCCTATTCTCAGGTGTTTACCCAAGAAAAAGGAAATACACATCGGCACAAAGACTTGGACACACGTGTATCCATAATGGGCTCATGGCTGGAAACGACCTAGATGCTCATCAACACATGGGCAATACACAGATGGTGGGACGTCTGTGCGGCAAATTCGATGCAGCGGTAACGAAGAACGGGCTACTGACACACCCAACCACCAGGACGAGCCTCTGAGAAATGATGCCAGGTGAAAGGAGCCAGACAGGAGGGTGCTAGAAAAGTCTAGAGAACACAAGCCAGTCTGTCCTGACTTCTGTCAGCACCCATCGGTGGGTAGCTCCTGAGTGCGGATGGGGGGGGAGGTTACCCCACAGGCACAGGGACACTTTGGGGGGTGATGGCAGTGTCTGCTATCTGGATGGTCTCATGGTGTCTACAAAGGTCAAAATTCATTAAACCGTGAGCTTGAAATATGGCATCTGTCGCGTGTCAATCACTCCTCAATACGCTGGTTTGCGTTAAGAAACCAGCAGAGATAAACGGGCGGCTCAGCCTCTCATGCAGGTCCAGGGACCTGCTCGGCCATGAGGTCCTGCCTCGCGACCGGGGCACCTGTGGTAGGTACAGACGGCCCTCCCACCCGCCTCCCCGGCCCCCCTACCCCGCCACTGCACACCTGTCTGGACGAGGAGGCCGCCGTCCACCGCCGTCCACCGCCATCCCTCCGGCCCGAGAACCTGGGTGCCGTATGGGCCCGCCGCCCACAGCCCCCGAGTCAGAACCGCCAATATCACTCGAGTTTCCCACATTCAGGATCTGAGGCCCAGGGAAGGTCAGTAACACGTGTAGGCCCCCTGGGTGGTCTCGGGGGGCCTGGACCCCATCCGCCTCCTTCAGGCTCCCCGGTGGGGCCCCAGGTCTGAGGTTTTGGAGAGCCACGCCCGGAAGCAAGTCTCTCCCGGACCAGGAAAGCCTGCTGTCTCACTGCCACACTTTCTCAAGAGGGGGTGCCGCCACCCCTCACCACCCCTCGCTGTTCGTCTTCAGGGAACTAGTGATGCCGTCTTAGGACAGGGGCCTCTGAACACTGGGGAGAAGCTAGAAATTCTTACGAGCCCCCAGGATGAGTGGCGTTTCCCTATGTCCCAGAGCTACTGAGTGGCCTAACAGATGTCCTCATTTAAAAGGACATCACCTTGAACCCAAAATGAAGACAGAGACCCCGAGCGAGCGGGGATGTCGCGGGGAAAGTTCAGAGGATCCCACGGTGGGACCGAGCCGGCTCCCCACCTCCCCAGCTCCCTGGAAACAGCGAGGTTACAGGGTGGTGGTGCAGCCCAGGCTTTCCAGCAAACGCCGGGTCCAGGGACTTCACGGGGTAGGCGACACTGAGAAATGAGTCACACACGGACCCCAGCCCAGGCCCCACCCCCGAGCGCCGCGGCTCTCGTCCCTGACCCTCCCTGGCCGGGTGCAGAGAGCGGCCCCCGAGAAGAGGTTCCAGGACAGCTCGAGAAATTGAAAACGAAGCAAAGACGCCCGCCCTTCCCCCAGACCTCCCCACCGAACCCTGCTCTGAATGCACAAATTATTCTCAGCTCATCGTGCTCGGAAACTGACCAGATCATCGCCCGCCAGGAAAGGGGGCAGGCTGCGCCTCTCAGCACACACTTGACATTTTGTTCTCCTCCAGGCTTCCGTGCTGACAGTTTCTGGATTAAATGTGCAAATGGAACGCGGCCCCGAGGGGGTCTCGCTCCCTGCCGGCCCGAAGCGCCAGGGCTGAGTGTGCCTGTGTGCACGTGTGCGCGCGGACACGTGTATATGCCTGAGCAAGCAGGCCACGTGAGTGTGTCCACCCGCGGGGGCTCCACGTGTGCGTCCGTACCTGTGTGCGCACCTCTGTGTAACCAGGAGCGCCCGTGTGTGCCCGCCTCCAGGCCAGGCCTCGGGGCCGCACAAGGGACAGTCTCCCGATCTGCTATGTTAACTGCCCTCGACCTCGACCGAGCTGGGAAGACAGAGCCACTGGGCACGGGCGCCCCAGCTCGGCTTTCGGCACGAGACACCTTTCTCAGCCCAGTGGTGGTCAAGTCCACCAGAAAGCGCCACCGTGGCGCCGCTCACCGTGGGCCTCGGGCGGAAGGTCCATGCCTTGCAGCCCCCAGCCCAGGGGCAGCCTGGAACTCACCTTCCCAGGGGGCCAGTAGCCACAGACTGGGGAGGGCAGCATCACCCCCAATTCCCATGAGCCTGAAGACGCTCGATGGGCTTCTCGGGCCTCCTCTGAACGCATGGGTGCCCTCCAGCCCCAGGGTGCAGAAGGGGCTGACAGGTGGCACACTGGGCTGGCCCCTGGTCAAGGCCATTTCCACCCCATTCTTAAGAAGGGCCGGCAGCAGCCCTGGGGGTCACTTACAGCCCCCCTTCCCCTCGCCCCACCCAATCTGCCCGACCAGCACACGATTTTATAACCAGAGAGCAGAAAAGAGCAGAGTGGGAGCTGCTGCGCCCCAGCCCCGAGGTCAGCGCAGTGGGGCGGGGGGCTGGGGCTGGGCGCGCGGCCACAGCTCCCGACCCCACAAAGCTGCACCGAGCCCCCGTCTTCCTGCCTGTGAAGTTGCACAATGACACACTGCAGTGACCGCACAGCCGGGGCTCTGGTTTTCATTCTGCGTGACCTGGGGAGCAGAGAACGTGATTATAACCCGTCTGAATGCCGTACCCCGGGGCGATGACTCGGACACCTGCACAAGCCTGTGGCCCCCGCCTGGCGACCCGCCACCCGGGCAGCCCACGCGTCTGGGCGGCGACAGCCAGCAGACACCGCCATGCCGTGCCTCATGGCCACGGGGGCCCTCCGGCTCATCCTATTACCCTGGACGACTTCCCCAGGGCAGCCCCCCGGCAGCCCCCCGCCGAGTGCCAGTGCCAGGCCCCGCCTGCGCCCAGCGACACACTGCCTGTTCAGCCCGGTCCCCGTTATGTTATGTCAGCTGTTACCCTGTGCTTAAAACAAGGCTTTCCAGCTGGCTGGGGTCAGATGTGAAAACAAGGCCCTCACAAAACCCGGCCCTCCAGCTACCCCGCGCCGGAGAGACCCCCACTGAATGTGGCACTTAATGACGAGTGTCTTTGCAGCCCTCGGGCAGAGCATAAAGGAAACACCTGTCCCACGGACGGCACCCTCTAATCCCGCTAAATCCCAAATGGAGGAGCCTGCGGGGCCCACAGCAAGGGGCCCCCACGCCAGTGTCTGACTTTTGTCCTGGGCTTCGGGGAGACGCTGACAATGAGTTTTGGCGGGCCAGGCAGGAGGGAAGACACGGGAGCCGGCCTGGGAGCACCTTCCCGGCAGAACCAGAGTGCCATGCGGGGAGCCAGCCCCGGGTGCAGGTGAACGCACCCCTCGTATGGGCGTCAGTTTCTAGGCGGGCACGGGGGACTGCTTTCCTGCTGACATTGGAGGCTGAGCCAAGCTCCCCCGCTGCCTGCCCAGAGCCAGGGGTGCCTCACGCATGCCCCCCACCCCCCTGCAACCCAACCCAGGGCGGCTCTGTGTCTGGTTACCAACCTGGATCTGAATCATCACAATTTCTGAAAGGAGGAAAGAAGACAGTAGGGCACGGTGTGGAATGTGAGGCCACCCAGACACCTGGCCACCCTGGGGAGAGAAGCCCGGAAACCAGGCACACACGTGCACCCCAGGTGCCAGAAGAGGCCGTGGGGCCTGCGACCCTGCGTCTGGGCTACCCCGGCTCCCTGGCTCTTCCCACACCAGCGCTCATGCTCCCTGACAGGCAGGCCGGTCATTTCCGCCCTTGGGGGCCAGTGGACGGGGCAGACGGCCTCCCGGGGAGCAGGGTCAGCCAGGCCGGCGGAGCCCAGGGCTGATGGATGGGGGTGCCGGCTGGGGCCCGCATGGGGTCCCCAGCAAAGACGCCCGCACACACCTCACATCACAGGGTTTGATAGCCGGAAAACAGGAAGTGTTGTGGGGACATGGTCAGGCCTAGACTCGGGTGCCTTGTAGGGCAGGAAAGGCCGATGCTGGCCAGGCCTGGCCGCTCTTGGGGCCCCAGGGCCTCCATTCGGCCCCCGTGGAGTCGCCCCCCAACCCCGGGGACCCTGCAGGAGACACACGCCCGCCGAGGGCCAACACCCCTTTCCCTCCAGTGGCACCCGTGGGGGACTTGGGGTATGTTTCAGGGAAGTTTCAGACACTTGGGGCCGTTTCTGCGACCCCCTGCCCAAGCCGCCCACCGTGTCCCGAGCAGACTTGATCGATAGGACAGTTCTGGAGACAGATAACGGGCCCGGCTGTGGGCCTCACAGAGGACGTCTTTGTTACAGAAAACGAGCCAGTGCAGGACCCTCCACACACAGGGCCCCGGTGTATGGGCAGAAGGTTCCGGTTACAGCGAGGACTCCTGCTTTCACAGTCCTCGGCTGAGTGCAGACCCCCGCATGAAGGAATGTTGGCTGTCCCCTCAGGGGCAGCTGCCTCCAGGCCAGGAACGCAGCCAGCCCAAACCCCGGAGCCCTCCCCAGGCACGGGGGCCCCGGGTGGGGTGGGAACTATGGCCCCTGGGGTGGGGATGGCCCACCGCCGCCCTGGGCCCCCCGAGCCTCGAACCCTCAGCTTCCTCCTACTCAGACGTCCCCGGGGGACGGGGTGTGCCCTTTCTAAAGCAGGCACAGGGGCTCCGGCCCCCCAAAGCACAGGAGGAAGACCAGGAAGGAATGGCCAGGGCACCCAGGTCATGGAGATCAAAACCCATGAGAACCCCACACGATGAGGAGACTACACTGCAGACGTGGGACCTGCAGCGAGCCCCGAGTGTGGACAGTGGTCAGACGGTGGGGTGGGGGGGCGGGGGGTGAAGCCCAGTGAGCAGGTGTGGAAGCACGGGGGCCCCTGCTTTGGGGGTCTTAGGGGTGGCTCAGGCCGATGCCCACCATCACTGGGGGGCTGGGGGGTTCATTCTCGGGGGTCCCCACCCACACTGGCCAAGATCCCTAGAAGGCAACGGCTTCCGAGTTTGGTAAGAGGCCCCTAAGACAGTTCACAGACACATACAGGGGTGCTGGGGCTTGACCCGGACTGAGGGGGAGCAGCTGGGGCCCCCCACCCCCCCGGCACAGGGGAGACGGCCCCTCCTCCAGTGCCCTGGGCCCTCACGGCCCCCTCTGCCCCCACCCCGTCCAGAGGCAGCGTCCCTGCACCATCACCCCGGGTCGGCACAGGCGGGGCTCAGGGCCTGTGTGCAGGAAGCTGAGCAGAGTCGCAGGCCGCACAGTGGGGACCCCAGGCTTGGCTTCTGGCCACACGGCACCCCTCAGCCAGCCAAAACCCCCTGAAAAGAAATCCCCTGCCCTTCTGTATCTTACAGGCACAGAACGCCCAGGATGCGGGTTGCACCTGTTTGAGGCTCTTCTGCAGGTTTTAGAGTTTGTACTGAGAGCTGCAAGGCTCTGGTCAACCCGAGGAGGCCACCCAGGGTCAGCCGAGAGCCCCCAGCCTGCAGGGGGACGATCCGCACGCCCAACTGCGACCCGAGCAGGACGTGGGTGCAGAGCATGCAGATGCAGACACGTGGGGGCGTGCACGCCACCACCTTCCCACATTGGGGGGCCGGGGGTCAGTCCCTCCCCCACACTGGGGTGCTGGCCCCCCTCAGGCAGGGCCCCGCAGGCTGCAGACATGAAGCCACGAAGCCCGTGTTCTGCCCCGGAGAGCCACGCCTCTCTGCACACCTACCCCAGCCACATAGTAGGTGTTTAACAAATGTTTGCAGGCTGGACAAGCGCAGCGGACATCCCAGCCAGGGTGGGGGTGGCGGTGGCCCCCATTCTATGGCAGGACATCAGAGAAGAGTCCGGCGGCAGGACCCAAGCCTTCCCAGGTGGCTCCCCTGTGCCGGGGACAGAGACAAAGGAGCTCGAGGTTCCAAAGCAGGGAGAGGAGGTCTTCCCGGAGGACCCTGGGGTCCAGCACAGGAAGCAGGGGATGCCACGGGGCTAGCAGAGAGGTGTCCCGGCAGCCGGCATGCCAGAGCAGGCCTTTGCTGGATGCGGAAGGGGTTCGCCGCGCAGGGAGGGGAGGACGGAGTGGGAAGAGCGCTCTGGGTGGGAGGTAGCCCCCGAGAAAACAAGACCTCGGGCTTTGTTAGCAGAACACCGCAGCCACAAGGGACTTCAGCTCTGTGAGTCGTGCCCCCTCCGTGCACGGGAAGGACACAGCAGAGGGGTGCACACAGAAGCCTCCCCACCATGGGAGCCACGGGCCCTGAGGTCAGCCCCGCCACCCCTGCTGGCGTGGGAAGGGTGTGCAGGGCCGAGGCTGGAAACATGCGGGTCCGCAGGGGCTGGGGGCCCGGGGACGGAGCCTGGACCTTGTTCCAGGAAATGGGGACCCATCGAGGGCTGTCAAGGGGGCCGAGAGTCCTGGGGCGGGAGCCTGCCGGTGTAACTAGGAAACTGAGGGTCTCGGGGAAGCAGGGACCCCAGGGGGCAGGAGGGCCGGGTCACCGCGGCGGGCTGAGGGGGCCTCGGCAGCGAGGGAGGAAGCCGCGAGCGATGACCTCATCCCCCAGGCCTCCGGGCCGCGGCTCACGGGGTTTTTAACCACAGCATCGCGGGACGATTCCCTGGTATGCTCAGCACCAGAAGGCAAGGAATACGCCGTGTTTGTGCTGTGCTTTTGGGGGCCCCTCTTTTTGTGGGGCTTGAGCAACACCGAGGGAGAGACGGAACCCAGCCCCCCACCTGGGCCTGACTGTCTCCCGCCACCCGCCCGGAGCCTGTTCTCAGGCCATGGGCACACAGACACAGGCGGGAAGCATGCACGTGGCCGCGGGGACACACCCGCACACACGTGCACGTGGCCACACACACAAGCAGACACACCAGGGCACTACGCGCCCCCCCCACACACACACGTGTACAATGGGCCGTGCACTCACGCCCGCACTGTGGTGGGAGCCCTTTGCCCGGGAAGCTGCAAACAAGGCTCAGGCCCCACGTGGGCCCGCTCACGGAGCCAGACCCGCAGCAGAGAGGAGATGCCTCCCAAAATGGCTTTTGCAGGCGCACCGAATCCGCCGGGTTCAGCAGAACGCTTAATCCCTCGGAGGCCGCCCCGGGGCTCCCCTGCTCGGGCCAGATAATGGCTCCACAAACACAGAGCGTATGAGAGGAAAGGCAGAAATATGGGCTCTTTGGGAAAGCACAGCTCACAGCGACTTCTTTCCACCATTTACACATCAGGCTGCTCTCGGAGCCCCTTGCTCGGAGCCCACGCTCGGCCCCTCCCAGGCTCCCAGCTGCGGTCTGGCTCCCGCTTGCTCTGGGCCCGGGGCCGGAGGTGCCCGCATTCCGTGGACAGCAGCGCCACCTGGTGGCCTGCAGCACAACTGTGCCCGCCGGCTCCCAGGGCTGCCAACAGGGCTCCTTAAGCCCACTCCCCACACGCGCAGCAGGTGTCCCTCTACCTGGGGTCTGATGCATCCCCAGGAAGTCCCCCTGTGACTTCCCTGAGGGCCCTGCGCTTGCCCAGCCCACCCTGGAGGCTGTGAGCTGTGGGAGGGGTCCCTGCCTGTCCCGGCCACCCCCGGGCCCTGCCCACCTCCTCTGCCCCCCTCCCCTCCTTGGAGAAGCCCTCAGCATCTCTACAGACACATCCCACACCAACCCCTTCTTCACCTTGCACTTCCTTCCTGACCCGCCACAGGACATAATTCATATCTGCCCCTGGAGGCTGGGACTGGGGCAGCCTCTTTCCCTGCCACTGCATCCCCAGTGCCTGCCACCCCCAAGGCCAGGACTCTCCAGTAGCAGCCGGACCCAGCCAGCTCAAACCCCCCTCGAAGACCCGGCTCCATGCAGCCACTGAGCTGGGAAGCCCTTAGAAACCCAGCAAGGCCACCGGAGGGCGAAGTCAGAGGCTGTCCTGACTACCCTCTCTAATTTACTGGGGGGGGGGGGAGCTGAGGCCTTGGGGAGTCCTGTGGGGGCAGCTCTGGGCAGGGGGCTCAAAGGCGGGGAGTCCAAATCCTGGAGACATCATGCTGGGCATGTGGGGTCATTGCAATTGCTGGGTGCCTGCCCTCGGGGGGTGTACAACGATGGAAAGCTATAAACCCACCCACAGAGCCCCCCACCCATCCCACCGCATGCCCAGACTGTCCTGGGACAGAGGAATGGGGAACCCCCAGATGGCAGGTTCAGAAGCAGTGACAGCCAAGCTGAGACTTGGAACTAGATGAGCAGTCATGTGACACACCAAAAAAATAGCAGGCCAAGAGCAGAGCACGTGCAAAGGCCCTGAGGCAGCGGGAAGTGTCCAAGGGTCAGCGAACAGTGCGCTGGGGTGGAGGGAGGGGAGGACAAAGTTATGGGGACAGGGGTGCCTGAACGTGCAGCATTTGGGAGGCCCAGAGGGAGAAGCCAAGCTTATTACAACGGGGAGCTGGGGAATGGTCAGATTTGTTTCAGAAAGTACTGCCCACCCCAACCAAAGAAGGCTGCCATGTGGAGAGGGCCCCTGGAGGGACAGGAGGGTGGGGGACAAGGGAGGCTGCATGGGGTCTCGGTCCTCCAAGGGGTGAGAGGAAGGTGAGACACAGCAGAAGTGGGCTGGCACACCCATCCTGGGTCCCAGAGGAAGGGGTAGGGGACCTGACCCGCAGGCCTCTCCCCTCCCCAGCCCAAGCTGAGCCGCCGTTCTCAGTTTGGGGAACTGTGCCTGTAGTTCAGAAAATGGCCACCAGGTGGCATGCGGGCCTCAGAAATGCTGTGACCACAGGCTCGGCAGGACATCCTGGAGAGACGAGGCAGGAAGGGGGTGGTCAGGATGGGAGGGGGGGCAGCCGGGATGCTGGGGGGCTGCAGGGGGGCAGGGGGGCTGCCAGGATGCGACCGGAGCCCTCAGCAGCTCTGGGCAGCACCAGACCACGACGTCGACTATGAGCTCTGAATGCGAGAGGCCTGGTCTGGGAGGAAGGTGCTCCCGGCCTGCAGGGGGAGAGTGGAGGCCAGACCACACCAGGGCCCGCCCCCCCCACGCCGGGGCTGTTGCGGGGAGAACCCCTCTGCTGGCCTGGTTCCCACGCCCAGCGCAGGGAACACACCCGCCAACACAGCAGGGTGCAGACCATGCCTGCAAGCGTCCCGACCGGCTGGACCTGGGCGGCTTCACCAGGCTCCATCCCACCCTCTCAGCGGCACCTGCAGGCCCTGCCTGAGCCGCACAAGCATGTGGTAAGTCTCCACCAGAGCTCAGGACCCTGGGTGCACACAGCCCACCGGATGCGGGGGTGCCCGGCGTGCCCTAAATCGACGCAGAAACTCGCTGTGGTCAGAGCTTCCTAAAGCCCCAAAGCGAAACTCCCAGGACCGAAGTAAGCCACTCGGGGGGGTCTCATGGGCTAACCTGTGTGCCCCCCAGACTCACATGTCCAAGTCCCAACCCCCAGCACCTCCGAATGTGACTCTATTTGGAGAGGGAGTCATTAAGGTAACACGAGGTCACCGAAGCGGGGCCTGATACTGTCGGATCCGAGTCCTCGTTACGAGAGACGCCAGAGGGCTCCTTCCCTCCACATGAGGACACCGCGCCTGCAGGGGGGGTACTGGCCCCCGATCTCTGGCCTCTGGGGCGGTGGGAGATAGATACCCTTTGAGCCACATGGCTTGGCTACGGCCACCCCAGGATGCTCGCACGGGCAAGGGGATGACAGGCCCTGGTCCCACGCCCTGGTCTGTCTCTGGGCCCCCGCGCCCAGCAGCACTTCTGTCCAAGAGAAGGGTGCCCTGGAGTCCGGCCATGGCCCCCTGAAGCCTTGGCTTCTGGCAGGTAAGGGGCTTGGTGCCCTCGGATGTGCAGAGAGGGGAGGACTCAGCAGCAACTCGCACAGCAGACGTGCTTTGTGGGTTCCAGGCCGGGGCTCAGAGGGCCATGGGACAACCCGAAGCACCAGAGACCCCTCCCACATTCCCTGCTCCCTGCCCCTGCCCCCCGCAGCTCCTCCCCAGCTGGCGGGCGGGCGGGAAGGACCGTCCCCTCCCTGGGAGGCAGGTGCAGGCTGGAGAGAAGCATCACCCAGCGCTCAGTGGCAGAGGAGACGGACCCCCTCCCCGGCCAGCACCAGGGCAGGGTTTTGGGGACATCTGTCTCTAGGATCTAGGATGGTGGCGGCTGACTCACTGCCCGAGGCAGGAGCGGCCAGCCTTCTCCAGGACGCTGCAGCCCCCTGGGGCCTCAGCGCAGGCCAGGCCGGCACCCGTGGCAGCTTCCGTGGGTCCCGAGGACCCGGAGGAGGAGGAGGAGGAGAGCCGTTGCCCAAAGGCTCACCATCCTGCTTCTCGACAGGAAGCCTGTCCGCCCCCCGCTTTTGTAGAAAAAAGCACAATCTAGTAGGAGCACAGAAATGGTACCGTGGGACAGCAAGTGGACCCAGAGCCGGACACCTGCCATCACCACCATCTCCACAGACACAAGGAACAGCTGACAAAGTCAACACCTTCACATCGGACCCAAAGGGCACCCCCAACCAGGAGCACACGCATGTCCCGCCAGGCTGGGGCCACAGCATGGGGAGCCCGCCCGCCCCGTGGAGCCCGGCCTGCCCGGGAGCCGCTGCACCCACCACACTACCCCGCACTGAGCCCACATCCAGAAAACTCTGCGGGACCAGAGGACCGACACCCCCAGCAACGGCCAAATGTAGTCAAACCGCAGGCCATACAGAGGACAACCGTCAGCAACCATCAGTGGCTTTCGAGTACCTGGGGGAGGGGGGAGACGGAGGAGAGACTGGGGAAGAGAGAGGAGAGCGAGTGAGCAGGGGGAAAAGGGGAGGGGGAGACAGAGAGAGGGAGGGGGGAGGGGGAGAAGGGGGGAGGGAGCGAGGCACCTCCAGAAAATACAATGGAAGGGCAAGTCCCGTCTGTGGGCGGCTGTTGGCAGGAAGGACCACCGTCATCAGCAATAACCCTCACATCACGAAACCCTAAGGCCCCCCTGGCAAACAGACACCGTGGTCGTGGACGGGAAGACCTCAGCCCAGACAGACGTCTCGTGCCCAGAGGCATCCATCGGACGCCATCAAGTTTGTCCTGCCAACTAGGCGGGAGGGGGATGCCGGTGGTCGCCGGGAGGAGCAAGCAAGCAAGGGCAGTCAGGCCATCGAGGCAGACCTGCCCCCCGGACAGGAGAGTCTCCGGGCAGATCCATGTGCATCTGGACGTCTGGTTTACCACGACAACGGCACCTCGAGTCAGGGTGGACAGGCAGGTCGGTGGCAGGAGCCAACCAGGAGGCCCAGGCATTCTGGGCAGAGGCCGGGGGCCGGATGGGACAGACCAGGTCAGCAGTCACCCAGACCCAGGGCCACAGCGCAGGTTGGGCAAGCTCTGCCCACAGCTCCTCCTGTCCTTTCCCAGCTCAGCTCAGAAACCCCTTCCTCCAGGAAGCCCACCCAGACCACCAGTCCCAGGCTCCTCTCATCCCCGCCTCACTGTCACATCCTGGCAAATGTAGGAGTCAGGGTGGGGGTCCCCACACCTCCAGTCTCCCATTGCCCACCATGGCCGGTCAGTAGAGGGCACACCGGGACAGGGTCACCGTGCAGGCCGGGAGCAGCTCACTCCACCCCACGGCCCACTCGCCCGGGGGAGGCCAGAGCCCCAGCGGCCGGGACAGCCCCTCGAACTGCTACGTACCATCCAGAAGAGGGTCCCTGTGGCCAGGGCGACGTACTGCTCGATGGTGGACAGCACACTGAAGATGAGGCAGACCAGGACGATGAGGAAGCTGCAGGGTAGGAGGACACGGTGGTCAGCTCCGGCGACGCAGGCCCAGGCCTGGCGGCCAGAGGGGCTCCCCGCCACCCCCCACGCCTGCGCCGCGGGACCAGTTCTCAGTCTGAGAACTCAGAGAGCCACCAGAGCCCAGAACCCGAGGCGCAGGTGCACAGAGCGGGGCGCTGCTAGCCAGCCATGGAGGCTGAGTTCTGACCCCCTGTGACTGTGGGACGGACCTTAAAGCCTGGCGCCAAGAAGCCACGCTTACAGGCCACGTGTGGTGCGGTTCCCTTAATGGGAAGCCACTGAGACAGAACAGGAAGAAGACTGGTGGTCACCAGGGGCCAGAGGCACAGAGAATGCCCCCCACATCCCCGGATGTCACAGGGCTTGCCTGGGAGAGGGGCAAGTCTGGGGGTCACCCAGGGGGCTCTGGGGCTCAGCGGGTCCTCGAAGACTGGACAGCAGGGAACACAGCGTGGGCAGGGACACAGACCCCCAGCCCTCTCCCCACCCCAAGATCCTGCTGCTCCTGGGGACTTTCAGTCCACCCCCACCCCCACCCTGTGCCCACCAAGAAGGCCCCTGCATCTCCCCCTACCACCTCAGCCCCTTTCCACCCCCCACCCCTGCCCCAATTTCTCAGGCCCCACCCTGCCCTCTAGCAGCTCTGGCCAAAACCTGCCACCACTGCCTCCCTCCCCACACAGGCTGATCGGCTCCCCTTGCAGAGCCAGATCCCAGCCAACCCCTCTCTGCAGCCTGCCCATAAGCCTCCACCCTGGGCCCCCACAGCCCACCCCACCAGCAGTCAAGTGAGCCTGACTCCCATGACACCCATCCCCCAGGGGACACCACAGCGAGCCCAGACTACTCAGCTTCTCCCACCCCTCTTCTGAGCATGCTCGGCCCTGCCTGCCTCAGGACCTTTGCACCTGCTGCTGTCCCTGCCACCCCAACCCTCCTGGGCACTCCTGAGACTGCATCAAGCCTCCTGGTCTTTGTGCATGTAGTGCCTCCTTCCAGGGACCGTGCACAGCCACACTCTGTACCGCCTCAGCTCTGTGGACCCTCTTACTCACTAGGAAGGATGTCCAGTCCCGCCAGGCCTCCACCAAGGAGAACAGGACCCCAGCCCACAGTAAAGCAGTTTAACAGATATGGCCCAGCCTCCCTGCCAGACCCCACAGGGAGCCCTCTGTGGGGGTGAATGAGACGGGGTTTCAATCTCACCAGGACACAGGTAAACGCTGATGGAGAGAGTGAGCACCCATCTGTGGCCGGATCACTCCTCGGGCACAGAGCTCACCTTCCATGGACAAAGGGCCTTGCGTGCGCCATGCCACGTGGTCCTGAGCCACACCCTAGAGCCCCTCTCGAGTCCCGCTACCTACTCATCCTGCTGCCACTGGGCTTACTGCCCCGCTCAGCCAAGAGGAACCAGAGCAGATGCAATCACCCAGGCCAGGAGGTGCCCACCCAGCCCCGCTCCCGGATCTCTGGGTGCGGACGGAGCCAAGGAAGCACCCACACAGAGGAGACATGGTACCCGCCCACAGCCCCTACAAGGCCACGTGGCCCGGGCAGAGCCGTCTGACTCAGTTTGCCCATCGACACAAGACAGAGCCCTGGGCCACTCGCTCACAGGGCCATGGGAGGTAGAGCAGCTGGAGGTCCGAGCAGGGACCCAGGCACCGGGCCTGGGACGAGCACCAAGCGCTCGTGCCCTCTCCTCCCGAGCCTCTTTGCGACATCGGTGAGGGCACTGAGGGCCCCCCAAGAAGCCAGGGTGACCCCATCTCAAGGTCCTCCCTGAGCCACACCTGTGAAGCCACAGAAGGTCCCACACGCATGGGATCCGGGGCAGGATGCAGGCCTCTCTGGGGGCCATTCTCCAGCTGACCCGCGGGCAACAGAACCGGCCGCACCTGAGTCACACGCCCACACCCCGCGCCTTTACGTCCCGCGGGCGAGAACCCTGAGGCCCGGGTCTGCGGGTGCCACTGCCCAGAGCTTCCCGCATCCCCGCCTCCCGGCTCCGCCACCAGGACAGGCCCGGGAAGCTCCGAGGTCTGGACTGCTTCCTGCCTCCTGACACGGGGGGCGCCTAAAAGGGGATCCGCGGAGGCCCCTCTGCCCGCTCGGGGTGTCGTGATGGGCCCCTGCTCCCGCCAGGCTGCGCCTCAGCCGGCCTTCATGTCCCTTCCAGCACCACAGAGACCCCGCGGCAGCGCGTTACTGCCGGGAGGCTGCCCACCACCGACCGTCCCGTCAGTCCAAGCTCAGCCGCAAGGCAGGGAGCTCGCCAGGAGCGCGTCAGGCGGGAGCACCGAGGCCCTGCAGGAGGGCGCCACGTACCCCAGCACCGGGATGTCGCGGCTGGGGAGCTGGCTGTCCAGGGGCCCCTCTGCCCACCGCCCAGGGCCTGCCTGTGCCCAAGAAGCATGGGGAGAGACCAGAGGCGGGGGCACCGTCGGGAGGGGAGCAGCCCCTCCTGTGCTCAGGCCCCAGCTGGCCCCCTGAGGGGATGTCAGGATGCGTGTCCTCACCCCAAGCCCCCAGTCAGAGGTTCCAGGGAGACCCCTGCACAGACGGAGGCTCCGGGCCCTTGGGGTGGGGGGGGGTGGGAGCCAGTGGGGGCCCGGGGGGTGAGGTGGGAGCCAGCAGGGGCAGCATGGGGTGGGAGCCAGCAGGGGCCGGGGGCCTGCCCGGGGAGCCCCTCCTGGGGCCGCTGCAGAGTGTTTTCCCAGGAGGGTCGGGGGACAGTTGGTGCACAGCCACGCATGGTGCTTCCCCAGCCCGGCTGTGTCCCGAAGCCTCCAGAGTTCATCAAGTATTTTAACACGTGCTGCTAGTTTCAGAAAGAATCATTCAACAATGGGGCGCCCGGGTGGCTCAGTCGTTAAGCGTCTGCCTTCGGCTCAGGTCCATGATCCCAGGGTCCTGGGATCAAGTCCTGCATCGGGCTCCCTGCTCCGCGGGAGGCCTGCTTCTCCCCTGTCTCTTTCCCCCTGCTTGTGTTCGGTCTCTCACTTACCCTCTCAAATAAATAAAATCTTAAAAAAAAAAAACAAACAAAAACAAATCATTCCACAAAGCGGGCATCTGTCTACTCCACCCTGTTCTGGGTGGGCCTCGGGGCCTCTGAGATGCTGAGACAGGGGCCTTGTCCTCAAGGGGCTCACAGCACGGGGTGCCTGATGCCCCCGTCGGGCCTCTGCAGGGCTGAGACCGCCCTCCGACCCAGCCTTCGGCCACAGACCCCAAGAGCTGTCAGACTGCGGCTCAGGAAGAGGAGGGACCCGACCCATTTTCTGGGTCAAGGCGCAGGAGCCGGGCTGCGGGGGGGGGGGGGCGGACAAAGGACACCAACCCCCCAGAGGCCATGCTGGCCCCCAGCGTGGTGGCAGCTCCATGCCCCGAGGGACAATGCCCTGCTTGTGCTGCTGGCCAGGGGTTGGGGCCGCGAGCGCCAGCCTGGAGGGACGTCCTGAATGTTATCGGTCATCACGGTAGTACCTGCGGCGGCCAGGGCACCTGGGAACAGGAAAGAATGCAGGAGGTGCACCAGGGCCCTGGTCCAAGACAGCAGGGGGGGCCCTCCGGGGCACAGGGACCGCAGCAGCCCTCCCCTGGTGCCCGGACTCCTCCGGAAGCACTGTGGACCCCTGGTGAGGTTTTTCCCGCCTGCCGGGAGGCACCTTTCCACCCCAGATATTTCCCAGGGAAGTTTGGGATTCTTCATGCGAACCCCACACACAGCACACACAGAAAGTGCAGGCTGCTCGCGGTGCCCTCAGGGCCCCCAACACCAAAGAACGTGGCCCCCAGGTTACCCCGGGGTTTAAGCTGAAATTCCAGGATGCTGGAAGGCCACGGAGGATGTGAACCGTGCTGGATCGGGAGGCTTAGTTTACTGAGTGTATAAGGGTTGTGTGAGTGCCTGAGTCCTTTGGGCCCAGGAAAGGTTATGTGTAAAGGGAAGAGCCTCAGATGCTGACAGAACCAGACGCAGAAGGACAAAATCCTGTGTGATCCACTCACAGGGGGCCCCTGGAGTTCCCCAGGTTCACGGGGACAGAGAGTGGATGGTGGGCGCCGGGGCCGGGGGAGAGACGGGGGTCGGTGTCTCATGAGGATGGAGTTTCCATTTGGGAAGATGGAAAGTTCTGGAGGCAGACGGTGGGGATGGCCGCACAACAGTGTGAATGTGCACTTGACGTGGCTAAGATGATAAATTTTATGCATATTTTACCACAATTTAAAAATTTTTCAGAAGCAAAGGTGTTTGTAGGCAGCGGTGGGCCGCTGCCCGAGGTCCAGGCAGGCTGTAGGAGGGCAGAGCGAGGTTCAGAGGCCCGCCCACCTGGGACAGGACCCTCACAGGCACAGAAACAAAGGGCTGTCACAGCGACCTCAAGCCCAAGGTCGGACGGGGGTCGGAGCGTGGGATTCAACAGAGTCGGCACTGACGTCCAAACCATATCGGAGGGGCTTCTCTCTGTACAAAAGTCGCCCTGGAAGGAAGGTTCCAAAGACCCCCCCCCCAACAAGTGAAGGGCAGGTGTGCCTGCCCTGCCCCAGGGCTGAGACACCCCCGTGACACTGGACTCCCACAGGGGGTGGCCTCGGGTCCTGCAGAGCTGTCCCCGGGGGGGGGGCAACCCTGCCCAGCAGGGAGGCCGAGGTCCTCTTGCTGGCCCAGCCTGTGCCCGGCGCTGCCTCCTGTAAGGCCCGCGCAGCAGGGACCCCAGCACCCCACGTGAGGAGGGGCCGCCTGGGGCGAGGTGCCATGGGTTCTCCAGGGGTTCCGGGCCATGCAGCTGGCCCTCCCTCCCGGGCGGCCCTGGAGTGTGGAGCAAGGTCACAGCCACTGATTGGGACACCGAGGCTCTGAACCAGCCAGAGCATGTCCAGGCCACGGGCACCGTGAGCCCCAGCTGCCGACCCCAGCATCCCCCGCAGGCCCAGCTCCGGGCCAAGACTGAACCTCTCCCTTGGGCTTGGCACTCGGTGCCACGGTCCCCGGGGCAGGAATACCACGCCGTGCATGGATGCTGTGAGGACAAGCATGGTGGGGGGTCATCCTGGGCAGGGAGGGCTGGGGCGATGGGGGCTGTGTCCTTGTCCAGCTGCTGGGGCCCCAGGCATCCCTGGGCTGGTGGCCGCACTGCCCGGTCTCCGCCTCCATGGTCACATGGCCCCTCCTCTTACGAGGACAACCATCACCACCCGTCACCACATGTAGGGCCCCCGGGCGTCCAGGGTCACCTCTGCCCCTCTAGATGTTGAACCCCACCCCACCTGCTGCAAAGATGCTGTCTCTGTATGAGGTTGGTATCAGTTTTTAAAATACAATTCAAAATACGTCCAGAAGCTCCTTTTCAGCTTCTCCTTTCTCACCACCGAACTATGTCGAAGACCCCCCTCTCCAGATGGAGTCACGGTTGCAGGGGTCGGGACGTGCACACGTCTCCTCAAGGTCCCTGGTCCGCGTGCTACACCCTCCAGACCCCACCACGTCAGGGAGACCAATGAGTGGGAGAGACGGAGGACACCCCCCGGTGAGCCCCGGCCGTCTCCCCTCCGCCCGCGGCTGGCTGCCACACCCCAGCACCCCCGAGCCCTCCTGACACCTGCCTGGGCCGTGGACCCTGCTCTACCCCCCAGACCACTGACCACCTGCTGCCCCCTGCTGCCTCCCCGATTGAGAAAGGGGCTCCCAGGCAGGGTCCCATCCGCCAGTTTCCCTCTGCAGGCCCAGCACACAACCAACTGAATGCAACTTTAGGTTCAACTCAGGAGCTCAGTGAATAGAATTCTCAGTGCTGCCTCCTCCATGCAGGCCTCCAGTGTGTATCCAGCAGTGAGATCATTGTGCTCCGTTCTTCCCCTCCTCGGCCCGCCCCCACGGGCCTTCTGATGGCCCTGGGCACGGCTCTGGAGGCAGCTCTCCGCACGCGCACACCCTAGGCTGCACACCAACGGTGCTGGGCAGAAAGGAGACTGGGGGCGGCCGGGGGGGGGCCCAGCAGCGGGGGGTGCACGCGGGGGCAGCGGCGTGGGCAGGAGACACGGGGGTGGCCCGAGGGTGTGGTCCCAGGGAGGGCTTGCCCTGGAGGTGGCCATGGGGGACACTGAGCCAGCCTGGCGCCCACACCTCCAGCCCCTCGCCCTCTCAGAGCCTGACGTGAAGGCCAGCGAGGCCACCAGCCGGGTGGTGACGTGGCAAGATCCAAGCACACGGTCTCCTGCAGGCGTCTCCCCGAGCCAGGGACGGCAGACGCACACGGACGGGGTCACACTCTCCTGGGAAGGTGTGATGGCTCCATCAGGAGCAGAGCGCCACAAAGACAGAGACGCTGTTCCCCTCGGGACAGACGCACAAGAGAGGTGCTCACCCCGACGGCCACGCTCGGACGGCCTCGGCCCCTAGGCACAGAAGTGGGGGGCCCCCCCGGCTGGAGGCACCTCAGGCCTCCCTTGGCTGATCGCCCAACAGTGCACTGCAGCCCCGAGCGGCGGCGAGTGGGAGACAGGGCTGCCCCCAGCGCTGGCTGCGATCGGTCTAGACAGCCCTGCCCGGGGTCCTCTCACTCTGCACACCCTCCTCAGCACAGAGCCTTTGTGTGTGCGGCACCTCCACGGCCACCCGAAGGGCCACACCACCGGGGGGTGGCTTGGGGACAGAGACTTTGGCAGAGTGCTTGACCATGCCACCCATGGTCACCCTGCAGCACTCAGGCCTGCTGAGCTCCCGGAACCAGGCCGGGCACCAGAGGGGCTGCTGAGGGGGTCTCAGTGGGGGCGTGACTGTGGGCATGAGCCACCCCGAAGGATCCACGTACATGCTCAGGGCACCAGCAGCCACGTCCCACTGTCAGGCTGTGGGTGACTGAATCAGGAGCGTCCAGCCACAGGCCGGCCCCTCCCCAGACAACGGGACACCCACCTGCGGAGCTGACACCCACATCCTCACTGCCATCGGGCCCCACGGCAGTGCCCTAAGTGCCCAGCGGGTCTAAGGCCCCAGCACGGCGGGCGGGGGGCAATGAGCAGCATAAAAGCCTGCTTCCTCCTGTCCATTCCAGACCTGACGAGAAGCCAGAGAAGCGGGCCTGGCCTCGTCACAGGAGGAGGGAAGCTCAGAGAGGGTACGGCATGGGCTGGAGTCACACAGCACCACACGGCCAGCCGGGAACAGGCCGCCCACCCCGGCCGCCTCCAGCCACACCTCACACCTCCCGGAAAACGGTGGCTCAGGGGCCAACCGGGAGTGGCGGGAACTCCAGAACTTCCTGCCAGAAGCTGCGCCTGGCCTGGCAGAGGGAGAACAGGCCCCAGATGGGCTTAGCCCGGTGGCTGGAAGGCTCAGGCCCCGGGAGGCGCTCAGGGACGGGGCCACCTGCGGGCGGGCCCAGGGCTCCTGGGGTCAGCCTGGCCCCCGGGGCAGCGCCCACACTGAGCCTGCCGCCTGGCCAGCCTGTGATGGGAGACTCCCTGTTCGCGTATATTTAGGAGGTGCTGGGAGAGCAAACTCAAGTCACCACGTGCACAGGGGCCGTCCGTGCCTGCGCCCGTACGCACGCTCGTCCCCGTCTCCGTGGAGTCCGGCTGCAGACCCACCTGTGCCCGCGCTCTCCACCCTGCTCCCCTGTGTCTCAGAGGAGAGCCTCGGCCTGGGAACAGCGGGGCCCCTGCAGCCTCACCTGGGGCGAGACTGCCCCCTCCGCCCACCTGGGGCCCGGGCGCGGAGGAAGGCACCAGCAGAGCCAGTGTGTAGGGGACCCGGTGGGCTCCCTGACCCCAGGACCCCTCAGCCAGGGCCCGAGAGAGCACAGGGTGGGGTAGAAGGACACTGACCCTTGACCCTAGAGCTGGGGGCAGCCGGCTCACCACGACCCCACCACTGCCAGGAGGACGTGGGGTTCCCACACTCGTTCCTGCTGGGGGAAGTCCCTCCTGCATCCAGCCCAAGTCTTTCCTGCTATAGTTTCATTTCCAGCTGAAATAAACCTCCAACCCCACCGTGGCGGCTTCGGTTCCACTCCAGGGGACACGAGGGGGTCCCTGAAACAGAGCCGTGTGGGACCTGAGCCTCAGCGCCCCCCCCGAGAAGGATGCCCCACGGCCTGCATGGGCTCAGTCAAGGGCTGCCTCAGCCGTGGCCGCGATCAGATTGGCCTGTACCAGTGTCCACCCGGCTTTGGAGCCGGGACCACGGGGCTTCTGTGGGATGCTGCCCAGCCCCACAATGGAGTTAAGTAGCACAGGACAGCAGTGAGAGCCGGGGTTTCTGTGCGGCCAGCCTGGTTCCGGGGGCCTCAGCAGACCTGAGTGCTTCCTGGATCCCCGGACGAACACAGCGGGTTAGGTATTGCAATGTCCATCTCACAGGTGGGAGAACAGAGGCTTAGAAATGCCAAGTCCGGGGTCCCCCTAAGGAAGGAGAAGAGCCAGCACAGGGCCGGCAGCCCCACCCTTGCTCTGGGGCCGTGGCTCCGTCCTGTGAGAGAGCTGAGCACGGGTCCCTCGGGGGGAGAAGCCCAGTTGGCCCTGCTTCTCTAGAAACAGCCCCAGAGAGGACGGGCTGGCCCAGACCACACAGCAGAACCACATCATGGTGCTGGGGACACCGCGTGCCAGGGACGGTCCTGCTCACAGCCCAGACGGCCCGAGAGACCCTAGGCCACACCTCAGCCTCCAGCCCTGGCGGCCCCCCAGCCTGGGCCCTGGGACTGTGCGGCAGCTCACCCATGCGATCTGTCCTCGGGGCTGAGACCACCACCCACCCAGACCCGGAGAGGCAGCATGAGAAGGCAGGTGTCAGGCCAAGCCTCGCAGCGCCTTCCCCGCCCTCCCCAGTGCCCCCGAAGCCCCAGGCTCCTGACCCGATGGCTGGAGGCAAAGGCATCGCTGAGAGGCAGGAAAGCTCATGCCAGCAGCCCCTAACCCAAGACAGAGCCCACCCAACCCCTGCACCGACCCACCCAACCCCTCGCAGCCAGAGACGGCCAGCGGCCTGGCCCTCCCTGTCAAGGCTGCCCCCCGACACACACAGTGGCCCCTGACCTCTCTCCCAGCCCTCGGTCCCCCGCATCCCAGCAGGCTGGCGTCTGGGGGAGATGCTGAGGCAGCTGCCGGGCAGGCCTGGCACCATGGAGGGCCCGGGTGACCAGTGTCCCCCCGAGTCCTCCTGCCCTGGGAGGGCCCAGGTTCTCTGAACGAGATGCTGGCTTCTGGGAACCCACGATGGCCCGGAGCGGGCAGGGGCTGGCTTCACGGCTCTCCGCTGGGGCAACCCCCTCTTAGAACCTGCGAGTGGGGTGAGGGCCCCGGAGCCTGGCCACGGCCTCCGTCCTGAGCAGGACACCCTCCTCCCCTCCAGGCCCCCAGGACGCAGGGGCCAAGAGCAGGCTGGCAGCTTCCCCGAGGCCAGGGTCCGTCCCCTCCACCCACAGAGCCAGAAAGTCCCGTTGTCTACACCCCGCCACTCTGGCCCAGGAAAGCCCTCTGCTGACAAAACAAGAACCTGGTGACGGGACAGCCCGCAGGGAGCGGGACACGCCAACCCACACAGCCCCGGGCAGGCCTCCTGAATAGGGCCCTTCACCTGGGCCTCTGCAGCCGGGCCTACCGCGCCAGGAAGGCTCAGGACTGCTGGGCATAGTGCCTCCCTGGCCTCCCACCGCGGCGTGTGAGGTGCCAGGGAGGAATGTGCTGGCCCCCGAGAGCACCCCCAGGGACCCCAGCACGGCCCAGCCCCAGGCCCAAGGTGGTAGCACTCCCCAACTTCAGGCCCCAAGAGAGAGACTAGTCAGGCAAGGCTGCCCACAAGCTCTCCTACGGAGCAGCCCAGAAGCCTCTGGAAGGCAGGGATTGGGGTGGGGGGGTGAGGTGGGGATGCAGGAGTGCATGGAGGCATGGGGGCGGGGGTGGGGGGTGAGGCAGGGACGTCGGTGGCAGGAAACAGACACGCCTCCCCTGCCTCCATCATGGGTCCCTCCCTGCGGCTGACCCTCTAATTCAGTGCAACCCCACGTGCCCTGGCACCGCGCTGCCGACACCCCTACCCCAGGGGCCATCTGGCCCACTAGCATCTGCACCCCAGGCCAGGGCATGTTGGGCATGGTCAGCCACCAAGGACTGCAGGGTCCCCTGACCGACGGCCCCGGCCCCTCCCCAGTGCAGAAGCCCCGGCCCATCGCTCGGAGGATGGCGTCCACACCGCATCCACGTGGAGCTTGCTGTTCGGAAAGCCCCTCCCCACCTGCTGTGGCCTCAGCGTGGCCCTCGGGCTATACCCACAGCGGCAGGTGGTGCAGCAGGCAAGCCTGGGGCCCAGGGGGGACAAGGGATGAGTGCTGCATGTGCCCGGGGCCCCGAGCCAGGGTCTGGGGCCCTACACCCAGGCCCCACAAGGACATCCCCAGATGCAGGCTGCGGGGGCTGGTGGCACCGAGCCCCGGGCCCTTGGGCACAGCGGGAGCAGGGGGGCGGCACAGCCTGGCAGCTCCTCCAGCGCCTTGACTGCCCCGTGGCGCCCCCGCAGGTCCCAGGAGCAGGGCCCCCGAGTGGGCACGGCAAGGGGGGAGACCGGTCCTGGGAGAGGACACGTGTCATCAGGTAGCCTCACGGGGCTCGGCTGCCGAGGGACAGACGTCTGCCACGTGGCGGGCGCCACCTGCGGGCGCTTCCCATCACCACCCTGGACAAGATGAGGTCTCGCCCGCTTGAGCCAGACTAGTGGATCTGCCCCTCCGGAGAACGTCCGTTTCCTCTTTCTCCAGCTGGCCTGAGACAGACGCTCCCACTTCCTCTATGCTGCTTCCTCCTGCCCGCACCCCCGCCAGGGAGCACCCACTGCCAGGGAGCAACCCCCTCCGGGCTCCTTGTGCCCACAGAAGAGGCCCAGGCGGACAGGGGCCCATGCCCCACGCAGGGGTCATGGTGCCCCCAGGGTCCCTGTTGTGCAGGCGCCCCGCAGGCTCTGCCTCGTGGGGCTCCCCACCAGGCCCTGGCTTCAGCGGGAGCCGCTCTCGGGCAGGCAGGGAGGAAGTGGCCAGCCATGCAGCGGGACGGGCCTGGGGCCTTGATGTTCCTCTCTCACGGCTGGGCGTGCGTTACTCAACGCCGGATGCAATTAGCAGTTTTATTTTGGTGTCAGCAACCTCGGCCCCTGGATGGTGGCCTGGCTGGCCACGTGGGGGCAAGAAACATGCTCCTCGGCCACCCACCACCAGCCACCGGTCATGGAGCGAGAGTCGCCCGGAGTACCCAGGACTTGACTGAACCAGGTCCCGCACACGTGGAGGCCGACTGTGGAGGACGCCGGGGCCTGCAAGGCCTCTCTGGTCCTACACTCTGTGTCGTGTGGCACCCCCAAGACGCCCTCCACTTGTTCCCCAGGTGCTCAAAACCCCATGCACGCTCCTCGCCTGCCTGCAAGGCCCAGCGTGGTCTGCCCCCATCCCTACCCCCAGGTGGAAAGTACCAGTGATGAGCCAGGTACCATGCCAGCTTCCACAAGAGAGGCTGACTTGGGGAAAAAGAGACGATAAAGCAGAAGATAAGTCAGCCATGACGAGGAGCGGCAGCGGCCCCGGGGAAACGGAAAGGGGGCTGGCTGTCCCAGCGAGTGGCAGGGCCGGGGGGCCGCTCTGGGAGGTGGGGACAAGCAGTTCTGCCAGGAATGGATATTCCGGGCAGGAAAGAGTCATGCAAAGGCCCTGAGGCAAGGTTTGGAAGGCCTGAGGCCGCAGTGGCAGGACCGGGGTGGAGGACTGGGAGGGCCGCCGGTGACAAGGTCAGAGAAAGGCCTCTCGCTCGGGCGAAGAGGCATCAGGTGCGCCGGGCCTCCCAGGATCAGCGGGCACAGCCTCTGGCTGGCATCTGCTGTTCAGCCACTGAGCACCTGGGCAGGCCCCAGAGACCCCAAGTGCAAGGCCGGGCGGGAGGTGGGGTGATGTCAGTGACGTGCTGCTTTCTTGTGCCCCAACCAGAGGCAGGAGGAAAACACCAGGAGCCTCTTAGCACCAAGAAGCAGTCAATGCCGGATGCAACCAATCAGAAAGGAGGCATCGGCAGCAAGGCCCTTCTGGCCACTGCCGGTCACCTCTGCGGGCATCTCCCAAGTGGGCTGCCCCACACCATCCCTGCGGGCCCCTGAGGGCCCCGCTTTTCCTTCTCAACCCAGGGACCATCTCCCGGCCCGAGCCAGAGAGCCCCTGGCCGAGGAGGGAACAAAGCAGAGGAAAGGAAGAGCCGGGCAGGACAGGCACGGACGTGGGGTGGGAAATGCCCACAGCAGGCCTATACCCTACGCAGCCGCCAGGAGCACGGCCGGCTTCCTGCCGGCTGCCCAGAATAGCCCACACATCCTTGAGCCGCCGGCCCGGACCCCAGCCCGGCAGGAGCCCTGCCTTCCCCCACCTCTGCCCACGGCCGGGACTTCTCCCCAGGACGCCGAGCGCCCCCCACGCCACTCTGACCAGCCCCCCGGAGGCCAGTCACTCCTTGGAGCAGAGAGCCCCTGCAGGTTGTGGACGGCGGGACAGGTTTTGCTGGGTGTGGGGGTCCTGGGAGCAGACATGCTGAACTAGAACAAAGGCGAGACGATCACTGAGGCCAGGGGAACCGGCCCTGGGATCCATCAGCCCTGCCCCCAACCCACCCCACACGAAAGACGGAAATTCTCTCTCCCATGAAACAGCAAGTGGAGACCTTTAGAAAGTTGCAGCGTCCTAATCCGGGCCGTACCCTGCACTTCTCGTCACACAGATACAGCTCTTTCCCCAGGGGCCCCCGATATAGGGTGGGCATCGCAGTGATGTGGAAGCTTTGATTTCACCCTGAGCAACACTTCCTCCAGGAAGCCTTCCTGGGTTCCTTGGGCAAGGGCCTCACACAAACTGCACGCGCTTGCCCTGTGCCATATGCCTCCCTCTTCGACCTCCTCTCCACTGCGGCTTTGTTTCCCTGGTTTGTGTGACTCTGTGCCTGGGGCAGCCACTGCCGGCACCCCCTGGGGCAGGGGTGGGGTTTGCAGGCCTGGCCTGGCACGCGCGTCCTGGGGTGCACTGGTGTGAGCCAGGGCGAAAGCAGTGTCATCTGACAGCTCCCACCTGTCCCTCCCGCCGGTGAGCTTCTGTTGTGGAAGCCGGGGCAGTCACTGCAGTCATCACGGCTACGGGGCACTTAGGGCAGGGGGGGCAGGGACAGAACTCAGAAGAGCCATGTCCCCTACACCCTCCACTCCAAGAAGCCCCCGCCCCAGTCCCCTGAGGCCTGTCCCGGGGCTCCAGCTTGGAGCCGGGTGGGAAGCCCAACCCCTGTGGGTGTCACCCCCCCTGTCCGCCCCCCACCGACACCGAGGACGCTCGTGTCAGGATCTACACCATCCTGCTGCTTTGGGGGAGGATGTGGCCTTAGAGCAGTTCCCGGGGTGCAGCCAGGCCCCCGGAGGTCCCTGAAAGCCAGTTCTGAGACTATCCGATGCTCTGCCCTGTTTTCCCGCACCCACTTGCCTCGGTGCCAGGACATCTGCCCTCCTGGGCCCCTCCTTCCTCACTGTCACCCGGGCTGTCAGCTGGCCCAGCCTCTGCTCCCACGTCACCCATACAGACCCGTGAGCCCAGCCAGGCCGTCCCCCGAGGTCCCACCAGCAAACCCCTGCACCAGGACACATCCCCCACGGGCTCCCCTTCCCCACCTGACCCTAGCACCTTCCCTGCCTCAGAAACAGACACCACACGCCCAGGTGCGAGAGCAAATACCTTAGGGTCATGCCCCCAGTGCCCCCCGAAAACACGCCTGTCTTCTGTCTTCAGCAGAGGACCCCTCACCTCTCACTCTTATCCCAACCAGAGAGCAAGCTGTCCCCAGCCCCTCCCAGCAACACCCTCCTGGGCTCCCTGCCTCCGTTGTTCCCCGAGGGCCGGTGAGCAGGCTGGACAGCTACGGAAGGGCCCCTGGACAGCACTGGAAAGAGGTGACCTTAGGTCACACACACCGAACTCCTCATGGACACAGGTGGGATGCAGATGACAGAGCCCCCAACTTCTAGAAGAAAGCACAGTGAACGATCCTCACACCGTGGCGTGGGGAAAGGGCTCTCCACCGCGACTCATGGTGCAGAGGCAACAGACTCAGGACTGACGAATCTGAACGTTTCTTCATGACAAAAGCACCCAAGACAAAGTCAAAAGACACATGACCGACCGAGAAAAGACATTCACAACATTGACCGCAGACAAAGGACTAATATCCCCAAATACAAAAGACTTAAAAATTAAGGGACCAGGCACCAAAAATTCAATAGAAAAATTTGGAAAAGACTTGAACAAACAATTCACACGCACACACGCACACGTGACCTTCGGGCCTATGAAAACTGTCCAAAGGCGTAGCTGTAATTGTAGCAATGCAGATTAAAACAAAGCTATCAGGCTGGTGAAAAATAAAAGAGCGTGACAACACACATCGGGGGGTGCTGTGAGGAAGCCGGCACAGCCCCCTCACCTATGGCTGGTGGTGCACAGGGCGTAGGCCTCTTGCAGGGAAATTTGGTCCTAATAACACTCCATGCACTTCCATTTCTAGGAAGCTCCCCTAAAAGCACCTCTGACAACGTGAAAATGCAAATGTACAAGGTGATTCACTGAACATCATTTGAGATCACAAAATACTGGAAACGACTCAATGCCCATAAATCAACCATGGTGCGTGGCACGGGGAGCCTCCCGGCGGCCATGGGGAAGAATGTGGAAGATACAGATGAATCAATACAGGGTGATCTCCAGAGTAAACTGTCAACTGAGAAAAGCAAGTCCAAACAAGTACCTACAGTCTTCACAACCAACGGCGTGGGGAAGACTGGATCTCTGCATACAAAGGAATGACGTTCGACCCTCGCCTTGCACCGCATGCAAAAATGAACTCAAAATGGATCAAAGGCCTATACCTAAGACCCCAAAATGTACCCTTAGAGGAAGGCATAAGGGAAAATCTTCATGATGCTGGACTTGCAAATGCTTTCCTGGATATGACACCAAGACGAGAGGGAACACAAGCAAAAAGGAATCAGTTGGACCTCATTAAAATTAAGAATTTCTATGCAGCAAAAAACAGAATCAGTAAAGGGGAAAGGCAACCCACAGAACGGGAGAGAGGATTTATAAATTTTATGTCCAGAATATATAAAGACCCTGCAACTCAACACCACCACCACCTAATTTGAAAATTGGCAAGACCCACCTATATGCTGCCTGCAACAGACGCACTTCGCCCTTAAGGACACACACAGGCTCAGAGTGAAGGGGTGGAAAGAGGTAATCCGTGCAAATGGAAAACAAACAGAGCAGGGGCAGCAGGACTTACATCGCACGAAATAGGCTTCGAGCCAAAGGCTGCATTAAGAGATGAAAAAGGTCATTATATAATGATAAAGGGCCAATTCACAAGAGAATAGAACACTGGTAAATATTTACGTACCGAAACACAGGAGGATCTAAATATATTAAGCAAATACTAACGGATCTGAAATGAGACATAGTAATGTGATAACAACAGAGAATTCAATCCCCCGCTATGAACACTGGATAAATCATCCAGACAGGAAACCAGTGATTTAAACTACACGTGAGCCCAGATGGACCTATGCTGCCCATCCAGCAGCGGCAGGACACACGGTCTCCTCGAGCGCACAGGGGACACTCTCCAGGACAGATCACACGGTGGGCCGCAAAACAAGTCTCAACAAGGCCAGGAAGGTCGAAATCATGTCAAGCACCTCTTCTGACCCCCCAGATTAGAAACCAGTTACAAGAATAAAACGGAAATTCACAAATCTGTGGACACTAAACGATGTGCTCCTGAACAACCATGGGCTAAAGGAGAAATTGAAACAGAAATAAAAAAATACTTTGAGACAAATCAAAACTTGTGGGACAGAGCGAAGCAGTGCTGAGGGGAAAGTCCGTAGTGACAAACATCTATGTTAAGAAGAACCCAATTTTACACCTCAAGGAACTAAAAAAAAGCACTGAGCTGTGTGAACAGGAGGAAGGAAATGGCAAAGATCGCAGTGAAAATAAATGAAACATGGGCTAGAAAGATAAAACAAAAAGTAACAAAACTAGAAGCTGGTTTTTTTGGGAAGATAAACAAGAGAGACAAACTTTTTGCTAGACTTAGCAAGAAAGAGAAAAGATCCAAACAAGCAAAATTATAAATGAACAAGGAGACATAGAGACTAATTACACGGAGGTACAAAGGATCATGAGAAACTAACAGAACAAATGTACCAACAAACTGGACAATCTAGAAGAAATGGATGAATTCCTGGAAACATACAAACCACCAAGACTGAATTGTGAAGAAACAGAAAATCTGAACAGCCCAATTACTGGTAAGGAGATTGAATCAGTAATCAAAGACCTCCCAAAGAAAGGTCTAGGGCTAGAGACTCTCGCTGGTGAAATCACCAAACATTTTAAGAATTAATGCCATCCTTCTCACACTCTTCCAAAACAACAACAGAAACAAAAAATACACACACACAGAAACAAAAACAAAAAACAAAAGAGGAAGGAACACTCCCACACTTGTTCCCTGAGGTCAGCATTACTCTGACACCAAAGCAAGACAAGGACGTCACAAGAAAAGAGACTCACAGACCAACATCCCCGATGAACACAGAGGCAAAAATCCTCGAAATGTTAGCAAACTGAGTTCAACAATACATGAAAAGGGTCACACGCCATGATCGAGTGGGGTTTATTCTGGGGATGCAAGGATGGTTCGACATCCGTAAATCAGCGAGCATGATACACCACATTAACAAAATGAAGGATTAAAATAACAATCAGCTCAATAGATGTAGAGACAGCATTTGACAAAATTTAAATCCTTTCAAGATAAAGACTTTCAATAAATCAGGTATAGATGGAACACGCTCCAACATCATAAAGGCCACACGTGACAAGCCCGGAGCTGACATCATCCTCAGTGGTGAACAGCTAAAAGCTTTTCCTCTAAGATCAAGAGCAGGGAAACAATACACACCCTCATCACTTTATTCAACACAGGACTGGAAGTCCCAGCCTGAGCAATTAGGCAAGAAAAATGAAAGGCATCCAAGCCAGAAAGAAAGAAAGAAAACTGTTTCTACTTGCAATGAACTGATATTATGTATAGAAAACCCTAAGGACTCCACCAAACTGGTAGAATAAACAAATTCAGTAAAGTTGCATGATATAAAACCAACATACAAAAACCAGTTGTGTTTCTATTCACTAATTACAGACTACAAGAAAGAGAAATTAAGAAAACAGTCCCATTATGGCACAGCATAAGGACCAGAGTCAATGACATTGTACAAGTGTTATAGGGTGACAGATAGTAGCTACACTTACACTGAGCACAGCATAACATGTGAACTTGCTGAACTGCTATGTTGCACACCTGAAACTAACATAACACTGTGTGTCCATGACACTCAAACAAAAATACTAATAATCATTTTTTCAAACCCTAAACCGGTGATTGATACTTCTCCCAGAGTTAGACTCCCCTATTTTGAGAGACAGCGATATCCACTCTTTTTTTTTTTTTTTGATTCTATTTATTTATTTGACAGAGAGAGAGTACAAGCAGGGAGTGACTGGCAGAGGGAGAGAGAGAGAAGTAGGCTCCCTGCTAAGCAGGGAGCCCGATGCGGGGCTCGTTCCCAGGACCCTGAGATCATGACCTGAGCTGAAGGCAGAGGCTTAACCAACTGAGCCACCCAGAAGCCCTTCCACTCTGCTTCTGATAGGCAGTGTGACTTGGGCACACCTCTCTTCTGGGTCTCAGTTTCCCCATCTGCAAAATGAGGGGTATGAATAGATGAGGTATGGTTGTGTGAGCAAGTATAAAGATGTCAAATAGCAAAATAACATTCTGATTCTTCTTTTATGCAGATTGGTGACAATACTAAGTGAAACTGAGAGTTTTCAAGAAATAAGGAAAACAACCCCATTTATAAAAGAATAAAATACTTAGGAATAAATTTTACAGAGGTGAAAGATCTATACACAGAAAACTGTAAGACATTGATGAAAAAAATGAAAGAAGACACAGATAAGTGGAAAGACATTCCATGTTCATGGATGGGAAGAACCAATATTGTTAAAATGTCCATACTCCCCAAAGTAATCTACATTTTCAATGCAATCCCCATCAAAATTCCAATGGCGTTTTTCACAGAAATAGAAAAAGCAATCCTAAAATTTGCATGGAACCAAAAAAGAGCCCACCTAGCCAAGGCAATCTTGAAGAAGAACAAAGCTGGAAGCACCACACTCCCTGATTTCAAACCATATTACAGAGCTGTAGTCATCAAAACAGTGTGGTGCTGACATAAAACAGACACCGAGATCGAGGGAACAGAACCGAGTCCAGAAATAAATCCACAGGTATGGTCAGTGAATTTATAACAAAGGAGCCAAGAATATACAACTGCAGAAGGACAGTCCCTTCGATAAATGGTGCCGGGAAAACTGGATAATCAAGTGCACAAGAATGAGACTGGACCACTTCCTTATACCACACACACAAATCAACTCAAAATGGATTAAAGACTTGAAAAAAAAAAAGACCCGAAACCACAAAACTCCTGGAAGAAAACACAGGTGGTAAGCTCTTTGACATCGGTCCAGGTGATTTTTTTTTTTTTGGATCTGACACCAAAAGTAAAGGCGACAAAAGCAAAACTAAACAAGTGGGATTACATCAAACTAGAAAGCTTCTGCACAGCCAAAGAAACCATCGACAAAATGAACAAGCAACCTTGGGAATGGGAGAAGGTGTTTGCAAACCACATAGCCAATAAGGGGTTACTATCTAAAATATACAAAGAACTCCTACAACTCAATAGCAAAAACCCAAATAACCTGATTTTAAAATGGGCGAAGGACCTAAACCGGCACTTTTTCCAAAGATGACATACAAATGGCCAACAGGTACCATGAGAGGTGCTCAACATCAGTCACCATCAGGGAAATGCAAATCAAAACCACAAGGAGATACCATCTCACACCTGTCACAGTGATGATCACCAAGAGACAAGAGGTACCAAGTGTGGATGAAGCTGTGAAGAAACTTGAACGCTTGTGCACCGTTGGTGGGAATGCAAAATGGTGCGGCCGCTTTGGAAGACAGTATGGCAACCCTCAGAAAAATTAAAAATAGAATTACCATGTGATCCAGCAATCCCACATTTGGGCGTATCCCCAAAAGAATTAAAAGTAGGGTATCAAAGAGATCATCGTATAGTCAACGTTCATAGCAGCATTATTCACAAGAGTCAAAAGCAGAAGCAACCCAGGTGTTCTTTGATGGATCAATGCATAACCAAGACGTGGCCCATCCACACACGGGACTGTCACTCAGCCTGAACATGGAGGGACATGCTGACCTGTTACAGCTGGATGGACCGAGGATGCTGCGCTGAGGAAAACAGGCCATACACAAAAGGACAGATACTGTGTGATCCACTCACGAGAGGTCAAGTTCATAGAGACAGAGAGCGGATGGTGGGGGCCGGGGGAGGGATGGGGGTGTTTCATGGGGACAGAGTTTCAGTTTGGGAGGGTGAAAATGATCTGGACGTGGACGGTGGGGACAGCTGCACAGCAGTGTAAATATGCTTAGTGCCCCGAGCTGTGCACCTAAAAATGGTTCAGCTGGCAAATTGTATATTACGTGTATTTTACCACAATTAAAAATTTAACCAGAAAGTATCTGTGGTATGCTTTCCTTTGTGTGAGAAAGGCAACATAAGAAAACACACGTGCACTTGCTCCTTTGTGTGCAAGAACTACAGGAGGGATGAGCCTGTGGCTACTTCACGTACGTACCGGGGTCAGAAAAAAAGACAAGAGTGAGAGCCGGGTTTCCTGCTGCCAAGAAATGGAACTGGAGACGTGGCAGGAACCCATATGGATATTACACACACACACACAGGCAGACAGATGCAGAAGGAAACAGCCATGTGCGTCTGGGGCCAGACACACCCACACCTGCGGCTGCCAGCCAGGCCGGGCTGCCCAGCCGCCAGGAGCCCCGCCAGCGCCCCGCGCTTGGTATCTACATCCCACCCACCAGAGGAACCAGGCTCCTCAGAGAAGTGGCCGATTTCCAAACCAGACAGCAGGACAAATCAAGCAAAGTCGGGAGCACGCCGGGGAGCCACAGACGGATGCTGTGCGCTCGACAAAGACAGGGCGCCCTGGAAGGGCTCAGAAGCCGCCCGGAAGGAGCTCCCAGTGACCAAACCAGGGGCTATTTGAGGCACGAAATCAGGAATGATAGTATTGGACGATGACCCATAAATTGAATCGAGGTCCACGAGGCCACATGGATATAAACAAACCTCTGGGATGAGTCAACTCACCCTACGGATGAATTCCAGTTAATAAGTGGGGAGGGAAGCAGGGATAGAAAATCCCCATCAAATGCCATGGAAGGAGCCCACGGAAGGAGCCCACGGAAGGAGCCCACAGAAGGAGCCCCGTGCCGACAGGAGCTGCCGCCGGAAGCTAGACGCAGTGGGCAGAGTTTGAGGAGGAAAGGGATATTTGCAATGTGTCCAAGTATCTTCCTCAAGATATTTATTAACAACAGAGGGGAAAACAGCACATTTTCAGCAGAGAAGCTTGAAAGAGTCCTCTACCCAAGTGATCAATGTCAAAATCACCCGTATAAGACCTACAACGTCATGCACCCTTGTTACAAGGCACAGCTCAGGACCCGATGTTGCTCCCGGCCATGCTCGCCAAAAAAGGCACCGCCTCGATCTAATCGCCATGCCCATCGGACACACCCAAATCAAGGGACCATCTACGGACAGCTGCCTGGTACTCGTCAAAAGTGTGCAGGTCCCAGAAGACAGGGAACGCCAGCGGAGCTGCCAGGGGCTGTGGGAGACGGAGGGGCAGGACACCTGAACGCAACGTGTGGATCTCGGAGCAGAGAAAGGACGTGAGCAGTAAAACTGGTGGGATTCGAACACGACCTGTAGCCTCATTGGTGGGAGCACACCGATACCCGCTTCCTGGTTCTCATCGATGTATCTGGCTCAGGAAGATGTTTGCATTAGGGGAAGCTGAGGCAGGAGCCTATAGGAGCTCTCTACTATTACAGAACTTTTCTGTAAGTCTATGCTTATTTCAAAATAAAAAGTATAGAAGTTGAGCGGACAGAGCTCCACACTTGTCACTCAAGCCCCTTGGTGTCCCCTATGGCTCTCAGAGTCACAGCCCATGCCCGCCCTCCAGCCCCCAACCCTCGCCACTCCTCATATGTGCCAAGCATGCCATACCATAGGGCCTTTGCACATGCTGTCTCCTCTGGCCACACACTCCTCCTTCGCAAGTGGGCACGGCCCACTTGCTCAGGTCTCTGCTCAAACGCCACCCAGTCTGACAGGTTGCTCCGGACCACCCCCATGAAAGGGCACCCATCACGCTCTTCACCCCCTTCCCTGCTTGGTGCCTTCTCGGGTTCCAGTTGCTGTCTGACACCCTCTCTGCTCTCTGGAATGCCATGTCCCAGGGGACAGCGATCCTGTCTCAGGTCCCCAGGAACCTGGAAGACAGCCCCGTGCATCACAGGTGCACCGCGGGCAGCTGACTCCAGTGCTCAAATACAAAGAGGCTGATAAACACGAAGGCATTCCCCTTCGCTACAAAAACAACATGCTATTTCTGCTTCATCAAAAGGGCAAAGTGTTTTGACGATAATACCCAGCTTTAGAGAGGGTGGAAAAAAAACTGAGTGCTGTCCAGCATCAATGAGGGAGGTTAAATTAGGAAAAGCTTCCCGGAAGGCACTTTGGCCGAAGGTGTCAGAGCCATAAAAACGTGGGAACGCTTTGATCTCGCTGGTCCCCTCCTGCAAATGTGACCCAAGGAAATAATCTGGGTTCCGGGCAAAAAATGAATGTACAGGGATTTGCATCACCATCTTCTAAGATTGAAATGTGAAAAGGACACAGTGTCAGTGGCAGAGAGGCGGAGGGGTGCATCTGTTCGGTCCCAGAGGAAACGACCGGGCAGCCTTGGAACGTCACGTGGGAAACGTTCGGCCCGTGTTGAGGGATAAAAAAAAATGCAGATGAGTGGTTTACTCAGATCTGTTGGAATAAAAGTTTGCGAATCACGGTCAAAGCTCAATCTGTTGCTACAAAGCATTCTCGTGTCTAATTTTTAATTCTATAGTTGCCATTTGTCCTTGATTAGAACTATGTCATCCTTTTCCTAAAACAAAACAAAAACAAAAACAAATAAAAACAAAAAAAAAAACCAAAACGAGTCTGTTCCAGATTGTCAATTTGATATTTTTTGCTTCTTAGTATTTTATTGTCTTCTCTTATTTCTGCATTTTTGCCTGGGTTATCACTGGTTTAGCTTGCACGCTGACTTCAGTCTCGTCTAGGCCTGCAAGCCCACGCAGCTGTGCGTGAGGGACCCCCGCGTCCCTCCCTGTGCGCGCTCTTCAATGCCCACAGGGCCGCGGCTGTGTTAAGTAGATTTTTCTTCTTTAAACTTGATACTAAGTAAACTGGTAATTAGCTTTAAATGTAGGTCGAGATCAGGGAAATCTAGTCTGTTAATTTTAAAATGCATCTTGGCCCTGGCGATCCAGCATAAAATCCACATTTGCGGCTGTCCTGGGGATGTCATCAGGAGGTCCTGCTTACGGAGCACGAAGGCTGCGCGGCTGTCGACGAAATTTCCCTCTTCGCCCCAGTGCCTTGTCTGAGATGTGGGCCGCGCCTCTCCTGTCTCTGGGTGTGGGTACCTGAAAATCCCCGTCTGCTCTTTTATTTTGATGACATTGTTCCCGACTTTGTGATATTTTTATAGACAATAGATATTTGGGTTTGTTTTGAATCCACTCTAAGACACAGGCTTTTAGGAGGGGGCTCTCACCACTGGTTACATGCATGGAGATGGGGCGGGAGAGAGAAGCCAGCCTGGTGGGGGGAGGGTTGGCTGCAGAACCAGGTGAGGGTGGGCTGCAGACCTGGCGGGGTGCAGAACTGGGGGTGGGCCAGGTTCCGGTCTGTTCTCATCCGGGGCAGGGGTCATGCTGCAGGAGAGCCAGCAGAAGGCAGGAGGTGAGTCTGGAAGGACGGGTGCGGTGCAGAAACCCCAAGGGGCACCCAGCCCTACTGGGAGGGGAGGGAGGATGCAGGGCTGTGGGTGAGGGGTTTTGAGGTTTGGGGGCAAGAAAGGGGACATGGAGGGCCAGGCCAGTGCAGTGGGAGGGAGAGGCTGGGAGGCCGCTGCCCTACCCAGGGTATGGGGTGGGGGGTCACCTGCTGTCCTTCAGGAGAATGGCTCCTCCCCAGGGTCCGGTTCCAGAACACATTCTGTGTCCCACTTGGCTTTGGGGTACTGTCAGTGTGAGACTCCACTGACACTTCAAACAGGGGCCCAAGAGTAGAGTTTCACGGATGGAAGAGGGGGCTCTCAAGGTGGGGGGGGGCACTTGGCCCCGAGAGAGCCTGGGCACCAGCATGATGGGGTCCCTACAGCGCAAGGGACTGCATCCAGGGCCAGAGCATGAGGGTGCAGGGGCGGGCAGGAGGCGGAGCTGATGCGATCCCAAACCGAGACCCCCAGGGGAGGCCCCCAAGTGAAAGGGTTCAGAGAGGTCACGGGCAGGTGGGACCCGGTGTCACGTGACCTGACAAGCCCTCCCCTGGGTGCAGACAGCAGGGAACCAGACGCAGGTGTTCAAACAAAAGCTTGCACACACAAGTTCACGGCAGCGCTCCTCACAAAGGTGGAACCAGCCCAGGCGCCCGCCGGCAGACAAGCATAAACAACATGCCAGCCGTTCTTGCAACGGAACTTCATGCGGCTCAAGACCAGCGACATGTCACAGCTGCCGTAGCACGGGCCGAGCCGTCCCCGAGGACCACGCCCTGCACGGATCCACTCCCACCCGATGCCCACAACAGGCCTATGCACAGCGACAGACTGTGGATCCGGGGTTGCCTGGGGCCGGGGGAGGGTGATGGGGTTGCTCCCTGCTACCGGGCGTGGGGTTTCCTATGCGGTCCATGACAACGTGCAGGAGTTAGGAACACTGCAAACCTCCCAGATACCACTGACCTGCACACTTTTAACTGGTTAAATGCTACGTTTTCGGTTACCACAATAAAACGACGTATACTCGAGCACACACATACACAGAGGTCACCTCCACGGTCAAACACCTGGTTCCCGTCGGGCTCTGCCCCTCGCCAGCAGGGCGCCCCAGGCCCTGCTTTCCCCACCTGGAACAAGGCTGATGTCAGGCTGTGGGGGGCTCTGAGAAGTGAGCCCCCATAAGTGCCCGCACATGTCTGGGGTCCACCCGCCGTTAGGCTGACCAGCATCCACCCAGGGCCATGAAGGCCCTCCCTGTCAGCGCCCCCTTCCTCACACGCAGCCTGGACCCCGCCGGCAGCACAAAGCCGCTCCAAGTCCCTCTGTGTCCTTCCGACCTGGGGGCTTACCTCCTCGGCCGCCCGGCGCGGCTCCCCCTGACACAGAGCGTCCTGACACAGGGGCCTTGCGTCAGGGTGGGTGCAAGAGCTCACAGACCAGACGTTTCAGAGCCGTGAGCCCGGCTGCCCCCCGGGGACACAGGGAGGCTCTGCCGGCCCCGACGTCTGGCGGCGCTCGCTGGCTGCCAGCCACTCTGGGGCCTGTCACCTGGCCGCTGCGGCCTGGTCTGCTCAGCTGTAGTGGGGGGTGCTCCCCACAGATGGCGTGATGGGAAAGGGGCTCCCAATCAGTGGGTGCAGATGTCTACCACACCCAAGCAAAGAGCACGCGGTCCAGCCACTGCCCTGCTCCCGGTTGCCACGGCTCCTGCCCCCCACGCTTCACTGGCAGGTTTGGAAAGGAGGACGTCCAGTCCCGGAGCCACAGTGGCGAGGCTTTCCCCCAGGCTTCCCGTGGGGCAAGGCCAAGCCCCTCCCCGTCACCCTGCACTGGCCTGAGAGGCTCTCGGCAGGCACCCACTGGGCGAGGCTCACCTGGGTAAGCTGGCCCCTTGGCCCTCCCTGCTGGAGAGGAGGTACCCGCAGGCTCCAGACGGGCCCAGGGCGACACCAGGCCACACGTGCCGGCTGGTTCCAACCACGCACAATGACTGACCATCAGTCCCACACCAGGCACTGTGCCACCACTAGGGACGTCCTTCCAGACCCCGTGGGAAATGGCCCTGCCCTCTTGGGGCCTCAGCACAGACCCCTCCCCAGCCCGGGCCCCTGGGAAGGGCTGGGAGCTCAGCCGGCCCCTTGCCAGGGCATTTCCAGGGCCTCACAGCACGACACTTCCCTGCCCCCACTCAGGGTCCATCCCTGACGTAGCCCCCAAAAGTGGGAACTCTGGATGCCCCCAACCTTCTGAGTCCCTGACACCCACCCCAGGCTCCCAATTTTCTTCCCAGTTTGGTGGTTTGTTACTGTCCAAGTCTGGAGAAAAATAACAGGATTGCCCGGGCCTTCCCCCAACACGTGGCCTGCTCTCCTTGTCCTGGGCCAGCTGTTCCTCAGCCACACATGGAACATTCCAGAGGTACCACAGGGAGTCAAAGTGTAGGTGGGACCCCACTCTGCCTGGAAGGTGCTCCCCGCCAGAGACCAAGAGGGGCAGAGGGGCAGAGGGGCAGGAAGCTCTTCCCCCAAATGACACAGTTGCCTTTTGGGTCAGCCCCACCCCACACCCCCCCACCTCCTCGAGAGCCCTCTCTTCATGCCCATCTGGGTACCCTGAGGTGCTGGGGGGCCCTGTGGTGTCAGGGGAGCCCAGGGTCAAGTCTTGGCCCACAGCTGTGAGTCCTGCCACCCCACTGGGGCCCCGGGAAGGTCAGGGCATCCTCCCAATGCCCTTGAGGACAGCACGGGACAGCTATGCCCGAAGCACCATCACACGGGCTCCTCTAACAAGTGGGGTGTGTGGCAGGATGGTACCTGTGCACCCGCGAACACGGAAGGGGCCTGGAGTGGGGCGTGGCCAACTGCACGTGGCAGGCACGAGCCCGAGCTGGCTACCAACACCACCATCCACTGGCCCCCCACCCACACATTCACATCACAGGGGACCCTCCCCTCCCCGCAGTTCTGCCACCCCTTCAGGGACAGAGGCCAGCACCTCGGGCCCCAGACCCCAGCCCTTGACCTTCCCTCTCTGCATGCAGATGCCTTCCGCTGGGGTACACAGGCTGACCCTGGGGCTCTCCTGTCCCCTTCTTTCTCCATGTGAGCAAGGGATGCGCACCCATGCAGAGGCACACGCGTGTACATACACATACACACATACACACACGTCAAACACCGGGGCCAGAACCGTCAGGGCCGCTGGGCCTTCCAAGTCCTGGGGACTTACGGTGCGTGGAAGGACATGGGGGTCCTGCTGGGTCTGCTGACCCTCCACTGACCCGCCTTCGGTGTCTGGCAGGTGGACAGGTGGGGGGCAAGGCTCATTAGTATCAGAGGTTCCAGAATCCCCGCCCTGGTAATAAGGTCACTGTGGGGGGGTGCCCCTGAGGGCAGGGGGACACCATGGGGGGGATGCACCTGAGCGCAGCGGGGCACCGTGGGGGGTGCACCTGAGGGTGGGGGGGCGGGGGACAGCCCTTCCAGCAAACAGTGCTCGGACATTTGGGAAAAGCCACATAAACAAGGAGGCTCGAGCTGCAGCTCACACCTGACCCAGAAAGGGACTCCAAACAGCCCCAGACCTAAAGCTGAACCCGAAACCACACAAGTTCTAGGAGAAAGCACGAAGGGCTCTGGGCCTCGGGCTAGTCAGGGACTTCTCAGACTTCTCCAGAAGCGGAATCTTCTCTCTGCGGGCAGTGAAGGGAATGAGAAGGCTGCACACCTGTTGGACCTCAGCAGGGCGGGAAGGCGACAAAGGACTCGTGTCCAGAATATAATCAAAACTCCTGGAGCTCGCCAAGAAGAAAACAGACCACCCATTTCCCCACCAGAGGACAGACCTCAAGAGACTCTCCACAGAACGAAGACCTGGGAAGGCGCTCAGTGTATCGGTCACAAGGAAGCGTGAACCCAGCCACGAGACAAGGCCCCCACGCACCTGTCAGGTTGGCTGGACGCAATGAGAGCCACCAAGCCGAGCGCTGCCGAGGACACGCGAGAGCCAGATGCTGATGCACGGCTGGCGGGGAGGCACGGGGAGCAGCCACGCAGATTCCTCCCCATCTGCCCGCCCTGCTGCGTGGCCAGCCCTGCCACGTGCCCGCGTCACGACGTGGGCCCTGGCATTCCCAGCCCCCAAACTGGGCCCAACCCAGACGTCCTTCAGTGGGAGAACGGATCCCCAAAGCAGGGCGCAGAGGCCCACGTGGGAGTGTGCACATGCCACAACCCGCAGGAACCCCGGGACGTGGTGCCAGGTGGACGCCGGACAAAAAAGTGCCCACTGTGTGCTTCCATTGATAGAAAGTTCTACCAAAGCAAACCAACCTACAGAGCCAGAAGCAGATGGGTGGTGGCCCAGGGCGGGGGCAGCGCACAGGGAGGAGAGCTTACGGACAGGCAGAAGGATACGTTTGGGGGGGGTGGATGGTTGGCCCCACTAACGGTGGTCTCACGGGGTCCATACCCACCACGCGGACCCAAGAGCACATGCTAAGCACAAGAGGTGCGCCATAGGGCAGTTATACCATGATCAGGCTGTTTGGAAAAAAGGTTACTCGGAGAAGGGTCCACGCACGAGAAAGGTGAAAGCGTGGAGGGGAAGTGGCCGTTTACTGGCACTAGCTATGTCCCCGCGTGGTTCTGAGGCTCGCCTCCCCTCCCCCCACCCCCCGATAGCCTCTCAACGGCTCCAGGAGCACTGTGTCTAAGGGCCATTTCCTGAGGCGGTATCTGCCTTCACATGGCTCCTCAGCTGACCTTCCCCGCCACACCACATCCTCTGCGCGAGCCCGGTCGGGCCACAGCAGTGGGCCTCCCCCGCCCACCGTCCCCACCAGTCCAGGCCGAGGGGTGGGAGGTAGCAGAGCAAGGGGGACACAAAGCCACCCCGACCTCTTCAGGGTACCCACCTTCTGCTGGACACTGGGGTGCCACGAGGGGCACCGAGAGCTCAGTCCCCCCCTCCAGGAGCCACAGGGGGATGAACCCACTGCCCCCCGCAGAGGCACCCTCCCCACCTCCCACCCCCCCCCGCCCAGGAAATCCATTCCCCAGGCCTGCTGACCAGCCCCGCCTGGCTCTCAGCCACAACTTGGCCCCTGAGCTCAGGTCACCTCCTGCCCCATCTCAAGTGCCCCACTCAAGCCCCGCCTCCTCGAGGAGCCCCCTCGGGCTCCTACACCTCTGAGCACTCTGCATATGCACTGGACCCCCAGAGCCTGGGGAGGCCCTGGGCCATGACCAGGCCTTGCTCGGTACGGTGAGCAGGGCCTGGCTCTGGAAGGGGAGGTGTGTGCATGTCCCTGAGCAGGCCAGCAATGAACAGTGCAGGACCCGACTGGCCCTACCACCTGTGCCTGCCCAGAGCAGGTGGCTAGGGACCCGCGGACCCTCTGGCCTTACAGGCCACAGAGCCTGAGCTCAGCAGGCCCCCTGGGAGGTGGCCTCAGCCTGGCAGACCGGTGGCAGAAGGCACGGGCAGGCCATCGTGTCCAGGCTGGTGCAAGGGTGAAGGGCCCAGGCAGGATGGATAGGGTACGGGTACGGGTCCACAGGGGCCCCCTGCCTGCTGGGTGCTCCTGGGCCCAGGCCAGTCCCCCAGGGTGAACAGCAGGCAGGCCTGCAAAACCAGGCCTCAGCTGAATTGGGCCCCACATCACAGCAAACCGTAGACACAGAGCATCAGCAGTGACGGGTGCTGGGGCCCAGGTGGGCACCGCTGGGAAGACTGGGGCCCAGGTGGGCAGGGATGGCTCAAGGCACCTATCAGGGCAGCCAGAAGGCAGGCAGAGGCTAGAGTCCCACCACAGGGCTGGGATTACCTGCGGCTTCAGCGTGGTTCCCCAGGACAGGCCCATGACCATGGGCATCGGCTCGGTAAGCCCCGGGGCTCTGATCTGGATGCCCCTGAATCACGAGCCAGACACTGTGCAGGAGCGACATAGCCTATGGTCAGCGGTCCCCGTGGGCCGGGAGCTCCTGAGCAGCTGCATCTCCTCCCAGCAGCACCCAGGGCCCCTCCTAGGTTTGCTGCACCCCCCGAAGGCACTAACCCCACGGGGCCTCGGGGAGCCAGGCTCTGCTGGCTGTGGACTGGGCCCAGACTCCCCGCAGAGCACGGCCTTCCCCCTGACGGCACCCGCCACGCCCAGCAGGGCCAGCCCAGAGCTGCCCCCCCGCCAGCCGTTCTCGAGGCCCGCGTGCGCTCACCTTCCCAACCCCCTGACACCTACTCCAGGAGCCAGGTGCTGAGCCCACACTCTGCCCCCCAGGCAAAGCGGGCAAAGTCTGAAGATGGTTCTGCTGCCATGACTTGGAGGCAGATGCTAGGGGCGTGTGGTGGCCACTGCGCCAGGGGAGACGCTGATACCTGCAGGACCGAGCACAGCCCCCCCAGAGTGCAGTCTGGACCCAATGTCAGAGCGCGGAGCTGAAGGAGCCCTGCCCATAAATTGAAAAGGGGGGAGAGGAGGAAGCCTCGGCCCCCATGCCCACCTAGCAGGAGCCCCAGGGCAACGCTGGCCAGCATTCCCGCAGCCCAGCCTTGAGGGGCAGCTGACCCTGGCAGGGTCCCCAAAGGGTTTTCTGGCTCCTGGAGGGCCCCACTCCTCCAGGCAAGGCTGACACCGCAGGCCGACTCCCGTCCCCCCTCCCAGCCGCCCCCCAAGGCCAGGCAGATGTCCCTGACGCTGCCCTTACTCGCTGTCCAGGACAAGCCAGGGACACTGCAGCTGCCACCCCAAAACACGGGCCAGACCCTCCACCCTCTACAGACCACAGCCCCAGACCAGCCGGGAGGACCCCAGCGCTCCACGTCCTCCATGCCCCTCACCCTGTGAGCCCTCCTCCTGGAAGTGGGAACTGCACTGGGGGACCTTTCTGTGTGGAGAGGCCAGGCCTGGGGGCACCGGGGGACCTCCCCACAGACGAGCGCCCTGTCCAGGCAACGGAAGTCCCCTTCTCAGGCTACGGCATGGGGCCACAGGGCCACAGCAGGCCTGCGTCTCCTTAACAAGCAAGGTCACTGTCCAGCCTTGCAGGGGACCTGTCCTGTGCAGACGCCTCAGGAGAAGTCAATCACCTGATCCCCTGGGGCGCCTCGAGAGGGCCGGTCTCAGCCCCAGCCAGGAGGGAGCAGAGCCCCCCTCTTCCTGTACCTGCTCCCGCCCCTCTCCACCACCACCCCAGGGAGGCAAGCCGAGACAATCACCAGCTCCCCCAAGGACAGCTCGGGTTACAAGCCAGGCAGGTGCCACCAGGAACCATCCCAATCCAGAACTGCCCAGTAAGGCTCAGCCCCTGGCACAGCATGCCAGGCTGATGACCTTCCCTGCTCCCAGAAGGCACAGTGAGCAGCTGGGCTGCTCTGTCCTTCCCAGGGACGGCCCAGGCACTGGACCTGATGGCATGCTGTCCCAACCCACATAGTAAGCACTGGGGTGCGTGCCGGTCTCTGCCACCCCCCCCCAGTGACCCCCTCTAAAAGCCTCTCTCCGGTCCAGATGCCCCCAGCCGGAAAGTGCCCTGCAGGAGCACAGCAGTGGGAGAGAGATCACTGAGCCCACCCATCCCCTACCACCCTGATCCCGCGGCCCTGCCCCGCACCCTGGCAGGCTGGGGCAGTCTCCCCAGTAGCCGGCCGAGGACTTGCCCAGAGTGTCCCTGGCTCAGGCCCCGCTACCCTGGGGACATCCAGGTTTGCAGGGGACAAGCTCTCCCTGGGTCTGGGGAGGGAGTCTAGTTCAGCCACCAGCAGGCCCCCAGCCCACTGCCCTGGGGGACTGCTCGTCCAGCACCCATGGGGTGAGCACAACCAGAGTGAGGGACTGGCAGGGGCTAGGGTGCTGCACGCAGCAATGCAGGAAGCACCGGACAGAGTCATGTGATGGGTCCAACGCCAGTCCTGCCACCCACCAGCTGCGACACTGGGCAAGTGTCTATGTCCCCACAGGGCCTTGACCTCGGTTCAGGAACCTACAGAGGCAGCAAGTGCTGGGATGCGTCGGCCCTGGGGGGCATGATACCCCCAACTCCGACCCCCTGGCTGGCCTGGTGGTGAACGAATCAGGGGTCTCTGGCCACAGGGCTGGACACAGGGCAGCCGTCCACCATCCTGGTGTCCTCCTGGACGGGCGACCAGGCTCCCCAGTCTGTCCCGGAGGGGAGGGCCATAGCACCACCTGTGAGCCTGGTGTCCTGGCCCTCCTTCCCTCCCCCCGTGGACCCAGTTCCCTTCATCTCTGGGCACAACCCCCCCCAGACAGGTATCCACCCCCCATAATGAGCCCACCCTCGAGGGGTCAGCCAGACGGCCCTTCCCTCCAGCAGGCCAAGTGGGATCCCCTCCGTGGGTCATTGCTCCTGGCCCCATGAGAGAGGTTGGGGTCTCCTACACAGCAGCCCAGCCTGCCCCACACCAGTCGCTCCCCCCAGGCTCCGCCAGCACCCAGGCCAGTCCGGGGCCCGATCGGCATGTGAGCTCAGCACCTGCTGGGTACACAGCCCACGTCGCCCTTCTGGTCCCAAATCCTGTTCGCCCCGCCCCAGGAGAGCCAGAACACATGGGGGGCCCCAGGAACCCCTCGGGGGCCTTCTTGCTGCCCATGTGAACCACCTACCTGTTTTCTCAAACCACCAATATTTTTAAAGCAGAAAATTCGTTTAAGCAAAACTTAACAAGTTCCAAGCCCGGGTCCACAGCCCGGGTGGCGATGAGGAAACCCCTCTTGACCCACTTCGGGCCCTTCCCCCGCCTGCACAGCTGTGCACTTTGGCCGGCCACCTGCAGCCATAGAGCACCGCCCGCCACGTGGGTCAAACCCGGTCCGTGTTCTACTTGCCCCAAGGTGTCCGGCCCCTGCCCTGCCCAGACCCAGCCTGCCCGGTGCCGCCCACCTGCTGGAGAGACACGGCCCCCTGTCCTGAGCCCGCGTTCAGTGGGTTCAACCAAACCCAGTGCCCAACAAGGAGCCCCGAGGGCAAGGAGCCCTTTGGGTGCTGGCTCCCGTGCTCCCTGTCATGGGTTTGCTGAACAATTCCTGGGGAGTTGGCCTACCAGGGGGAAGGGTCCCTGCAGTCACTGAGTGCCAGCCGGGGACCCATGACCCCCTCCCAGGCAGCATTCTGGGGGCTCAGGAAGCAGGGAGGCTGCTGAGCTGAGACTTGAGTCTCAGAAACCCGGGTTCAGGGCAGCTTGAGTGTCCGTGCCACCCAGCATGGGGGGTGGGGGCGGGTGGGGACAGAGACTGCCGCCCCACACCCCCCACCCCTGCCCCAGAGGAGACTGCTCTGGGTGCCTGGCAGAGGCTTGATAAGAGCAGGGAGGCGGGGCCCACCCCGGGGACAAGGCCAACCCGCCCGCAGAGCCCCCAGCCTGCCCATCCCCCTTCATGCCAAGGGCAGCCAGAACATTCCAGGGCTGCCCGGGAGGTGCTGCGTCTCCGCGGAGCTGCACGCCGGGACCTTGAGCAGGCCCTGATCCAGGGGGAAACACGGGGCACGGAAAGCAGCCTCACCCCCAAGGCCCTGAAAGGCCTCCCATTTCACCCCCTGCCCAGTAAGGCAGGGACAGGCCTCTCCAGGGACACAGGGAGGTCAACTGGTCACTCAAGGGCACACGGGCAGGTCAGGGGTGAGCCAGGAGCTGAGCAGTATGTCAGGACACCCCCACTCGGATCACGTGCAAACTGGGGCATCCTAGAATCACCCTTCTCTCCACGTCTCCCAAAGAGCCCCTGCCCTCTGCTCTCTCCCCCCGCTGAGGAGCTGGAGAAGCTTAGGCCCCATATGGCTGCCGGGCATACTGGGCAGAAACCTGAACACTGGCCAGGCCTCGGTGTCCCCCTTTACCACGGGGCGCCTCTGGGAGTGGCCACCCACCCACTGGGCCCACCGGCCCCTCGCCCTCAGGCCACCCTGAGCTGTGTGGTTCTCAGGTGGGGTCACCCAGGGAGCACCCACCTCCCTGGGTCACAAGCCCCACCGTAGCAGGACGTGTCCCCTTGGGCCTCCCTGTGTGCCCAGGGCACATGGCAGGAGAGCAGAGAGCTGGCTCACCACTGGAAATGGGGTGGGGGGTCTGGGGGGCCTGTGATAGCGGCCACCCCCAATCAGAGCTGATACTACCTGTGGTGTCGAGAGGCAGTACGTTCTAGAAACTGAGACCTTTGCTGGGAGCCCCGTGGCAGGTGCTGGGCTCAGGATGAGGCCCATCGGAAGGAGGAGGCAAGTCCAGACTCAGCACCAGAGACCACAGCCCAATACTGGCCCCACCCACACTCATGCCCCGTGCCAGGTGGCCCCGGGGACAGCCAGAGCAACCCACCCACACAGCCCTTTATCCAGAATCGTGGCCACCAGCTGGCTTCCCATGGCTCCCACAGCAATGCCCACAAAGAAGGGCACTGGCCCAGGAGTCATGAAGGGGCGGCACGGAGCTGGTCTCCTCCCAGGACCGAGGACATCCTGCCACCCTGAGGCCCAGTCTTTGGCTAAGTTGGCCCAGCATACGGCCAACGGAACATCAGTCCACCGCAACCACAGCGGGCACCTGCTGGATGCTGGAACCAGCACCTCTGTCCGTCTGTCCCTCCATTTACCCACCCGTCTGCTAGCTGTGCATCCCTCCATCCACCCGTCCTCTGTCCATCCGTGTGCTGCCCCTCCCGTCGCCGGGGGCCCCTGCTCCGCGCTGGGCCCTGCACGGGCACAGGGGCATGCCCCCTGCTCACTCCGGGGCAGCCGCGGGCAGCCACGCGGGAGCACTGGAAGGTCGGATGGGAGCCTGGCGGGTCGGAAACCCGCACTGACAGGGGGCCGGTCACGGGCACCGCCGCCGTGAAGGACACGGCACGGCCTGAAAAGCGGGTCAGAGCGGCACACGCTCCCATACTTGCCGCGTGCTTGTCTCATGCCCTCGCTGTTCCAGGCACAGGGGGCGCTAGGGACAGTCGGACAGTGGCTCAGCCTCTGGGCCATTTCAGCCGCTGGACTGTGTCCGGCCTCGAACCCTCCCTGCGCTCTGTTCGCGCCCATGTTCTGACGGTAGCGGGACACAAGCCCCCTTTAAGCAACAACCCCCCCCCCCCCCAGGATCCCAGGTGCAGAGTCGCACGAGCAGGTGTCCTGCCTGCCGGGGATGGTGGTAGGCGCACCGGGAGCTCACCCGGGGACCCCCGTGCCCCCCCCTTGCAGGGCGTGAGTGCCAAGCACGCACCCACAGAGCTGGAATGGCTCCGGCATGGCCTGGAACATGAACCACAGACTAACTCCACGCAGAAAAACTCTCCAACTTGCTCAGAGAGGAAGTCCTGGGTGCCGCGGAAACACGCTGTGGCCCGCAGGAAGGGAAGGCACGCACGTGTCACGGAGCCAGCGAGCAGATGGACGTCCCAGGGACCCGGCGAAGGAGGGAGGGCACTGCGTGCCATCTGGGACCTTTCAACATCTCGAGACATGTTCCCGACGGGACACAGGTCTGGCATTGAGGAGCCAGGCCCAAGCAGGATAGCTCAACAGCCAAAACTCAGGACAGGTGGCCTTTTCGTGACACACACACGGCCATGGCCTCCCGCGGCCCTCAGATGGGACCAACCACCTCGGTCGGTGTTCACGGCCCTCCAAGGCCCCCCACCAACCCCTCCAGCTCACCCGCCCAGACGCCAAAGTCCACCCAGCACCCCAGCATCTCCCCGCCGGGTCTCCCTCCACCCTCTCCCCAGCCCACATCTCCGGGAAGCCTGCTCGGACGCCTTGCTGTCACATGCATCCTCTGTCCCCAGGCCCGACCCCAGGGCACCGCACGTGAGCTCCAACCTCACACCAGCAGGCACCACGGTGCAGCTACATAGTCCCCACCACGGCCCACGAGGAAGCCTGGCTCCCCCGGCTTACAGCTGAGGGGCCGCAGGGAGTCTGGGAGCTGGGTGTGGGCCCCCCAACGGGGACGGCGCACCAGGAGAGGGGGGGACAGCCGGGGGCAAGCAACGCTCAGCTGGAAAACGAGGCAAGGTTGCCTCAGGGCTAGCCGGGGTCCCACGTCACCATCGGTGCCTGTAGGATCCTCGTGGACTCTCTCAATCCGAACGCTCCCATTCCTCTTGTTCTCATTTCCTGGTCTTCTGTTTGTGGTGGACATCGGGCCTTTGTCCTACAGGGGGTCCCCGAGGTGGGATCTCGCAGGAGGCACCCCGCCGTGTCCTCTCGCGTGCTCTCTGGCCCTGGTGCCTCTACCAGGCTCGCACTGACATCTGGAGCCTTCACCGCGTCTACTCGCCCATCTGTTCTGGCGAGAAGGCGTGGGGGGCCGGCCTGCGTCTGGGCCTGCCCTGGACAGGTCGCCAGCCGCCGCAATGCTCAGCGCCGGACCCAGGACCCCAGCAGGACTCCGGGTCGCCTGCTCAGGCAGCAGGTGGGGTCCTGGAGAAGAGGCATGGCCTCACCTCTATTTGGTTTCCCTGAGTCACGCGTGGGAAAGCCAAGGGTTGCCCTTCCCTCGCCGGGGCCCAAAATAACAAGTTGTTTGCAAACGGGATTGCTGGTTGTGCCCCTGACGTCAGGATGACCTCCAGGATCCAAAGTCCTCACGCTGCACTTCAGTCCACAGTGATCACCGCTCCCGAAGTGTCACAGTGTTGCGGGGGTCACACCGTCCAGCTAACTGTCGCCAAAGCCTGGGACGTGGCCCCAGCGGCCTTTGGTAGCCGTCCTGCTTTCTAGCGCGACGGGACCCGCCCGCACCTCTCCTGCCCCAGGCCCACAGGTGGCCACGTCTCGCAGCACGGACAGGCCACCACCTGTGAGCCGCAGGCGCTCAAGCTATGGGGTGGCTCCTGCTCTCTGGCCCTTTCCAACCAGCAGAAAAGTAATTTTTAAACAAACTCATGAGGGGCGCCTTCTGATAACCTCTCTTTCTAATGCAGACGGGGGGTGGGCAGGAGCTGGACCTAACTGACGTTGGCTTTTTCGTCCTCGGCCAAAATCTTGGTCGTCAAGGACACCGACGTGATGCTCACTTGCCTTAACCCACAGATCCCGCGCAAAGGCCTCGGGACAATGAAGCAAGGGCATCACAGCCGTGCTGGGACCGCCGACAACCACGTGGTTTCAGAGTCAGATCGGTGGAACGAGGGACACTCCGAGCCACGTGGGTTCCATCATGCCTGCGCTCCCCGGACGTCACCTCTGTAGCTGCTCCGGGCCGTCCCCCCGCCGCCTCTGCTGTCCCAGCCGAAAGCAAGCGCGGGTGCGTCGGTGTCTCTTCCTTTCCTAGACGAGTACTGGCTCGTCAGACTCTTACCCGCCGGAGTTTTTTCACTTAACGCCGTGTGCCGGTAGCCACTCCATAAAAGCATACGGGGTCCCACGCGCCTCCCTCACGTCTGCACAGGACCCCGCACACGGCGTCACGTTAGAAGGAGCGCTGTAACCAACAGCCTGGTGCACGGGTTTATTTTCCTGTTTGGTTTTGCTGGGGGTGTTGTTTTGGTTTTTGGTTTGGCTCTTTTTTGGCCAGAATTTTCGAGATAGGCTGCAGGACATGGGGTTGTGTGTGGGGGGGTCAGTGCCTGCAAAGCCCCCTCCTCACAGACTCTACCATCCCGCAGACCATCCCGCAAGAGGAGTGCAGTCTCCCCCAGCCTCGCAAGCTGCCAGCGAGGGGGTTTCTGCACACGCTGGCGGGTTCCTACCTGTCCCATGGGACACGGCGACGTCTCTGCCCGTGAGTGTGCGAGCATCTTCTTGCTTCAGGACCACTGGGAGCCGGGCTCCTGTCTTGTGCTCACCTTCTGGGGGGATGATGGGCTTTTGCACACTCTCAGAAGCTCCTTCTCCATCAGAGAAACGGACCCTCCTTGAGAAGGCGTCATCTCTCTCCCAAGTTTTGTCTTTGCTGTTTGCTCTGAAGGTGCCGGGGTCACACGAGGGTCACTTCTCGCACAAATGTCTGTACCTTTATCTTTGTGCACCCGGCTCAGCTCCCCAGAGTCCACCTGCTGGGCAGCGTGAGGGGCCCAGCCTGGACCTCCTCCTCGGGCCCTGCGCTCGCCCAGCCCCGCGGACTGGAGCTCTCCCCTACCCGCTGGAGAGGCGGGCTGCATTTTCGGCTACGTTTTCACGTGCAGCTGAGTCTGTATGTGGGTTTTGTATTCTGATCCCTTGCTCATCTGCCTGCGCATATGCCAGCACCACACAGTTTTAATTCACCAAACTTTACATTTTACAGCTTATATTCTGAGCTGCCCTGGCCAAAAATGCAGATGTGACTTTTATAAGAGACCAGCCGGAGATGTCACGGAACGGAAAGCCAAACCACACGACCCACCAAGATCAAATGTTCAAAGCGCGTGTCTCCCCGGGCACCACCTGAAACTCTCCTGGGCTCCCCCCAGGGCCCCCCGGCGACCCCCTCTGCCATGCGGGGGGCACTTCTGGGAGGCAGTGGCCTGCCCCCTGGATCAGGCCTCCTCCTGATACCCCGCCTAGCTGGACAGGCCAGAAGCAGCCTGCGGGTGAAGGAGGCAACCCCTGGAGGGACCGGGTGGGCTGGGCGGTCTCCATCCAGAGAAGCCTTCCAGGGATGAAGGGAGCTGGGGGTGCGGTGGCAGGGGGGTCTCCGTCCAGCCGGCCTGGCCTTAGTCCCTGTCCTCTGCCTCATGTGGGCCTTCTCTGCATGGCACTTAGCCACAAACTCAGCAAGAAGATGCAGAGGCGCCCCCGTCCTGAGCATCCTCTCAGTAACAGAACCGTGAGGAAAGGAGCCAGGAGGGGGCCCAGCCCTGGGGCACCCAGAGGGGAAGCCCACAGCCCCTGCCCCCCAGGGGCCTGGCACCCGGCGGCAAGACGTGGCCGTCAGTGCCCTGTGGATCGGAGGTAAGAGCCAGTGGGAGTGGGCGTGCCTGTGGGTACGATGCCAAGAATGAGACCCCCACCTCGCTTGAAGACATCAGCACCACACCCACTTCCACGCAGAAGAGGGGCTGTGTGAGCCAAGAGGCCAGACCTCAGTTTTCCCAGCTGCAAGTGGCCGAGCAGAAAAAGGGAGCAGGGACCAGGTCCAGAGTCCCCAGTGGTGGGGTGGACAGGGTGGGCCCTCCAACCTGGGCCTGGTTCAGAGAGTTCTGCCCACCCCCCTCCGTGGCTGCCCAGGGCCACGGCCGGTTCCTCCTGTGCCCAGAGCCCTCCCTGGGCAACAGCATCGCCGTCCCTGGGGCACGCGTTGGTCCTTCAGTAGGGACCCGGCTTCTGCGGAGGGACGCAGGCTCCTCCTCAGGACACACGGCCCTGTGCCCAGACCTGCACAGGTGGGCGGACCCCGGGCCCTCACCCCCAGCCCCCCTCGCCCCCGGCCGCAGGCTCTGTGCCCACCGCCAGACAACGCTGCTCTGGACACAGAGACGTCCTGGATGAAAGTGCTCTGCAGAGCACCCCACACCCTCTCCAACCCCCCGGGGCCTGCAGGACTCTCCTCCTTTCTGAGCACACCCTTCTCCCAAGCTCAGGAATGCCGCTGGATAAAAATACCCACAGACGGAGATCACCAGGCCCGGCCTGTCTATGGGCTCAGAGCTGCCAGGCAGCAGGCCGACCGCCACGGCCCAGGCTGGAGAGGGCCTGGGCTTCCGAGGCCGGATGCCAGGTGATCCTCTCATGAGTGCCTGTTCCGCGGGCTGCCAGGCAGAGGGAGGACCCAGATATCCCCCGGCAGCCCTGCCCACCCACTCGGACCTTCTACCACCCAAGAGCAGCTGAGCCATCGGGGGTCTGAGCTCTGGGGTGGGGGTGGCAGAGAAACAAGGCAAAGCTCTGCCCGGGGCAATCTAGGAAGGCTTCCTGGAGGAGAAGCCTGTGGTTCTGGGCAGCAGGGTTTTAAGGCAGAGGCCTGAGCTGCCAGATCAAAGGCCTGTGAAGGCTGGCCACCCCACCCACAGGGGGAGTGGTCCTAGGACGTGGAGGGTACGTTCACCAGTCCCAGCAGGGCCTCCAGGCTGGGCCTGGCTGGTACCTCCCCTCTCCTTCCATGACAAATGGGTCAATATCACAACCCCCAGCCACCCGAGGGGGCCTCAGCAAGCCTACCTGGATTCCAGCCCAGCTGGAGGAAGGAACTGCAAGCTTCTGAGTCAAACAGCCTTGAGCACACCGAGCTGTGTGGCCTTGGGCACATCACCTCCCCTCTCTGAGCCCCCAAGGTTTGCACACAGTACCATTCATCCCCCTCCACTTGCATGGGGTGGAGGGTAGTAAGGAGAGCCAGGCCCCTGTGTGCCAGCACCCTCACACCAGCCAGTGCCCTTGAGAGCCCAGAGAAGGGGCCCAGTGTCACCCGGGCTGGGCAGCAAAAGACAAATCATCACAGAGGCCAGGTCCCGTCACAGATGCGGAAGGTGTGAGTGAAGACGGGGCTCGGGTCACGTAGTGTCGCCCGTGGTCACCCAGCCCCCATACCTGCTGCCAATCAACACCGCCCTGCCCTCCGTGACATTTGGGGTTGCCCACAGCACCTGGGAGGCCTTGGGAGAGAAATTGGTGACCTTCACTGCCCCCCAGGAGGCGTGGACGGTCGCCCCACGTGCCCTCGGGACCAGAGCCGCCTCCACACTCTGCCCCTCGCTCTGAGGCCCTTCCTTGCAGAGAGTGGAGCCGCACCCACCTGGCCAAATCCATGGGCTCAGAGTTCAAAGGGACTGGACAGTACAGTTCTCCGCGTCCTCTCCCCCAGCTGCGGGGCCAGGAGCACTCAGCTGAGTTTGAGAGCCAGGGCCCTCCCCACTCTCCCCCGGGCCCTCCCTCCAGCCTCTCAGCGGCACCTGATCTCCAAGCATCGGACGGCCGGAGCTGATACTGCCCATGGGGGGCGCTCTGCACCTGCCCCGGAGGGAGCACCCTGAGCAGGAGAGCCGTGTGCCCAGGGCCAAGCAGCCACCGCAGCGGGAGGCCGGGTCCAGGCTGCATGGGTGGGAGGCGGGATGAGGAGCAGCTGGGACAGGACAAGGGTCTGCCTGTGTCGTCCTGCAGCTCCCAAGAGCTGGGGTGGGGCTGTGTGGTCCTGCAGCTCCCAAGAGCCGGGGTGGGGGAGCGGAGGGGAGGCAGGAGAGAAGGTGGGTGAAGAGGGAAAAGAGGGAGGAAGAGCAGGAGGGGGGCAGGTGAGGTTCCTCATGGCTCCCCAAAACTGGAAGCCTCTCGCCAGTCAGGGGAAGGACAGGGACCCCTGGGGGTCTGCAGAGGAAGGCTGGGGCCCAGCCCCGGGGCCAGGGCACGGAGGTTGCTATGGGAACCCTGCTCCCTCCTGGGTCTGGGCGTCTCCCCTACCCGGACGGCTCCACTAAAGCTCATGAGCAGGGAGACCAGGACCCCCACGCCCTCAGCTAGACTGGGAGCCGCCACACGGTGGGGACACAAAGGGCCCTGGAAGGCTAGGGGGCAGGAAGCCTGAGCCGACAGGGGCGGCAGAGTCCTGCCCCTGCCCCAGCAGCGGGGGCCGGCCAGGCGCACACAGGAAAGCCTGCTCTCCTGGCGGCTGGCCGGAGCAGGGGTTCCCTGTCCAGCTGCGCCTGGGAGAGCGTGCCCAGCCTTGCAGGGCCCAGCGGGACAGTGGCTCCCACATCCACCCACCTGCCCGGCCCTTCAAGGCCAGGGAAGGGAGGCTGGCCGGCCGCAGCGAGCATCCTGCCCTGTTCACGGAGTGACTCTGCAAGGACACGGCCTTCCCTCGAACTATCTCAGATGCTGCTCAGAGCCACACGAGGGCCAGAGCGGCCGCCGTCTACCCCGCTCGTGGGGCTGCAGCTGGGCCCTGGCCACTCAGCCACAGGCCACCGCTGCAATCCCAGCTCGAAGGCCAGGTGCCCTCAAAAGACTGGCCAATTCTGAGAGTGTCCGGCGCTAGCTGAGCTCCTAGAGATGTTAGGAGGAGAAGGAGGCACCTTCCCAGGCCCCAGCTAAGCCACACGCCCTGCCTGGCCAGGGTCCCTTCCAGCCCCGGCCCGAGTCAGGAGAGCTGCCGCGGCTGTCCACGCCCCAGGGCCGCGGCATACCTCCCACAGGGCAGGGCCCAGAGCAGGAAATGACTGACCCAAGGTCACACGGCCACTCCAGGAGCATCCCTTCCTGGCTTGCCCCCGTGGGGAAGACATTCGGCCGCTATCCCCAGAAGCCACCCCTGCCTGCCTGCTCCCGGAGACGCCAGGCAAAAGGCAACTCTGCTGAGCAAACTTCCGAGAGCTAAACAATCAGAATCAGGAAGAAAACACAAGTGTAAGCAGAGACTTCCTCTGGGGTGCGGCGAGCCCTCTTCCTCCACACGGCACCACACAGCCAGGGAGCCCGGGCGACGCGCACCCACGGGCCTGCCACCCCAGGACGCAGACCAGTGGGGCTTCGGGAGGCCCCTAGCCCTGGCAGCCATCCAGGGGTGGGGAGGCACTGCGACACCGCCTGGTGGCCCTCCGGGCATGCCTCCCTGCCTTCACCCAGAGCTGGCCACCGGGCAGGGTCTTTCCCGGACCCGGCTGTGGAGTCCATCCCACCCCTGGGCTTCTCAGGCGAGGGCTAGGAGGCAAGCAGCTCGTGTGAACCGTGGCGCCCGCGAGCCTGACATCGACCGGATGTTGGCACAGCCGGTGCCTGACTCGTGGGATCCCTCGGCGTCTGTGCACGCAAACCCTCCCCTATGCCCCAAGACAAGCCACTGCTGCAGCCACGGGCAGGGCCGTGCTCTCCCCCAGATATCAGCCACGGTCACGAGGCTTGCGCCCTCTGACACCGCGGCAGGTGGGGGCTGGGGTGGGGAAGAGGCTTCAAGACCGGGGCCCATCCATGACTCTGGGGACACAGTCCCCGAGACATGCCCTCCTGCTGTGGAAGGCTGTCCCTCCGCACAGAGGGGACCACCCCTGATACCACCTACGCCCACAGAGGAGCCAAAGTGTGAGGCTGAGGCTGCCCCACCCTGCCCTGCCTCAGCTGCCCAAGACGATGCTCCAAGCCAGCCGGGGCCTGGCTCCCACTGCACCCCTGGGGCCCTTCTGGCAGCGGCCGGCAAGAGAAAAAAGGGTCCTGAACCCCTCCCCCCCCCACCAGGTCTCTCCCAGCCACCGGCCAGCCAAGGCAGCAGGGATGAGTACGTCACCACCAATAGGAAGCCAGAGGGAGACCCCCGCCATGGAGCCCCCAGCAGAGCCCCCCAGTCCTCATGATCCGTGTGGGGGTGGCCCCGTGAGGGCTCCCAGGCCAGGGGCTGGCACCATACCAAGAGGCTGCGGGCTGGGCAGCCAGGAAGTGGAACCACGGAACGGCAGGGGAGGGCTCCAGGCAGTCAGCAAGGAGGGTGGCCCCGAGGAGGTAACTTCCTTGTACCCCCCCGCCCCTGAGGAATGGAGTGGCCTGCCCTGCCCCACGCAGGCACGCCGCAAGGGCACTGGAACCACCTGGGTAACAGGGCCAGGTGCTGCCCATGAGGGGTCCGGTCCTCCCCTAGTACACAGCTTCCTCCCATTGAGGGTTAGAAACGTGGGCGCAATCCTGCCCCTCCCCGGAGGCCCCTCCAGCCTCCTCTGCTTCGGGAGCCTGGGCCTCTGAAGGGGGGTGGGGCATTCCCCACAGCCATATGGACCCCTCAGGGGACACCACTCGGCCTGCCACCCTCTGGGGCAGCCCTGCGCCCGCGGGCCCGGGACACTCGCCGCACGTGGCCTGCCTTGAGCTAGGACATGTTGCTGCCACCAGCAGGAGCTTGGGGCCCTCACCTCCTGGGGGCTCCTGAGTCCTGGGTGCCCGCCGACCCTGAGTTCTCTCCTCCGCACCCAAGGGCAAGCTCCCCTGGCACACGTCCTTTCCCAGAAGTTTTAACACCTGGGGACTGTCCTTCCAGGGAGGAGTGGAGCCAACTTCTGGGCTGGGGCAACCTCCCCCCACACGCCTGAGCAGAGCCAGCGGGAAGTTCTCCCCGCCCCCCCCACCCACACCGGCCCTGAACTTCAAGGGACAGGCCCCTCAGAGTTGCTGTGTTCCCCATAACCTCTTTCTCCCCCCACAGCCCTGAGTCGTAGCTGGCACGGTCCCCGAGGCTGCAGGTGGCGCGAGACAGGGTCCCCCCACGCCGCTCCGCAGCCCGCGGGAAGCCCCTGGGTGCTGCGCGCCCGGGGCCCGCGGCGATACTCACACAGCAAAGTGGTAGATGAAGCACTTCCAGCCGGTGGGGCGCTCGAGGAAGTTGTAGACGCGGCCCTGGATGTGGGTGCGCGCGAGGAGCGGGCGGCGTGCGCTGTAGATGGAGACGCGCGGGTCGAGGCTCACCGGCGGCCGCGCGGCAAGGTCTGCGGCGGTCGGGGGCGCGGCGGAGGGCGCGAGGGGCGCGGGCCCCGGGGCGCCAGGCGGCGCGATGGGTGCGTAGAGCGCGCCGCCCGCCGGGCCGCCCTCCGCCAGCTCCAGCGAGAAGGGACACTTCTTGGCCAGGCCCGTGCTGCCCCGCCGGGAGCCCGGCAGGCGGCCGCAGCCCCAGCGCTTCTTGTCGGGCCTGGGCGGGGAGGAGGCGGCGGCCATGGTCAGGCAGGGCCCGCGGGGGGCCGGCCGGGCGGCGGCACCGGGAGCTGCGGCGAGGGCGGGCGCCGGGGGCGCAGTGCGGGCGGCCGCTGCTGCCAGCCCGGCCGCGGGGGGCCGCTGCCCGCCCCGCCCGGGCGTGGGGGCGGGGCCGGAGGGGGTGGTGGCCGCGGGCCGGTCCCCGGGGATGGCGCGCCCCGCCCCTGGCCAGACGCCCCGCCAGGACCAACCGGCGCGCTCCCGGGCGCCCCAGCCCGCGCCCGAGACCGCTGACCTGCTCGCCTGCTGGGTCCCGCCCGGTGTGCGCTCACCTGTTCCTCCCGCCTTTTTGCATTCACTTGCCCCGCCCGCCCCCTCCCTCGCTCCTCCGCTCTTCCCCACGTGCGCCCACGTGCGCGCCCCGCCCCCCCCACGCCCACCTGTTTGCCCAGTAAGCAGCCCCCAGCTGAAGCGGGGAGGAAGGCCAGGGGCCGCAGGTGCAGCGACTGAGAACCTCGTTGCCAGGGCAGGAGAGCTGGGTAGGGCACAGGCACCCACTTCAGAGAGAGGCTGGGGTTAATGGGGAAAGGGGGGCACCCTAGGGCACAGGCAGACTCACCCTCCTGACACTAGGAGGGCGGCCTTGTTAGCTCCTGCAGTACTTTGAGCACCCCCTTTCCTGTGCCCACCCATTCACGCTGTGGGTGGAGAAAAATGCTGTTGGGTCAGTGCCCACTAGGGGCCATCGCACCCAGGAGGTAAGCTTGGGCCACTGGGGGATGTGGTGCCTACCGGAGGCGGTGGTTCAGGGGTGTAGGCAGGGTTTGACCGCTGGGAAGGTCACGGCAAGGCATTTTCGAGGTTCTAGTAACATGCAGAATGGGTGTCTCCTCCTCGAGCTCTGCGCTAGGCTTGCCTCTGCGCCCCATGGATTTCCCTGGATGCTGGGGCTGGGGGGTTTAGAAGTGGGATGGGATCAGGTTTGTGAGGCCCTCCACACTGCCTCTGGCCATTGCTGGGCTGGCATTTGGTTTCCTGCACGTTGGGGTGCCGGAGTGGAGGATGGGGGGAGGGGTGTGGACAAAACGGCTTCTTTCGGGACATTGCGCAGGGATGTCATGTGGGGGACGGGTAACTTCCCAGACAACTCCCAGGTCTTCACTGAGAACCCCAGGCTGATTGATTTCATGCCCCCCCCCAGCAGAAAACCAGCTCCTGTTGGTGGCTAGAGCAAAGTTCTGGCCCTTCACCCCAGACTCGCCACACAGCCAGCCATTTGTATCTGCAGAAAGATGAAGGAAGTGGGTCCCAGCCTGCTCCGGGCACTGCGGAGACTGCAGGGCCACCGAGGCTAGGGAACGTTTCTGGGGAGTACAACCCGGCAGCCAGCCAGAGGGAGGCGGAGAGTCTGCCTCCGCAGGGGCCCCAGGGGACAAGCCGGGGCACACAGGGGGCATTCAGTCAATCTTTTCTGAATGAATGCACGCGTGAGTGAGCACTATCCACACAGCTACATCGCAATCTGAAGGAGGAAGACGATCTTTCAGTAGGTGGTGTTAGAACAATCGGAGAGCCATGGAGGAAGGGACAAAAAAAAAAGTTTGGATCCACCCCACACATGACACAGAGGAGTAGGTTTCGGATGGATCAGAGGCTTAGATATAAAAGTTGAGATGAGGTCACGTGGGTTCTGTAAGCCAGGCTCGGGGAATTCCACAACCACCTGTAGGCCGGCAAAACATGTCCCACTGTGCTTGAAATCGAGACAATAGCTGAAATTAGCAACGTCAAAAAGACCAATGAGCAGCTGGAAAGAGTATTTACGACATACGTGGCAGGCCAAGGGTTAACAGCGCCGGCACGTTCAGGACAGCCAACATGGGACAGACCGTGGCAGACAGACTGCGGAAAAGTGGGCCAAAGACGCGGAGAATTCCCAGGAAAAGGGGGAGTCCGTGATCTTTGCACTTACGAGAAAATGAGCAACGTCCCTGGTAACAAGAAAAATGCAAATTAAAAGTACGGGCCGATACCACTGGTCCCCTATCTGATCGGTGGACGTCCACAGGTTCCCCGGGCGAGGCCCCGGGGGGTCCACATGCACATCGCCTGGGGGTGGGGGGCCTGGTGGTTAGCCAACGTGCCAGTTGACCCCTCAGATTAGCTCCACTTCCAGGAACAGCCCCAAAGCCCCGTGGGAACACAGAGAGTGAGGCATGCCATGCTAGTCACACCAGAAAACCCCGCAGACGACGAGATTGTCCCTTCGGTAGCTGAACCGAGGGCCGCACAGCCACACGGGCTCACCCGTTATCAATATTTTCACCAGCGTTCGTAGGACGAAGGAACCCAGAGAACCGCATTGTTATAGCAACGTTAGTATTCTTACTTTGGGATTATGGATGTGATGTTAGACTCCTTGGGAGCCAAGAGTTTGAGTATAAGAGAGAGAAGGAGGAAATCAGGGAAGTATGAATCTGTCCTTAAATTCGAATCGGGAATATTGGCATCAACTGCTGCGCTCTTTTATCTGCAAACCAAATTACTCTTTAGCCCCGTCCACCGAAAAGTTTCGGGAGGGGCCCGTCCACAGGAGGACAATCTGAGCGTGAAACAGAATCGTGGAGTAAAAGACATCCGATAACTTACAGAACCATTCGTTCATTAACGAAGCTACAAGAAGTCCTCGTTGACCCTTTGCTGGTTGCTTGGGCTCATTCTTCTGGAACCGAGTGCGGAACGGACGGTTGTGTGGCTCCTGCCCGCCCCGTTGGCACTGACCTTCGCGGGGGAGGAAGCCACAGGTGCTGGAGCCGCGCACCGGGCTACTTCCTCCTGCGGCCCTGAGTCCTGTGATGTCGGGAGTGGCTTTGAAGCTGTCGGTAGGCAGGGCGGGGTACAGAGTCAGGGCAGAGATTAGACCAAAGGGCTTCTGAATTGGCCATTGTTGGGTGGCCGCTGAATAAGGTCACGATACGACCAACTTTACTTTTGTGTCTGTTTCCATATATTTTTAATTATGACAGGTTGCTACCCACGCACCTGGGCAGGCTTCTTGGAGGGCCACGTGCTGGGCTGGGGCCATGGCAGGGAGAAAATGAGGGGCTCTCGGGGTGCCCTGAGCCATGCAGGAAGCTGCTCTGGAGATCCTGGGCTGCAGCAGGGGGACCCTGGGGAGCATGGGAGGCTGGCCAGGGGGCTGCTGAGAACTCCCTGCCAGCTCTGAGGACCTGGGGGCGGCCCCAGGAGAGGACTGAGACCCTGGGCTGACGGGGGGGGGAGCTGGGGTAGGGGTGAGGCCAGGCGTGCAGGCATGGTGAGTGGGTTGGGACTCACCGGGTTCAGGGAAGGAAGGGCCCAGGGTCAGGGTCAGGGCAGGGAGTACAAGTGTGACCCAGCCCACTGGCCCTCCAGCAACCCTGCAGAATACCCCTCCTGCCCACGGCCCCCTCCCCAGGCTGAACGCTGCCCTCAGCTTCCCTCTGTGGCCCGCTGCTCCCTGCACCCACCCCACGTTCCTTCTGTGGGGCCAGAGGGTGGTCAAAAACACTTCAGTAAACTGAGGCTGCTGCTGGGTGGGATGTGTGGCTGCTGGGAGGGGTCTGTGGGCTAGGGGTGCACCACCAGAGGCTTCCCGGCTGGCGACTTCCGATTCAGCCCCCAGTCCTCACTGAGCCCCAGCGGTATGCCAGGCACACTGTTCATTCAGGGGCTGTGCCCTCCTGGGGGTTGGCATGGGCAGGGGGAGGGGATGCAGAGGGAGCCGCGGGGGGGGGGGGGGAGGGCAGGCTGCTGAGGGCAACCCTCTGGCTGGTGAGTGTCCCGTGGAGGGGGGCGGGCATGACCGCGCCCTGGGGAAGGTAGCTTTGCCCCGCCCAGCCCCACACTTAGCCCTTTCTCCAGCCTGGCCCGCAGGCAGCTCTGGTTGCACCTAAGTCCTAGACACTTGCCCTCCACGGAGCCTCCTGCTGCGCTGTTCGGCAGGGACAGCAGTCCCGAGACAGCTGCTGGGCAGAGTGGCCTGGGCTCTGGGAGCACACGAGCTCCCCGTGCAGACACAGACGCAGCGGGGCTAAGGAGGGCCCAGGAATCTGCGTTTCAGTGAGTTCCCTTCCTCCCACACGGGGACACTGAGCGTCCCCAAACCTGGGCACCGCACTAGGACAGAGGCCAAAGGGGAGTCCTTCTGCGCTGAGCTGACCACGTGTCTCCCACTCATGGGCTGTGTGAATGTCACTCCATAGAGCCGGCCAGCTCCGACCGTGTGCCCGGCTCAGTGTGCAAGAGGCCTCCCCTCGGTGGGTCTCACAGCCAAGCAGGACAGACCGAGCTGGACATGCCATCACTGCATGGGCATCAGGGAGGTGGGAGCTGGACGGCCCCCTGCCCTGTCCCCTCCATTCGCTGCCTGAGCTCACTGCCCCCCTCCCTTCCAAGGCACTAGGCTGGGAGCTGTGTGTGTGTGTGTGTGTGTGTGTGTGTGTGTGTGTGTGCGCGCGCGCGTGCACACGCACGCACATTGCGGTGCACGTGGGTATGCATATGTCATGCCTGTGTGCAGGTACTCTGTACCCCCATAAGCCCTTTTGTGACCACAACGGGACTGGAGGTGCCCAGTCCACACCCCTAAGCAGGACAGCCTTGGAGCAGTAGGTCTGGTGGGGTAGGAAGCAAGAAGCACTCAGAAGAGAGGTCATCGTGGTCAGAGTTGGGGGCAGGAACCACCTGCTGCGGGCCATGCCTACACCCCAGCTGGCTGGCGCCACCCGCAGAATCACACGCCCACGCTCACCCCTCCGAGCGCAGGACACTGAGTCCCGCCCGGCATCCCGTGGGCAAGTGGGGAGCTCCCCCCGTGTTTTCTTTGGTCTGAGGTTAGGTCATCTGCCATCACCACCTTCCCCAGCTCCTCTCCTGCTCCCCGCTTGGGGGAGTCCCCAGATGCCTATCCGGGCACAGCCCAGCCCACAGGCAGCCTTCCACACACTCGCCGGGGCCCCTGGCCTTTGCTTTGTGCTGGGGGGTTTGGTTTCGGAAGGGTGTCGTGGCCGGGCACAAGAACCCCTGGGTCCCTTCCAGTCCCCCCACCAGCCTTTGAGCCCCCCTCCCCTTCCGAGTGGATGTCCTGGGACCCAGCCCTGAGAATCCAAAGTCCGGTAACAAGGGCCCAAGGCGGGGGCACCCAGGCAGGGTCCCCCTTGCAGCAGCCCCGGATGCAGTCCCTTGGGGCAGAGAAGTCAGGCTGGGGATTTGGGCTCAGCCCCCAACTGGCCGGGCCACCTGCTAATACCTTTGCTGGGAATTTGCACCAACTGCTTGCAAAATCAAGACTTGATGTTAGCCAGCCTGTCCAGCTGCTGTAAGGATTCACGGCCTGGTGCCCTTTGGTGAAATCACCCCAAAAATGTGCCGCCTCAGACCCTCACCCTAATCCTTTGCTTTCCTGGTGGCCTGACAGGGCAAAGTCAGGGGCTCTCTAAGCCAGGTGGGGCCCCAGGGGGCACACATCTGCCCAGCGCAAGCTGGGGAGTGTGGGCCAGGGACCGGACATGCCCCACTTCTGATGACCAAGAGACGGCCTTCACGGGGCACCCACCCAAGAGAGCAGCCCACACCCCTGCACCTGGCCTCCACCGCCCGTGCTCTAGGAGCATCTGATACCCTAGCAGCCCCTTCCTTGCTGGACAGGCAGGTGGGTGTCCCTGGCCACTTGGAGCATGGAGGGCAGGGGTCCTGGACTAGGTGGTCTGTCCCCAACCCTTCAAGGCCATGGGGGCTGTTTCCCAGCCAGGGTCCTTGTCCGCTTGGCTGGTGCTGCTGGCTTGGCACTTCAGCCAACAGGCAGGCCCTTTGCAGTGGCCCCTGGGGCCTGCCTCAGAGCCAGAGCCAGCCTGGGCCTCAGCCAAGAGTGGACTTGGAGGGGGCAGGTGAGCAGGTCAGGCTGAAGGCTGGCAGGGAGGCCGGGGTGAAGGAGCGAACAGTAAGGCGGGATGAATGGAGGAGGAAGAGGCAGGGATGAGTCAGCCAGCGTGCCGGTATTTACTGGGCGCCTACTGAGTTCCCAGCCTTGCTTGGCTACAGCGTGGGGGAAGCCTGGTGAGCAGAAAGCCAGGCCTGGCCCGTGGGGGGTAGAGATCTCAACTGTGAGATACACAGAGACCAAGGGAGAAGCCACATGGGAACCTCACAGGCTGTGCACAGTGCCTCGCCCAGCCCCTCCCCTGCTCCCCGCCACAGCTACCCGGAGCCTGTGAAAGAGTCGTCCTCACTGGCAGGTGGGTCCCCGGAGGGCTGAGACTGACTCATTCATGTCTGTGAGTCCAGGTGCCCAAGAGGAGGCAGCAAATGGTGGTGAGTGGGTGGCTGGAGAGAGGAATGGATGCATGGGTCGACGGATGGATTGAGGGATGGACAGACGGATGGATGGATGGATGGATGGGTGGGTGGGTGGGTGGAGGGATGGACAAAGGAATGCATACACGATGGGTGGGTAGATGGATGGACAAACAGATGGACAAATGGGAGGATGGATGGATGGATGGATGGATGATGGTGGATGGGTGATGGTGGATGGGTGGGTGGACAGATGGACAGATGGATGGGTGGGTGGATGTGGATGGGTGGATAGAGGAATGTATACACATGGGTGGGTAGATGGATGGACAAACAGATGGACAAATGGGAGGATGGATGGATGGATGGATGGATGATGGTGGATGGGTGGGTGGATGGATGGATGGATGGATGATGGTGGATGGGTGATGGTGGATGGGTGGGTGGATGTGGATGGGTGGATAGAGGAATGTATACACATGGGTGGGTAGATGGATGGACAAACGGACAGATGGCAAGACAGACGGATGGATGGATGGATGCACAGGTGGATGGTGGACGGATGGGAGTGGGTAGGTGAAGGGATGATGAGCAGACGGACCACTCTTCCCTCAGTTATTTGCACAAATGTTACCTTTGTGATGAAGTAGTCCTTGACACGCCCATTTACAAGTAAAATCCCCCAACCACTGGTTCTCTCTCCCCTGCTTTTTCCACAGCCAGTTTAATCATTTCTTTCTTTTATTTAGTTCTTATATATTTCATTGTTCATTGTCTGTGTCTCGCCTGATGCCTCGCACAGTGTGGGCACATGGAAGTTGCTCAATAAGTGGTGACAGAAGGAGTGGAAGGGTGATGCATGGCTCGGGAGAGTGGGCAGGGGCCCTGGGGGCCAGGGGGTGGGAGGGGGGTCCACGGACGCCTGCCTTTAATAAGCCTGGCAGACCCCAGGGAAGGGAGGTTGGTTTCTTGGCCTCGGAGGCCAAGAGGAAGGAGATGGGTCAGGAGGGCGGGGCAGCTTAGGACCGGCCAGACTTTGTCCCCTGACCTGATGCCCACTGCCTGCAGCACCAGCAGGGCAAGACCTGTGTGTCCACACAAATACACACACACACACACACACACAAACACAGACACACACACAGACACACACACACAAACACAGACACAGACACACACAGAGAGACACACACAGACACACAGACACACACACAAACACAGAGACACACACAGATACACACAGAGATACAAACACAGAGACACACACACACACAGAGACACACACAGACACACAGACACACACAGACAGAGATACAAACAGAGAGACACACATAGACACACACACACACACGGACACACACACAGAGCCAAACACACAGACACACACAGACACACACAGACACACACAAACACAGACACACACAGGGACACACACACATACACACGGACACACACAGACACACACGCACACACACACGCACACACATACACAGACGCACACACACAGACACACACACGCAGACACACACACACATGCACACACACAGATGCACACACACGCAGACACACACACGCGCGCAGACACACACACACACACACACACCGGTCCCCGCGCTGGACGCTCACCTCCCTGGGGCCCTGGGGCACGGGGGGCTGCAGTGATTCCTAGGACGCAGGGCTCTGTTCTGAAGGCCCCACAGGCCCTGCGGGTGGTGGTGTCATGTGCTCATCTTGCTCGGGGACCAGGCGCCTCCCCTGTCAAGGGAGGGCAACCCCACAGCCCCCCCAGCCCCTCACGCAGGTGCATGCGCATGCAGGAGGGACAGACTCAGAGCGCTCTGGCGTGTGCGGGAAACCCCCCCGGGCCCAGCCCCCGCAGCAACACCTGCTCGGGCCTGAGTGCAGGGCCGCCCCTGGTGCTGGAGGAGACGCTCCTTGTCTGAGGGGTGGGGGCGGGCATGTCTCCTGTCTGCATCCCCAGAAGGCTCTGGGGACAGACAGGGCGGCTGGAAGGAGAGGGGTGAGCCTAGGCCGGACTCCCACCCCTGACTCTGGGGGGCCAGCCCTGCATCGGGGCCAGGTCGACACCCCCTCCCAGAGTTGATGGAAATGCTGGTGCCTGGCAGAGAGGTGGTCAAGCACAGGTGCTGCCCGTGAGGCGGGGCCAGAGGCCTCGCCGCCACCCTGTCCCTTCCTTTCCTGGTCCCTGCTCCTGGGGACGGAGGACAAGGGTCCACCGGCCAGACACAGGATCCTGGGCTGAGATCCTGAAGGTCACTCCAGAGGATGCTGGCTGGGGCTGTGGGGGACAAGGGCCCTTGAGGGGCGGCTTCACAGCCGCGGGTTCCAAGGTGGGCGGGGGGGGGCTGGCTGCAGACCCAGGAGTGTGGGGAGGGGGCTGGGGGTCTGGGCTGCTCTGCACGGGTGACACTGAAACCCATGGAGCTCTTGGCCTCTTGGACCGGTCCTGCAGAGCCTGCCCTACCCTCTCCACCCGCAAGTGGCCAGAGGGGGCATCCCCCCCGAAGACCAGGGCAGGACCCTTCCTGTCTGAGGGTCCCTGAGTCTGGACCGCATGCAGACCCAGGGAGGCTTAAGGTTGGAGGAGACCCAGGGCCGGTGGGGCCCTCTGTGGCTTGTGGCTTTCATGGCTTTCGTGCTACGAGACAAAAGAGCAAAGGTGGCCAGAGGGCTGCCAGCCTTCCCGCGTGTTACACCCTGCGTGGCCGGCAGCAGGCACAGGGCAGGGCTGCCCGTCCAGGCCCACACGAGTGCTGGCGCTCTCCTTCCCAGGCCTCGGCTGCACCTCTGTGGGTCTCTGTGGTCAGCCTCCCCCCGGGGGGCCTGCCGTTCCAGGGACAGTGGCCTGGGGGCTGGTCCTGCTCTCTGCTGACGTGGCTGAGAGGTGTCCCCCAAAGGAGGTGTCACTCGATTGCAGTCCCGTCCGTCACGTGTAGTGCTGGCCCCTGGGGCCAACTGTACAAAGTGAGGGAGGCCCCCTCGGATGTCGCTCTGGCACCGGGCGACCCTCCCCTCACAGCGGTGCCCCAGCCCCTGCTGAGCTCGCCCCGTCTCTGCCCCGAGTGGCTCTCGCACTGACACACGCCCCTGCACACTCGCTCGGTCCCCCGGCGGCTGTGGTCTGAGCCCGGGAGGCAGCTCAGTGGCCCCCAGCTCCGAGCAGGAAGCGGACAGGCGGCAGACAAGTACATGAAAGTCACTCCAGAGGGCCAGGTTCCTGGAGAATAACACCAGGAAGCGAGGAAGAGAGACCCAGCAGGACCCTGTGCTGGGGCAGGGGGGGGCAGGGGGACAGCAGAGGGGCAGTGGGGACAAGGGAGCAGAGGGGAGTCCAGATACCTGGAGAGAGGGAGGTGGGCGATGGCCTGGGAGGGCAGGGGCCGCGGGCTGGTTTGCATTCCGTGCGACAATAGGGAGCCATGGAGCGTTGTAGGCAGGAAAGGAGCACGGCCTGGTACTGGGCTGGGGGGGGGCTGGGGAGGGGTGTCCAGGAGGCAGAGGTAGAGGGGCAGGACATGGGAACAGAGGAAGGGAAGGGTCCAAGACTGCCCTGTCCCACCGGCTGGAGAGTCTGGGGAGACCTCCTCACTCCCCACATTCCCTGACACAGGCAGGACCCCCAGCAGGCTCAGGCCCCAGGCTGCAGGGTGGGTGTGAGCCCAGGCTGATCTTCCAGAGTTGGGGGCCATCCCAGCAGAGCCCCTCCAGCCCCCTACCTTACCGGGGCTGCGGTCCGGCCCGTTCAGAATCTGGTCCACAGGCCCTCAGGCCCCGAGGGTTTGTGGGTTCCACGTACCTGGGGCCTGTTATTTCCTGAGGGGCTTCAGAAAGCCCCTCTCCCCCCAAAGCTACGGGCTGTGCTCCAGGCCCTGGTCTGAGCCCTCCTGTCCAGGGGCAAACCTGGCTTCGGCCACCCCAGCACCTCCGCCATCCTGACTCCGCTTGCGGTCCTGGGGCGCCCTCTGGTGGCCGATGGGCCAGCCTGGAGAGGCCCTAGGGGTCCCAGAGGGCGGGGCCTGGAGGCTGTCCCCCAGCCCTCCTGGAGCTCAGGGAATGAGGGGGTCCTGGCAGGCGGTGTGGGGAGGGGCCCACAGAAGTGTCGTCCAGGCTCTGCCATCAGGTGTGACCCACCAGTTCCCAGAAGCTGGACTATTCCGGGGCCCAGTTTTCAGAGAAACAGGCCCAGCGTGGTTCAGGAGCCTGACAGATACTCAGGGTGCGAGCCCAGGACTCTGGGATTCCCGACAGCAACCCCCGCACACACACCCGGGCACTCCGTCCTGCCCTGCGTGAAGACAGTGCTCACGGCGGGTCACCTCCAGGACCATGTGCCCTGGGACGCGCCCGCAGCGGCTGGGCCGCACACTCTGGGGTCAGCCATTCTTGCTGGTTGGAGAGAGAAACTGAGGTATGTTGGGTGTGACACTGACCGGACTCAGCCCCAGGCCACACGTGGAGGGCACGACCAGCAAGTGAGGTGCCCCGGCAGCCACTCCTACGGGGGCCCACCTGTCAGAGCCCAGGGGCCGCTGGGCCAGTCGGGCCGGGGAGGGCTGGCCCTCCGTGCTGGTGGCTTTGGCCACGGCAGGCCTGTGGGTCTGCCGTGCCCCAATCAGGTGGCACCCGTGCTGCTCATGGCATTGGCTGCCAGGTGCCAGGGTGGAGAGCGGGAGGGAGGAGGAGCAGGGAGCTAGCGGGCGGGCGCGCCGTGCGGTGGGCAGCTTCCCCTCTGCTCGCCGGCCAGCAGCCGCGTGTCAGGGCGCCGGAGAGAAGGCAGGCAGGTAGGTGCCCCGAGCTGCCAGCCTCCAGGTGGGGGCAGGAGCAGGGGGTCCCCTCCTCCAGGTGGGACGCGTCGGTGCTGCCGCAGGGGACACGCTCTGGCTGCATCCCTGGTCTGGAGCCTGGAGAGAATCCTGCCTTCCTGGGGCTGTGGAGGGACAGCCTCTCTGTGGGTGAGGGCTTCTCTGCCCCAGGCCCAAAGCCAGTGCTTGGGGTGGGTCTGGGCAGCAAGGGTGGCCCCAAGGCCCTGGGTCCTGGACTTCGGCGCAGCGTCTGCCCAGACTGCCGGGGAAGGAGGAGGGGGCCTAGCCAGCGCCGGTCCGGGAGGGGAGGCTCCCCCGCACGGCCCTCTCCCGGCTCCGCGCCCTCCACGGCTGTCCTGGGGAGACCCGCAACCTCACCTGGCAGGGCCACGGCACTGCCTGCAGAGCTTGGTGTGGGACCGGTGGGCGCCTGCTCGTCACTGCTCTCTCCCTACATCCCAAGGGGGAAGAGAAGGGCCCAGGGAGTCTGAGGGGCTGCCCAAGGTCACACGGCTAGGGGAAGAGCTGGACCGGGGCCCCTGGGGCCTGGCTGCGTCCGCCGTGGGGCCGTTTCCCTGATGGCCTCTGAGGAGGGGTGGCCGTTTGTCCCCCAAGTGAGAGCCCCCATTACCTTGGCTGCCAGGGCTAGAGATTTTGCCTCAGTTTCCCTGATCAGGATTTGTGGGATAGGATTCCAACCAGGACTTAGATAGGATCCCACCCCCAGCTTCCTTGACTGCCCCCCCACCTCTCCAGGAACAAGGGGAACCATTAAAGACCCGGACACCTGCTCATGCAAATCCTGCCTGTTTGCATACCCTTCCCACCGGCTCCATTCGCCTGGCCTCTGGCACCGTGCCACCCCCAGCACCCGGCACAATGCCCAAATGCCGTCCCAGGCCCCAGGCTAGCGCATGGTGTGAGGCGAGGCAGCTGTGGTCCCGGGGCTGGCGAGGCTTGCGCTCCACACTCCTGCTCGGGACCACCTGTCCCATCAGAGGACAGGGGCCCGGAGTCAGAGGAGGGACCCCAGCGGCTGCCCGCTGCTGTCCCCGCCAGGCCCCCTCCCCGGCCCAGCCAGCCTGAGGCTCACGGGGTTTGAGCCCGTCGCTGTTGCCCAGGCCCCAAACCCCAAGCCCCCCGCACCCGGCTGTGTGCGCCTTCTGCTTGCGGCGCGCGGCCAGGTGCGGCGAGAGATGGGCCCACTGGGCAGAGGGCATGACAGGTCCTGGGCGGGCGGGAGGGAGGGCTGTCCCCAGACAGCAGCCCTGAGGGTCCCTGTCCCGTCCCCACCCCTGTCCCCATACCACCTGTCCTCGGGGGTAGAGGAATGTCCCCCGAACCTCAGAATGGGACTTCTCTGGATAATAAGGTCTATGCGGCTGTCACTAGTTAGATGAGGTCACAGTGGGCAGAGTAGGCCCCTATCCAGCGACCGGTGTCCCCGCGAAATGAGGAGCATTTGGACAGAGAGACACAGAACAGGCCACGGAAGGATGAAGGCAGAGCCTGAGGCCCAGGGACCCCAGCCCAGGGACGCCTGGAGCCCCCGGGAAGCAGAGGGGGCCGGGAGGACCCTGTGACACCTCGGTGTCGGGCTTCTGGAGCAGGGAGTGAAGGGCTCCGAGCCGCCCGGCCTGTGGGACTTTGGCATAGCTACCCTGGCCCGCGCCTTGTCGCCTCCCACACACACCCAGGCCTTTTCCCCAGATACCAGCCTCCCATAAAAGTCAATAGTCACCAGCTTGGAAAGGCCACATTCAAATCGGGGCCCAGGTTCCTGATCTGGAAGGGGGAAGCCAGGAGGATTTGCATCCCACCCACCGCCCCCCCCCAGGGCTGTCCGTACAGAGCCCGAGCCACAGGAGGCCCAGCCAGGCCTGGATGTAGGGGGTCTGGGTGGGGAGGGGGGCTGGCCCTGGCCTGGGGTCTGCGGGGGCAGGGCACCAGCAAGCCTGGCCGCCTCAGCTCCTGGGCCCTCTGGGTTGATGGCTGCAGGGGTGTCCCCGGCGGCCTCATACACGACCATACACTGTGCATCGCCCCCCGGGGCTGCCCGCTCTCCAAAGAGGGAGCAGAGGGTCCTGCCTCGCCTCTTCCAGCTTCTGGGGCTCCAGGTGGTCCTGGGCTTGGGAGCGCAAGCCCCCCGGCCTCTGCCTGTGAGGTCAAGTGGGTTTCTAACCCTTTTCTTACAAGGACACCGTCACTGGGTTAGGGGCCACTCCGACGACCTCTTCTTGAGCTGATCACCTCTGCAGAGAGCGTATTTCCACAGACGGTTCACAGGTGCCGGGAGTCGGGACTTGGACGTGTCCGTCTGGGTGACCCCACAGGGAGGTCCGTGAGCATGCGGGTCCCTGTCCGGTGGGCAGGGCCCCGCCCACCACCCACCCTCCCCTCCTGTGTACGCAGGCGGCCCTCTCTAACGAACAAAGGGTGGACTGCCTGGGGGGCTGCCAGGGGAAAGGGTTTCACGGAAGGACACGTCCTGGGGGGAGGGGGCCAACGGGGCTGCCCCAGGGAAGCTGGGAGACTGGCCCAGTGGGAGGGGGTCTGCCCACAGCCCGCATGGACAGGTAGCCGGGCAGCCAAGGGTGGCAGGGGGATGCAAGCTCGTGGGTGGGGGAGACCCCAGGGGTGCCTGCAGCCAGGTAGGGCCTTGGGAGCCAGCTCCTTGTCACCTGGGCCGGTCTTGGGCCCGCAGCCCTCCGTCCCCGGTGAGTAGGGTGGGGCTGACGTGCCAGACCCGCCCAAGAGAGTGCGGGGTGCAGCGCTGGGCACTGAGCCGGGCGGCGGGCCAGGGCTGGGGTAGGAACTTGGTGGGGAGAGCCTGGGGCAGGGTGCCTTCCCCCCTGGGCCTTCTGGCAAGGAGGGATGGTCTGTCCCTCCCCCACACCCACGCGGTCTTCCCCAGGACCCCTCGGCCCCCTGCACCTGAGCTGTGGGCACCTGCCAGCCCCCTCCCTGCCCAGGCACACCCAGGATGTCCATCCCCATCCGGGGGCCAACAAGGGTGTGGGGAGGGCGGGCTGTGTGTCTGCAAGGCCATAATACGTTCTGGGTTTCTAGGACATCCCCAACCAAAGCCTTGGCGGGAGTGGCGACAGGAGTGGTCGGCCAGAGACACCCAGGGTGGGGTGAGTAGCAGGACCGAGAGCCAGGTAGAGGGGCCAGGATGCGCCCCCTCTCCATCTGGGAAGGGGGTGGGGTGAGGGAGGTTCCCCACAACTGAAGCCAGATTGTGAAGGGGGCTTGCGGACGTCATGGTGGGGCTCTAGGCCGGGCTAGCTGCTGGGGAGGGCCCTGGGGCGGGGCCACCTGTTGGTGGCCCCCAGTCTCTGTCAGCATGGCAGCTGCTGGCCCCAGCTGGGAGGGGGCAGGGTTCGCCTGTCCTGCCCTCAGAGGTCGGCTGTGTGCCCCCAGGGAGGTCCTCATGCAGGAGGCTGGGGGCACCCGTCCTGGAGGCCCCAGGGCTGCTGCACCCGGCTCGGGGCCCGGCCTGTGCCGGGGTGAGATCGAATTTGGAGGGTCTGGGAAGAAGCGAGGCAAGGTAAGGGGGCTGCCCTCCCTGCAACGCTGAGGCTGGGCCCCCACGCCCCGGGGGCCAACCACCGAGTGCTTGTTCCTGAGCTCCCACCTCCTCCCCTGAGCGCGGAGCCCCCGGGGACGTGTTCAGAGCCCCTGGGCCGGCAGGGTATGGAGCTCCTGATGCCCTCTGGCCCCCACCTCCCGCCCCCGCACGGCACATCCAGGACCCCTCCTCTCTCCACCCCCCAACCCCCATGGAGAGGGAAGCAAGGCCCAGACAGGAGTCAGGGCTGCCCAGGGCACAGGCAGATCAAGGCAGGGCCACCTGAGCCCTGGCTTCCTGCTGCCAACCTGCCCCTAAAGGGGTTCAGCCTCTCTCCTCATCCCCCAGTGCCCAGCGCCCCCATGCCCAGTGCCCAGTGCCCCCAGTGCCCAGCGCCCCCATGCCCAGCACCCCCCACCCTGCACCCTGAGGCTGCCATCCTGCCCTGCAGTTCGTGAAGGTGCCCAGCGATGTGGCCCCCTCCAAGCTCTTCGACCTCCTGCTGACCGAGTGGCACCTGCCTGCTCCCAACCTGGTGGTGTCCCTGGTGGGAGAGGAGCGGCCATTTGCCATGAAGTCCTGGCTGCGGGATGTCCTGCGCAAGGGGCTGGTGAAGGCAGCTCAGAGCACGGGTGAGGCCCCCCAGAGCTGAGTGGGGAGCGTCCCAGCTGGCCTGTGTGGCTCCCTCTGTGTGGCCTGCAATGGGAGTAGCTCCTGGGGATGCAGGGCAGCGGCTGAGGTCCCCCAGCTTCAGGCCTCCCCCAGGAGCTGCAGGCTTCCCCCCATGGGCCTTGGCGAGATGTCCCCAGGGGAGGCAGCCCCTGCTGCACCCTGTGCCTGCAGGTCGGCCCCCACTGCCCTCCCCGCCTCCCTCAGGGGAGCAGCCTGGCTGGACTGGGTCAGAACCAGATTACTGGGCTCTGAACCTGCAGAAAACCCAGTCAAGGTCATGGGGTTCCTGAGCTCCCTCGCCGCAGAGGGGATCGTTGAGGCAGCAAAGGAAAAGGCTGACAGACCCCCCCAGGCCAAGGGCTTCCTAATCTGGAGAAACCCTCCCAGGCTCTGGTCCCGGCCCAGACAATGGGACGGAGCTGTGGCCTGCTGCCCAGGGTGCCACCCGGGGGCCCACTCCCAGCTGACACCCGCAGGTGGGAGAGGTGCCGTGGCTCCCATGGGCCTGAGGACCTGGGCCTACCAGCTGGTGGGGGAGGACCTGGGGGCCACGGGCACACTAAGCCCCATGCCGCAGGGGCCTGGATCCTGACCAGTGCCCTCCGAGTGGGCCTCGCCCGGTACGTCGGACAGGCCGTGCGTGACCACTCGCTGGCCAGCACGTCCACCAGGGCCCGTGTGGTGGCCATCGGCCTTGCCTCGCTGGGCCGCGTCCTGCACCGTCAGCTTCTGGAAGATGCCCAGGTAAGCTATCTTGGAGCATCATGGCCGCTGGGCAAGGTGGACCTAGGAGGCAGGGAGGGGCCCATGGCCTGCAAGTGTCCCTCACCCCAGGGTGGGAGAGGGGTCTGCCGAGGATGCCACCAGTGCAGTCTTGAAGGCTGACCACCGCCGCCCATCTGCTGCCCATGGGGCATTTGGCAAACATCTGAGGCTCTCTGTGTACCAGGCCTGCAGTGGACAGAGTAGCCTCTGCCCTGGAGGGGGAGAGGCTCTGGGAGTGAGGCATCCTGAAGGGTTCAGACACTGAGGGGAAGCCATGGGCGGGGAGCGGGGAGGGGGAGAGGGAGGGGGGAGAATGGGGCGGGGGGGGGGAGGAGGGCGAGGTGGGGGAGGAGAGAGGGGGAGGGGAGAGAGGAGAGGGGAAGGAAGAAGGAAAGGAAGCAGGAGGGGGAGGAGGGGAGCCTGGCACACGGCCAGCAGGTGGCAGCATTGCCTAGGGAATAGTGTGGGGACGGGCGGCCCCGCTCCCAGCCAGCGCAGACAGACCCTCTGCCCAGGACCAGGACTGAGGCCCAGACGGTCACAGCAAGCCTGGGTGACCCCGGGCGAGCGGGCTCAGCTCCCAGCCCAGGGTCTGTCTAAGGCAGGGCCGGGCAGTGCGGGGAGCTTCCTCCGCCCAGGTTCGGTCTGGAGGACCCACTCCCCGCCCCGCTTGCTCCTGGGCCCCAGGCGCCTGCTACACGGCCCTCCCTCTGGCTGGGGGTAGGAACAGGCCCAGGCCCGGCCTCATGCTGTGTGTGGGGTGGGGGTCCAGGAGCACAGCCCCGTCCACTACCCCACGGACAACGGCAGCGGCCAGGGCCCCCTCTACTCCCTGGACAACAACCAGGCCCACTTCATCCTGGTGGAGCCTGGGCCCCCTGGGAAGGGGGACGGGCTGACGGAGCTGAGGCTGAGGCTGGAGAAGCACATCTCGGAGCAGAGAACTGGCTACGGGGGTGAGGCCTGGGGGAGGGGGTCACGGGGGGGTTCCGGGGGCACAGCGTATGGGCAGGGCTGGAAGGACCACAGATGGGTGCGTAGGACATTCTGGGCTGAAGGCACTGAGCATGCGTGGGTGCGGAGACCGGGCTGGGATGGGAGGCTGCCAGCAGGTTGGCGGGTGCGCAGATATAGAGGTATAGCCCTGCCAGGCAGCAGCATTCCCGCCGGATGGCCGAGTAGTTGCCAGTGTGTTTGCACCCGGGCGCCCCTGGCCAGAGGCTCTTCCTGTGGGCTCAGGGCTTTGGGAAGAAAACGGATCTACAAGTTTTGAGAGGCCCATTTCCCTGTACCAGCCAGGAGGTACACTGCCACCAGAGGGCAGCGTTACCTGAGGGCTAGGCCCCGCTGCAGCCAGCGGTGGGTTTGAAAGCTGGATTAACTCTGGTGTGTAACAAAAATTTATACAAAAAACATATGATTGCTTATGATATTTATAAGCAATATAAGATATTTATCAACTGAGTGTTCTTTAAAAATGAAAACACAGGGGCGCCTGGGTGGCTCAGTCGTAAAGCATCTGCCTTCAGCTCAGGTCATGATCCCAGGTCCTGGGATCGAGCCCCACATTGGGCTCCCTGCTCAGCCGGGAGCCTGCTTCTCCCTCTGCCACTCCTGCTGCTTGTGTTCCCTCTCTCGCTGTCTCTCTCTCTCTCTGTCAAATAAATAAATAACATCTTTAAAAAAATAAAAATGAAAACACAACCAAAGGCATGTTTAAATCACAGAGGTGGTGCGGTGCTCTGGTTTGCTGGAGCCTGGATGGCCCCCACACACTGATCTAGCCTCCAGATTCGATCGGGAGGCAACTGCCCGGGAGCCTGGTGGCCCCTGCCTGCCCAGCACTAGCTGGCGTCACATCCTGAAGTCTCGTTTCTGGTTTATGTTTGGGGGACAAACAGGCTGAGGCCCCTCCTTTACCTTTCTGGCTTTGCGTCTGTGGGCCTCCAGCGGTCTGCAGCGCGGCTGGAGAACTTTCTGCCTATAGATGGGACAGACGCTGGGCACCTAACTGTGGCTGGTGCGGCTGGAGACTGAACATTTGACTTCATTGACATTCCTTTCTGTGGAAATAGCCATGAGTGGCCATAATGGTCCCGAGGTGAAGGGGTTGGTGTGTGCGATATGCAGCCTGTGCAACCCACATTCACTTGAAACTGTCTCTGGGCCAGCATTTGCCCAGAAAATGGGGTGGGGTGATGGTCTGAGCAGGCAGCCACCCCACAGGGAGGGTGCCAGGCCCCCCCTTGCCTGGGCACTGGGGCAGACCTCACAGGTGCTCTGTCCACAGGCACTGGCAGCATCGAGATCCCTGTCCTCTGTCTGCTGGTCAATGGTGACCCCAGCACCCTGGAGGTAGGGCAGGGGAGAGAGGCGGGGGCCTGGCGGGGGCCCCCCTGGCTGGCCGTGGCTGCCTGCAGTGCCCTCCCCGGCCTGGGACAGGGCACCTCCAGCACGTGGGCTCAGGACGGCGCCCAAGCTGATGTGGGGTCCACTCTCCCCACTGTGCTGCCTCAGAGGATTTCCAGGGCCGTGGAACATGCTGCCCCGTGGCTGATCCTGGCGGGCTCAGGGGGCATCGCGGACATGTTGGCCGCCCTGCTGAACCAGCCCGACCTCCTGGTGCCCCAGGTAGCTGAGAAGCAGTTTAAAGAGAAGTTTCCGGGCGAACATTTCTGCTGGGAGGACATCGTACACTGGACGGAGCTGGTAGGAGCCTCCCAGGGACTGTGGGGTCCAAAGGCCGAGGCCCTCCTCCCTGTCCCATCCCCTTCTCCTGCGGGGGCGGGAGCTGACCCAGGGAGAAACTCCTCCTGGGCGCCTCTGTGCCCCCGGCCCACACAGAAGTCCCAGGCTCCTCCCTCTCCCCACGAAGCCTCCAAGCTAGCTCTGCTTTAGGCCCTTGGAGCAAGGGACCTGGGAGTGAGCCCCCTGGGCTGGGGGAGGTGCTGCCCCGGTGCCCTTGGGCAGCCAGCTGGCCAGCTCGCTAGGACCTGCCTCACATGCCAAGTGACCAGGCAGTGCCGCCAACCATGCTGGGCCTGTGGCCTGCCCACCGGCCTGCCCTCTGCCCCCAGGGCCACCTCAGGGCCTTTGTCCTATGTCCCAGCTGCAGAACATCATCTCCCACCCGCAACTGCTCACCGTGCACGACTTCGAGCAGGAGAGCTCCGAGGAGCTGGACACTGTCATCCTGAAGGCGCTGGTGAAAGGTGAGGGCCCCAGGTGGAGGCAGGGAGGCCAGCCTGCTCCCCACGGCCCCGGGCTCTGCACCTGGCGCGGGGCTGCTCTCCACACCGCCCCATTGTGGCTCTCACCCTGCAGGCCCGGCACGTGGGGCAGGGCCACTGCCCAGGAGGGATGTCAGCAGCCGGGACTCCTGGGATGGCATCCCTCTGCTGTGTGTGTGTGCGCGCGCCTGTGTGCGTGTGAGCACGAGTGTGAGCACCTGTGTGTGCGTGTGCCTTTGCACACATGTGCACGGTTGTGAGCCTGTGTACGTGTGAGCACCTGTGTGTGCATGTGAACACGAGTGTGAGCACCTGTGTGTGCGTGTGCCTTTGCACACATGTGCGTGGGCGTGCGCGCCTGTGTGCGCGTGAGCACGAGTGTGAGCACCTGTGTGTGCATGTGCCTTTGCACACATGTGCACGGGTGTGCGCCTGTGTACGTGTGAGCACCTGTGTGTGCATGTGAGCACGAGTGTGAGCACCTGTGTGTGCGTGTGCCTTTGCACACATGTGCACGGGTGCGTGCCTGTGTGCGTATGAGCACCTGTGTGTGCGTGTGAGCACAAGTGTGAGCACCTGTGTGTGCATGTGCCTTTGCACACATGTGCACGGGTGTGTGTGCCTGTGTACGTGTGAGCACCTGTGTGTGTGCCTTTGCACACATGTGCACGGTGTGTGTGCCTGTGTACGTGTAAGCATGAATGTGAGCACAACTGTGTATGTGAGAGCGTGTGCATGTGTGCGGACACCTGTGTGTGTGCAAGCGTGCGTGCGTGTGCAGCCCAGCGCTCACATTTTCGGCAGCACATGTGGCAAAACTGGAATGACACAGAGATGACACACAGATCCGTACAGGGTCGTGTTTGGCAGGTTTTAGGTCTGCTATGTTTTACCATAATTTAAGAAACTAAAGTGTCCAATCCAGGGGCTTTTAGTCCATTTGCAAGTTGTCAACCATCCCCACCGTCTAATTCCGGAACACCTTCACTGCCCCTAAAGCAGCTGGCAGCCGCCCAGCACGCCGTTTCCCGGGCCCCTGGCGCCCACTGGCTTGCGTTCTGCCTGGACGGATGTGCCCTTTTGGGGCCCTTCCTGTCAATGGGCTACAGTGTGTGGCCTTCGGCTCCTGTCGCTGCATCGCCCAGGCTGCGGAATGGGTGGGTGCCTCATTGCTTTTTAAGGCTGAGGGATCTTCCACGGTGTGCAAGGACTGCCTTATGTTTCCCTGTTCCTTGATCGACGACACTGGGCTGATTCACCATCCGGCTGTCACTCGATATGCTTTTCCACATTGGAGACCAGCCATGCCAAGGGACTGACCTTGGGGAAGCCAGACATAGACCCAGGCCCGGAGGGGCAGTTTGGGGCTGGGATGCCCTGGAGGGAGGGAGGGAGGGAACATTCCTCCCGCAGGCCTCCGGCTCTGCTCACCCTGTCCCATCAGGGTCCCGGGGGCCAGCGTTTCTGCCAGGGCTCCCAGCACCGGCTTCTGGAAGTCTTGCAACATTGGGAGCCTCTCACCATTATTCAGAGGGTATGAAGCAGGCTGCGGTTCCTGGGCTGTGTGTCCGGAAGACCACCGTGAGGGGCCCTGTGCCCACAGGCTCTGTGGACCCCTGGGTTCGCCCCTCACCTCCCGCCCACTCTGCCCGCAGCCTGCAAGAGCCACAGCCAGGAAGCACAGGACTACCTGGATGAGCTCAAGCTGGCCGTGGCCTGGGACCGCGTGGACATCGCCAGGAGCGAGATCTTCAACGGGGATGTGGAGTGGAAGGTGCCTGCCTGCCGGCCAGCTGATGCCTCCTGAGCCGCATTTCTGGCCGACACAGGGCGGGGGCCGTGTCGAGGGCCTGGGGGCAGACGGTGTTCCCAGGGCCACTGACGGGCCCCCTCCTGCCTGCTGTGGCCCAGGGGGGCGGGGAGGCCAGGGCACCTGCTGGGGGCTCCTTGTGCACGGCCCCCCGGGAGGACTGGTGGCCCCTATGGCCCGGAGCTGGCTCGGAGGGACAGGAGCTGGGGGGCTCCCCGTGCACCTGCTCCCACTCACTCTGCCCGTCTCCCCCACCTGGGCGTGTCCCGTGGTGGCCCCAGTCCTGTGACCTGGAGGAGGTGATGATGGACGCGCTGGTGAGTGACAAGCCCGAGTTTGTGCGACTCTTTGTGGACAACGGCGCCGACATGGGGGACTTCCTGACGTACGGGCGGCTACAGCAGCTCTACCGTTCCACACCCCCCAAGAGCCTGCTCTTCGACCTGCTGCAGCGCAAGCACGAGGAGGGCCCGCTGACACTGGCCGGCCTGGGCGCCCAGCAAGCCCGTGAGCCGCCCGTGGGCCTGCCTGCCTTCTCCCTGCAGGAGGTCTCCCGCCTGCTCAAGGACTTCCTGCACGACGCCTGTCGCGGGCTCTACCAGGAGGTGAGTGGGCTGGCGGCCAGGAGGGGCTGGGCTGGGCAGCCAGGCGGCTGAAATGGCCCTGTCCTCCAGGAACGGGGGTCGGCCAGGCGGCCCGAGGGCCGGAAGTGGCTGCTGGATCTGAACCGAAAGAGCGAGAACCCCTGGCGGGACCTGTTCCTCTGGGCCGTGCTACAAAACCACCACGACATGGCCACCTACTTCTGGGCCATGGTGGGTTGGCCCCGGGCTCCTGGGGGGCAGGGAGGGGCGGGGGAGGCCGCCTCCTCTCACCCTGCCTCCTAGGGCCAGGAGGGGGTGGCCGCCGCTCTGGCCGCCTGCAAGATCCTCAGAGAGATGTCGCACCTGGAGACCGGGGCGGGGGTGCACTGCACCATGAGCGAGGCCAAGTACGAGCAGCTGGCCCTGGGTGAGCCACCGGCCCGGCGCCCAGCCGACGCATGTGGCGGAGCCCGGGGTCCACCCAGAGGCTCCTCCTAGTGGGGAGGCGGACCCTAACATTCTAACAGAGGGACAGAAGGGTCCTCGGTGGTGGCCTTGGGCACACACTGGGTCCTGTTGGAGGTCGGTCGGGGCACGTGGGGTGACGGTGGGGGGAGGGAAAGGCAGGGCAGGCGGGCACGGCCAGTGTCCATGCTGGAAGCTGGGCGCGGCTCGGGCACAGGAGGGAGGAGGCCGGGGGCCGTGGCCCTGTGGGTACCAGCGGCTGGTGTCCCCGGGCAGATCTCTTCTCCGAGTGCTACAGCAACAGCGAGGACCGTGCGTTCGCCCTGCTGGTGCGTAGGAACCGCTGCTGGAGCAGGACCACCTGTCTGCACCTGGCCACCGAGGCCGACACCAAGTCCTTCTTTGCCCACGATGGGGTGCAGGTGAGTGTCTGGCTTCAGGGAGGGCCGGCCTCCCCTGCCTCCGCTCTTCAAGTCCTGGTCACGCAGGGCAGCGGGTGCAGGAGGGGAGCTCTGCTCCTGGAAGGCACCTGCCTGGCTTCCTTTTCGCTGCCCCCGGCCAGACCTTTGTCCGCCTCGGATCTCCGCAGAGGTGCCGCCTCCTCCGCTCGGCCCTCCCACACCCCCAAACCCGGCCTCCCTCCCCCCGTGGAGGGTCTTCCCCACCGGGATGCAGGGCGAGGCTTTGGCTGAGCCTGGGAGGGCGCGCCTGGTGCCGGGCACAGTGTCAGCAAAGGTGTAGGGGTGGGAGGCCAGCGGCGGTGCCTTTATTTCAGGCCTTCCTGACCAAGATCTGGTGGGGGGACATGGCATCGGGCACGCCCATCCTGCGGCTGCTCTGTGCCTTCCTCTGCCCGGCCCTCATCTACACCAACCTCATCACCTTCAGGTGTGTTGGGCGCAGGCGGCTGCCAGCTTGCCAGCTGTGGGGGGGGGGCTGGGCTGGGCTTCATGGGTGCCACTGGGGGTGCGTCTCCGGCATCCGTGTGGGCCCCGCTGTGCGCAGACCCTCTCAGTGCACTCAGCACTTCCTTTGCTGGCTGGTGCCCTCCCCGTGGACCCTGAAGGTCCCCTGTGCTTGCAGCGAGGAGGCCCCGCTGAGGACGGGCCCCAAGGGCCTGCAGGAGCTGGACAGCCTGGACACGGAGAATAGACTGCTCTGCAGCCCCGGCAGCGGGTGAGGGCCATGGGGCGGGCTGGCCAGGGGGTGGCACTCACGCCATGGCATACAGGCTGCCCACCTCACCGGTGGCTGTGGTCTCCTTTTACTGCAGGCTGGAGGAGTTGGCTGAGGCACCAAGGGCTCAGGGCGACCGAGGGCCGCGTGCTGCCTTCCTGCTCACGCGCTGGCGCATGTTCTGGGGCGCGCCCGTGACCGTGTTCCTGGGGAACGTGGTCATGTACTTTGCCTTCCTCTTCCTGTTCACCTACGTCCTGCTGGTGGACTTCAGGCCACCTCCTCAGGGGCCGTCTGGGCCTGAGGTCACCCTCTACTTCTGGGTCTTCACACTAGTGCTGGAAGAGATCCGGCAGGTCAGTGGTGGGCCGAGCCCACTGATCCCTGATCCCGGCTCCAGGCTGAGCCCTGATCCCTGTCAACCCCAGCCTGGGCTGGGCAGGGCTGTCTCCAGTGAGCTGTCAGCAGACTGTCTGCCCCTCTGCCAGGGATTCTTCACAGACGAGGACACACATCTGGTGAAGAAGTTCACGCTCTACGTGGAAGATAACTGGAACAAGTGTGACATGGTGGCCATCTTCCTGTTCATTGTCGGCGTCACCTGCAGGTCTGTGGGGCCCAGAGGCCTGACGGGGGCCAGCTCGGTTGGGCCGGTGGGCAGGGCCACCTGCAGGATGAAGCCACGAAAGGCCTCAGAGATCCCGGCTTGTCTCTGGCGCCCGTGCTACGTGTCCTGGAGGACGCTCCTTCCCCTCTGTGGGCACCAGCAGCCCATCCAACCCGCCACCCTCCCCCAGGATGGTGCCCTCCATGTTTGAGGCGGGCCGCACAGTCCTTGCCATTGACTTCATGGTGTTCACACTCCGACTCATCCACATCTTCGCCATCCACAAGCAGCTGGGCCCCAAGATCATCATCGTGGAGCGCATGGTGAGCCCCTGGCGGTGCGTGAGCCCACCTGGCTCCCGGTGGTGGGTGGGAGAGCGTCCCCGGCTGGGAGACTGCTAACACTCTCTGCTTCCCCCCGGAGATGAAGGACGTCTTTTTCTTCCTCTTCTTCCTGAGTGTGTGGCTTGTGGCCTACGGCGTGACCACGCAGGCGCTGCTGCACCCCCATGACAGGCGCCTGGAGTGGGTCTTCCGCCGTGTGCTCTACCGGCCCTACCTGCAGATCTTCGGGCAAATCCCACTGGACGAGATCGATGGTTAGCACATGGCTTGGGGGGGGGGGCGGCGCCTCTGAGCCGGCTGGAAGGACCCCCCATTTTGTGGTACAGCCAGATGGGGTCTGGTTTACGGTCTCCTTTTATAACACCCCGCACGTGGGGCCCTTGAGAGGGCTCTTTCAGGGTCACGTGAGGCCCCAACCAGGAGCTAGCTGAGATGGGGAAGTCACTGAGGCTGGCCCCCAGGCCCCACAGCCCAGGGACAGCTCCGGGCTTATTTCTGTTGATCCCAGGGACCTGAGACTTGGGGCACCAGGCTAGGAACTGAGGCGCGAGGAGGCTGCAAAACGGGCAGGGGCCATCCCAGTGCATCCCTCACCGTCATGGGGCCAATCCACGTGCTGGTGCTTCTGCCCTCCTGGGCGGCCCTGCTGGACAGTGGGCCTCCCTGTCCCCCACCCCCCCGCCAGAGGCTCCACACCAGGCCCTGGGCCCGCCTGCTGTCAAGGCCCGTCCGCCGAGGGGCTGTTTCCTGACTGCGCCCTTGCTGCTTCCAGGGACACACCCCAGTGTGTGTGCCTTTCCCACTGTCAAGTGTGCGCGCCTACCAGAGGGTGTAGGTGTCTCCAGGCGGCCCTTGTGTGGGCTGAGGGCCAGTGGGGGTTCCAAGAATTTCTCGGGCAGTGGGTACAGTCGGGAGGCAGAGCTGCTCCTCTGTGGGGGGCTGGGTGGTGACAGGTGCAGGGGAGCCCTGGCGTGGGCGCCAGAGACACCTGTGCAGGCCCCGGAGATGGCTAGGATCCGGTGAGGGGGAGGAGAGGGAACCAGCCCCTCAAGGAAGGTGAGCCAGCGCCAGGGGCCCACGTGAGGACCCAGGGCAGGGCGTCTGCTCTGGCTGGCGCAGGACCGGGGCCACCCAGGGCCCCAGGGCAGTCACGGGAGCACTACGTCTAAGGCCTGACCCGACCCCCAGAGCTAGTGAGGCAGGGTCAGCATGCCCGCCACCCGCGGTATGGATTTGTCAATGGGGTGAGTCGGGTGATGCAGACATGGGCCACCAGGATGGGGAGGGGTGCTACACGGGGTGTCCTGGAGGCCCATTTCCTCGGTCTGTTTGTGTGGGCTGCCCCCTGTGACTCCTCGGTGTTTGCTCATTCACAGTGTTCCAGGCCCTTAGTCTCAGCCCCCGTATGGGCCCTGGCCGCCCTGTCCTGCGGGGGCCCTTGGGAGGCGGGGAGCGCTGGGTCACTTGAAGGGCCACATCTCGGGCCCCAGCCACACGCTGGTATGGGGGGACAGTGGTGTGTGGTGGGGTCATGGCCCCTGTTCCCCAGGAGCCCGGGGCTACCCGGGGAGGGCAGAGGGAGTACAGGCCTCCCCCCCAGTCCCTGGGCTGCCTCAGGTGGGCAGAGTGCTGTAGCAGCAAGCCCGTCACTAGGGCCAGGCCTGGGCCAGCTCCCTGAGGGTCCCGGACAGGCCCCTTCCCCTCTTGGGGCTGGGCTTCCTGTCTGCTCAGGCCTCTGGGTAACCCCACCACGGGGGGGTAGGGCTAGGCTGAGTCACTCACATTCAGCCGTTGGGCCTGGGGCCCAGAGTGCCACCCTGCCCGCCCCGTCCCTGCACGCCAGGCGGGAAGCCCTGGGGCTGACTTCAGTCTGGCTTCAGCCCCAGGGACAATTTAATTTCCAGCCTGGCCTGGTGGCACCTTTGGGGGGTCACAGGGGTCTCACTGCTTCAGAGTGTGGGTGCTGGGGGAGGGAGTTGGGTTGTGAATCAGCCCCGAGCAGACTCGTGGGCCAGGCCAGGGAGGATGCTGCTCGCCCCCGCCCTACCGCACGCTCAGCAGCTCCCCGTGGGTGGCCCGGCACAAAAACTCCCTCAGGGGAAAGTAGGAGAGGCTCCGCTCCCAGGGGGTGGGGGGAGACACGGACACAGGAACACAGGCCCTGTCAGCCCGACACGTGCGCATAGCGTGGGGACACAGGTACGCACACGTAGATAGAGACCGAGGCCTCACAGCACGGAGACCCAGGGAGGCAGCCGTGGGAACAGTCCAGCGTGCAGGCGTGGGCAGCATCCACATGGGCACACGGGCGCACGCACATATGCGGCCACGGGCCCCCTCCTGAGGAAGATGCGGCAAGCACCCCGGGCGGCCATGGCCTGTACACTCACGCTCTGCTCCTTCCCCCCACACCTCCTGTCCCGTGAGTGTGGGGGTGCTGGCTGGTGAGGGGCCGGAGCTGTGATCCCCGGGCCGCCCAGGGCATGCCAGCCCGCGGTGCAGAGCTCAGCCTGCTCCCAGATCACACACTCATTCCCACTGGCCAGAGAATGTTCTGTGAGCTGGCATGGCCCAGAGGTGCTCTGTGTCCACAGTGCCTGTGGCAATCAGGGTCAAGGGCAGTGTGGCCAGATGAGCTTTGGAGCTGGTGCCCCGTGACAGGCTTTAGTGTTATAAAGTCCCTGACAAGTCCTGCAGGGGGAGACAGGGTCACCCCTCGCCTCGGCCAGCTCTCTCCACACCAGCTTCGAGCACAGACAGCCCTTGGTGGTGGTAGTGGTGGGGAATGCACACACCTACCAGCAGAAACTGGGGTTCTCTGGTGCCCCATCCCCTAGATGGCCTTGGCTCTGCCCCCAGAACCTGTGGTCACAGGAGGTGGGGGAGTGGGACCAGTGCCCCTGGCGGACTGTCTCCCTGGTTTGCCAGGACTGGGGTGTCCTAACACAGGAACTTTCAGTGCTAAGCCCGATAATCCCCAGCCAACCAGGGTAGTTGGGCCACCTGGCCACTGCCTTCCGCCCCTGGGTGGCCTCACCCCGAGGAAGCTCTCAAGATCAGAGGGTGTCAGTCCAGGCGGCCCCCACCATGCCACTTGTGTTTCAGAAGCCCGCGTGAACTGCTCCCTGCACCCCCTGCTGCAGGAGGACTCCCCCTCCTGCCCGAACTTCTATGCCAACTGGCTTGTCATCCTCCTGCTAGTCACCTTCCTGCTGGTCACCAACGTGCTACTCATGAACCTACTGATCGCCATGTTCAGGTGGTCCGCTCCCCGTGCTCCCTCCATGTGCGGGGGGCCCCAGGGGCCGTGTGCAGGGGCCTCTCTGCACCCCCGCCCCCAGAGGGACTGGAGCCTGTACCACAGGCTGAGGGAGGGCAAGGCCCCGAGGAGGCGGTGGGGCGAATGACAGGCGTGGGGAAGGGTAGCTCCCAGGGCAGGTTGGCACCAGCGAAGCCTGGGCTTGTCCAGGAGAGCAGAGAGGATGGTGAAGACCCCACGTGAGCAACCCCATCCTAGACACACCCCGCAGAGGGCAACGAGGGAGTAGAGACCATCACAGAAGTGGGGGGGCCCCTGGGAGTGGTGTGGGGCCGCAGCAGGGACCAGGATGGAGGACCCAGGAGGCCCACGCGTGTTCCACCGCCCACACGCGGGCCCCACAGCTACACGTTCCAGGTGGTGCAGGGCAACGCCGACATGTTCTGGAAGTTCCAGCGCTATCACCTCATCGTGGAGTACCACGAGCGCCCCGCCCTGGCACCACCCTTCATCGTCCTCAGCCACCTGAGCCTGGTGCTCAAGAGGTTCTTCCAGAAGGGGGCCGAGCAGAAGCGGGAGCACCTGGGTGAGGCCACAGGGCTGGATACGGCCTGGCGGCCCTGGACCGCATGGAAGGGGATGGGCGGCACGCCGGGTGGGCAGGCGCACAGAGGCCTGGGTCCCCTCCTCAGCCCCCCACCAAGGCCTCCAGGCCGGGCTCTGTCCAGGCCCAGAGCAGCCAGCCCAGGCTGAGCCCATCGCCTTCCTCCCCCTCACACCACGGGCCCGTCTGCAGTGATCCGGAGGGCGGGGGGCTTGCCCTGGGCTCCCCTGGCCCCGAGGTCCACCTGGCTCCAGCCAAGCCTGTGGCCGCCCCGGCCTCCCCAGAGAGAGACTTGCCGGAGCCCCTGGACCAGCAGATGGTCACCTGGGAGGCAGTTCAGAAAGAGAACTACCTGAGCAAGCTGGAGAAGCAGAGGAAGGACAGCAAGGAGGAGGTGCTGCGGAAAACCGCCCACAGGTGTGTGGGGGCTGCACGGGTGCCCCGGAGCCCCCCGGCCTGGACACCGGGGCTGTGTCCCCTGCGGGCCGCCAAGAGGGGCTGGCAGAGACGGCGAAGGGCCTGCCGAGGGACGGCCGGACCCCGAGCGGGGTGCCAGAGGTTGTAAGATCCCCCAGGACCTCTGCCACCGTCACTGCCGAGCGGCCAGCGGCCTTAGAGCCGGTGTGGCCGCCGCCTGCCGGGCACAGTCCTGAGCTGGGGAGGCTGAAGCTGAGAGGGGTGAGGGGCTGGTACAGGTGGGGTCCTCCTTGCTCTGGGTCCCCCCAAAATGGTCCATCCCAGCAGTCCCTTCAGGCCTCCTGCCTGCCCTTGTCCCCCGCGCTTGCTGGCAGTCACTCAGCCCCATCGAGCTCCCAGGGAGGGCAGAGGGGCTCTGCACCCAGATCTGGGGACCATGGGGAGATCGCCCAAATGCGGAGCACCCTGTGCCCACCAGCTTCTGCTGCAGGGTGGAGTCCGTAGCCCAGTACCTCGGGGGGCTGAGAGAACAAGAAAAGCGCATCAAGCGTTTGGAGTCACAGGTAGGCAGGCAGACCACGTGCTCTTCTGACTGGGGCCCTCACCCACAGCCCCGCACCCCGACATCCAAACTGCCGGGCCCGCACCCAGGCTTTGGCTCAGCAGGAGGCAGGGCAGGGCGAGGCCCTGGGGGGTGCAGTACCTGCACCTGTCCCCACATGTGACTTCAGGGACAGCGTGCCCTCCCTGGGAGGGGTCCTGCCGTCCGGACCCCCTCCCTGTCCACTCTCCACACCTGGACCCCCGCCCTCACGCCCGTTCCCTCCAGCACAGCTACCGGAGGGGAGGGTCACGGGGTAGCAGGGCCCTGGGGCCCCCGGATGCCTCTCCCTCCTCCTCCAGATCGACTCCTGCGCGGCGCTCCTGCTGTCCTCCGCGCCCCTGCCGTCCCCCGCGGCCCCACTGTCCTCTGGGACTCGGAGCAGCGCCTGCTGCGGTAAGTGTGCATCCGGGAAAGACACAGCTGAGGAAGGGGCACAGGCCGGCCTGGGGACAGGCGGAGGACTGTCGCGCTGGGCCCTGTCACCTGCCTTCCCGCCCTGGGAGCACTGGCCCAGGCCTCGACGGCCCATGGCTGGCGACGTCCTAGGGGTGGGGCAGGGGCCCTCTGCTGGAGCCCCCCACCTCAGCCGGCACGAGGGCGTGGCCACTCGGACTCCGGAGGCTCTGCCTGGTGGCAGCGCTCCCACCTCCTCCCAGCTGGGGCCACCGCGCCCCGTGCTAGTGTGCGCGAGCCACCTCTCCCTTCCCTGGGCTGGCCCCAACAGACACCCAGTAGCTGAGGGGTCTTCCTTCCTCAGCAGCCTCCCAGACTTTCAAAGGTGGACATCAGCAAGCCTCTGCAGGCCTCAGAGGGGATGCAGACAGCGGCGAGCACCCAGAGGCTGGCCGGTGGCTCTCAGACGCCTGAGCCACTTGGACGGTCCGCACACGGGGCCCACCTCTCCCAGCGCCCCGATCACGACGGGCAGCCAGGGACACGGCCCTTAGCTGGCCATCCCAGGCCCTAGAGACACACCAAACGTCCCCCACCTCTTGCGGGGCCCTCAGTGGCATGTGGCTCTAGTGGCCTCATCAGAAGAAACCACCCTTTGCCCTGCCTGGCACCTTCCCTGGGACCTCTCTCCACGTGGAAGCATGGTGTGCGGGGGGCCCTCTCCAGACTGGGGGAGCCCCGTGGGTCCCATCCACAACTGCCCGGCCTGGGCCGAAGCACCTCCCGTCTGGTGGGCAACAGTTTGGGGCCCATACCTGTCTCCTACCCAACCTGTGTCACCTGTTAAAACTCATTTTTTGGAAACACTAGCAGCTAGAACTTCTGCCCTTTAGGACCTGGAGCCGGGTGTTGACTGTGCATGCTGGCTCCCAGCCCTGCACACCCTCACTTGCTCACATGGCAAGTGCCGGACTATGTCTAGCCTGGGTTATAGCCCGAGGACACTGCCCCAAGACGACTCACCTCTGGCCCCACGGCGGCTTTCTCCTAAGAGAACACACCCACACCAAGTCAGTAAAGGCCACGGGGCACTGAGCGGATTTCCCTGCCTGTGAGAGGGGGGTCCATGCCCCTGTGCTGGCCCTAGCTAGGGTGAGTGGCTAGCCACGTTGGTCCCCCTTTCCCTCGGGGGTCTGGGGCTGGGACGGCAGGCTGGCCAGTCTCTGCTATGTCCTGTCACCAGGCACAGGGGGTACATGTTTGTCCCGGTCTGCCTTCCCTGGCACCCTCAGGGGCTAGTGCTCCTTCCCCCACCGCTGGGCCCGGGCACACCAGCAGGGTCCCTGCACACAGCTCAGCTGTTCTGGCGATGTGGTCCCAGGACACTGGTCATCATCACACACAGCCCAGGCAAGCCAGAGCTAAGGGGCAAGAGTGGCCAGGGCTGGGGAGGGCCCCTGTCCCCACTCACATGCTGGCCTCCTAGAGACCCATTTCATCAAGATTCCTTGTCCCCAGCCCTGTTGGGGGCAGAGGCTGGACAGCCGGGATTGTGAGCTCACCCCCTGGAGGTGCCCGGGGCCTTCTGCACCTCTTGCTCTGGACCCAGGAGGGGCTGCCTCAGTCCCTCTGGGAAGACGGGCTGCTGATAAACCCAGGCGTCTATTTAAAAAGCCTCCATGCCCCCTGGCACTAAGTTGGGGAGGATCGAATGAGAGAACAGGGCATGTGGGTGTGCCGGGTGGCAGACGAGGCCCCAGCACACTGGTCCTGAGGAGAAGGATCTACACAGAGACACAAGGCCGAAGGAATACCCCAAACCTTTACTGCTGCCCCACGGGCACGTGGCGGGCAGGGTTTGTGCCATCCACTGGCAAGCGGTCTGCTTCAGAGACCACTACCCTGAGCCTCAGCCCAGGCTGCCGGCACCTCCGACTGGCGGTCCGCTGGCTCCCTTCCCGAGGGGCTGGGGCCCCGAGCTGCGCTCCACCCCAAGTGGCCAGTGGCCCTGGCTGCCCTCCTCCGCCAGCCTGGTCAGTCTCTTCTCTTAGATCTCAGCACCTGGGGCCTCCGGGCTGCTGTTCTTGCTCCGGAAATGGTCTCTGTTCCGTTTCCTGCTGCCATGGAAGCCAACGGTCTCCACCACTGGGGGCCTTGCCGCTGACCCAGCGTGGGCAGCGGCCTGCAGCACACCCACTTCCTGAAGGCCCCCGTGGGGGCTGCTCCACTCCTCAGCCTCCGGGCTCCCAGGCCCGGCCAGGTGGGCCAGCTCCACAGGGCCCTCGCCCCCTGCGGCGCCCAGGTTCCCAGGCGCAGCCCTTCCCGGCTCTCCAGCCTTCCTTAGGGCCCTCTTCCTCTCAGGCCTGGCCTCGCCAGCTCGGGCGGGTTTGGTAAAGATGACTCTTCCCTCCCCACAGCTGGAGGGATCCTGGTTGAAAGAGGGCATGTAGTCACTGGGGGCAGCCAGGCTCGAGGAGCCCAGGAAGGCCAGAGCAGTGGCCCGGTTGCTCTGCTCGCTGACCTCGGCCACGTTTTCCAGGCTGTACTTGGTCCAGCGCTCAGGGTGGGCCACATAGTCAGGGACGGGCGGCAACTTTGCGGGGGCAGGGCTCTGACCGGCCCTGCCTGGGCCCTCTCCTGGCGGATGGCTTGAGGGTGCCAGTGGGCGCAGGAAGCCCCCATCGTCACCCGGGCCAGTCTGGGCCACAGAGGGCAGAACCTGCCTGGCTGCGCCCTCCAGGCAGTCAAAGATGTTGTGGCTACGCCAGGAGAAGGTGGAGCTCGTGCCCCTCAGGTGGAACGGCTGCACTGAGGCCGTGGGGAGGCCCCTCGGAGGCAAAGGAGACTCATCAGGGTCTGAGTCCCCCTGGGCCTCCCCAGGCAGCACCCCTGGGGACAGAGCTTCCATCTCAGCACCGGCAGGCAGGCTGAAATCAGAGTCTGAGTCGCTGAGAGAGACAGCGTCAGAAGGCAGAGCGTTGTCCTCTGTCCCTTGCTCGGCTTCCAGGGCCTCTCCTGCCCCTGCCTCAGACATGTGTCCCAGGGCACACCACACCCAGACCAGACAGCCCAAGAAGTTCGTTTCTGAGGATCGCAGGCACTTAGGAGAGGTCCCTCCTGTAGACCCACTGTCCCTGGGCCGGCGGCAGGACCCACAGGAAGACCTATGTTCTACAAGGCAAGGGACAGAGATCCCTGTCCCCTGAAAGCCCGCTCACCTCCGTTGTCTGATGGATGTCTGTGCGGACACTGGAGTGCTGGTGGGGGAAGTGCTGGCAAAGGCGTGCTGGCCTCAGTCCGGCTCCGGTCAGCTGCTCAACCGCAGCGGGCTGAGGGTGGGAAGAGCCAACCATCAGATCAGACCGCAAAGGTGCAGAAATGGCGCCACAACCCCCAAGGGGTGGTCCTGGGTTTATGGAGCCCAGACAGACACCAGGCCTGAGAGCAGATCCTTTGTAAAGATCATCTCATTCAACACTCTTGAGTCATGTCTAGGGCCCGCCGGGGGATGCCGGGGGATGGGGTTGAGGTAGTAGGCAGATAGCCAGGGCTTGACCCCGGGGTCAACATAGTAGCTCTACGCTACTACTCTCAAGCAGGTAGGCTCATTTACTAACTGCTCAGCACAGCGCATGGCACGCCGCAAGTACTCCACAAAGACTGGGCCACCTGCCCGGTCCAAGGCAAGGAGGTCTGCTCCTGATTGCTGGGAGGGGCCCCGCGAACTCCACAGGGGTCTGCGGCCAGGTCCTTGGCATCTGAAGGTCAGCCCGCAGGGAAGTGGGGTGTCAGTGACCACCTGGGGCACCCTTACTGAGCAGAGGCAAGTCCTGCAGCTCTTGCAGAGTGCCACCTCCAGTGGCACTTCCCCCGCAACCCCGTACACACCTCACCTTTCCCAGCAGGGCACAGAAGTGCCACCAACACTCATTTAGTGGCCCAAGTGTGACCAAGCGGGCACCTTGCACCATGTATTCCCGGGCTCACTGCACAGCCCAGCCTCACCCATCCACCCACCAACTCCTATCCACCAAGCCCCCCTAGTCCAGGGTGGCCCACTGTGGGGCGTGCGCCCAGCAAGGAGCAGGCAGGTGGGCCAGGGGCGGCCGAGAGTGCCCCCAGAGCCGATCAAACACAGAGGAGACCTCCACTGCTCTGGGGCACGACTCCCCGAGTGCAGGAACACCTCCAGGAGCGAGAGGGAGCGCGAAACACACCCCACCGACGTGTTTTAGAGCTGGCAGGACCCGAGAGGGAGAGACAATGTGCCAGTCGCACAGCACGCTGCAGGGAAAGCAGCAGCTCCAGCTAGACTCCTGCTTCCTAAATTCGCGCTCCTGTGGTCCGCACCGCCGGGGACGCCACCGCGACTGCGAGAAGCGGCCGGATCGGTGGCGCACTCCGGCGGACAGACAGGGAGTCCGGCGGCGTGCTTCCTGCAGTTCTCTCCGAACTTCGCGAACCCAGCGGGCCAGGCGCTTGCAGCGGCTGGGGACTCGGGGGCTGGGGCCCGCTCCCAGGGGGCGGGCCCACGAGCTGCCGGGCCGGCGCGCGCGGCCCCCATTTGGAAGCGGAAGCCCTGGCTTTTTCTCCGCTCCGTCGGGGGCCAGGGCCGGACAGGGTCCACCAGGCCGCACAAGGCTCGGGGTCCCAAGGCCCAGGCCGCGAGGGACCGGAGACACGAGGCACTCTGGGGGGCCTCCGGGCTTGGGCAAGTAGGCTGCGGACAGCGACCTCCCAGAAACGCGACCGGCGGTCAGCAGCGTACCCCCTCAGCACAAACCTACCGGATCGGCGCGGTCGGGCCGGCTCCATCTTGCGCCGCGCTCGGCCTTCTGGGAAACCGAGTCCTCCGCCGGCCCAGCGACGCGGCGTCCGCACCTGAAGAACTACATCTCCCACAAGGCACTGGGCCGCTACTCCCGAGGCCTCCCGGGCCGCGTAGCCCCTGCGCATGCGTCCTCACTTTTCTTCCGAGCCTCCCCTCCCCGGAAACGGCGTCTCTCCTCCTCGCAAAGAGCCGGAATTGAGTAGGGAAAAGAGGGAGGAGGAAGAGGCAGCACTACGACTCCCAGAATGCTAGAGGGCTAACGGCCGCCTCCGCGTTCCCGGGGCCCCAGCGCCACCTGCTGGAAGTCGCGAGCACAGCGGATGCCCCAAACCGGAAGTGCATCCTCGCGCGCAGCCCCCTTGCCGGGTGCTTCCGGTCCGGCCGGAGCCGCGCGGCCGCGCCCCTCCTGGGTCGGGGGTTGGGGGCGGGTCCGGGTTTCCGCGGAGCGATCGTCTCTACCTCCAGGCGTGATGGCCGGGCCGGCCGCGTCCACCCGGACTGCCCCGTGCGTCCCCGCCGGCCCCCGCTCCTCTCGGGGCTGCAGTCCAGGCGTGGTCGGGAAGCCCAGGGACCCCTCCCTCCTGGGGCCGCCCCCAGCACGGACTGCGGCTGCGCTGTGCAGTGTGGCCAGGATGCCCCAGGGACCCCTCCCTCCTGGGGCCGCCCCCAGGCCTACCCCTGGAGCCCGGACTGCGGCTGCGCTGTGCAGTGTGGCCAGGGTGCCCCAGGGTCGCACAGGGGGAAGTAGGCGGGAGGGGGCTCCGTGGGCCACTCTGTCCTCCCAGCAACCCACCCCAGCACACAAGGTGGAGGGGTGTGGTAGGAGGGGCGGACCCCGCTGAGACCCGGTGACCCCAAATGCAGGGCTGGGGCTAGTTTCCAAAATAAACCTCACAGGAGGCAGCTGTGAGCCCTCCACCTGAACCCCAGCCAGGCGCTTGCGGCCTCAAGGGGTCGGTTTAGCATAGCTCGTGGTGACGTCACCCAGCAGTACCCGGGGGTGGCAGCTGGGCCTCCCGTCCGTCACGGCCCACGGTCGGGTGGGCTCCCCCCGTGCAGAGGCTCAGACCTTCCTCTTCAGCCCTTGCAAGAGGCAGCTTAAGCCCGGGGCTACCCAGTTTCTCCATGGAACACTTACAAGCACCCAAAGAGGCCAGGAAGAGTCCCTGTGGTGGGGGGACGGCGTGTGTCCTCCACAGAGCTGTCCGCCAGGAGGAAGGGGAGTCTTGCAGGCCCTCCGCCTCAAGCACACCCTACACCACAGTATCTGCCCCGCTCTGGGCGGTGGTGCCCAAGGAGTAGGTCGGGTGGAGGCTGGTGAAGGCGGCACAGGACCCACCACGGGGGCACCTGCTGTGTGGAGTGCTCTCGGGGCCCCAGCACACCCTGCAAGGTCCACAGAGCCGTGCCTCGCCCGTGCCGGCTCCTCTGCCCCTCTGGCCGCCCCCGGGGTCTCGGACGCTGCAGGCACAGAGACAGTTTGTTCGCATGCCCGGATTCTCCTTTATTGAATGACTTTCGAGACGTAATTACAGTGAAAGGTGACGAGTTAGAAAGGACAGGTGCACTGAAGGCGTAAGGCTGCTTGCAGACCCGGCTCCACACAAGTGGCAGGAGAGGAACGACGGTTAAAAAAGGCATGAGCCGTGCAGCCCGCGGGGCAGGTGGGTGGGCCCAGGGGCCCTCAGGACAGGCCTGGCTGAGCAGGCAGAGCCCCTCCAGCCGCAGAAGCAGAGGGGGCGCCTGCCTCACAGTCCCCAAGGCCCGCTCACGTGCCCTCTATAGGTGACTCCAGCCCCAAAAGGTAACGGGGAACTTCAGGACAAAAACAAAACCTCAGAAGTAAAAAGGCTAATAAGTGTAGCAGAGTAATACCGGAGAAGTTATATACATGGGCGGTGACGGCCCGTCCTCAGAAATGTCCGGTCACTCCAGGGGCACTGCAGGGGTCCGCCGGCCCTCCCCTGCAGCGGGAGCGGCTGGGCCGCTCAGTACACGGAGCTGTTCCGGATACCACAGCAGAGCACCATGCTCAGGATCATCTCGAAGATCTGCAGGGAGGGGTTGGGTGGGACAGTCAGCACCCGAAGCCCTGAGGGCGTGCCCTGAGTAGATGCCTGGCCCGCGCACTCACCATGATCACAGCAACCACGATGGCCGCAATGCCGATGAGGTACAGCTTCCCCGAGAAGAGGTCATCGATCTTCTGGTGGCAGTCCTCCTGGGGGGGCGGGGGGGCGACAGCCCGCAGACCGTCAGGGGTGCAGGCCCGCGGGCCCCCGCAGTGCAGCGGCACACGGGCTCGTTGTGGAAAGAGCACGGAGGGACTCAACCCCTCAGAAGAGGTGTGACCAGGGCCTGGTCTCTGGCAGGTTATCTCACACCCGTTTTAAAACAGACGTGGAAACGGAACGTGCTGTGTGTGCGCGCTTCCACTCAGGTCGCTGAGCCGCCCGAGGAGGGTGCGGACCTGGGCAGTCGGGGCGCCCTCCACACCCACTCTCCCATCAGGAGCCAGAGGCAGAGACCCACCAGCATCAGAGAGCGCGCCAGACAGCAGGTGCCCCTTTGGTGGAAGCCCACCCCACCCCCCGGGACCCACGCATGGCTGGTGGCGAAGTGTGGGAGCAAGCCTGGGAGGCGCGGCCCCGCGTACCTTGAACAAGTTGCTGATGACGGTGCTGCCCGAGGGACACAGGTTGTTCTTGAGGATGGAGGTGGTCAGTGTAGACAGCGTGCTGGAACCACAGCAGTTGAGCTGCAGGGACCGAGGACCCCCGCGGTCAGCCCTGGGCCCTTGTGCAGACATGACCCGTGGGGAGATGGCCAGGGACACGCATCCCGCGGGCTGGCCCAGGGTGGGGGGTGCTGGGGTGGTCTATTCAGGGGGAGAACAGAGCCCGGGGGCCCCTCTCCTCCCCTTCCTCCCGCTGTGCCCTGGCCTAACAGGCTCATCTGGCTCACCCTGGGGATCCACGGGTCCCCGAGAGTGCCCCCAGGTGCGTCCCAGAGAGGGCTCCCTGGCCCGCCAGGTCTGCAGCACCCCTCCTGTTCCTGAGGTCTGTGCTGGGGCCAGACTCAACCCCAGCGGGGCCTGACCCAAGAGGACGCCCCCCCCGACCCCCCCCAGCTCCCCAGGCCTCCTCCCAGCACCCCCTCCCGCACCGTCTCATGGAAGGTCTTCACCACGGCCTTGGCATTGTTGGCATCGTCATCCACCACGGCCTGCTGCAAAGCCTGGTCGTAGAACTGCTTCACGTCCTTGGCGATCTGGGGGAGGGGTGTGCAGGAGGGGTGAGGTCCCGGCCACCACAGGGGCCACCCCAGGGGGGTAAGCGTTCCCCTGGCTCTCCCTTGAAGATGATGCTTCCAAGGTAGACCTGGGTGCCCGCCCCACCCCCACCCGAGGCTGGGAGACAGGTGGCCCTGCCTTCTACTCAGCCCCTGAGCCACCTCCTCCAGAAAGCCCTCCATGCTTTTCTGCCCGGCAGGCCCCACGGGGAGCCCCAAAGAGCACCCCACAACCCAAGGGTAGGCCTGACCCATTCCCCACACCCTGAACAGCAGGCACTCCTCCCTCCCGGCCGGGCCGGGGCAGCCCCACCACCGTGGCCTCAGGCTCACCTGGTCTTTGTTGACAAACCCCCAGATGCCAGCAGCCACTTCACAGGCAAAGAGGATGACGAGGCAGGTGAAGAACTGGGAAGGCCGCGGGGGCCGGCAGAGACACGGGCGATGAGCGCAGGCGGCTCAGGGCGGGCCGCGCGCAGACGCCAGGCGCCCGAGCGACCGACGGGTGTGTGTGCGGCTGGCGGGGGCACCCACCCCCACGTCCCAACCAGAGACGAGCCACGCGGAGGGGAAGACTCGGTCCCGGCAGTGCCCCGCCGGGCTCCCCAGCATCCCCGCGGGCCGGGGCTCGGCAGCGGGGGGCTGCAGGCCAGCACAGCCCCGGGCGGCTCGGGCCCCAAGTGACCCTCTTCCGCTCCCCACTTCTCCCTCTCCCCGTGGGAAGGGGGTCACCGTGACACGGGCGCCCACCACCCATGCCTCCTGGCCTCCCGGGCCTCAGTTTCCCCACTGAGGTTGGCTGAGGGGCTGGGACACGCCCGCTATTGTTTCTGTGACTTTTTATTAAAAACAGAGAAGAAAAGCCACCGTAGAACCATGAGTTAGGAACCAGATGTCACAGCAATCGACCAGGGAGGGATTTCTGAACCACACAGGGACCCTGGAGGGCTGACATTCCGGGAAATGTCCCTAGGCCACCCTGCGAGCCCCCACTCCAGGATCACACCGGCAAGGGGCGGGGGCCGTCTGAGCTGGACATGGGGTGTCTGCGGCAGAACTCTGGGTTCTGCCTCTGCAGCCCCCTCCCACCCCCGCCTGGCCCCAGACCTTACCGTCCCCAGCAGACACTGGGACTCCTGGATGGCCCCATAGCAGCCCAGAAACCCCACGAACATCATCACGGCACCCACAGCGATGAGGATGTAGATGCCTTAGTGGAAGAGCAATGGACACCCTCAGTGCGCAATGTCCCCCCGAGGGCCCGCCACCCCAGACCCCTCCCCAGCCGGGTGCACACCCCCTGCCCTGGACTTGGACCACCTGCCCTCGAGGAGTGGCGAGGGCACTGCAGCCTGGCTGCCGGGGGAGTGCCTCTCCCGCGCCGCCCCCCCCCCAACACCCACATCTCTCCTGCATGGGTCTGCACCCTGGGAGCCAGGCTGCCGAGGGCCGGGCCAGGACTGACTGGCACAGCAGAGTGCCCAGAGAGCTCAGCCGACAGATCTTTACGCTGCGTTCGTCCTGGGGTGAGGCCTGCGTACAGCCTGCGCCCTCTGGTTCCTGCAAGCCTCTGGACTAACCCCCTCCTGGGGCATAGGGCCGTGCCCACTGCTCAGGGGGTCAGACCCAGTGGCTCCGTGTGGCTCCTTGGACCAGAGGAGTGGGCTCGAGCCGGCTTCCGAGGGACTAGAGGCTGCCGGAGGAGGTGGCCTAGCAGCTGGGGTGGCCCGGCCCCACCGAGGACAGCATATGGTGTGGGAGGGACAGTTCTAGGACAGCACACGGGGGTGCCCACCAGGCTGGGCATGGGCTCCCAGGGAGGCAGGAAGGGCCAGCACAGGGTGGGGGGCGCCTCCGGCCTGGCCGTGCTGCCCTTCTCGGTGCCCACGGCCCACCCAGACAGGTCTGGTTCCGACAAGTGCAGCTGGTGACCCACCGGGCCCTGCAGTGTTGCCCTGGATGCTGCCGGAGCCCCGCTAACCTGCCCCCGCCCCCGCCCCCGCCAGCACTGGACAAAGAACTCTTGTCAGGGCCCACATCTGCTCCCCCGCCTCCCTGGCAGGCCCAGCCTGCCTCGGGACCAGCGGGAGGCTCCAGAAGGCCAGTCCTTGATGGGCAGGGACTCGGCAGCCCACGGGGGCCACTGCAGAAGCCCAGGTCCCAGGGCTGGCAGGCCCTGCCTCCACCCCGCCCACCAAGTGGTCCAGCGGCTGGAGCTGCTTCCCCAAGGAGAGCCCCCCCCCCGCCAGTGGCAGGAGAGGCAAGTGGGGGCCCCTGCAAGCCAGGGTCAGGCCCCACGGTGACAGCCCAATGTGGCACCTGTGAGGGGCAGGCCAGCAGGACAGTGCCTGTTTTGTCCCCTACAAGCTTCTCCTATGGGACCGCATCCCCCTGGAGCCCAGGCACAGCCTGCAGCCCGGCTCCTCCTGGCAAGGACCAGAGCAGAAGCACAGACCTCCGTGTGCCGGGCCTGAACCTGAGCCTGTGACCGGGGTTCCCTCTAAAAGCTGGGCCAGCTGGAGGGGGCAGCAACAGCACAAGCTGCTCCAGCCATGAGGCAGGAGGGGGGACCCCTCCCCAAACCACCTGCCCACACCCACAGCACCCAGGCCCTGCAGGGGGTGGGGCGTAGAGAGGAGCTGCTCCTGGACAGGCTGTTGCAGGCCTGAACCCCTGGGGAAAGGGAAGGGGACACCTGGAAGGAGGTCTCATGGGTCTGGAAGGTACTTCCCTGCCCTCAGACATGTGAGCAAAGCTGACCGCTCTGCTCCCGAGGGTGCCTGGCCCCTGGCAGACCCTGGGTGATGGTCCTCGTGGGCGCCCGCCTGCTCCTCCAGAGACTCAAACCTTCGAGGGGCCCCACAGCCCAGGGGAGGAGCCTAGGAATCTGGAGATGGGAGGCTCGGGACCCCCTCCAGGGACGGCTGGCCCTGGGAAACCACAGCCGGAGCAGTAGGCTCCGGTCTCCGGGGAGGAGAGGGGCCTCCCAGTTGGTGCTCCTGAGTCAGACCTCTCCACCTTGCCGCTCAGAGAGGATCATGGGCTGGGAAGGGACACACATCCCGTTTGTGGCCCCAGGGGCCCTGGGCCATCCCTGTTTCAGCAACCAAGCGTGTATCGCAAGCCCGTGCCCCCCGCCCCCGCCCCAAATAGCAGCTGGGAGGGACCCAGACCCCTTCCGGGCTGCACACAGGATACCAGGCCAGTGGGGCGGCCGCTGGTCCTAACATGGAGCCCCAAGCCCTAAAGACCCACACACACTTCCTGCCCCGCTGCTAGGCCTGTGGAGACCCGAGGGGCCAGCCAGGCCATTCCTTTAAAGGACAGAAACAAGGCTTCCAGAGCCCCACAAGGGCCAGGCCCTGCCTCCCACTGGCTGGGGACCAACCTAAGGAGAACTGAGAGGCTCCGCAGGACAGGGTGGGGCAGGGGTGGCGGCTCGAGCCCCCGAGGCGGCCACAGCTGGTGCCAATAAGGCAGCAAGGTGGGGGGGGGCAGCCTGAGTCACACTGGCCCCTGCCTCACCCTGGGGCCTGAGTCTCCCTCCCCCTCAGCTCCAGCTGCCTCAGCTACCAGTCCTGCTGCCCAGGCAGGCATCCAGCCCCACCCCTTCCCAGCGAGCCTCCCCCGAAATACCCACCACGAGACACAGCTCCCCCGCCCCCACCCAGAGGCCTCCTGCCACGAGTCAGCCCCCAGAGGCCATCCGGTGGGGTCCCAACAGCCCACACACCCCGTGATGTTCCAGTGCTGCCTGGGAGCCGGGCTCCTGCCCCCCGCACCCCCACCCAGCCAGGCAGGGGACCTCCTCCGCACCCCGCCCGCAAGGCCCCCAGGCAGACCTGACTCCACCCACGCTCTGTCTCACCCTCTCGCCCAAAGAGCCCTTCCTGGCAGGCCTCGTTCTGCCCAGCAGCCCAGCACACAGCAAGCCTCGCTGACCTGGCCCATGCCCTGCCTCCTCCTGGAAGCCCTTCCTGACTGCCTATCTGCAGCAGTCATGATCAGACGCCTTGATGGGTGTTCCTGCTGGCCCCCCAGCCCAGAGCCAGCCAGGTCCTGGGCCCCCCCCAAGTGCACTCACCCACATAGAAGGTGTTGGGCGCAGGCCTGTCTCCGAGCTCCAGATAGAGGAGATTGGTGGTCTGTGGGTCATGGCGCAGCCACAGGGCCACACCCAGGATCACGCCTCCGGCCAACTGGGGAAAGAACGGGTACAGGGTTACTTCCCAGAGCACCGCAGGGGTGAGTGTGGGCTGAACCACACTGAACATCCAAGGAGGCAGGTGCTGGACCGTCACCTCCACCTGCCCGCGGGCCCATGCCGTCCCTCGCCATGTGGCACTCCCAGGCACCGCTGGGGTCTGGGCTGTCTGCCGGCTCCACACGCAGACCTGGTGCCTGACATGCCCCAGGAAAGAAGGCCTGGGTATTGGGGACCACATTCCCAATACTCGATGGGGCACACTTATGTCAAAACAGCGTTCATTTTTTTATCTAAAGTTCAAATTTAACTGGATGTCCTGTATTTTTATTTGCTAAATCTGGCCACAGTCCACACCAGACCCAAGGGGGTGGTTCCAGCAGTCCTCAGCTCATCGGGGAAGCCCGTGGAGGGGACTGCAAGTCTTTGCTGCCAAGGGAAAGAGAGGGGTGGGGGTCTGATGCCACCAGGGCCCTGGTGGGGCCGAAGGAGGGAGCGACAGACAAGGGGAGGGGCGGAGGTTGGTGGCATCCAGGGAGCCACGGGGGCGAGGGGCCGGGCAATTTGTGGGATAAATCCTTACTGCTGTCAGCCCTGGGAAGGGAAGCCACTGCGCTGCAGGAGGAAGGAAGCACGCTGTGCTCCCAGATAGGCCAGGGGAGGGGCTGCCTGAGCAGCGAGGGCAGGAAAGGGGGCTCTGCTCAGAGCCTGGCGGGAGGACGTGGCTTCCGGCTCAGGGAGGCCCTCCGCAGACTCACCGTCCTCCGAGCACAGGGCCACTGGGGGCGGGGGGATGTGCTGAAGGGGAGCCCAGACCACGCTGGGCCCGGCCTACACAGGATCTTCTCACCATCCCAGGCCAGTGGCTATGCTGCCGTCCGGGCCCCAGCCTCCTATCCTCCAGGCTGTCCCAGCCCCGGATGCCCCACCGACGTGGACTCTGCAAGCCTGGGTGCGGGTCGGAGGGCCTCGCTGCTCGGCCGCTAGCTCCTGGCTTCCCCATCCTACCGTCTGTGTGCCAGCCACTGAGCTTCCCCCCACAGCAGCAGACACTGCCCCCCCCGGCCCCCCAACACAGGCCCAGAGCTCCATGTGCTACGCGGAGGAGAAACGCCCCGTGAACACCACCTGGCCAGACCGGCACCTGCCCCGAGGGCTGCCCCACGGAAAGCCCCAGCCGCTCCCCGGGCCCTGCCACACCGGTCTCAGCTCACACCCCCGAGGCCGGGTTGCCGGCACCTCCCTCGGAGCACCTGCCTGCCCCCCGCATGAGCCGGGGGTTTCCGCCTCTCAGCCCACCTCTCCCAGGGTTCCAGGTCTGGTTGGGGAGGACAGGCCAAGGCTCGGAGGCTCTGCCCTGACCTCCAGCAAGTGTGGGGAGGACCATCCGGGGCCAACTGTGTGCCAGCTCCGGCCAGGGTCCCCTCCCAGGGCCCTCGGCCACCGCGTAGCCCTCAGAGGGCAGGGCCCCGGGCTCTCAGCATCCTGCACCTCTCGGTGACACCTGTCAGCCGCGGGAGATGGCCAGGGGCCCCATGGGACGGTGGGGCAGGGCGGGTGCCCCAGAGGCCTCAGCTCCGCCCGAGGTGGCTGCCAGCCGCGGCTCTGAAGGAGGCAGTGTCGAGGCTGAGGGTTGCCGTGGTAACTCTGGCTTGAAACCGGCACTTGTTCTCTTTTGAAACTGTGGTCCAGAGCCGCCTTTGTAAGATGTCCCGGGGCGGAGGGGGAGGGGCAGGGAAGCCCCTGTCCTGGGCCTCCCTCTGTAGCCCTCTGTGGCGCCAGCGCCCCGGCCAAAAGCCCCGATCGGCCGCCCTGTCCCCATCAGCGGTCCAGCTGCGACCGCTCCCATTTTCCTCACGCAGCCCCTTCACCCCAGCCGCTGGGGAGACGAGCGTGTCTCAGGGTGCACGGTCCTAACAGAAGTACAGTGGGGAGCAGTGCTCAACCCACCCCCTGGTCACCACCTCTGCTGCCTCGGAAGGGCTTTCCTTCAGACTTCGGGGCAGGCGGGGTGGCCTCAGACTCCCCCACAGCCCCCAGGCCTGCACTCCTGAGGGGTAAAGGGAAGCTGGTCCTGCCTCCAGGGCCCAGTGCCTACATGCCCCCTGCTTGCTGGGGTCCCGGTCACTCCAGGCCCTGTGCAGATCCCTGGGGGGGGGCCAGGTGAACACAGTGGTGGCACGGAGCATCCCGTTCCCAGACGAGGAAACCTGCGTGGCCGGGGGCAGATCACCAACCAGGGAGGGACAAAGGCAGCACCCCGACCCAGGGGGGTGGAAAGCCCTCCGCAGAGAAGGGAAGGCTCCTGCCCTGCCATTCATGGGCTGGTGGGGATGTGTAAGGAACCAGGACTCAGTGAGCTTCCACGCGGCCACCTCTGCCACCCGTGTCCGCCCGGGGACGCGAACGTGCGCCATGCACACCACAACAGAAGCCCTGGTGTTCCCAGCCCCAACCCGGGCGCATCCACTTGTCCCTAGACTGGCCCACAGGGGGGGCGACGAGCACACGGTGGGGAAATGTACCAGTCGGCTGAGCACCGTGCGGAATGACAGCCACCGGACCAGAGAGAAAGAAGTTCCCTTTCTACAGAAGTGTCAGAAATGCAAATCAGCTGCAGTGACAGGACACAGGCTACGGGCCGCCCGGAGACGGGAGACGGATCACAAGGCCCCTGGACGCTTTTGGGGCTGCTGGACGTGTCCACGATCGTGATGCGGTGACCGTCCCATGGGGCTCTACCTATGTCAAGGTTGTATGTTTGAAACACATGCCGTGTACTCTACATCTGATAAGGCTATTTTTAAACCCCCAACTCCCACTCAATCCCTGACCACTGAACTTCTAAGCAAGGCTTTTAGGGGTAAATGTTTCACCTGGGCCCCAAGGGATCCAGGCTGCCGTCCTGGTGCCACCTGGCACCCGCAGCGAGGAGCCAGACACGCTGGGCTCGCCAGGCTTCGAGGGCCCACAGCAGGCATCTGGAAACGTCGCGCTGAAGTCTTGCCCACAGAACTGAGGTTTTAGGGTCAAAGAGGGGACTGGAGAACTGTTACACAATGGAGCCCGGCGTTCAGGGAAAGCAGGGGTCATGGCAGAGGGTGGGGCGCAGAGCATGGCAGCCAAGGGTGCCCCACCGCACCTCGGGGTCACCACCACATCCTCCCTGGAAGATGAGCTAACGTCCCGGTGCTGGGGGTGTCCCCGCCCCACAGAGCCCTCCGCGCAGGGTCATAGGACCCTCTCACCTGCCGGAAGCACGGCTCCCACCCACTCCTGGCCCAGAGGCCGTGTCCCCCGAGAGGCCCCACGGCCGGCAGCGCCGCGGAGGGCGCCAGCCAGCTGGGCCACAGGGGAAGGCCCCGCAGCAGGCACGAACCGGCCAGTTCAGGGCCCTGTGAGAGATTGTTTCTGTTTCATTCTCCCTCCTTTCTGAGAATTAATAACTAACGGCGTCAGCTGAAACAGGAGGGGGCTGCCAAGCATGCTGGGCTCCTGCCCGGCCCGCCTGCCGTTTCCAAGAAGCAGCTGAAAGGGAGCAAGAGGGAGTGGGTGCTGCCCGGGCAAGCCTGGGGCTGCCATGCCCTTGGCCCCCGCACCCCGAGCGCCCCAGACCCACCCACGTGGGCCCCAGGGCTGCTCGCGTCACTCACACCCTCTCAGCAGCGCTGGCCGCCCGGGGGGCAGGGGGCAGTGTGTGTGGGGTGGGGGGAGCTCCATCGCAAGGCGGGGCGGGTTGGGGGCACCCGGCTCCACCCCAGCTCTGCTCCCCGACCCCCCACCTCCAGGGAAAATGTGCCAGGAAGCAGCCACCTGGCTGGGCAGTTGGGGGTCTTGGAGGCCTGAAGACCCCCCAACCAAGTACGGTAGTGAAGGCCAAAGGCAGGAAGTGAGGCCGGAAATGCCCTCAGGGACACGGGGCTAACTCAGAGGGAAGAGGCACAGCAGAGATGCTTTTAGGACGGGCTGTGGCAGGTCAGGGGGGCAAGAGGAAGGTCCTGGTGCCACCGCTCGAGCTGGGTAGGGGTCTCGGGTTCCTGCAGACTGACCCTCGCTCTCCACCCACCATGAGGGGAAAGGCCCAACGCGGGTCCTCCCGGGGGCTGGGCAGCTGCCCCCACGGTCCTGTCGTGGCCTCTGGGAGTAGCTCAAAGCAGCAGGTATATGGAGGGAAGAGCAGGGACCCGTACCTCAGCCAGGAAGCAGAGCCTCGCTGGAGGCCCCTGGACCTCAGGAAGCCGCCTGGCCCAGCATCTAACAGTAGGTAGCAAGGGGGTCATGACCCAGGGCCCCTGGGGCCACCAGCTAGGGGCTGCGGGAGCCACTTCCCCCCAAGAGGTGAGTGCAGGCCCCCGCCACACCCCGCTACTCTAGGGGCACATCAGAAACCCAACCCCACCACCCAATCCCTGGGTAGAAAAGCCAGAGAGTGCCCTGTTCCCCTGCCCCAAACCAACCCCACTGTGGGGAGCCCCTCGGCCCCCTTGGCCCCTGCAGGGAGGGGCCTGTGGACACAGACGTCCCAGGGACCTGCCAGAGAAGGGCACAGGACGGGCTGCAGCAGGAGCAGGCCGTGTGCATCAGACAGGCAGGATCCCGGTGGGCCGGGCACCGGCTGGGCAGGGAGATGGGAGGCGGCTGAGCTCAGGCAGAGGACGAGAGAGCAGGTGGAGGGCTCCCAGGGCAGGTCAGTATGGCCTTGTCCCTGTCCCAGGGAAGCCCCAGCCCTGGAGCCATGCCAGGCTATGAAGCAGAAGGACCTCCTCACATGGTCACTTGGGGACCTCAGCCTCCTACCGCCCTAGCTGGAGGCGAAGGGGACAGCTCCAGCCCAGGGCCTGGCTGGCCCAGGGGAGTGCTACCTTGTGGGAGCTGGAGGTTTTACCACCTCAAGACAAAGTGAAAGGCCGTCTGTCCAAAGGGGGGGGTGGCTGAGCCCCCGGGTTAGGGAGCAGTGTGGGCCCTTCAGCCAAGCAGAGCCACAGCCGTGTAAGAGGGTGAGCTCCCCGTGAGCTCGCAGTGGGACCACGGTTGGTGGTTTCCAAACCCACTGCCTCTTGGAAGCCCCCACCCCAAACCCCAAGACCAAGGGCATTGAGCTCCTGGGCTCAGGCCTCCCAGCCCCAGGACTGGAGACCCAGGGAGGCGGGCAGTCCTCACTGCTGTCACCCCAGCCACACCCCGGCACCTCCCAGGCCTGGGTGTCAGCCTGAGCGTCGGGAGCCGGCTGTCAGTGGTGACAGAACCAACCTCAGCACCCATCCAAAGGAACGGCGCAGGTGATACAGGTTACAGGGAGCCATTCAACGTCCCCCAGGGCGAGTTATGAGCCAGGCCAGCCCGGCCAATCTGGGCGTGGGTCACCCAGCCACCGACTCTGCAGGGCGGGCGGCCCTGGCTTCCTGTCTTTCACCTTCTTGACAATGACCATGGTACCCAGTCACTGTAGACAGGCAGGGCAGCACTAACTTCCCCAAGTTAGAGGACAAGGGGGCATGAACCCCCAGGCCTTGGCTGTGCTGCTGGCCCCTGGGTCCCCCGGCCTCTGTGGCTCCCAGCACCCCCCACCCGGAGCACCCTCACCACCGACTGGAGGAACTTATGGGCCCAACCCCACGTCCTAAGCCCCTCACTCTGGCCAGCCCTCAGCTCATGCCCAGGGAGGGTGGCCGCCCCGTCCCCGGCAGCTAGCTTAGCAAGGGAAATCCTCAGCCAGCACACTGGGCCTGGCCCCCTGCCTGCCCTAACCCTAACCCCTAGCATCCGGGGGTCCACCTGGAAGCCCCCAAGTGGTCTTGTGTGAATTAGCACCTGCTCTGTCATCAGGAGGGGCTTAAGCCAGGCCCCAAGGTAGAAACTATGTGTGCTTTGGGGGCAGCGGGCATTGAGAAGTCTAGAGGTTTCTGGAAGCATGCTGGATCAAACCACATTCCACAGGATAGATGGAAAACAACTCGGGAGAAGGGTCCCGAGGGCCAATTCCAGATGAGCCTGGTTCTCGGTCAAGGACAAGGCATGCTGGCCACGGGGCAGCTCCAGGGCTGAAAACCGTCCAGCCCTTGCTGCGTGCCCTGGCCTGGGTCCTGGGATGCCAGGGCCAGAGGGAGAAACCCTGTGCCTCTCCCCCATCCCCACCCTGAAACACTAGGCCAGTGCAAAGGTGATCATCAGCTCCTCCCACGGGTGCCTGGACTTTGCCATATTGATTTGATCTGGGTTCCTGCCCTCGTGGGGTTTCAGGTGCTGAAATGAAGCCATGGGGCAGATGATTTGGGAGGGGTGGCTTTTTGGGTCCATCTCCCTGTCCAGACTTCAGAGCAGTATGAGCTAGGGATTGGGGATGAGCTCTACTTCTGGAGGCAGACCTGAGCTGGGGGGGGGGGGGGGGGGCACTGCATCAGCCTTGTAGCAGCGCCCGCCAGGGTCCCAGGCCTCTTGGTGCCTGGACATCCTCATTGGGGGGGGCAGCTATTTCGTTTCAGGGACAGACCACAGACTTCCTCTTCTTGTCCCAGCCCAACGGCTGTTTCCCCCAAAGCTCTGCCACTCAGTCCGTCCACTCGCCAACCCCCACGAAACCGGCACAGGAAATCCCCACCCCCACCCAGAGCCTGCCAGGGTCACACATCCCCTGTCCCGGAAGGAAGGCAACAGAACAGCTAAGTGACAGACGGTCATGTGCTGTCTGGAAGCGAGAATTAAATGCCAGTTAGCGAGGCTTCTAATCAGCCCTGTTCCCAGCGTAGTCTGGCTGCCCTACCTCTGGAAGGCGGCCACTGAAGGCATCAGGCTGGAGGAGTGGCCAGGCCCAGGCGTGGGACGCTGTGCTCTCCCTGGCTGGCCTCCAAGGGCAGGCCTGTGATCGTACCCACTTCACAGATGAGGAAAGCAAGCGGGTCTCACACGTGCCAGCTGCCTGCCCCAGGTCACAGGGAGGGGAACCTCTGCTCTTCCTGAAATGCCCAGCAGCAGAAGCCTGAGAACCAGCGGCCTCTGCCAGGAAGTGCCAGGTCCAACCCCAACAGAGAGGATTTCCACGCTGCCGGGCAGGGTGTCTGTGCTGTCTCCCAGCTTGGCCCGGGCTTCTGCTCGTGCTCCTACTCCTGGCCCCGCCGGGCCAGGGAACCCCAAAGCAGGCGGTGGTCAGGCATACTGAGTGCACGCCGCCTGGGGCCCCGAAGTCCTGGCTCGTGGAGGAGAGAGACGCGCCTGTGAGCGTGCGGGGTTGAGCGGGCTCTTTCCTGGAGAAGCCAGCCTGGCCGCCTCTGAGGCCTGCTCCCAGGTGGGAGCCTTTTCACTCTCTAAGATGCAACTTGTAAAAGTGGCCCAATGCAGACACCCATTGTCAAAGTCTTCTCCCGGCTCCCCCTCAGTACCCACTCCTGCACTGTGCCCAGGGTGCCCGGCGAGCGAGAGTCAGGCCAGGCACCAGGGGCCCTCCCTCACCCAATGCCTTCTGGGGCACCCAAAGCCCCTTCCCCAGGGGACTGCCCACACCGGCCAAGGACAGCAGTCTTCCTGCTGGCCATCTGGGCCCTACAACCGCTTCCTGAGTTGGCCCCTAAGGGTGGTAGCTAATCCGCCAACCTGGGGGACGGGATGTGGAGGACGTGCACCTTACGGAGCAGGAAGCCAAGGCCCAGGACCCGGACCCGAGCAGTGGGGTGAGCGCTCCATTGTCCGGAACCAACCCCGCAGCACCACGCTGTCAACCAGGTGGGGCAGGACGCCGGGGCAGAGAGGGGCCCTGCCAGAGTGGTGGCCCCCAGCCCCACCCTGCTCAGCTCTGCATGTGCCCACTGCAGGGATGGGTGGGGCCACGGTGACTGGACTGTGGGATACAGTTCTTAATGCTCAGCTGGATGGCTCAGGAGGGGAGAGGCCTGGAAACATTTCCTTAAGCCTGAATAAAGAGCAGCCCCTGGGGATGTGTCAAACCTCCACCCCAGCTGCCTGGGGAACTACCAGGCTCGCCCAAGCAGAGCTGGGCGGTGAGCAGGGGCTGCCCTGGAGACCTCCCAGGCTGGGCAGTGGGGAGGGACTTACCCAGCACTGACGCTCAGCCCAAGGACAGGAATCTGCTCCGGGAGACATCCTCTACCTCTGTCTACCCTCATCTACCACCTCCTGGTCAGGGTCCTCACCCCACATCCAGGTTCTGCTTGTAGGGGACGGGCTCAGAGGCCAGCAGAGGGGCGTCTGCGTGTCCCCCTGGTCCAGGGCGGTTCAGGCCAGTCCTGGCCCCTCCTGACAGCCCCACTGCTCCCCACTCCCCAGGCAGAGGCCAGTGGCTACAGCGTCCCCCCAGGTGGGGTGTGTAACCTGTGCCTTCCCACCCAGGTGGGGTGTGTAACCTGCACTCCACTCCCAGCTGGAGCTCAGGCCAGTCTCCGTCCCCCCCCCAAACACCTCATCGCCCCGAGATCGGCACTGGGGTCCTCCACACTGGGACCCTCAGCTGTGTCGTTGGGAAACAGACTTGCCCAGGGGACCGTTTCAAAAGTTCATCCTCCCGCGTCTACTTGAGAACCACGCTGTCTGCCAGAAGTTGTCACGGTCCTTGTTGAGAAGGGGTGAGCAGCCTGGGGCGGCAGAGGGGTCCAGGAGGGTTCCCAGGCACTGCCCAGAGGACTGGCCAAGGGGAAGGAGGGCAGGGCCAAGAGAGGGGTTCCTGCACCCACTCGGGGCCCCTCCCCAACTCCAACACAGGCAGGAAACGGAAACAAAGCCGAATCACTCGTGGTCACTGGCCAGCAGTTACCACCCAGGCCAGGAAAACGCAACTTGCAGGCCAGCAGCTTGGAGCCCCTGAGACCTTCCTGCACCCCAAGATTGACCATCCTGTGGGTACCTGTTTCCGAGGTGGATGTCCAAGCCCACACCTAAGCCCAGACCTGGGCATCCACTGGGACCCAGGCCCCGGAGGAGCCCAGAGACGCTCAAGTCCTCAGGGCCCCCTGCCCTGTGGCAGCTCAGAACGGCCGCCCCAGCCCCACTCCCCTCAAGGCCTCCACAGCCTCCTGGGAGAGACGGGACTGGCTGAGGAGTGCAGGGGGGCCGGCCCCACAAAGAGCAGCCACCGCGGTGCGGGCGCCCACCACGCGGGCCACAAGGGGCTGAGGCGCTTCTTGTGCGGGTGCCGCCCCGGCC